>NW_024870679.1:26995000-27642500 GCF_019054845.1 Dipodomys spectabilis
AAGCAAAAAAAAGAAAAAAGCCAGAAGTGGCGCTGTGGCTCAAGTGGTAGAGCGCTAGTCTTGAGCTGAAGAGCTGAGGGACAGCGCCCAGGCCCAGAGTTCAGGCCCCACGACCAGACCCAAAAAAAGAAAAAAGAAAATGAAAATGACACTGATCAAAATGCACTGTACCCATAAACACATATTGAATTAAACCCCTTTGAGCAACTACTTAAATATAATTTTAAAAATAATTTCAAAGGATGTACACATTAAAACTACAATATCACCTCATTCCTGTTAGAATGATTTTTATCAAAAGGACAAAAAATAATGTGTTTGCAATGAGATGGAAAAAGAGAATCCTTAAACACAATAGAAACAAAAATTTACAAGGGAAAATGAGTTCAAAGAGTTTGTTCCCAGGAGGAACTCCAAGAGAAATGGCAAGGAAACTGAGTAGATACTCTTGGCAAATAAAAGTATATTCTCTCGGCAGAACAGGCATTTCCATGATGTACAGAAACTAACACGACCTTTGTGTGTGTGTGTGTGTGTGTGTGTGTGTGTGTGTGTGTGTGTTTAGGAAGAAAATGAAGCTTTAAAAATGAATCCAACTTAATAGCCACTCTATGATTTTCTTAAATTGCCCAATGCTCTTTAAAAAGCAACGAATCACTGACACATTTAGGATTTCTTTGCAATTTCTTCTTGCTTTTTGAATTAACCAGTTTCTTAATATATTCACAGATGGTGTCCATTCTGCACAATCCCTTACCTAAATGCCAAACCAATTCTATCATTCATGGGTTCAATGCTTGGGAAACATAGTGGGATGGGAGGAATACCTCCAGAGTTCCTTTGCCTAGTCATTCTGATCCACCACACAAGCAAAGCTGACTAAGCCAAACACATATCAGTACAAATAAAACACTGCGAGAGACTTGGCAGGTTTTTTATGGTGTGTCTAAATATTTTCCACTAGGCAATGCCAGTGCCGCCACTGCTTAGCTACTCTTAGTTGCAATCAAAACTCCAACATCTGGAAAGAATAATTGTAATTTTAAACATGTTAGTCCTTAGAGGGCTCAAGAAAATAGAGAGAATAAGAAGCCCCTAAGGATGTCTAAGTCACTTAGAAAATTAAGTTGTAAAAAGTATTTTCTTTTCTCTACATTTGTCATTGAGAGGAAGAGCAAAACTTGAATATGCACAGAACTGCCTTTTATTGATGTATACCATAACTTACAAATTCTATAGATTTTTACTAGCACTGTGGCTTTAAGCAAGACAGGTCTCCCAGTGAACTATTAAGTGTTATTTGCAGTGTAATGCCACTGGTGCCTGTTGAACCCTCAAAAGCCCTGCTTTAAGATGTTAGTGACATCCGTACTGGGAAATAATGTAAAGCAAAGGAAAGACTCAGGCTCTGGGATTTACACTGGCCTGAATTGTTCCTCTGCCACTATGTAGTATGGTTACCTTGGGCAAGTTATTTCCTAGATTCTCTCAGGTTCAACAGAGGGCTACTGAGGAGAATTCTGTCATTTTGAGATTATTAAATGGAACACTATACAATCTAGCCCAGCAGCTGAGACAGAATAGGAGCTACTAAGTACTGGCTTGAATAAAATCAAGTTAAAAATCTCAGGTTATCAGTCCCATAAAACTCCTTAGAAAAATAATGAGGAAGGCTGTTGGATATAACAGTCAAGATTAGTTTCATTAAGGATAACAGCAGTAGCCCTAGCTGAGGCAAGAAGTTCTCACCCAGAGGAAATTCATGCTAAGGTAGGTCAATGACACCCAAAATCCATCATGGCCGGCAAGTGATGGCTTTGAGTTCTGAAAAGATAAAAGCTCATCTTGTCCTCAGGTAACCTTGTGTGCGCTCAAAATCTCATGCCCAAAGGAAGAACATTTTCCCAGTGTTGAGGATGAGACCACCAACCCTGCTGCCAGAGCACTGGCAGAAATGGAGACACTGACACACAGGTCAAGGCAAGCGAAACAGGGCAGCAGCAACATTATAAACCGAGTCCACATTCAGGAGCCCGCAGGACCCACGGACTAGAGCCAGAGAAACCAGTAATAATACCAGATAGGGCTCACTGCAGAATCCATTACGACAACTACGCATGCTCTGGGCTCTGCAGAGGAATCTGATTTCATCCACTCAGTATTTATTCTACCTAGTGTAGAAGCCACAACTTGATCCCTACTTCGAATCTAACTACAATTATGGGTAGGAAAATAATTTAGTAATTAGAGAAGTAGATACAAATGGGCAGAGAGGAGAATGGGAAAGTAATCCCAATCCCACACAAATTATTTTGAAACAAAACCATGCAGATTTGAGCTTCCAATTTAGTGATAAGGAATCCTTCCCAAGAATCCTTCACAAGACAGTTTTAGGTTCGTGATGAAATCTTGTGCATAGGAACAGTGATTTGCTCTTGAGTCTTCATCGAGCAGGCAATATGCAAGTGAGTAGGAGTTTGACAAAAGGAAAAGTGTGGAAGTAATATACACCCACAGAAGGGATAAGCCCTTCCTAAGAGAGGAAGCCATAGAAGATTGAAAGCACTGGATATCTGGGCGATCAAGTACTCTCCTTTGTCTATAACCTATGACACATAAGCATTGTTTTTAATGCCAAATATGTGTCATTTGAGTGCTTTGTTTCAGGAAGCCAAGAATAATGCTGTTCACCATTGTATCTTATTGAAATCAGAACTTAACAGAGTGTCTGGCCGATGGCAAGTCATCCTAAATCAATTCATTTTTATTGAAATGTATTGTTGAAGCATTTTGTACACATGTACTTTCAGTTTATTAGTCCTTAGTGCTGCAATACCTGGCACTATTCTCACATACTCATAGTCATCTTTGTATTCCAAAAGCCCAACTCATTCTCTCCATATAGTAGAAACTCAACAAACCCTTGTGAATTGGCCTACACAAGAGCATTCACAAGAGAATGTGGAATACTATTGATCTTTAGCAAAATGACAATGATGACAATGTTTGGATTATTCCTGATACATTTCATGGTGAGCATGAGTTGACAAAATAGGCAAGTCCACTCTTGGAAAGTAAAATAGTCTTCCTATAAAAGACAATGCATTTTTTTACTGGCACATACATTGTAAAGTACAAAAATATGATCACTCAGCTAGCCAAACAATAATATCCAGAGCAGAAGCTCATAATTAAATATATTTCCAGGGATTACTCCTGTTTGGGTAAAGTTCTGTTGTCCATGGAGTCGTTTGATCCTGCAGAGCTGTTGGAGCTACTCAAGCTTTATTACTGAAGGCTCTTTCCCTATGCCCAGTACTATCGCTGGCTCAATAATGGCGGAGCCTAATCAACACAATACAGTGAAGCTGGGAGCCTTCCAAGCTCAAGAAAAAAGAACTGGTGTTTGAAGTCAACATTAAAGAATATGATGATATTAGGAGATGCTGTAGTTCTGCAGATATATGCTCTATGTGCTTGACCCTCATGATAATGGCTACATGCATCATCGACCGAGCCGAAAGAAGACTTTGGATTTAAGCATCGTCTTTGGGTATATTCTGGAAGGAGAAGTGTTTATTGTTGGGTGTGTGATGAATCAGTTAGGAAATTATTCTCTGCAGTACGTTCTGAGATAGTTGAGCATTTGAGTGTGGTAAAGGGAAGACAAGATGTTAAAAAGAAAGTTCATCTAAGTGAAAAACTTCACCCTTTTGTCAGAAAATCTATATATATAATTAAAAAATATTTTGAAGAATATGCCTTGTGGATCAAAATATTCTTGAAAACAAAGAAAGCTGGGATAAAGCCCGTGTTCCTGAAAAAAAACAATTCATGATGAACTTCAAAGAGAGTTCCAGAGGTCTCACAGTTCACTTCAGTGCTGGGAGCAGTTAAAGAAAATAGGTAGCAATTGTAGACTCTGGCTGGAGTGGGAAATTATGCTCCAATATTGTTTTCCATGGCTGGATATCAATGTTAGCAAAGGAATCAATCATTTACTGGAGTCCTTTTAGTGTTCATCCTAAAAGAGGTCGCATTTCTGTGCCTGTTGATTTACAGAAAGTAGATCAGTTTGATCCATTTACTGTTCCAACTATAAGCTCTATCTGCCATGAATTGGATATCATTTCCACTAATGAAATGGAAAAAGCAGATGGTGAAACTGAGTCTGGTACCAAAAATAGAACCAGAAACTATAAGAAAACCAGTCTAGTACTGTATATCAAAGTATTTGAACAATTTCTTGAAAACCTGGATAAATCCCGGAAAGGAGAACTTCTCAAGAAGAGTGATTTACAAAGAGATTTCTGAAGACAGCTCCCTTCAGACCAATGTGGACATCTTCTACCTTCAACCAAGGATCAGATATTTCAGGAGCCATTTAATAAATATGTCAGAGCCATCTATGGGTCTTAAAGGCTTAAAATAGAATTCTCTTTTCTTGAGAAATAATTTGTGCTCACAGGATTTTTTTTTCAGAATACTAGAGGGTGATAAAGTTCCTAAAAGTAAAAATAAAGAATAAGTAAGTTGCAGGTAATTTTGTAAAATTAGTTTTATACAAAGATGATTCTAAAACTTCTGGGGTAAATACTCAGTTCTACCAGTTGCCAAGGTAAGTGAGCAGTAATATATCCAAAACTTCCAATTTAGCTCTCAACTACTTCAATTGTAGATAGGTCTTTTTTCCCTCAGAGCAATTGGATTAGCCTTCATCAAGTAGCAGATTAGGAAAACTAACCAGTTTCACCAATATAAAACCTATTATAAGGCTGGGAATGTGGCTTAGTAGAGTGCTTACCTAGCATTCATGAAGCCCTGGGTTCAATTCCTCAGTACCACATAAACAGAAAAATTCAGAAGTGGCTCTGTGGCTCAAGTGATAGAGTGCTACTTGAGCTTAGGGACAGCACCAAGGCCCAGAGTACAAGCCCGACAACCGACAAAAAAAAAAAAAAAAACACCACCAACAACTTGGGACTTTCTACAGATCTGTATAAATTTTTTAAGTTTGGTTTTTTCTCTTTGTTAGGGGATAATGGATTGTAAAGGGTCAAGATTTATCTTGGTTAGTTTTATAATCTAAACAAAACTACTCTAGTTGACATTCTGTCTTCTGGGAATTGAGAAGCAAGCTGTCAGGGTAGTGCTCTTTATGATGTCATGAAAATTTCCCTGTTTTGCCTTTAATATTTTCTCCATTGTCACCATCTTGTTTTTGTCTTTTGTTTTATATTAAACATATTATAAGGCAGTAACAGACTGAAATGTTTTATTCTTCCTCTCCTTTTTAAGAAAAAATATTAAAGTCTATTTTGCAAAATTCCTCATTATTTGAAAAACTAAATATATAAATATACTTCCAGCAGCTAATAAACAGAGTTTTAATTTCTAAATAATAATAAAAATTAAACTTAAGGAGGGAAAGAAATTAAGAAATTAAAAACAATCATTAGTTATATGATAGCCAGAAGATAGCCAATAATGTAGCTCTATTCTCTCTTCCATACCAGAAATCATTATGCGCCCTCTCATTTTATTGTAATCTGATTTGGGAGATTTGCTATCTACAATTTATTGAGAGATTACTGGAGTTGGAGCCATCTTTCTAGCTTATTCCACACAAAGTTACTAAGTGCTCTTAGTAATGCATTTTTGCCTGTTTTACAATGGGTAAACAGGCACAGAATTTAACCAAACTCAGAGTAGGCCCTGAACCATATTCTAGTTCAAATGAAAGAGAATTGAGTATAGATGGGACTGCATGCAGATATAATCACATGGCAGGCTACATAACAAGCACACTAGTAGAGCACACTAGTAAAGCAGTGGAAATAATTGTAAAGGTCTTCTTCACCCTCTATATTCAATCATCAATGTAGCACTCCAAAATTCACAAACTACTATGGAGTGGTAACCTCTCCTTTTGCAATAACACTTAAATCAAATACTTTGAAAAGGAAGATAAAAACAATTTTCCTCATTTTATGTGTCTCTTTGGATGTGTCTGTGCCAGTATTAGGGTTTGAACTCAGGGCTTCAGTACTGTCCCTTACCTTTACCACTTGAACCATAGCACCACTACTGGATTTTTGGTGGTTCTTTTGAGATAAAAAGTCTCTCAGCCTTTCCTGTCTGGGTTGACTCTGAACTAGGATCCTCAGATCTAAGCTTCCTGAGTAGCTAGAATTGCAGGCATGAGCCACTGACACCCAGTCTATCTTTTAATATTTATGTTTATCTTCACGTATATACACACATTTTAAATATTTGTATAATCAGAACTGTAGAATTTCACATTTTCTACCAGCATTTATTTTTTAAAAGAAACTTTACTCTTTCAGCTCATTTTAGGAAAGAAAACAATGCAATGTGTAATCTTTTTTTCTTTGACTTGGAGAAAGTAATGAATAGGAGGCCAATATGACCTACTGCAGGATCAGGTTCAAATAGTAAAGTCCAAAGTATGAGATAGAATAACAACCATCTTCCCAAATCAGTCAGTTAGCTGAAAAGAATCACTTGGAACCAGCAAAAGATGCAAAAATGCATGGCTAGTATTTTCCAAATCTAAGAATCTCACCACTGCTTTTTTTCTGGGAAATTTTGCCCTCTTAACAGACCACAAACCACTTCTGGGCCTTCATAATAGTAGGGAACTTATGCCAGCTAAGCTTTGAAATTCACAGTATATAAATTCAAGATAATAATCACAGTGTGGCAGCCACATATTACCATCAACATGCTTACTCAATTGATTACCAAGAAACAAAGGGATTCTAGAGACAAGGCCATTCCATGCTTTCTACCTAAATAATCATCCTTCTTCTCCTATCACCTCTACCTGTCAAAATCACTCTAAGCCCAGGTCACTTTTCACTCTTCTGTGTACTCCATCAAGTACAATGTCTTCTTTTGAAAGTTGTTAGTGTATGTTCCACCTATGTGGCTGAGAGATCTTTGTTTTTACTTTTTATTTTGTATATTTTGTATTGGTTCATACATCTTCACCCACAGCACAACCCTCACTAATTTCAGCAAAGATATTGTACATGTGTGAATATATGAATAAATGAGCTTTAATACACACAAACACACACACACACACATACCACACACTTTGGGCTAATTCTATAGAATCTCAAATAGAGATCAAAAGTTACTGAATGAGAAAGCAATTTCCTGTGTTAGAATCCTCTGAGTAATTTTCCATTACCATTGTCAACATTAAGTCACCATTAATCATAAAGATATTTAGGATCTGATTTATCTTGCTGTAGTAACTTACCTTATTGTAGTCCTAACTCTTATTATTGAAGTGGACACTAACTTTGTTGTGGTGAATGACTATAGCAGGTAAAACTTTTGTGTAGATGAGCTAAATAACAGACAGATGGAAATGAGTCACTTAAAGTTCTTGAAATGAAGGTTCATATCTTCCAGCCTGTCATCTTCTTTCCATCTTGCTAGATATTAGAAATTATTTAGAAAAATCAAAGCCAGAGGTCATTGTCCGCCCTCCTACTTCTCTCTCAGTCCATGTTCTGCTCACGTTTCATTCAGCTTTCTGCATCTTAGAGAAAAAAAAAATTTCTTTTCTAACTCTACTCAATGTCTTTCTTCCCTATTTGTTGAAGTCACCAGAGCTCTAATTCTCTCAAACATTTCCTAAAAAAGATTTTCTACCTTATGACTTTTGACCTCACTCAGTGGATCTGATTATTTATTCTTCATTAAACAAATATTAATGTTGTATCTATTACATGTTCAGTACCAAAGATAAAAAAGTTTCTATCATAGTTAACCTAATAGTATCAGGAAGAACACACAATTAAACAAGTTGGGTTCATGAGAAATTGATATTCATTTATATTTACATAATACTTTTTTATTTCTGTGGACTCACTGACAAAACTGATGTTTATCTTCCTTTTATAGGAGCCAGCTCTGGGATCCTGAGTTCAAAGTGCTTTATGTCCTTGTCTAAGGAGCTTACTTTAGGTTTATGTGTTTTAAAGTGTAAGCCAAGTGAGAAGCCATGCCAGGTAAAGTAAGGGAGTGATAAATAGAAGTTGTTGCTTCCCAGAGAAGGAGAGTTATTCAAACCCAAAGTGTGGAGGGTTGAAATGGAGAGGAAGAAGGTATAAGGAAGGAAAATAAGAACCACTTCAAACCCAATGCCCCAGATATTGCAGGATAATATGGGGATGGGTGTAAGGACTCTTTCAATATGTATTTTTATTGTAAAGATACTGTACAAAGAGATTACAGTTGCATGAGTAATGTAATGAGTACATTTCCTATCTAGCACTGTTACCCCATCTTTGTTATTTCCCTATCACCCCTTCCCTCCCACTTCCCCAGCTTCTCCCCCCTCCCTGAAGTTGTAAAGTTCATTTTCAATATAGTGTCTTGTACATCTCATTGTTACAATGGGTCAACCTGTATAAGCTGAAAGGGTCAAAAGCTATGTACATATGACCATATAAGAGGATGCTAAGTGAAATGAACCCCAAGATAGGAATGCATGAAGTTTTATCTTTCTTGTTATTATTTTAATGTACTTATAATGTACTATATGATTTTTTTTTGTTTCTTGCGTATGTTCTTCCCCATGCTATAACCCCTGTCCTCACTGTATTTGATTGCGGTTTACTGCATCTTGTATGTACAATTTTCTAATTTGGGGAGGGGAAGGAGGTAAGGACTCTAAGATCTGGCACTATGTCATCTCCATTTCAAAGATGGAGCTGGACATGAAGAAAGCAGATGATCCAGCAGCTTCTTTGCCTTTGAAAAGTAACTGTCTTCAGCAGTGACCATCACAAAGTTCTGACCATTCTTCCATCAGTTTCTGCTACTCTTTAACTGTTTATCATACAAGCACATTGAATTTTATAAAGTGCCTTTCTGAACCTATTGAAATGGTCATGTAGCTTCTGTGCATCTTTTTGTTGATGTGCTATCACATTTATTGATCAGCATGTGTTTTGAACTAAAGAATTAACTTAAGAAGAAACCATCATTCCTCTTCTACAACTAAGAAAATCAGACTTAAGACTTTCTGGTAGATTGATCAGCTAAAATTGAGAAGTCCAGTGTTAGTGTTTATTTTCCTCCAATACGAATTCATCTGATAGGTAATTGGAAGAGGGGTTTGAACCCTGGCTTGGCATTCAAAGCTTAAATCCTGTTATTCTGACAGCCCACAGAAATATTTCAAAACAACACAGAACCTTCTTTATTTTAACTGGATACTTCATTTGGAAATAAAATCTATCACTTTTCCTCATTTTTTTTTTTTGGTCAGTCATGGGGCTTGAACTCTGGGCCTGAGAATTGTCCCTGAGCTCTTCAGCTCAAGGCGAACACTCTACCACTTGAGCCACAGCACTACTTCCAGTTTTCTGATGGTTAATCAGAGCTAAGAGTCTCACAGACTTTCCTGCCCAGGCTGGCTTTGAACCATGATCCTCAGATCTCAGCCTCCTGAGTAGCTAGGAATACAGGTGTGAGCCACCAGGACCCAGCTTCATGTTTTATTTTTATTAGTATAAATTAGTTGAACAAAGGAGTTTCATGGTGATATTTATGTATGTGGACGTAATGTACTTTGATCAAATCACTCCCTCTATATTGTTCTTTCTCAACCTTCTTTCAATGGATTTCATTTGTTCTATTTTCAGGTATACATTAAAAGCACTTCTGTAATATTCAACACCATCACCCTCTCTTTCTATCCTCCCTCCAGCAATTTCCCTAGGAATTCTGCCATTATCTTATCTAGACGACCAAATCCTCTAGTATTATCTCCACAGCAGTTCCTGCCCAATAGCAATATGCCTACCAAAAGAGCTTATTTTTTAGCATGCCCTCATAATACTGTTTGGAAAAAATACTGTATGAATCCTCCCTTTGTTGTTGGCAAATTCTCTGATACTTTAGCTAGAAATTATAAAGCAAGCAGATCCATATGACGAAATGTCTCTTAGAACTATTTGTCAAACCCAAGACCTCCATAAATAAATGGCTACAAAGCACCTTCCCATTATAGTATTGCATAAGTACTGACTGACAAAAACACAAAATCATGCCAAAGTGCAATAAACAGGGCATTGTGGATTATGTAAGCAGAAACAGGAACAGGTGCAGGGAGCCACACTTTTCTATATCTTTCCCAAACTTTAAGAGGACTGGAGAAAGCAATTGAAGGGAGGAAAGGTTCATTATGGTTCAGAGTTTAGACATATCAGTGCATGCTGATTGGCTCCACTGATCTGGGCCCATGGTAGGATGGAGTCTCATGGCAGGGAGCCTGGGGTGAAGCAAAGCTGCTCAGCTCATAGCAGATAGATGGCAGAGTGGGAGGGGTGACAGGATACCTCTTTCTAGGGCTCACCCCCAGGTCCTGTTTTCCCAACTACACCTCACTTCCTACTTTTCACCACATCCCAATAGAACCATCATACAATGAACCCATCAAAGGGTTGGTCCATTGATTAAGTCACAGGCTTCCCAAAGAGCCCACCTCAAAATCCTGGCCTTCAGTGCCATGAGCCTTTTGGGGACTGACACATCTCATTCAAATCAAAGCAGACTATTAATAAGTTAAAGATCATTTTTAACCAATCCTCTTCCAGGACTGTCTGAACAAGGTTTTCTTTGGTTCTAGCAAAACAAACCCTACAAGAAGTAAGCTGAGAAGGCCCTACATTTTACTGGCTACATAGGAGAGCCTCCATAGGGAGGTAACATAGCCCCCATCCAAGAAACAATATGTAGAAAGACAATCAAGACACACTGTGTTGCCCAGATGTGTAAAATGTTCCAAAGCTCTTCACATCTGCTCAACCATTCTGATTCTTCATAAGAGCGTAAGAGAGCAAGAATTTGAATGTTTTTCAGTTCTCCTAAGAGAAAGCAAAGGAAAAGGAAATTTAACAAAAGAATTCTTTTCCTTTTTTATGAGGCCTCACTGCCAGCCAAAAAAAAAAAAAAAAAAGCCAGGCCACAGACAGATAAGTCGCGTGTCTCTGAATGTGACTGTTTCATTGAAAGAAGGACACTGAACTGTCCAAGTCTGGGAGTAAATCTGTAAAGCCAATTATGCTCCACTACTCTTCCTAAATACATTTTTTCACTCAAGGACAAATGGATTAAACAATGCTCATGGGCCAGACTCTGTGTCAATTGCTAGAATAAAACTCCCATCTATTGAGGTGGCACATATGTAATCATCGCCATTTTCTGAAAAGAAGATGAAGGGTCAAAACAGCTTGGTCTTCAGCCTGAAGTACATAAGAAGAGAGTCCCAGATCCACCTGCCTCCTCACTAGGCATGTTCTACATATACCGCGTGCCTTGCAGCTCCCTTTATCTCCTGTGCCAGGTCCCTGGAGCACAATGAAAATTGAACTTTCCCTCTCCACCACTGGAGGACTTTTGGGTGAAGCAGACAATGTCCTGACCTACCTCACAAAAAAGAAATTTCAAATGACCTCTCCAGCAAAATACAGCAGTTCTGAGCTTGAATGACTCAAATATTCCAGCAACACAAAGAAGCACAACTTCACAGCTGAATTCTTCTGATTCTTATCCACATATCTATGGTGCTTTCTGCCCTGTGAGACTTTAGTTGGCCTCTTCCACATTCTCCAACACCACAATCCCACAATCCCATAATCCCATAATCTCCACAAGCCCACACCATTGTCACACAGGAGCTGACATTCCCCAGTCTTTACATAAAACATGCTTCCCTCCAATTTGTTTCTCTCACAGCATTTAATACAATGTGTAATTACATCTTTATCTATGGGTTTATTTAATGTCTGCTTCATTAAAAGAAAGCTCCAAGCAACTAAGATCCACAATCCTTTTTCTCACCTCCTGACATACAACTACAGTACAGTAGGCGCTCAATAAATATTTTTTAATTACTATGTGCAGAAGCATAGTGACTCTTATTCTGAAGGTATAACCAAATATTATCTGTATCAACCAGCTATTTAACATTGCAACTTATCCGTAAAGGTTAAAGTTACCATTTTGTCTATTTCTATTTTTTATTTCATAATTATCAGTGTTTATAACATAATTTATAACTGACATTTCTTTCTTTTTATTGTTTGTGTGGGGAGGGGGGTTGTGTGTGGTTTTCTTCTTCTTTTTTTTCTTTGCCTGTCCTGGGGCTTGAACTCAGGGTCTGGGCATGGCCCCTGAGTTTCTTTTGCTCAAGGATAGCACTCTACCATCTGAGCCATAGCACCATTTCTGGCTTTTCCTGTTTATGTGGTACTGAGGAATCAAACTCAGGGCTTCATGCATGCAGGGCAAGCACTCTACCACTCAGCCACATTCCTAGCCCTACTGTTTGTGTTTTTGAGACAGATTCTTCCTATGGAGTCAAGGCTAGCCTCAGTGAGTCAAAGCTTGACTCCCTGAGAAACCGAGGCTGGCCTAAGGCAATTTAGTTATTTACTGTATTATCATTTAGAGTCTGTTAGCATCACTAATGTAAACTTCACGCAAGCAAGATTGTTAAAGGCCCAGACCTATGGCTAGCTCATAATAAGTGCTCAATAAATATTTGTTAAATAAATGAATGAGTTGATAACTTGTATTAGCATGAGTTTTCAGGGATGAAGGTTTTAGAACTGACTCTACTAAAGTACATTATAATGTTTCCTGGAGAGCTAAAATATCCACCATTTAAACACGTGTTTTCTTAATTCCAATTTTAATTTCTAAAAGGATCTCAACTATTAAACTACCAAAGGAAAAATTTTATAGAATCCTGAGTGCCTCAAAACCTAATGTTTTTATTATTGTTAAAAATGCTTATCGCTCTTACAATCTGAGTTAGCTTCCAGACTTTTTTTCTACCTAAATGGCTTATATATGGCTATTAATTAATTAAATAGGCAGAATTTGGGAGTTTTTTGTTTTGAGGCAAAGGATTTCTTTGTAGCACAATCTTGGCCTTACATTCTATATCTTTTTGCCTCTGCCTCCTGATGCTTGGATTACATGTATGGGCTACCATCCCTGGTTTATTAGTACCTCTGTATTTATCAGAGTTTTAGATGTCTCCATGTCAGTTTCCAACCAATGGTACTAAAAGTTCAGAGAATTCAAAGTAAAGAGTACACTAACACTTTGACAGGGTATCAGTACTGGACTTTGAGGCCAATCTTTCTCTAAATTTCCCCTTATGACACATATTTTCAGTGTACATCTCAGGTATTTGAAACTATATACAATGATATTTCTTTCTCACAAGGTTTTTCTTAAGAGTTAAATTTGGAGTTTTTCAGGTCTTCTTAAACATGATTATTGTTAAAAAATAGCAGAATTATTTAAATTAGGGTTTTTTCTTTCATGAGTAAGTCTGCTTAACTAATGCATCAATTATACCTGAAGCTGAATTACCTAGATTTTTTAGCTACCTAGCTTTTTACAAAATATTTTGCCTCTGTGATTAATAGGTGAAAATTTTGTAATAAGGAATATCAAAACTGCAAATTTCTAGAGTTTTATAACCTACTGTAGTACACAGTCGCTCATCGATTAGACTGTAGTATGTAAAGGCATTTGTTCGCCTTGAATGTTAACATTCAACCAATATAAATAGGGCTAGGGATGTAGCTCCATGGTAGAGTGCTTGGCTATGATGCACAAGGGCCTGAATTCCATCGTAAGATAATATATTTTAATAGCATTATTACAACTTGCATTGATATTAGCTATAATAAGCTCTTCCTTGCTTAGATTGCTGTTACTTCAGTTATCTAGAACACTATCATATAACACTATTCTCACATATTCCTGTTCACATTAATATGCTTTCATGAATTATAATTCATATGCAATAAAGCTCATCATTTTCAAGGGTATAATTCTGTGGTTTTCCATGTACTCATAGAGTTTTGTAACAACCGACACTAATTACAGGACATTTACATTATCCAAGAACAAATGACATCTCATTCTCCTGGCAAGAACTCTTTCCTAAATAAAATGCATTTTTATTTTCCCAAATGGTTTCTTAAGTTAGATAAAACATATATATTCCCGAAAGCAGTATGGAGGTTCCTCAAAAGACTTCACATAGAGCTCCCCTATGACCCAGCAATCCCACTTTTGGGCATTTACCCTAATGTTTACAAACAAGACCACACTAAAGCTACCAGCACAACTATATTTATTGCAGCATTATTTACCATAGCTAAGATATGGAACCAACCTAGATGCCCCTCAGTAGATGAATGGATCAAGAAAATGTGGTATATATACACAATGGAATTCTATGCCTCCATCAGAAAGAATGACATTGCCCCATTTGTTAGGAAATGGAAAAACTTGGAAAAAATTATATTAAGTGAAGTAAGCCAGGCCCAAAGAAACGTAGGTCCCATGGTTTCCCTTATTTGTAATATCTAGTATATGTATGAGTCGAGCGGAAAAGGTCAGATAATGTGATGTCAGGAAAATGAACCCTTAGATGTGTATTTTAATGTTTTTTTCTTTCATGCATGTGTTTCTAACACATTTATAAGATTATCTCTTTGTTGCTTTGTATGTCCCTCCCCCACAGTATAACCCCTGCTTTCACTATATTTGATGTCAGTATAACTTGTGGAGGAGATGGGGAAAAACCAGTTGTTTAAGGATACAGGTGGACCTGTTGCAACAATGAGAAGTACAAGTTGTCATGTCCAAAACGAGCTTTACAACGTTGGTGCGGGGGGGGGGGGGGGGGGGGGAAGGGAAGGGGAGAGGGAAGGGGGGGAAGGGGGGGAAGGAGAAGGATTGGGTTTAGGGGGGGAGGGGGGAGGCTGGGAAGGGATGTGAAGGGTAAACAAAGGAGGAGGCTGCAATGCTTGGTAAGAAATGTACACATTATCCTGCCCATGTAACTGTAACTCCTCTGTACAGTATGTTCACAAATAAAATTAAATTAAATTTAAAAAAAAACATATATATTCCCTACCAAGACTGTGTCTTTGTCTCATAGTTGATCTTTAATATACTTGCTTCAAAATCTTCCAATAAGTTCAACCAAGTTTCTGGAATCTCTGGTCAAATAAAGACTGCCAAAGCATATTTTAGAAAATAAATATACAGAAATGTTCTATCTTCCCCAATTTACTACCAATTGTTACTAATTTCGACTTATTATATGCATCCAAATAAATTATTCTGTGATAGTCATCTAGTAAATTAAATCTCATTGAATCCCTACCATGTGTTAACTGTCAGGGTAACCAAAGTAGAAAAGTCAATATGGACAGAACATGTCATATAGCAAATGTTAAATTAACATTAGAGAATAAAGGAAATAACAATTAACATAAAACTTTGGTACAATATAACTATTATCTAAATCTTTACAATCCAGGTGGTCTGTTGCTTATTGACTCAGTTCTTACCATGGAACTGTAGGATAATAATATAGTTTTTAAATTACAGTATAAATAGAATAATCTTAGGCCCAAAAATGTCTACATGTAATAGAACACAATGTGAATATTAAATAAAGTGATAAACACCATTGCTGATGCTTTAATATTGCTTTCTAAGGACAAAAATTATGATTTTTGACAACACTACGGAAATATATATCTTACTTTTTTTCCTTATCGCCCATCCTCTATATTAGTATAAAATTACATGTAGAATCCCATTAAGTAGGACACAAAAATATAATTTCTTCAACTAGCAACCTTCATTGAATACTACAGAGACCTGTGTTTATCATCTCTTCTTTGAGGCAACCATTCCTATCCATTCCATGAAAATTGTGTTCTGTCTATATTTCCAGTAGAACTAGCCTCATCCCCAGGCCCAGACATAGATACACACTTCCTCCGTGGACTTGCCTTGTCTTGAAATTTTCCACCATCTTGAGTAATTGGGTGGCTAGGAATTCCTTGATCTTTTGATGTGTTCCAGATTTCTAAAAAAGTTACTCTAAGGCACTCTTACTAGATCATGGCCAGGCCAATGGCAATAAAATTGTGTACATCTGTCAAAAGAGGTTTCCATTTAATGAGAACTCCAAACTGCTTCACTATCATGGAATCCAAATACTTCAGGGAAATCCGAATGGGAAGTTGAGCCAAACTGCTCCAATGCTTGAGAGAGCAAAGGGCATGTTCAATTGGCTCACCTCTTACCACTTGATAAGTATACACAAACAACTAGACTTCACACAGCTAAGCAAGAGACAACAGAGAGGTCATGTCTGTCTTAGAAATAGGGCCACATTAATAAGTTGCATCATAAAACTCAATACAGTAGCAGGTCTAGAGCTTGAGCTGTTTTAGCATTTCAGAGAGCTTGTTTATCTTAGTTTCAGTCAACCCTACCACTTTCAGCAAAAGAAATCAATGTTGGTAAATAGGAGTATCTGTCCTCAACTTCTTTTATTCAGTGAATAGTTTACTTGGTATACTCCCCAAATAATGAGAAGAATTTTTTTTTACTATTTTTCTCATTGCATTTCAATTTAAGTATATTTCAGAACTACAATTAAGTCTGTTTCATTCCTCACCACCAGTGAATTCCCAGAAATATGTCTTTGAGCACAAGAACACCTCGGAATAACCCCCAAATCTTCTCTGAAAAATTATACCTTAAATTGCGCAGTGAGAGATTTCATCATGACCTTCTCTTACAAATTTATTGTATATTTTGATTATATTCATTCTTCTCTGTTCTCTCTCTAACCAACCCCCTATTTTTCCTCTCTCTTTCCTTTTCCTTTTCCACCTCCCTAGTAATATTTTTATAGGGATAGGCAGTGGTTTTCTGAATAGGACTCCAATAACTCAGGAAATGAGAGCATGATTCAACAACAAATGAGATTAAACCAAATTAAAAAGATTCTACATATAAAAAGAAACAATTACCAGTGACAAGAGACAGCCTATAGAACAGAAGGAAATCTTTGCTAACCATTCATCAGACAAGGGATTTGTATACAGTATATGTAAAGAGCTTAAGACATTAAACACCAAAAGATCAAATAATCCTACCAATATATGAGGAGATGAACTTTACCTTATTACAAGGAGCACAAATGGACAATAAACACATGAAGATAATATGTTAAACATCCTTAGTCATCTTGGAAGTTCAAATCAAAACAAAATTAGATTTCAAATTATCTTGTCAGAATGGCTATCATTAAGAAAGCAAACAACAAATGCGGACAAGGATATGGTTTTTAAAAAAACTCGAGTAGTTATGGTGCAATGTAAATTATGTTAGCCATTACCAAATCATTTTGATTTTATGGAGGTGGCAAAATAAATTAAAAATAGTACTACCATATGATCCTACCATACCACTCCAGGTGTATGTCTTGAAGAATTAAAGTCAAAATACAATAGAGACACCTACACTATTCACCATACATAAGTTATTGGATTAACCTAGCTTCCCAACAACCTATGAATGGATAAAGAAATTGCAGTATTTATGCATAATGGAATACTATTTGGCCAGAAAGAAAAATGAAATTAGGACACTTGCAGAAAAATGAATGGAAATTGAAATCATCATGTTAAGTGAAATAAGCTGAACTCAGAATGCCAAATGTTGCATATTTTTTCTCATATCTGCAAGCTATATCTGAAAACATACAAAAACTCATGAACATAAAAGGGGAACTCTTGTGGGAGGGAAACAAACAGTTGGAAGGAGAAAGACAGAAAAGGGTGATGGGTTGAATATTATTGAAGTAAAATGCGGACATGTATGGAAAGTCACAATGAAAATCATTACTTTGTGCAATTAAAAACTAAAAAGAAATAAATTAAAAAGTGGTCATTCCAAAAGCTGTAATTGACCTCTGTTTGGGAAGAGAAACATTTCAAGAAATAAGGCCACACTAACATTGTGAAGTTGGCCACTTAGGTGTTTAGCATATTTGCTGAGTCCGAGGGAATGTAGGAAACAACCATAGCCCTCTAAACCAGGAGGAGGATGGACATACACGTTGACATTATACCAAGCCAAGTGCAAACATTGTCAGAGATGACAGGTGGTATGGGAGAAAGTTGATTGACCATGTCTAGAATATCAATTCTCTCTCTTCTCTTTCTCTCTCTGTTCCTCTCTCTCTCTCTCTCTCCTTTCTCTCTCTCTCATTTCCTCTTCCTCCTACTCACTTCTCCTCATCCCTTCCCTCCCTCTCCCCTCCCCCTTGCCCTGCCCAGTAATCAGATTTGACTTGAGGAATACTCCCAGTCATTTTTCAGATAGATCTTGTATCTTTGCTCAGGCTGGCCTCAGATTGTGATTCTCTTTCCTGCACTAGCATACTCAGCTTGGTTTTTGAAACGAGCACTCTCTAATATTTTGTTCAAATTAGCTTCAAACTACTGTCCTCCTGATCACTGCTTCTTGAGTAGCTAGAATTACAGCTTTGAACCACCATGCCCAGACCAGTCCTGGAACATCAGAGTCCTTACAGGCTTTCCCACTGCAGACAGGGGGACAAGTTCTTATCTTCTATGAGCTTCATGCCTGCCAACTTGTGGCTGGAGTAATGCTAAACAGCCTTAAACTTCCCTTATAGACCTTAAATGCTCTGGTTTTCTGGCTCAAGTGTCGGCATAAGCATGAGCAAAAGTGCGACTTCAGAAATGATTTATGAAGTAAAACACTACCTTACAGGATTGACCACTATATTGTGCTGGCAATGTTTATTCATCATTCAGTGACTTTGTGTTCTCCACATAAAATCTATTAAGACATCATTGCTGGCACAGCTCTCAGTTTTGCATATATTTTGAACCCCCCCAAAATAAAGATGGTGACAGTAAGTTAGAATTTCTATCACTTTTTAAGAATATATGTCTTATGATTCTGCCATCATTCTTCAAGAAACCTACCTTCATGAAATAGCAGCATGGCTTCACAAATAATACATGAACAAAAACGTGTGATGTACTGTATATGGAGACATAAAATTCCTACTGGATCTGAGTTCAATCTAAAAATTTAGAGCATGGAGCACTGCCAGCGATATCAGAAATGCTTTCTTTCCTCTCTCCGCAGCCACCTTATGACTCCTCACAGACAGCTATGGATGTTTATGTGATCTCACCACATAGAATATAAGAACAAATTGCATTGTGAAGAAAGGCTAGTTTACTAAGTAAAAGAAAAATAATACAAAGGCAGTATCAGCTTCCAACTTAAACACTGCTGGATAACCCCTGTTTTCACTGTATTTGATGTTGGTATAATTTGGGGAGGGGGAGGGAGAAAACAAGTTGTTTAAATAGGGATACAGGTGGATCCATTGCAACAATGAGATGTACAAGTCGTTATGTCGAAAAATGAACTTTACAACTTTGGCACAAGGGGGGCTGGCAAATGGGAAGGGATGGTAAGGGGAACAAAGGAGGAAGTAATAATGCTTGATAAGAAATGTACTCATTACCTTGCTCATGTAATTGTAATCCCTCTATACAGTATTTTCACAATAAAAATAATAAAAAAAAAAAGAAAAATGAACTTTATAACTTTGGTGTGGTAGTCATCAAGGGTAGTCCATGGGGGTAGTCATGGCAATGGGAGAGCAGGGATGGTAGGGGAAAACAAAGGAGGAGGCAACAATGCTTGATAAGAAATGTACTCATTACCTTGTTCATGTAATTGTAACCTCTTTGTATGGTATTTTCACAATAAAAAATTTATTAAACAATTTTTTAAAAACTGCTACAAAGCCACAAGAATCAAAAAAAACTAGTATTGCCAGCATAAGAATATACAAATAGATCAATTAAACAGATAGTACAGCCAGAAATAAGTGCTTGACAAGATCATTCAATAAGAATGATCAACTAGATGCAAAAGAATGAAGTTGGACTTTATAAACAAAAAATAGCCCAAACTGAATCAAAGATCTAAATTATGCAACTTGTAGTCAGGAAAGGGAGGGAAAACTAGGGGAAAATGAAGGAATAAGTAACAATGTCCAAAAAGAACTGTACTCATTACCTGGCTTGTGAAATGGTAACTCCTCAGTACAACAATTTAAAAATACAATCATATTTTTAAAAATTAAAATAAGCCAGTACTGGAGGCTTATACTAGTTACTCAGGAGGCTGTGATCTGAGGACTACAGTTCAAAGTCAGCCTTGGCAGGAAAGTCTGTGAGACTCTTATCTCCAATTAACCACTATCTTATTACTGTGCTGACTAAACACAGTCTTACTCTATGAGCATATCTTATTGTCATAAAGTATATTTACTGCCCAGGACCTGTGGTTCACATATATAATCCTAGCAACACAAGAGGTTGAGATCTCAGAACCATGGTTTTAAGCCAGCCCTGTCAGGAGAGTTCATGAAACTCTAATCTCCAATAAATCATCAAAAACCTGGAAGTAGAGCTGGGCTCAAAGTGGTAGAGCACTAGCCTTGAGCAAAAAAGCTCAGGGACAGCACCCAGGCTCTGAGTTCAAGGTTCAGGACCAAAAATTAAAATAAAATAAATATTCCTTTCAACCTATCACTCAAGAAGTTCAGGGTATGAGAAGCTCTATGCTCAGAACCCAGCTCAGAAACATTCCATGTAATGAGCCATATCCTTTACCTGATCCCAATAAAGATGAGAACTTCTTGATTTAAAAAAAAAAAAAAAAAGTTAGGGGCTGGGAAGGTGGCTCAGTGGTAGAGCGCTTGCCTTGCATGCCTGAGGCCCTGGGTTCGACTCCTCAGCACCACATAAGCAAAAAAGAAAAAAGCCGGAAGTGGCACTGTGGCTCATGTGGTAGAGCACTAGCCTTGAGCTGAAGAGCTGAGGGACAGCACCCAGGCCCAGAGTTCAAGCCCCATGACCGGACCCAAAAAAAAAAAAAAAAAAAAGTTAAGGGCTGGGAAGGTGGCTCAGTGGTAGAGCACTTGCCTTGCATGCATGAGGCCCTGGGTTCAATTCCTCAACACCATATGAGCAGAAAAAGCCAGAAGTGTGCTGTGGCTCAAGTGGTAGAGTGCTAGCCTTGAGCTGAAGAACTAAGGGACAGCACCCAGGCCCAGGGGTTCAGGCCCCATGACCAGAAAAAAAAAACAGTTTAAACTTTAAACTGTATCTAAATCTTCATTTAAAAATTAATAATCAGCCCGGTTATGCTATAAGCTACTCAGGAGGATAAGATCTGAGGATCAAGCCTCAGATAAGAAAATTCTTGACAGAAAAGTCTGTGAGACTCTTATCTCCAATTAACCACAAAAAAAAAAAAAACTGGAAGTGGAGCTGTTGTTCAAATAGTAGTGTCAGCCTTGACTGAAAAAACTAAGGAACAGTGCCCAGGCCCACAGTTTAAGCACAAAAAAAAGTTTAATTAGTTAATCATTAAAATATAGGAGCAGAAATTCACTACTTTGAATTTGGCAATAATTTCCTAGATATGATATCAAAAATACAAAGAAAGAAGCAATAAGAACATTAAACTTCAGCAAAATTGAAACTTTTGGTTATAAAAGGGCACCCTCAAGAGAGTGAAAAAAACTTATAGAATGTGACAAGTTTTATGTAAATCATTTTTATGTAGTAAGGGCCCACTACTTGGGATATTTTTAATGAACTCTAATGTATCAACCACAAACAAAATATAACCCAATTTTTAAAAAGGATAATGTACTTGGAGGCACATTTTCCCAAAGAGCCATAAAAATAGCCAACAAGCACAGTGAAAGATGATCAATATCATTAGTCATTAGGAAAATTCAATCAAAGCCATACAAGATACCATTTCACATGCATTAGGATAGATGCACTCACATAACTAGAAAATAACAAACGTTGGGGAAAAAAGAAGAAATTGGAACCCTCATACATTTATTGGCTTTTCCATCTTCTATGGAGAGAAATTTATGATTCCTCAATAAGTTAAACATAGAATTATTATATGGCCCAGCAACTCAATCATGTGTTTGTATGTGTGTGTGTGTATTTTCAAAGGAATTGAAAATGAAAATATGCACATGAATATTCACAATGACAAAAGGTGAAAATAATCTAAATGTCCATCTAAATGTGCATTAAAAAGGTGATTATACACATACAATATATACAGAATAGACAGAACCACAAACAGCAGGGCTTATGGTTTTCAAGGGCTAAGAGAGCGGGGCAGACCCCTGCTCAGTGAGTATGATAAAATGACATAGCAGTAATGGTTTCACAACATTGTGAACTGGATACTTTAAAATGGCTACATGATAAATTTCATGTATTTTTACCACAGTATAAAAGTAAAGCTAAATATTTATCAGAGATTTCTTGCTGGTCATAGAAAATACATTGCATGTCTCCTCTTCCCATCACTATCATGAAATACTTAAAGCCATTAAATTATAAAGAGAAGTTTGTTTGGGCTCATAATTCTGGAGTCTGACCCAAAACAGAGAGGTCAAGACAGAGGCAAGTTCAGCACATCATATTGAAGTCACAGTTTTTGGACCCTACTCAGGAAATATCAATATATTAACTATAGGAGGAAAACAGTCCATTTGCTAGACTTAGACACCTCCCATCAAGGGCAAAGGAGTAGACAACTGAACAACTTCTGAAAGCATGTAACAGATGGTAAGTTCTACACATTTTGGGAGACTTTTCCTGGCCTGGTTACTCAAAGAATCGATGCAATCACTGAAGAATTAAAGGAATATGATCCACTAATTCAGCAATACTTTACTAGTTAGAGAGAAATTTACAAATAGAAAATGGGAGGGGGATATGTTTGCATTTCCCGTGATATCCTTTGTGATAGACCAAGTCATATTCCCTTAAATTTATATGTTGAAATGTTAATATATTATTTTAGAAATTCCCTAACATGTACCAAGGATGAAGACTCTGGGGGCCGTATAGGTTAATATGACCTCAAAAGGCTGGGACTGTTATGATGAGATACAAGATATACATGCTGGGCATGGTGGTATACACTTGCAATCCCAGCACTCTAGAGGTAAAGGCTGGAATAATTTATATTCAAGGCCAAGTTCAAGGCCAGAAAGACTTGTCTCAAACACACCAAACCAAACAAGTTATTTTAAAAGATACCAAAAGATGGGTGACAGTTCCTCATGTCTATAATCTTAGCTACTCTGAGCCTGAGATCTGAAAATTAAAGGCTCAGAGCCAGCCCAACAGACAAATCTTCACAACTCTTATCTCCAATTAACCATCAAAAAGTCAGAAGAGGAGGCATGGCTCATGTGGTAGAGCACCAACCCTGACCAAGAACTTGAGGCCCTGAGTTCAAGCCACAGTACTACCCACCCTCCAAAAAAGACACAAAATATCTCTCTTCTATCTCAGTCTTCTTCCTACCATGTGAAGATACCCACCTATCTACATGAGAAAAGGACCCTCATAAGAATCCAAATCTGCTAGCACCCCAATCTTTGACTTAATGAACTATGAAGAAGTTTCTGACACCTGGTTTGTGGTATTTTGTGGTGACAGCCTAAATTGACTCAGACATCCAACACTTTTCCAAAGCACAATCTTAGCTTTCAGTTCCTTTCACCGCAAACACATGTTGGCTCCACCGATTGTGTTCACAACCAGAAGCCTGAGGCCCACTTCCTTCTCCTAACTACCCTAAGATGCCTTTGCCTACTGTTCTTTCTTACCTTTTGGGTCCTGATTTCTATTTCTCATAATAGTAACAACTTACTCAATAATGATATCTCTTCAAAGGATATCATTATCATAATAAACCTATTTCTAAGGACATGTTTTTATCAGGAACCACCACATTGACTTTCTCCAGGAAGACTCCCTAAGGGTCACTATTTGGGGAACTGTGACAACTTATTTGGAAAACTATGCTTGAATAAAACTACCTGTGGATTTCTTAATTATAATGATACTCCCAGATAAAGCATTTATTCTTAGGCTCACACAGAATCTGACTGCTTATTTGCTTTACTCATGTATCTAACTTTTTTTTGGGGGGGGGGCGGTCCGGTCGTGGGGCCTGAACTCTGGGCCTGGGTGCTGTCCCTCAGCTCTTCAGCTCAAGGCTAGCGCTCTACCATTTGAGCCACAGCGCCACTTCCGGCTTTTTTCTTTTTTGCTTATGTGGTGCTGAGGAATCAAACCAGGGCCTCAGGCATGTGAGGCAAGCACTCTACCACTGAGCCACCTTCCCAGCCCTGTATCTAACATTTTTAAATATTATATATACCATAATAAAAGTAATGTCATTGTTGTAATTAAAGAGAGCCTTCAATGCTTTTGACCCTTCTAGGCCCACAAACATTGAAGCTCCATACCATAAGTGATGCCATAACCAACATGAACCTCAGGTAAGAGGATTAAACAAGGAAATAAAATGAGTTGGAGCTGAATAAAATATGGTTCTGACCCACACAAACACACAAAAATATCAATTAATGCTCTTAAACCCTATGGGGTTTAAGAAGTTTGAGGAAGGACAGAAACTAGAAGAAGCATGAGCACCTAATACCTCAACATCTGCGCAGAGGATACAAGAAAGAGCAAGCACACACTGGTCCTGGAGGTAAGGGATTGACCACAACTAGGTCACAGAAGTCACTAGTCAGACTGTAGTCACAGCAAGTGACCAAGAGTAAAACTGACTTAAGGTAGAAGGCCATCTGAAGTTTGACATCCCATGGTAAAGGTGAGGAAGGAAGTCTGAAGTCTGAAGCTCATCTAACTGTGCTGGACCAGGATTTCCCCAATCTAGACACTCACCAAGCACTCTTAACAACTAAGGAGCTGGAAACATGATCTAAAATTTCTTCTAGCTGCCTAGTTTTGGGGGAAAGTGAGTGAATAGATAGTAAGTTACATGAGGCAGCTGGGCCAAGCCAGAGGTAGGTAGTACAGATTGATGAATATGTCTTTATCCTCATCTGTCAAAGCCAGAGCTAGAGCTTAGTGGTATTCATTGACTTACATAATAGCACCCAGTCATGAGTTGGCAGGTCAAAACTGCAACTTGGAAGTGTAATATTCAAATCATAAGAAGATATGTTTAGCACCATGGAACCTCCTAGCTGCTTGTAGCTAACCTTCCACAAGCTTAGGCAATGACTACTTCTTTTGTTCATAGGCCTCATTCCAAATGTTATACATGATTTGTTAGTCATGGTGTGGTCCATAGGCCAGCGGGACAAATAAGCCATACTTTTTTTTTAGGAATGCAGAAATGTCAGCCTCTGCTCAGACCTACTGAATCAGAATCTGGTTTTCACAAGATTCCAGGTGATTTGTGTGCATCTTACTCTTTGAGAAGCTGTTTTTAAATTACTACTCATCCAGCAGTTCCTTTCTTCTTATTCCTTTCTTCCTTTTTCTTCTTTCCTTCCTTCTTTCCTTTTTTTCCTTCTTTCCTCCCTTACCTTTCTTTTCCTTAAAGAATAGCAGATACCTTATTGAGAAAAAGACTTTGTACCATAGGAGAGAAAAAATATTTTAGAGCAAGAAGAGGCCAGAAGAAGCAAAGAACCTCCAAGAGACTTGGAGACGGTGCATTTGACCTGACTTTTGGAGAAAGGGTGTGCTCTTCACAGGCAATATTAAGAGGAAAAGTCCATATGGATGTTTCTTGCAATGAGAACAGGACAAGTGAAAACACCTAAGCCAGGAGAGCACAGAAAAGGAGGAAAATGGGAGTGGTCTTGCTGGTTCTTCCAGGAAATGGCATGTTTGGCAGACCAATGAGGAGAAGACCAAGAGATTACTGGGTAACTAAAATTAGGGTTTTATTAGGTTAGCAGTGCTGTACATCAAAGGGCTTTGAGCAAAGGGCTGACAAATTCAAACTTAAGCTGTATAAAAAGGTTAATTTCTATCAAGTTGTAAAAATAGAGATAGGAGATTCAAGAAAGCTAGAGCTATACTGGTAGGAAAAAAAAACTTGTTGAGAAGGCAATGGGAATAAAGAAAAGAGAGAAGATTCAAGAGCCCCAGTGTGTTCATCTCCGAACTAATGTAGGAAGGAGGGGGAAGGAACTCTTCAGATCACTCACCACTCTTTTTTTTTTTTTTTGCTAGTCTTGGGGCTTGAACTTAAAACCTGGACACTGTCCCCAAGCCTTAAGACTAGCTCAAGTGCTCAAGACTAGCACTCTACCACTTGAGCCACAGTGCCACTTCCAGCTTTTTTTTTTTTCTGAGTAGTATATTGGAGATAAGAGTCTCATGGGGACTTTTCTGCCTGGGCTAGCTTCGAACTGTGATCCTCAGATGTCAGCCACCTAAGTAGGTAGGATTACAGGTGTGAGTCACCAGCACCCAGCCACTCACCACCTTTAATGTCTACTTATTCATGTCACAGTGCCACAGATAAATAGACACATACGTCATAGGTAGGTATATAGTTACAAACAAGCATTTAAAATCCAAGAAAGTCCTGCAGTTTCTGGCTCATTATAAAAGCCTCACAATTGACATTTGATGCTACTGAGTAAATGCTGGACATTTGATCAAAGAGCATGTGTCTAGGCAACCAGTAACATGCAGCCTGAAAGCTATACTTGTTATCAAGTTGGTGATGGCTGCCCTTGCAAATCCCTACTATTTGTGGACGACAAGAGCTTTCATTTAACTCAGAGGAAAAACATAGAAATATATATTTATATTTAAAATTGTTTAGGAAAGTGGAGTATGACAGACCCAAAGAAACATAAGTTGCATGGTTTCCCTCATTTGTAGTAATTAGAATGTGCCTATAAATCTACAAGTAAACACGATGGATGATAAAAGGCCAAAAAAAATCACACATGCTGAAACAAGGATACAGGTTGACCTATTGTAATACTGACATGTACAAGACACTATGTTGAAAACGAACTTTACAATTTAAGGGAGATGGGAGGGAAGGGAAGGTAGGGGAAAAACAAAGGAGGAGGTAACAATGCTCAATAAGAAATGTACTCATTACCTCACTCATGTAACTGTAACCCCTCTGTATACTATTTCTTACAATAAAAAACATTATTTTAAAAATCACACATGGATATGATAAAATATACAGGATTCTAAACATTCACACGGTGAGACCAAAGGAGAATATTCTTAGGAGAGGATCACAAAGGCTCAATAGCTATATGCACCTGATCATATAAAATGATATTTATCAAAATGAACTCCAAGAAATGGAAGTAAGAGGTTTCTGGTCATTTTGCTTTTTGTTTTGGTTTGGGTTTTTTTGGTTGTTGTTTTTCCCTCTGTTGCTGTTTTTTATTTCTGTACCTTTGTCTTATATGTAAGTTTATCTGTTTGGGGGAGGGTGAGGAGGAGCACAGAAATGGTGGGACAAAGGGTGAACTACTTCAGCCGTGACACTAGACATGAGAGGAAAAAAACTGGGAGAAAACAAGGGAAGAGGTGACACTTCAAAAAGAAATGTACTTGACCTATGTAACTTTATCCCCTCTCTATGTCACCTTTACAATAAAACATAAATAAATAAAACTGCTCAATTAGAATGATTGCTTCAGAAAGTCTCACTCTCCTATGGGGGAATAAAATACCTAAGAGCAACAGTCAGGGTTACTAATTAGTTATCTCTAACCCAGGGTCTCTCAATGGGGAGCTATTGACTTTGGGGAACAAGGCATTCTTCCTTTGGGAACAGACTGTCGTGTATACTGCAAGACATTGAGCCATTTCTCAGGCTCTGCCCACTAGTTGCCTCTATCACTGTCAGTACCACTCCATCCTCTATCCCCCTCAGTAGTGACAACCAAAAACACCCCCAGTGATTCTTTAGTCTCTAATCAAGAACCACCATACTCCTGAAAACACCAAATTGTAAACATGTTGTTATTAAATAAAGTGATGTTAAAAATGTCAGCTGCCTGGAGATTATTTGGAAGCCAAAGGGTCTTGATTTATATTTCTTCACGTTTATTATTTGGAGCAGTCTAATTAAGGCAGTCAAACCATAGATACTTTGAATTTCACTATTTTTTTTTTTTATCGGTCATGGAGCCTGAACTCTGGGCCTGGGTGCTGTCCCTCCACTCTTCAGCTCAAGGCCAGCGCTCTACCACTTGAGCCACAGCACACTTCTGGCCTTTTCTACTTATGTGGTGCTGAGAAATCAAACCCAGGGCCTCATGCATACAAGGCAAGCACTCTACCACTGAGCCACCTTCCCAGCCCCAAATTTCACTATTTCATAGCAACCATACTAACCTTCCCTAAGTATTTCACAACATCTTTCAGGATTCCGAAAAAATGTTCACTTTGCTTTATAAAATAAGATTTGTGAAGCTGGGCACCGGTGGCTAATACCTGTAATCCTAGCTACTCAGAAAGCTGAGATCTTATGGTCACAGTTCAAAGCCAGCCCAAGCAGGAAAGTCTGTGAGACCCTTATCTCCAATAAACTATTCAGAAAAAGCCAGAAGTGGCTCAAGTGGTAGCCTTGAGCACAAAGAGGCTCAGGGGCAGCACCCAGGCCTTGAGGCCCAGCCCTAAGACTTGGGAAAAAAATGATTTGTGTACCATTTACTCAGGACATCAAATATTTCACAAAAGCATCCATCTAAGAGACAGCATACATACAAGAAATTAAAAAATCTCTTCAACAACAACTCTAGAACAGTGAGTAAAAGCAAGAATAGAAGAGTACACCCAGCATACCAGTAATGAAAGGTCCCACAAAGCTTTGGAACTTGAGGAGAAATAAATATCTCATCAATAGTCTTTTCACCAGATTCAATTCATATAACCTCAAACTTAAGAGTTTGATCCAAAGCTTTCAATGCAGTTCATCGGGAGCCAAACCACACAACTGAGACATTGACCATCATGTAAAGAGAAACCAGGACAAGTTTTGCCAGCTCAGACCAGAGCCACACTTGCAAAGGTAGCCAAATCAGTCAGGAAGTTAGCGTGGAAATGGAGTTTTCACCATAGCTGCATTTGCCGACACTGTGAACCAGTCTTGCCAAGTCTTCGGTCACACATTTAAGCTCTTGAAAACTTAGATGCCTTTGGGATTCTAAAATGCCACTCATATACTGTCTGCCTGTTATTTGGGACCACTAAGTAGATGCTACAGCAAATATTTCACAATTATCTTAATGGTGATAGACTTTAGAATTTGGAAGGAATAGCTACAGATAATTTTCTCTAAAAGACTTAGTTGGACTATTATAATCTGTTTCTGGTTACAGTCGTGTTAGTCAAACATGCATAGCTTATAAAATCTCAGAAAGAGCCACAAATAAAATAACAAGAGTGGGGAAAAAAACATAATAGAGTTCTTTATTCCCAAATTTTTTCATCGAAAGCAGCTGCAAAAACATAACAGCTCTTATTATTGGTCTCTCTTGGGATAAAAGTCTATGTAATTATTCTGTTAGAAATGCCTTTCCATTCTACAAGAAGAGCCACTAATAACAAATAATCAGAAAACATACCAATGATATGGGTGCCTATCTGGACATTCAGAGGTCTGGGCAAAGCAGATAACTGACCAGGATAACTTTCCCAGTCTTTCCTAGCAAAGTGGGTTGCTTAAAAGTTCCTGCTTTGGCCTAGTAGTTTGATTTTGTTGATCAATCTGTTAAGAAACTATCAGCAAGTAAAGAAAGGGAAAGAGGAAATGCTTTGGGATAAAGGAAGGATTTTTGAAATGTAAGATTTTATCTTAACTGGTTGTTCCAAAATTAGATTAAGACACATTTTAGTTTGTTCAAGAAAGTAACAGACGGTATGAGTAATTAATTTTTTCAATGTCTCTTAATAGTCACTTTATGTAAATACATCTTATATTCTTCAAATTAGATTATGAACCTGAGTTCAGCTAATTGGAGCAGAGGGACAGGGCTTGCTTCATGAGGGATAAATGGGGGAGCAGCGATTTTTGGCTGATGGGGCACCCTTCTGCAGAAGTGAACTTTGTCTTGCTCAGACAATTTTTTTGTGATTGCTATTGTAACTAGTGGTTCATGGAGAACCTATTTATAAAAGATCACATGCAAGGTGAGCTGTGGAGATGTCACTTCTGCAAGTTCCACTATGATAGAAAAGGTACCAGAGAAAGGTCTGCAGCCACTTTAAGAGATACATGCATTCATTTACCATAGCTAAGATATGGAACCAACCCAGTTGTCCCTCAGTAGATGAATGGATCAAGAACATGTGGTATATATACACAATGGAATTCTATGCCTCCATCAGAAAGAATGACATTGCCCCATTTGTTAGGAAATGGAAAGACTTAGAAAAAATTATATAAAGTGAATTAAGCCAGGGCCAAAGAAACATAGGTCCCATGGTTTCCCTTATTTGCAATAGCTAGTATATGTCTGAGACAAGCAGATAAGTTGATGCTAGGGAAATGAACCTCAAGATAAGTATTCAAATGTTTTTTCTTTCATGTGATTGTTTCTAACATATTTATAAGATGATTTCTTTGTTTCTTTGTATGTCCCTCACCCGCGGTATAACCCCTGCTTTCACTGTATTTGATGTTGGTATAATTTGTGGAGGGGAAGGGAAAAAACAAATCATTTAACTAGGGATACAGATGTACAAGTTGTTATGTCGAAAAACAAGCTTTACAACTTTGGTTGGAGGGTGGGAGGACCAGGTGAGGGGGAGGCATGTGAAGGAATGGGAAGGGAAAACAAAGGAGGAGGCAACAATGCTTAATAAGAAATGTACTCATTATCTTGCACACGTAATTGTAACCCCTCTGTACGGTATTTTCACAATTTTTAAAAAAAAGAGATACATGCATTAGATACAGCTTTGCCATTTATTCCGTTGAGAAACATTTCTTGAATATCTACTGCATGAGACATGCCTCCCGGATTTAATGGATTGTGGCATAAAGGAGAAGTAAATAGATTAATTACAATGATCTATATTATCTCTAAACCAGGGTTTCTCAATGGGGAAGTACTGATTTGGGGAACCAGGCATAAGAATAGAAAACCCAATACAATATGTTCAGTAAGTTAACATAGGAATCTAGAGGAAAAGGAGATTGATTTCTGCTATGAGAATAAAAGGAGACTCTATAGAAAAGATAATATTTGCTCTGAAACATCCAGGCTTAACTCAAATATACTCCTATGAAGCCCTCACAATCCTTACTGGGAAATATTTCTCAGAGTCATTCTTTCCAACTCTAGGCAGTTTTGTCATTAATAAATAGCTACCTGTGTTTTGTGGTAGGTAAAAGTTCCTTGAGAACCGGAGTGTGTCATTGTGCTATTCGCATGCCTCACCCCATTGATGCCCAGCACAACTTATCATCACAGTACATCTAATAGCTGCTGAGGAAGCATTTCAGATCTAATCCAACCTGCCAAAAAAGTGAGACTGTTGAACTAAATATTGGTATTACTGTGGAATTCTGTAGGGCAGCCCTTGTATCTAGCCCTCAATAGCTTATACTCTATATGTGAAAGTAAGAGCACGATCTCCAGGAATTATAATTGAGAAGCAAACAGCTGTCATGCCCTTTAATACTCCAGAAAGTTCCCCCTGCTTCTCTTCTTTTTTTCCACATTGATAAGACCAACCATTTATTTAACTTGGGGTAACATAGCATGGACAGGTGGGAGAATAAAACAACAAATGAGATAGAGTAGTTGTTGGTAGTTACATTCACAAAGATTTAAGACAAACTACTTTTAGATTTAACAAAGATGCAAGGAAAGCACTTTTGTATACTACTGACAACAGAGAAAGGCATATGACTGAGAAAACATATACTTTGGGAAATCTATCACATCAAGAAAACAATGGTATAAAGTGATTTTTAATCAGTACTGTATGGGCAATGAACAAATGTATTCTGAATGTCAACAGGGCAATAGCTATGTACATTACATACTGTATACCCAAAGTATGTGATGTATAAACACAGAAAGGCCTACACGTTGGAAGGAATATTGCTGTGTACTGAATGGACCCATTGAAAACTCTCCACAGCAACTCATATATATGGATGTTTATAGAGGGCAGGGGAGATAGATGTATCTAATCTGTCAATATCTTTTAAGCAGATGTGGTTCAGAAAGGTTGGGCAAATTAACTTTTTTGTTTTGAACATCCTGTTTTATTTTCCTAACCAATGAACAAAAACAAATACATAAAATGAAAACTGGACTTTTAAAATGAGAAAGTAAAGAAAAAGATAAATTGATAGCTCCAGAAAGTGGTAAAAACAGAAGCAGAGCAGCAAGTACCTGAAGAAACAACACGAGAAAGCTAGGTCACGAGATGGCGCAGGCTTTGACTGAAGAACAGAACTAGGTAAGAAGTTCTGTAAAATGACTTAGCTCCCAGGAAGTTATGTCCTATGGAACTATCCATTTTATGTATCTTACCATATCAAAAGGAAAATCCAGGTACATTAAAAACAGTCAAGTATATAAGCATGTAAGTGACAATCATCTACATCAGTTGGAGTCCCTGGTAACCTGAAAGCAGCTTAAAAACAAAAAAGATTTTTTAAAAAGACCTTTTAGTATGACTTACAGGTTACTCCAGAATAGGAAGTAATGACCTTTAGATGAGTTAAAATATTAAAAGCAAAAATAGCCACAACCTTCATTAAACACCAAGTAAATGTAGTATAATATATACAGGTGACATATGATGCCAATTTTATTTGCAGATATTGTTATAGTACTCATCTCAAGTGTACAAGTTATACCTTTGTCACAGCCTTGGCTAAGTCTTGAAGTTGTGCAGAATTCAGCTGTGGTAGAATGCTGATGTTAGCATGCCTAGATGTAGCATACTTATTCTTGATAGTCATGTGCTTTGTAAGCCCCCAATTCACCATGACTCCACTCTTAGCCAGGTGCTGCATAACAGGAAGAAGAGATTCCTCAGTGGAAGACAGGTAATGCTGTAGAGTTGGTGTCCATTCGCCATTATCAAGAATTTTCAATGCTAAGCAAAAAGCTCCCGCTGCAATTTGAGAAGGAGGAATGTGCACCATTGAGTAGTCCAGCATAGTTCCATCAGGTATTTGGCCAGTGTATGCTGTTCAACAGCAACCTCTCCAATTTTTGATGCTCTACCAAAGAAGTGCAGGGGTAGAGGGCGGCCCAGACCAAAGTGCAAAGCTCTTAGAATCCTTATTTCCACCTGTCTGATTTGGTGCTTAGTATAAGTATTGTTAGTCACAAAAGCAAGTCACCAATTTCTGGAGGATACTTTTCTTCATATTTGCTTGCAATAAACATGGCAGTGACACCAACCAGCTGCAGCATTTTCTTGGGCACACAATTCTTCTGCATGAATCTACCAATAACGGAAACAGTCATGTACATGGTCTCTTACAGCAATCAGAATTTCATCTGAACCTGCACTAGTCAGTCAATGAGGATGGCTCTAATGAGTTCCCGACGTAGCAGGTATTTTGGTCTGACAGACTGCTCTTCCTCAAGTTGTCCCAGATAAGCATAAATATCTTTCACATATTCACTACAAAGATTTGGATCAACTACATCTTCTGCATCCACATCATTCACTGCAAGTGTTACATCAGAGAAAGCCTGGCACAAATACTCTTCAGCAGGGGCACATCCAGATGTTTCCATTGGGCTTGGAGAGGGAGTATCAACCAAAATAGGTTCTGGGGAAAGTTTTTCTTCCTTTATAGGCTCAGGTTCAGGTTCAGGTTCAGGCTCAGGTTCAGGCTCCGCTCTGGCTCAGACTTCTACTCTATCTCTCACACACTCACAGGGCTTTGCCAGCAGTTTTGGTAGCTTTTTAGCATCTTTTCCAGTAGCCGAAGCTTTTGCTACCTTTTTCAGAGGCACTCTGGCCTGTAGCTGTTCACTTTTTATTACCAATATCTCCAAGAGCAGTTCTTGGTCTCAGCCCAGGTTTAGAAGCTGCTGCAGTGGGCACAGGCACAGGCTTTGCACCTGCCATGGTGATCTTGACCTTATTTTCAGCATTAATTTTCATGTTCCTGGTGACCCAGAACGCCATGGTTCCTCTTCACCAGGGAGTTGCTCAGCGGGCAGGAGCAGTACATGGAGCCTCACAGACCAACAGCCGTTCCTTGCCAGCACCGGTTTCTTTTTCTTTTTATCTTGTACTGCAGAAGAGAAGTAACAGTGTGTCTGGGTGCGAAATGTTGGTTATTCTGCCCATTTTCTTCCTCTTGAGAGCAATGCTTGTCTAAACAGCATTACCAGGGAATGGCTAGGAATCCTGACTAACTTCAAATCAATTTCTAGAGAATTTGAGTCACACCCTAATCTACTTCTTCCACTAATCTTTGTTAAATAAAGACAGTCCTTTTCATTCTATCTCCTCTTAGAATGTCAATACAGCAGAAACAGGAACTTGTGCTCTAGAGCAATCCCTGCTAGGCATTACGCAGCCGACGAACATTTAATGATTTCTTGAAGTAATTTGTTCAGACTCAGATCAAGAAAGAGTATGTCTCTTATTAGTCCCCACGAGAGATCCTCAAACTACCTCAAATAGCTATTAGATAAATGTTTGCTAAGTAAGGGAATGAATGACTCTCTCACAACTTAGTGTATTTTCAAAAATCTCAACCATGCATAGTGGCGCATGCCTGTAATCCCACATACTGTGGAGTCAGAAATCAGGAATATCCTAGTCTGAGGACAATCTGAAGCAAAAATGTGGACTTCATTTTTACAAACAAGCCAAGATGGAAGTCCAACTCTGTTATCTCAGCTACTTGGAAGGCATAAGTAGGTTAAGTGGTATAAGGCATAAGTAGGTCTAAAGCCAGACTCCTGAACAAAAGCATGAGACTCTACCCAAAAAAATGACTAAAGAAAAAGGAGATAAGGAATGTGGTTTGAGTGGTAAAACATCTGCCTAAAAGGTTTTAGGCTCTGAGTTTAAACCCCAGTATGACAAAAAACAAATCTTTATAGTGATATTTACTTTTGTGTGTTTGTGTGCTGGTCCTGAGGCTTGAACTCGGGGCCTGGGCACTTGAACCATAGCTCCACTTCTGGCTTTTTTGGTGCATAATTAGAGATGAGTCCCATGGATATTCCTACCTGGGCTGGCTTTGAAATGAGGTCCTCAGGTCTCAGCTTCCTAAGTATCTAAGATCATAGGCATGAGCCACCAACATCTGACTGTTCATGACATTTAAAAAGATATACGGGTTAAGACATAAACTTTCTATACTGTAACACCATAGTTTTATTCAGCTATAGATTGCACTGAACCTTGTCTGTTAACGTAGCTCTGTACTAGGTACTTATTGCTAAAAGTGTAATTAAATACTCAGCTCCTACTCTAGTTTTTGATTTGTGGAATAGGTTTGGCCAAAAACACTTGTTCTCCTTCCAGCCAATCAGACATATCCTCATGCGCTGCCATAGTATAATCTATCCAGAGGGAAATAATGCATGTGCTTTTCACCAATAAGAACCTCAATTCTCTAATGAGATTCTAAGCTCACATATTCCATTTTAAATATAAGTTACTGGAAAATAGGAACATGCACTCCTAGGACCTGAACTTTAGTAAATAACGATGTGAAACAGCCTTGTCATCTTGTTATCGTTCTGCTTTTGTACACTTTATTTAAGGCAAAAGATCAGAGAAATGGAGACAGAAGGCAATTACTTGTTCTTCTTTTGTCATTTTGGCATATTAATACCAAAATAAATATCCAAAAATTAATTTATTTTATAAAAAGTTTTAAGATATTCAGTATCCTTTACTTTTAGACAATTCATCTATATTCATATATATATATATATATATATATATATATCTTAGTGACATTCACATAATTTTATATGTAGACTAATAAGCCCTTTCTTCATGTGAGCAAGAACTCTGATACAAATAACAAATGCTCCCTAACTTCTTTATAAATTCAAAACTGTCAGATAAAAGATAAAAAAATACATGGAAGTGTGCTAGACAGATCTACATATTACTGTACAACTACCTATCTAATTCAATAAATTATCCTAATAGAAACACATGGAATAACATGGTATTTCCATTTGCTGTTTCCCCACAATAACATATTTGAAATCAATCATTTTGCCTCAACATTGTAGCCCAAATACATTTACCATGTCTGAAATTTATTTAAATTTCAAGGAAGTTCGTTGCAAGTGATAAAAAGCAAGAAATAATACAGTTGATCATATGAATTACATAAGTATAAAAAATGGACACAGAATAATAAACTGGAGGAAACAAAATTGAATTCGTGAATTAGTCAAAGAAGAAAGCCCAGGAAGAAAGAATGGACAACATGACAGCTTCTAGCACAATGAGTCCACTGAAATTAGCTAGAGAGGAATCTTTCTTCTCCATATCTCTGTCTTTATACTCTGTAACAGCAAAAGCAGTAGCACTCCTTAGGAATGGAAAGATTAATCAGACTTTAGCAAGAAGCATTTGTGGAAGCAGTAGTGTCCACAGAAAAAGCAGAATTCATCCATTCCTCTTTAATAAATATGGAGTAGAGCTGCAATGGTTTCTGGAACCAAGCTTTGGTGGAATAGCCGGTCTATTTCTCATCTCTTGGAACACCTGCTTGAGAAAACTCAAGCATCCCAATGGAAGGCCCAAGGCCCATTCTTCTGATGGAAAAGCCCAAAGACCTCAATCTTGTTTCAACACCAGCACCAACTTACTAGCTAAGTAGAGCCATCTTGGAAGTCACCCATCAGACCCATTCAAGCTACCAGATGACATCATGTGGAACAGAGACCCAATATTCCCATCAGGTCCTACCCAAATTGCAGATTTGTGAGCAAAATGAGCAGTATTGTCTTAAGCCACAATGTTTTGTTGTGGTTTATTACACAACAGAAAGTAATTGGAACAGCTTGCTAGCAGAATGAGCACATGTCTCATTAGAGCAGCATTTCTGAAAGCAGGTGAAGGTTGAGACATGTCAGCATCTAGATAAGGGAAGAAACGTTGCCTAGCATCTAGCTATCTTCCTTTAAGATCCTGTCCCACAATCTTTTGTTTTGATATTGTGAAAGAAAAATGAACAAAAAAGCCAGCCTTCAGCCAGAACCTTCTGTTCTTGATTACATGTGGTTCATTGACTCATAGAGTTTTCTGAGACCTTGAAACATTAGAAATGATGACAAAGAAAAGAACAGAAGAGAGGCTGGTGTGCACCGTCAATTTGTTCTTGAGATGCCTGTTTACCATTTGTAGCTACAGCTGACACAAAAGTCTAACTTCAGGAGGTGATATCCTTTAGAGGATATTTAAACAGACTTGTTTTGTTCCCAAATAACTAATCAAAGAGATTTCTATTTGCAGCTTTCTAGACATTCATGCATGGCCCACTTTGCTTTCTGTATCAATTATCAATTTGGAAATCCACAGGAGGCCTGGTAACTTCATTCAACTGCTTGGTTGGCCCATGCATGTAGAAACTCATACCTCCCTGCCACAGTCATGCAGCACCACATGCTTTCTCTGCCATGGCATTTCCCCATGTGCCCTGTAATGTGTACTTGTCTGTCTTCCATATTGGCCTGCTTCTGTCTAGAAAGGAACTGCCAAGGCTCAGAGTCTTTGTATGCTTGCTCTTCACATGCTGGGCTCTTGCTCCATTAGAATACATAAGCTATTTAGTAAAAACGATTATTGTTCATACTTAAACACAGTTTAAAATTATCTCCAAATGATCTGGGGATTTCTAGAAGAGAAAGAAGAAAGTGACTTTTCTCTGGAACTCCACTGATTCTAAACACACACTTGAATCTGACCACTGACTCAATGTTTTTGGACTGTACTTAGATTCTAAAGCATAATATGTATCCTTAGTAATATCTAAGCACATCTAATAATATCTTAGGAATATCTAATATTCTTATTAATGTCTTTTGAAAACCAGATCCACTTTATTTCAGCCAAAGCCAGAGCCTGAACTAGGTATGAAAGAACTTTAGATAAGGAAGTTGCGTTTTTATGGGTTCTTAACTTCTCTTTGGAGTTCACTTTTTTCTGTTTCTTGATTATTTGTTTTTTTTTTGTTTTGGGGGTTTGTTTTTTGTCATTGGTCGCCTCAAAGCTGTCCTTGAGCCTTTTCACTCAAAGCTACCTTTTTTTTTTTTTATTGTGAGACTACCACCATACAAAGGAGTTTCAATTTCATGGACAAGATAACAAGTACATTTCTTATCAAGCATTGTTGCCTCCTCTTTGTTTCCTCTTCCCATCCCTTCCCATACTCCCCCCACCTCTCCCTACCCGATCCTCCCCCCACCCACTGAAGTTGTAAAGTTCGTTTTTCGACATAACGACTTGTACATCTCATTGTTTCAATGGGTCCACCTGTATCCCTAGTTAAACGATTTGTTTTTGCCCTTCCCCTCCACAAATTATACCAACACTACCATTTTAAGCTACAGCATCACTTAGGATGTTTAATTGGAGATAACAGTCTCAAGGATGTGCTTGCCCTGGCTGGCTTTGAACCATGATGCTCAGATCTCCTCTTCCTGAGTAGCTAGAATTACAGGTATGAGTCTCCAGTGCCCAGATAGAGTTCACTTTTTATAGGCAATAATATTTATCCACTCAAGTATGAAAATATTCAAACTTTAGAACTGAAAAAAAATTATTCTTTTTGGAAAATTTTATTTCTAAAAGGGTAATTTGTTCTTTTTAGTACATTGAATTTTCAGAGATAATTTATAATAAGAAATAAACAGATGATAAATTTCTAGAGTACTGTGATCTTTTCAATATAAAAGTAAAAGTAAATTTAACAGTTTTTTTATTAATAGGTTTTTTTAATTGTGAAAATACCATGCAGAGGGGTTACAATTATATGAGCACGGCAATGAGTACATTTCTTATCAAGCATTGCTGCCTCCTCCTTTGTTTCCCCTTACTGCCCCTGCCCTCCCATCCTCCCCCTCCCCCACCAAAGTTGTAAAGTTCATTTTTTTGACATAACATTTTGTACATCTCATTGTTGCAATGGGTCCACCTGTATCCCTATTTAAACAATTTGTTTTTTCCCTTCCCCTCCCCAAATTATACCAACATCAAATACAGTGAAAGCAGGGGTTATACGGTGGGGAGGGACATACAAAAGAACAAAGAAATCACCTTATAAATACGTTAGAAACAATAGCAAGAAGAAAAACCATTTGAGTCCTTATCTTGGGGTTCATTTTGCCTAACATCAACTTGTCTGACCTTTTCTGCTTATTTCATACATATACTAGTTATTGCAAATAAGGGAAACCATGAGACCTATGTTTCTTTGGGTCTGGCTTACTTCACTTAATATCATTTTTTCCAAGTCTTTCCATTTCCTAACAAGTGGGGCAATGTTATTCTTTCTGATGCAGGCATAGAATCCATTGTGTATGTAAACCACATTTTCTTGATCCATTCATCTAATGAGGGGCATCTGGGTTGGTTCCATATCTTAGCTATGGTAAATAATGCTGTGATAAACATAGTTGTGCTGGTACCTTTAATATAGTCTTGTTTGTGATCATTTGGGTAAATGCTCAAAAGTAGGACTGCTGGGTCATAAGGGAGCTCTACGTGGAGTCTTTTGAGGGACCTCCATACTACTTTCCAAAGTGGTTGAACAAGTTTACACTCCCACCAACAATGCAGGAGGGTTCCCTTCTGGACACATCCCCTCCAGTATCTGTTGTTATTAGAGTTCTTGATTATAGCCATTCTAACTGGGGTGAGGTGATTTCTCAGTGTTGTTTTGAGTTGCATTTCTTTTATGGCTAGAGAGGTTGAGCATTTCTTCATGTGTCTATTGGCCATTCTTATTTCCTCTTCAGAGAAGTTTCTCTGTAAGTCTTTAGCCCACTTATTTATTGCGCAGTTGCTTCTTTGAGGATTTGTTGTTGGGGGATTTAATTTTTTGAGTTCCAGGTATATTTTAGATATGAGACACTTGTATATTGTATGGCTAGTGAAGATCTTCTCCCAGTAGGTGGGCTTTCTATTTAACAGTTTTCTTTATCCTTATAAAGATTGGATTCAAATTTTATTTTATATCATACTATTATTACTATTCAAGCTTTCGTTTGGTTACCATTGGCCTGGCACATCTTTTCATTGATTCCATTTGTTTTCAAACTTTTTGTGTGGGTTTGCTTTATCTGTATATTTTACTTGCGTCCCAAAGAGCTTAATTATGTTAGTCACATCACATAGATTTAACAGGTGTGTTTAATACATTCATACTAATGATGGCTGACATATTAGAGTGATTTCTTCCATCTTATCTTATATTTTCTGTTTTGTCATCCTCTTTCCTTGTTTTTTTCTCCTTTCCTGTCTTCTTCTGGATGAATAAAGATTTCTGTGCTCCTTTATTTTTCTTCTGCAAGTTTAGAAGTTAGAGCTGTGGCTTTGAGTATCACTGTCAATTGCTAAAATTTTTATTTGTGACTAGTAGCTACTTATCCATAAAGCCATCCTGCTACTGTCCCAGGCATAGAGCTAAATTGTATTGCCCCACCCCCATCCCACTGAAGTTGGGAAAGCATGTCTGCATATTTGAGCTATAGCCATTCCAATGGAATGGGTAAAGAAGGGAAGAATGTCAGTCTCAAGCTTGGCTCATTAAAACCTCCTTTCTGGGTGGGAAAATGTAGCCACCACTGTACCATGGGTGGGGTTGGGAAAGATGAGGGAGAACGATAGAAGGGATAACATTGATCAAGGTGCATTGTACTGAACATTTCATATGATGACTGGAAATCCTTTTGTACAATTACTTAAATAGTAAAAATACTAATTTTTAAAAATCAAATAAAAGCCCATTCCTTTTTCTTTACCCTCAACAATCTATAAGTCAGTGCCTGGGGACTCTGAAAGCCTTGTGTTGAAAATAGAGCACTTACATTGGTGGGTCACAGAGTAACATGGAACAAAGACTACTGCCACTTATTTGCCCACCAATTGGTATTTATCAGATCTAGGAATTTTGGAGTAGAACCTTTAAGCTCCTCTAAGTATTCATTTCATATACACATAGAGATAGTTTGACTTCATTCCTATTTCGATCCCTTTTTCTTTCTTTTGCTTGCCTTTTTCTCTCAGTCCTTTAGAAATATCTTTCTATTGTCATCTGGAAATTTGTGGCTGCAGATAAGAAATCTTGAATGAGAGGGTGGTTGATCTTCCTTAGCACATTTTTTCTCTCTTTGAAAATCTCCCAAGTTTTCTTTGTGCACTAAATGTTCTACAGTCCCATTACATTTGTTCCAACCAAGTAGCATTTGTTATTTTCAACATAAGGCTTCCAAAGTGGCTCTGGATGCCACTCTGGGATCATAGGGGAAAGTCTCTGGGGGAGTCACGTGAAAGTTTCTCTGGGTCAAGTTTGGAAGTAGCCTATCTTAATTCCAGATCCCATTGGGAACAACATGGTCATAGGAACATACCCAGCTACAGACTGCAAGGGAGCCCGGGAATCCAGGGAAAGTATGCAACTCTGTAACTTGTTTCTAGAAGTGGAATTGCTTTCAATGGACACATGGGAGCCTCTCTTATGGAACCCAGAGTGTCTCTCCATCAAAACCTGTGCTAAGTATTATAGTGATGTGTCCCAACACTGTTCAGGACCTTAAAATGGCAGTCATAACAAAAAATATTTTTTAGGACTCAAGAAACAAAGAACATCTACTTAATTTGTCATATAATTTATAAATGACTCCATGTTCTTGACCTCATATATGGTATATATGTGCACATCTCAAGGAAACTAGGAGGAAGACACACAATCAGAGGGAAGCAGGTAAAAAAATAAACAGAGGGGCCCATTAGCTGCACTAGACATTGATGAAAATAAACTAAGAAACTCAAGGCCAGCGATGGGAGAGAGTGAAGGAGAGGGAAAGAGGGAACAGATAACATATCACTCAACAGGCAAGAAATAGTTGTAGTGTCAAAGATTGTAGAATTCACAAACTTTATAGGCCATGATAATGACGTTGTGTCTTATGAAGGTTAAAATGTATTTGTAACTTTAACTAAGTACCACTATCCTTCAATACTGTGAAGTTTGTGAAATTTATGTAATCATTTAATCTCATAAAAAATTATTATAAAAATATTTTTATTTTAAGTATTTTTATATTATTATGTTCAAATATACAACCCCTATAATTCTCTACTTCTGTGAAAGTAACAAATCAGTCCCTTCAAAGTCCTTTTACTTATTCTTAAACTTGAGACAATTGATATTAAACTAGCTGTGTTACTGAAATTCTCTAATTCTACCTTAAACTTGGTTTCCCAATATTACTCCCATCAGCCATGGAACATGACCCAGGATTACTCTAAAAACAATCTTCTTTAAGGTGCATCTTTTGAATTGAAATACCCTATTTCTTTTCTCTTTATATGTGTTTTAAGATAAGTTACTTCTAAACTGAGGAGAGGGGAAAAGAAAGGAATAAAGGGAGAGAGAAAGGAAGAGAGGGAGGAAAAGAGGTGAGAAGAAGCTAGTCATGATGAAGTAGCTTTTAAAAGGCATCTAAATAATAAATAATTGAATCACATGGTAGACTTGCACTTAAGAATCTATTTGGACATTTTTAGGATTCTCAGTTCTCTTAAACTTTTATTCTATTGCCCTGGATCCAAAAACAATCCAAGTATTTCTCCCCTCCCACCACAAACAAAAGGAAAGAATTATTACTCCTTGGATGAGATATTAAAACAAAAGAACAGAAGAAAAACAACAGTGCTTTAAAAGAACAGATGAAATTCTAGTGTCAAATAAAGTGTGTAAGAGAAATTACACACATAAAATAAGTTAGGCAAGAAATAAAGAGGTTTCACTTACACTTAGATTCCAGACCAAAACCATAAAATTAGATTTGGTATATACTGCTCTATGAAGGGAAATCAAAAAAAATTTACCCAAGCCTTCTTAAATTTTAACACACACACACAGAGAGAGAGAGAGGGAGGGAAAGAGAAAGAGAGAGAGAGAGAGAGAGAGAGAGAGAGAGAGAGAGAAACTACTATATCTATCTGCAGATTTAAAAACAATTATTTTTCAAGCAAAATATTTCTCCTGACTTTTATAAATATCACCTGGTAATCATCCAATTTTTGGCAATGGAAATCATTCAGAAAGTCATGACAATATTTTTGTCATATCTCTGCACATAAAAGTACACTTTATTGTAGCTATAATTATAAGAATAGATGAATATATGTTTGAATGTGAAAATGACCCTATAACATAATGTGAAGTTTACTTTGGCTGGGTGAGGTAGATCAAACTCTGTAATTTTAGCTACTTGGGAGGCAGATATGGTATCTACATTTGAGGCCATCCTGGGCACAAAAATTCATGAGATTACGTCTCAATTGATTCTAGATTTGGTGTTGTACACCTGTCCCCTAACAAAACAGGGAAGCACAAACGGGAGGATTTAGTCCTCCCACTCCTTCAGATATAAAGTGACCAAGACAAAAATGGGCTGGAAATGTGCCTCTAGTGGTAGAAAGTTTGTCTTTTAAGTATCAGGTCCTGAATTCAACCTCCAGCACTGAAAGAGAGAGAGAGAGAGAGACAAAGAGACAGAGAGACAGAGAGACAGAGACAGAGAGACAGACAGAGACAGAGGGGGATGTACATATGCATCTGAGTGTGCGTTTATGTATTTGAGAGAAGAATCTTTGAAATTAACCATTAGAAAGTGAATGGAGAACTGTAATAAATTTAGAAGCATAATAACTTTTTCCTAAGAGTAACTTCTCAGCAGCTAACAACTTAATTTAACTTAAATTCCTTAATTAGACTAACATTTTTTAAAAAGGAAGGTATAACTCATACATTTTTATTTATATAGTGGAAATAGTAGATATGGTACCATTAAAAAAAACCTCTGGAGATAGATCTAAGCTTCACTACTGTTTCTACCATTTACTATAGCTAAGTTTAGAATGTTATTTATCCTCTTTAATCCTCAGTACCGCCATTCTTTTTGGTGTGTGTGTGTGTGTGTGTGTGTATGTGTGTGTGTGTGTGTGTGTGTGTGTGTGTGTGCTGATCCTGGGGCTTGAACCCAGGGTCTGGACACTGTTCTGAGGCTTCTTAGCTTAAAGCTAGGATTCTACCACTTGAGCCACAGCTTCACTTCTGGCTTTTTGGTAGTTAATTGGAGATAAGAGTCTCAAGATTTTCTTGCCCAGGCTGGCATCAGACTACAATCCTCAGATCTCATCCTAATGAGTAACTAGGATTATAGGGGTGAGCCGCCAGTGCCATTTGTTCCACCATTCTTAAAACACAGGTCATTACAGGTTCTATACACCTGACTCTGAGTGTTAAATGAGGCATCATAAGTAAGGCATTTACATGGTATCCAGTTTGTACCAAGTCTTCAATAAATTTTATCAGAGACAGAAACTTAAGTACCAACAATTCACTTCCTACAGTTCTTCAGACTGAGATGCTGAAGATGACCATGACTGGTTCATCCAAAAGATCCACTTCCTAAAGTGATTACACTATGGATTAGATTTCTACCTTTGAATTTGGAGAGATACGATTGTTCAGGCCAACTATTTCTCCCTTGACTCTCCAAAAATGCAAAAATTATTCTCAGATGTAAAATAATTTATTCCACTTCGACAGCCCTAAAAGTCTCAATGCAGTCCAAAATCAATGAAGTCTGAAATCCAAAGTCTTATCTACACATCATGTAAATCAGGTGTGGGTACGATTCAAAGGTATGAGTTCCTAAGGCAAATTCTTCTCTCGCTGCAAATATGTGAAGCCAAACAAGTTGCACAAAATCCACTGGAACAGCGACATCATTCACAGGACTCAGAAGGAGCTGCCACGCACAGGCCTCCTTGCAATTCTCCACGGAGTCCCCACAACTCTGCCAGGCTGGGGTTCTATGCTTGATTTCGGATTTCACTGCAGATCTCTTCTTTTCCTTTTACTCCTCCACAAAATATCCTTAGCATTCACATTTCTAGCAATCACCTTCAAAACTCTTCCAGACACTACCTAATACCTAATTTCAAAGCCACTGCTGTATTTTTCTAACTATTTCTTCCAGCAGCACCCTGCTTTCTCATTTCCATTTCTGTATTGATCAGCATTCTCTAGAAAAGCAAGAGCCGTCGTGCACAGAGAAAGATACAGGAAGAGATTTGCTTCGAAGGATTGACTCACATAATAATGGTAGCTGAAAAGTCCCATGATCCAGTGTCTGCAAACTAAAGATGAAGGAAATCCCAGTCTAAGTATGATGGCCCAAGAATAAAGTGCTGAAGTAAAAGAAAATGGATTGCAGTATCTGAAGCAGAAAGAAAATTCATCATTCCTCCACTATGTTGTTCTGATCCAACTCTCAACAGATTGGTTAATGCCCACTTATATTGGTGAGAGTTATCACAAGTATATCTAAAAATTGTTTCACCAATTTCAATTCTGCCTGTCTTTTTGTGGCTGTCATCTCTGTGTCTATGGCCAAATTTCTTATTATTATTAGGATACCAATCATGTCACATTAGGATACGTCCTAATTTGGTATGATATCATCTCAACCTAATTATGTCTGTGTAGGCCCTTTTTCCAGATTAAGTCACACTCACAGATATCAAATGTTAGGCTTTCATTCTGTCTCTTTGGGAAAAATGTAATTTATCCCATGACTCTTAATCTAGACTTGTATTTATAGTGTCAGTGTGACTGTTAAAGCATGAAATGAAAATATGGAGGAAAGATTTGTTAAGTAATTGAGCTTATAAGAATCATCCATGTATCACATTAAAGTATGGACAGATATGGTGGCCTGTTCTGCTAGACTATGGCCACTAAGTACAAAAACTGGAAGAAGTAGAATAATAGGGCTGGTAGGAATTAGGAATCTATGATGGAAGATGTTCCCTCTGTTCTCAGAAAATCAGCCTAGAGTTCTAATAATACAATTTGTGCTCTCTCAATAACTGTTATTTTTCTCCCAACCCCACTCATTAAGCATCTAAAGTCATTCTAAGTGTCTATGACCCACTTTATCTGGTTGGATAATTGTGACAATCACAATTCCAACAAAAGCCTCATTTTCTGAATGCTTACTGTGTGTCAGGCATTTGGTAAATTTTGTCTGTTATGCATTATTTCATTATGTACTACTTTGGTTTCAGTACGGTTTGAGACTGCAAGGGCCTATTATGATTAAACTTTGGGAGAAGGGGTCTAATGGGAAATAATTAGGTCACTAGGTGGTGAAGTATTTCCCATGGGATCTATTTCTCATGAGATCCCTTGGGTTCTCAAGAGAGGATTGTTATAAAAGGAATAAGCAAGGCCCAAGCTGTCATCTTATTCTCCTTGATTCTGTTTCATCTACATCAGCTAGACCACTGAGCCATATGATCTCATACTTTGAAATTTCAAAACTTGTGAATAGAATAAACATCATTTTTTGACTAAATTGCCTATGTAGGGTATTTTGTTATAGTCAAACAAGTCTGAATAATAAAAGAGTTCACAAATTACATCTCACCTTCAAAACTTATTGAGTTCTATCCATTTCTCCCTGCACAAGAACCAGAAGGAAAAGTTTTATTGGCTTTTTTCTGTTTTTTGCCGTGCTAGAGATCAAACCCAGTGTCTGGTGCATGCTTGACAAGCACTCTATAGCCCTAGTTTGCTCTTGTCACTCACTCACTCACACACATACACACACAAACATATGTTATTGTCTTTTCTTGTGCACACACACACACACACACACACGCACACACACATCTACATATGGTAATGTAAAGCAGAGCTCACACCAATACTCCTCCAACACTTCAATAAAATGGAAAGAAAAAGTTCACTACCAAACTCTTTCTATGAAGCCATCATAACCCTCATCCCAAAACCAGGTAGGGACTCATCAAAGAAAGAGAACTATAGACCCATTTCTTTGATGAACATTGATGCAAAACTTCTCCACAAAATTTTGGCCAATTGACTTCAACAATTCATCCAAAAAAATCATACACCACAATCAAATAGGATTCATTTCAGGGATGCAAAGCTGACTCAATATATGCAAATCAATTAATATAATTCATCACATCAACAGGAGCAAGGATAAGAACCACATGGTTATCTCAATAGATGCAGAAAAAGCATTTGACAAGATCCAACACCCCTTTATGATGAAGGCTCTGGAAAAATTAGGAATAGAAGGAAAATCCTCAATACAATAAAGGCTGTATAGGACAAACCTACAACCAGCATTATACTTAATGGTGAAAAACTAAAGCCATTTCCTTTTAACTCAGGAACAAGACAAGGATGTCCACTCTCCACTTCTCTTCAATTTAGTATTAGAATGCCTAGCTACAGCAATAAGAAAAGATGAAAACATAAAAAGGATCCAAATAGGGAAAGATGAAGTAAAACTATCCCTCTTTGCAGATAACATGATCTTGTATTTAAGGAATCCCACAGACTACACTCCCAAACTATTCAAGCTGATTCAAACTTTGGCAAAATAGCAGGGTATAAAATTAAACCTCAAAAAGTAATGGCTTTAATTTTTTATAAGAAATGTACTCATTATCTTGCCCATGTAATTGTAACCCCTCTGTACGGTATTTTCACAATAAAAGAAAAAGAAAAAAAATCAATGGCTTTTCTGTATGCCAACAATGAGAAGAATGCGACTGAAATCAGGAAAGCAACTCCATTCGTAATAGCCCCACAAAAAATAAAATACCTGGGCTAGGAAGGTGGCTCAGTGGTAGAGCGCTTGCCTTGCATGCATGAGGCCCTGGGTTCTATTCCTCAGCACCACATAAGCAAAAAAGAAAAAAAGCCGGAAGTGGCGCTGTGGCTCAAGTGATAGAGCACTAGCCTTGAGCTGAAGAGCTAAGGGACAGCGCCCAGGCCCAGAGTTCAAGCCCCACGACTGGACCCAAAATAAATAAATAAATAAAATACCTAGGAATTAACCAAAGAAGTGAAGGACCTCTATGATGAAAATTTTAAAAACCTGAAAAAGGAAATCAAAACAGAACCTAGAAAATGGAAAAAACCTCCCTTGCTCCTGGATTGGAAGGATCAACATCGTGAAAATGGCAATACTTCCCAAGGCTATCTACAAATTTAATGCAATACCTTCAATATTCCAACCTCATTCTTCAAGGAAATAGAAGAAGCAATCCAAAAACTCATATGGAACAATAAAAGACCCCAAATAGCAAAAACTATCCTTAACCAAAAAAAAAAAAAAAACACACACACACACACACACACAGTGCTGGATGAATATCAATATTAAATTTCAAACTCTACTACAAAGCCATAGTAATCAAAACAGATTGGTACTGGCACAAGAACAGACCTCAAGACCAATAGAATAGAATTGAAAACCCAGAAGTGAACTCAGACCTATAGCCAACTAATCTTCGATAAGGGAGCTAAAAAAAAATAGAATGGAAGAACAGCCTCTTCAGTAAATGGTGCTGGCAAAATTGGTTAATCACTTGTAGAAAACTAAAGCTAGATCCTTATATATTACCCTGCACCTGAATCAACTCCAAATGGATCAAAGACCTCAGAGTCAAAGCAGACACTCTGAAAACATTACAGGACAGAATAGGAGAAACCCTAGGTCTCCTTGGCACAGGTCAAAATTTTCTTAAAAGAGACCCAGAGCCGCCGCCGGAGCGAAGACCGGAGCCGCGAGCGCCACCAGGGCAGCAGCCGCCGCAGCCGCCGCCGCTGGGCAGAGGAGCCGGAGACGCGGACGGTCGAGGTGGCGGCGGCGGCGGAGCAGGAGCGGGGACTGGGCGCGGGCCGAGCGCGGCGGCGCGGGTGTATTTCAGAGAACAACTCTTCAAGCATCTTTGCTATATTTGACACTGAGCTGTCAGGGGACTCAGGCTTATGAGGAAGTACTGTCACACAAAACAGTGTCTAGTGAAGAAGACCAGAAAGAGAGGAAAGGACCGGAAAAAGAAGCTCAAGTACTACAGAAAACCATGAGATCTATTCGATCTTTTGCCAATGATGATCGCCATGTCATGGTGAAACATTCAACAATTTATCCATCTCCAGAGGAACTTGAAGCTGTTCAGAATATGGTGTCTACTGTTGAATGTGCGCTTAAACATGTCTCAGATTGGCTGGATGAAACAAATAAAGGCACAAAAACAGAGGGCGAGACAGAAGTGAAGAAAGATGAGGCTGTAGAAAACTATTCCAAGGATCAGCGAGGTCGGACATTGTGTGGGGTAATGAGGATTGGACTGGTTGCAAAAGGCTTACTGATTAAGGATGATATGGACTTGGAGCTGGTTTTAATGTGCAAAGACAAACCCACAGAGACCCTGCTAACTACAGTGAGAGATAATCTTCCTGTACAGATTCAGAAACTGACAGAAGAAAAATACCAAGTGGAACAATGTGTAAATGAGGCATCTATTATAATTCGGAACACAAAAGAGCCAACATTAACTCTGAAGGTGATACTTACTTCCCCTCTAATTAGGGACGAATTGGAGAAGAAGGATGGAGAAAATGTTTCGATGAAAGATCCTCCGGACTTATTGGACAGGCAAAAATGCCTGAACGCCTTGGCGTCTCTTCGACATGCCAAATGGTTTCAGGCAAGGGCAAATGGATTAAAATCATGTGTAATTGTCCTCCGAATTCTGCGTGATTTGTGCAACAGAGTCCCCACATGGGCACCACTGAAAGGATGGCCACTAGAGCTTATATGTGAAAAGTCTATAGGTACTTGTAATAGACCTTTGGGCGCTGGGGAGGCCTTGAGACGAGTAATGGAGTGTTTGGCATCTGGAATACTACTTCCTGGAGGCCCTGGTCTTCATGATCCTTGTGAGCGAGACCCAACAGATGCTCTGAGCTATATGACTATCCAACAAAAAGAAGATATTACCCACAGTGCACAGCATGCGCTTAGACTGTCAGCGTTTGGCCAGATTTATAAAGTGTTGGAGATGGACCCCCTTCCCTCTAGTAAGCCTTTTCAGAAGTATTCCTGGTCAGTTACTGATAAAGAAGGTGCTGGGTCATCAGCTATAAAGAGGCCATTTGAAGATGGGTTAGGGGATGATAAAGATCCCAATAAGAAGATGAAACGAAACTTAAGAAAAATCCTGGATAGTAAAGCAATAGACCTTATGAATGCATTAATGAGGCTAAATCAGATCAGACCTGGGCTTCAGTATAAGCTCTTGTCTCAGTCTGGCCCTGTCCATGCCCCAGTCTTCACAATGTCTGTAGATGTGGATGGCACAACTTATGAAGCCTCAGGACCATCCAAGAAAACAGCAAAACTTCACGTAGCAGTGAAGGTTTTACAGGCAATGGGATACCCAACAGGCTTTGATGCAGATATTGAATGTATGAGTTCCGATGAAAAGTCAGACAATGAAAGCAAAAATGAAACAGTGTCTTCAAACTCAAGCAATAATACTGGAAATTCTACAACTGAAACCTCCAGTACCTTAGAGGTAAGAACTCAGGGCCCTATCCTCACAGCAAGTGGCAAAAATCCTGTCATGGAGCTCAATGAAAAAAGAAGAGGTCTCAAGTATGAACTTATCTCAGAAACTGGTGGAAGCCATGATAAGCGCTTTGTAATGGAGGTAGAAGTAGATGGGCAGAAATTCCGAGGCGCAGGTCCAAATAAGAAAGTGGCAAAGGCAAGTGCTGCGTTAGCTGCCCTGGAGAAGCTGTTTTCTGGCCCCAATGCAGCAAATAATAAGAAAAAGAAGATTATTCCTCAGGCAAAGGGTGTTGTGAATACAGCTGTATCTGCAGCAGTCCAGGCAGTTCGGGGCAGAGGAAGAGGAACTCTGACAAGGGGAGCTTTTGTTGGGGCTACGGCTGCTCCTGGCTACATAGCTCCAGGCTATGGAACACCTTATGGTTACAGTACAGCTGCCCCTGCCTATGGTTTGCCCAAGAGAATGGTTCTGTTACCCGTTATGAAATTCCCAACATATCCTGTTCCCCACTACTCATTCTTTTAGCAAATGACAGAAGCTCATTCCTATTGAACAACTATACAGTACAATGCAGAATGTTAGATTGAAAAAGCCTTTTTATCCTGCTTTCATTGAACACATACTTGATCAAAATTATTTGTAAAGAACATCTTTCCTACTTTTTGATTTTAACAAATACAAATTTAGTTCTCTAAAACTTGAAAACAGACAAACAAAAAGAAACCAGTTCTGTGAAACGGTACCTCATTTCTGGAAAATAATTTATACCAGCCCTTCTGTTTTAGGGAAATAAGTCTAGCAGTTCAAAGTTTAAGTTTTAAGAGAGTATCAGATTATGTAAAATTAAATTTGTGGAGGATGTATAGAGTCTCAGACACTGATCACAAATAAAATGCTTTGTTGTAACACAGAGTACTGCCTGGTTCCTGATCCAGTCACTGATGCTTAGCTGAGTGATATCTACTTGCCCCAGGGCATTTTAATTTGGGCTGTAGTTATTTTTTTTTAAATACAATAGAGACTTTTCATTTAAACTTTAACTTTGTAAATATTGAAGTGTGTAATTAAAACCAATAAAACATGGGTTTGAATAAAAAAAAAAAAAAAAAGAGACCCAGAAACACAACAAAACAAAGAAAGTTTGGACAAATGAGATTCTATGAAATTGGAGAGCTGCTTCATGGCAAAGGACATAGCTAGCAAGATCAATAGAAAGCCTACAGATTGGGAGAAGATCTACACTAGCCATACCATGAACAAGTGTCTCCTATCTAAAATATACCTGGAACGCAAAAAATTAAATCCCTCAACAACAAATCCTCGAAGAAACAACTGCCCAATAAATAAGTGGGCTAAAGAGTTAAAGAGAGGGGCTGGGAATGTGGCTTAGTAGTAGAGTGCTTGCCTAGCACGCATGAAACCCTAGGTTTGATTCCTCAGTACCACATAAACAGAAAAGGCCAAAAGTAGTGCTGTGGATCAAGTGGCAGAGTGCTACCATTAAGCAAAAGAAACTCAGGGACAGTGTGCAGGCCCTGAGTTCAAGCCTCAGGACTGACAAAAAAAAAATGGCTTAAAGAGAAACTTCTCTGAACAGGAAATAAGAATGGCCAATAGACACATGAAGAAATGCTCAACCTCTCTAGCCATAAAAGAAATGCAAATCATGAAAGAAAAAAAAAACATTTGATGATTTCTTTGTTGCTTTGTATGTCCCTCCCCCATGGTATAACCCCTGCTTTCACTGTATTTGATGGTATAATTTGTTGAGCAGAAGGGAAAAAACAAATCGTTTAACTAGGGATACAAGTGGACCCATTGCAACAATGAGATGTACAAGTGTTATGTAGAAAAACGAACTTTACAACTTTGGAGGGGGAAGGATGGGGGGACGGGCAGGGGTTATGAGAAGGGATGGGAAGGGGAAACAAAAAAGGAGGCAACAATGCTTGATAAGAAATGTACTTGTTATCTTTCCCGTGTAATTGTAACCCCTCTGTATGGTATTTTCACAATTAAAAAAAAAAGAAAAAAGAAATGCAAATCAAAACAACATTGAGATTCTACCTCACCCCACTTAGAATGGCTATAATCAAGAACTCTAATAACAACAGATACCCGAGGGGATGTGGATAGAAGGGAACCCTACTACATTGTTGGTGGGAGTGTAAACTTGTTCAACCACTTTGGAAAGTAATATGGAGGTCCCTCAAAAGACTCCACATAGAGCTCCCCAATGACCCAGCAGTCCCACTTTTGAGCATTTACCCAAATGATCACAAACAAGACTATACTAAAGGTACCAGCACAACTATGTTTATCACAGCATTATTTACCATAGCTAAGATATGGAACCAACCCAGATGCCCCTCAGTAGATGAATGGATCAAGAAAATGTGGTATATATACACAATGGAATTCTATGCCTCCATATGAAAGAATGACACAGCCCCATTTATTAGGAAAAGGAAAAACTTGGAAAAATTATATTGTGAAGTAATCCAGGTGCAAAGAAACTTAGGTCCCATGGTTTCCCTTATTTGCAATAACTATTATATGTCTGAGACAAGCAGAACAGGTCAGATAAGATGATGTTAGGGGAAATGAACCCCAAGATAAGTACATAAGTGGTTTTTTTTTCTTTCATGCTATTGTTTCTAACATATTTATAAGGTGATTTTTTTGTTGCTTTGTATGTCCCTCCCCCACAGTATAACCCCTGTTTTTTTTCACTGTATCTGACGTTGGTATAATTTGGGGAGGGGAAGGGAAAAAACAAATTGTTTAAATAGGGATACAGGTGGACCCATTGCAACAATGAGATGTACAAATTCTATGCTGAAAATGAAGTTTACACTTTGGCCTGGGGGGGGGGGGGAAGTGTTTGGGTAGTCATGGAGATGGGAGGGCAGGAATGGTAGGGGAAAAATATAGGAGGAGGCAACAATGCTTGATAAGAAATATACTCATTACCTTGCTCATGTAATTGTAATCCCTCTGTATTAAAAAAAAAATCCCAAATCCAAAAAAAAAAAAAGGAATAACCAAAAGAGTTATGTCATGTTCCAACCAACCCTCCCAGATGAGCAATCTTTGGAAGCCAATGTGAGCTATTCATGATGTTCCTTGATTATTTTGGATTTGATTTTTTTAACTAAAGTCATCAAAATAATGGGGTTCCTGATTGATGTTTTTCAAACAACTGTAAAAGGTAATTTCCATCATTAAACAAATGCTAGAGCGCAATGACCAAAACTATAGTCAGAAATTAAGATTGCTTCAGGATAGAATTAATTCAAGTTGCTTCAGTCTCAAAAATATAAACTTGCTACCTTGAGTTATTTTTCCAAGCTTGTCACACTTTCCATACTGCAAAACTTAGTTTCTGTTGCTCATCTTTTCAAATGAATATGGTTACAGAATCAGTAACACAGGCCTAAAACATTTCCTTTGACCCCGATATTTGGCTTACCTGATTATCAGCTTGGGGTAGAAGTGGTTCCTTGCCTGACTTTTGATTGCATGAATCCAGAAAGCTTAAGGAATGCCTTTCAATGTTCTTGTATGTTAAAAACAAAAGCAAACTACAAAGTCTTATTAAATTAGTATCTCAAATTTAAGATTCAATTCCCAGATTTGTTACCCTAACTATTCATATCTGTGTACCAGTTCCAGCTGAACAGCTTTTTATGCCATTTTTAAATACTTGATACTCCAAAAAGCTTCATCGAATCCTTTACTAAGTCAATAGTGAAATCCAGTACCATGGAACTTTCTTCCTTTGGGGCTAATTCTCTATTTGTCATACATTAGCTCTTCAAATGCTTGAAGATAACTCTAATTTCTCCTCTAAGCCTTCTCTTTTCAAGTGTTTTTAACCATCATCCTATGGCATGGTTTCTGGTTTCCCCCATCCTGCTCATTTTCTTTCTCACTACACACCAATGTCTCATTTTATATATTTAATGCTTGGACTTACAACACTCGATGCACAACATTGTACAAAGAATGACTATTGCTTTCCTTATTCTGGACACCACAATCTTGTAAATGCAAAGACTTCTAGAAATATTTATCATGGAAAACAGCTCCTAAATAATTTTTACATAGATAACTAAATCATCTAACACTTGGATGAATTTTTCTGTAGGGAAAACATAATTTACATTTGTTTCTTTCAGCTTTCATCAGAATCATCACAGTAAGTATTTTATACTTACTCTGGGGTCACTTATTGTTATATTTCTTTTTTCTTTATAAAAAAATTATTGTTATTATAAAGGTGATATACAGAAAAGTTAGAGTTACATAAGTCAGGTAAAGAGTACATTTTGGTTTGGACAATGTCACCCCTTTCTTGCTCTTTTGGGGACATTATTTATAAAGCTTAAAACTTGTGAGGAATTTTTCCAGTATTTCCTGTAGGCTTGAAATAATTCATTAATAGGTACTGTGTACATAGTATATTCATGAGTTATATATTCATCTAACTTTATGGGCTATCAATTTATACATCATATCTACAAGAATGTGCTAAGAAATACACCCAGTACAATATCTCCCTATTCAAATTTTGAACAAAGCAAAACATTGATTAAGGCTAAAAGATGTTTTTAGTCATTTTAAACTGATTCCTAGCAATCAGACTAAGCATTATTTCAACAGTACACTCTAGGAACTTTCCTGGGATTAAAACTAAGCTCATTTGTATATAATATAAACAACTTTCCCTTCTTGAAAATTAAAATCACTCATTTTTGTCACCATTCTTTCTGCTCTAGTTCTTTCATGACTATTCAAAGAAAACTAAAAGTAGGGGATTCCCCGTATTCTTTTGCTGACTGTCTCAGAATTATCAACTTAACCCATCAGAGCAAAATAAAACAAGGAATTACTTAATCAGATTCTTCCTGAAGGAAAAAAATGTCTTCTCTGTAGTTTATGGTTATATTTCTAATCCAAAGTACCCTTCACATAACAAAAAAGAAAGTCAAAAGCAAAGACAGTTAAAGAAATCTACCTTCTCAACACTCACAGCCTTATACTTTCATTGATGAATATTCATTCTAACAAATAGGGAGGCAGGCCCTCTGTGAAAGGCAGCAGAGGCAGAAATCATTAAAAATAAATAAATGATATCCTTAAAAGTCAAATGTCTATGTATCAGAAAATAGTATGCAGGAGAAAAGACGATAAATATGATCAAAAATCTTCATGTCCACATGTAAAATGGAACAACAAAGGTTGTTGAAATTGGTTAGGGAAGAGGGGGAGGAAGGAGGAGGAAAAGTGACAAAAATTGAGTCTGAGCAAGATGCAAAATGAAGTCTCCTTGTCAGTTTCCTTTTTTTTTTTTTCCTTTGGCCAGTCCTGGGGCTTGAACTCAAGGCTTGGGCATTGTCTCTAAACTTCTTTTTGCTCAAGGCTAGCACTCTACCACGAGCCACAGCACCACTTCTGGCTTTTTTCTGTGTATGTGGTACTGAGGAATTGAACCCAAGTCTTCATGCATGCTAAGGCAAGCACTCTACCACTGAGCCACATTCCCAGTCAGAAATCTCCTTGTTACTATTTGATGCTAATAAAAATGTATTTAATATTTGATGTTGGTATAATTAGTGGAAGGGAAGGGCAAAAACAAACCATTTAAATAGGGATACAGGTGGACCCATTGCAACAATGAGATGTACAAGTCATGTTGAAAAACGAACTTTACAACTTTGGCGGGGGTGGGGGGGCTGGGGGTGGTGCGGGGGAGATAGGAAGGGATGGAAAGGGGAAACAAAGGAGGAGGCAACAATGCTTGATAAGAAATGTACTCATTATCTTGCCCATGTAATTGTAACCCCGCTGTATGGTATTTTCACAATAAAATTTTTTAAAGATGTATTTAAGAAAGTACTATACAAATAAATTTTAAAGCAAATGACAAACTTAGAAAAATATTTACAAATTAGCCTCTTCACAAATATTTCATAGGCTTTTGGGGGGAGGGGGGCGGTCATGGGGCCTGAACTCTGGGCCTGGGCGCTGTCCCTCAGCTCTTCAGCTCAAGGCTAGTGCTCTACCACTTGAGCCACAGCACCACTTCCGGCTTTTTTCTTTTTGCTTATGTGGTGCTGATATACAGTTATTTTTAATTGGTTGGTAAAGATTGAGTGATAGTAAAATGCAAGAAAATGGAGCTGGGAGGGGACTCAAAAGGTAGAGTGTCTGTTGAGCAAGGATGGGGTCCTGAGTTAAACCCCAGTACCGGGGAGAGGATGGCGAAGAAAGGAATTGAAGTTAAACAAAAGAAACAATAAACTTTTTTTAAGTCAACTTTTATTAATAAGCAAATACATGTAAAGTTAAGCAAAGTGTTTTCCATTTAGCAAGCCAAAATGTATTTTGTTTTATTAAACATTGATCATTATCAAATTAGAAAACAAATTCTATGATCTAGAAAAACTGGCCTACTCCTGTGCACTGCTATATAAGTTGGGGCTCTAATAAAGTAAATTGTTTTTAGTCTTTTTCTTGTTGTTGGTGGTGGTGGTGGTGGTGTTTTTTTGTTTTTTTGTTTTTTTTTTTTCCAGTACTAGAGCTTGAACTCAGTTAGGGCCTGGGCACTGTCCCTGAGCTTTTCTGCTCAAATCTAGCCCTCTACCACTCTGAACCACAGAACCACTTCCAGTTCTCTGGGTGTTAATTAGACAGAAGAGTTCTCATGGGCTTTCCTTCCTGGGCTGGCCTTGAATCACGATCCTCAGCTCTCAGCCTCCTAAGTTACTAGGACTACAAGTTAAGCCAATTTGTTGATTAATTTTGCACTAAATGATTTACGTGTATGAACTTATTTAATATATCTTCAAACATTCGCTCTTTGATGGCTAAAATTTTCCTTATGAACCAACCAAGAGTTCTGAGCACAAAATATACTAAGCCAAGGTCACCATACAGTTCTTGTCATCATTTCAATGCCCACCTCATTCTCATGTCTACTGTTTACTCCTACTTATTGGGAAGGAAACTCACATCAATCCAAGTTGAACAGTCTTCATTAAACACACTTGATTTAGCCTGTGAAGACTCTGCACCTATTTGCCACATTTGAAGTGTTCCTCACTATGACATGCACCCTCATGCCAATCTTGTGAATTATAAACAAAATTATCTCTTTTTTTGTTTCTTCAGTCTTTTCATAAGATCTCCAAATGGGAGCTCCTTATAATTTCCTCATTGTTTATCTCAATTGTAATCTCCAACAATGTCAACATTACAGCAGATTTCCATATAGGTACTTTATGTGTAAAATAACTCTTCCATCCTTTCTAGCAAATCAATATCTTTTCTAACATAAATACTTATTTTAGAAAATTCTTATTGAACATGGGCTGGGAAGGTGGCTCAGTGATAGAGCTCTTGCCTTGCATGCATGAGGCCCTGGGTTCGATTCCTCAGCACCACATAAGAAAAAAGCCGGAAGTGGCGCTGTGGCTCAAGTGGTAGAGCGCTAGCCTTGAGCTGAAGAGCTGAGGGACAGCGCCCAGGCCTAGAGTTCAGGCCCCACGACCGAACCAAAAAAAAACCAAAAAACAAAATTCTTATTGAACAGAATTATATCCTCTTTATTCCTAATTTCAAATGTACCTTCAGTACTTACTGTGTCTTTAAACACCTTAGAAGACCATTTTATAACTTCTTTCCTACAAGTTACTTTTTTAGGTGAATCACTATAAATAATCTCTACTTACTTTTTTAAAATTTCTGTAATAAACTGATTTATAACTTTACTTTGAGGGCTTTCCTCTTGTTTCATATCCATCTTGAATCATTCTTACTTATGATAAAAATAAAGAAAGAAAGGAAAACAACAGAAAAGGATTCTAATAAGACCCACAAGATTCAAAACCCAAAGTTAAGATGCAAGTACATAGAAAATGTTATGCCAAATTAAAGAAGTAATAGAACTCCGTAGCATTAGAACAATTAAATAAGAGTAAACTATTACCCGTGAAAGATTGATTCAGATCTCCCAAGAGGGAGCAGCATCAAGGAGAAACTTGAAGCAGACCACACACATCGGAAAGGAGGGAAACTATCCCCATCACCATCCTAAGATGGAAACAACAAGGCAAGGTAGCTGGAAACTTATTAGAAAAAAAAATACAGAGACAGAAATAAATAACATGGCTAACAAAGGAGTGTGCTATCTTTCTAAGACAACTTCTGGGCATATAGCAGATCAGCAAAAATTAACATCCTTTAATACTGCACAAAACACTTTCACATGAGCATTTCACTACAATCTTCAAAACACAGGAAACTGGGGCATGTCTTTTTACCTTAGATGAGAAAACTTGTTTGAAGTTGTTAAATTACTGGGTCTAACAGCTAGAGCTCAAACTCTAAGTCTAGCTAAACAATATGCGTTATCATTTATAAGATTATCTCTTTGTTGCTTTGTATGTCCCTCCCCCACAGTATAACCCCTGCTTTCACTATATTTGATGTCAGTATAACTTGTAGAGGAGATGGGGAAAAACAAGTCGTTTAAGGATACAGGTGGACCTGTTGCAACAATGAGAAGTACAAGTTGTCATGTCGAAAACGAGCTTTACAACGTTGGGGGGGGGAGGGGGGGAGGCGGGGAGGATTGGGAAGATGGGGGGGAGGCTGGGAAGGGAGGTGAAGGGTAAACAAAGGAGGAGGCTACAATGCTTGATAAGAAATGTATGCATTATCCTGCCCATGTAATTGTAACCCCTCTGTACAGTGTGTTCACAAAAAAAAATAAAATAGAATAAAAAAACAAAATGCGTTACGTGTTATTATCTTATTCTAGGAGATTGCCCTTTAAAATCAATATTGAAAAAATTAAAAATAAAATCAATATTGATAAATTTCTAAAAACAAAAGAATTTAACATAATCTCAAATTTTTCACCAATCATCTGTTCTGCACAATTCATCCATTGTGAGTGGCACAAACAATACAATTAGTCAGAAGAAAAGAAGATTCAAGCATCTGTTCATAGTGTTGGACACATTACACTGTGCTTTCAGGACTGACTAAACAAACTGGATCTTTTGGCAAAGAAATTGCCAATTTCTTTGTACACCATTAGATTCTAACATTTGTTGACAGATGTTTGCTTTTGTACATATAGTACAACCCCAAGACTTCACATTGAATACAACCAGGAGTAATATAGAACACAGTATGTACTTTGATGTGTATTTAGGAAATAAGGAAATAATCAAAACATAGTTTATCCTAAAACATAAGTTCTAAACTAGTCCCCATTAGTGGCTAATTTCATGCAATGGCCACATTATTGTTTTGGACTGTTGACTTTTAAGTCTAAATGGAAAGATGCTTTGTGTTTCAGAGTTATAGTAGCCTAAAATTGTTTTTAACAGCACAATTTGGCAGGCAGTTTAGCTCTCTTTTGTGACACCTCAGAGTGCCTGGCACTCGGGTGTTAAAAGGGAGGTTGAAAATAATGACATGTGGCCTGTATAGTTGGCTTGGATGGCAGAAGACAGTCATGCCGCCACTTACTGTGTCCTCCCAATGTGTTCTGAGATTCTCATCAGAGCCCAGCTCTCTAGAACCTAAATTTAAAACCCTAAATCTTTTGGAGAACTCAGAGCTTCAGACAACACTTCTAATGTTATGCTGAAGAGAAGCTGTTTCTAATCTAGTACTTTCACAAACAACATTCTTTTTATGTGGTGTTGATGAAGTGCCAAATTCTGTTCTTCTGAGTACTGTTTTTGCAATATACAAGATCAGATTCTGTGGTAAGGAAAGGTTCCTTTTACTTTTGCCATCATTAAGAATATTTTACCTCAACTAAACTTTCTAAGATTATTTTCATAGCAGCTTTCTGGTCCTTCCAAACGGCCCACCTTCCATAGGGTGTAGGGAGAAGAGCACTGGACTGCAACTCAAGATCAGCAAAGTCTGCTACCTCTTCTTCACTGAGTAGCTGTGTAACCTTGAAAGTCACTTACCTTCCCAGTGTTTCTTGTTCTCCCAGCACAAACTGAGAGGTGAAACAAGATCCTTGGTTTCAAGAAACTATCCTGAACCTGTGGAGTCAGCAAAGAATTATCTGGGGGCTGGGAAGGTGGCTCAGTGGTAGAGCTCTTGCCTTGCATGCATGAGGCCCTGGGTTCGATTCCTCAGCACCACATAAGCAAAAAGTAAAAAAACCGGAAGTGGCACTGTGGCTCAAGTGGTAGAGCGCTAGCCTTGAGCTGAAGAGCTGAGGGACAGCGCCCAGGCCCAGAGTTCAGGCCCCATAACCGGACCCAACAAAAAAAAAAAAAAAAGAATTATCTGCTAAAAAAAAGAAAAAGAAGAGGAAGTAGAAGACAGGGGAAAGAAGAAAAGAAGTGAAGGGTTAATAAAATGAAGAGAAAAAGAGGGAGAATGTAAGAAGGATGAGAAGCAGGAAGAAGAGGAGGAAAAAAAGCAAAAAGAAGAAAAGATGGGACCACTCTACCTAAGGGACTGTTCTTAACTTTTGTATTCATTGGTGTTCTTCATGAAGTTCTGCATAAGTTTGTTTGCTTGTCTATTTGTTTTTGTTGTCTTTTAAATGCATTACTGATTTGTACAAATGATCGACTAAATGTACCATTCAAACCACATCTACATTATACCATGTAAAACAAGGACCTGAGTTTCATTTGGAAAGCATTTATGATTAAAATGTAAACACATATCACAAAGCTTAGAACAGAAGGCAGTTTTTCTATTCAGATTCCTTACCAGTTTATCAAATTCTTTTGTGGATCATTAACTGCTCACAGTTAAATCATATTTGGAATTGTGGTTGGAAATCTCAAGACTGAAAAGTTGCTCTGAATGTCTGATGTTTAAAACAACATAAACATCACAATGTACCTATTTTATTTTAATAAAAAGTAGATATGTCATGACTAACAGGGGCTAATCCACAGGCTCCTGTTAAACTAGAGGAAACTGTATCATCTTATCCTAACCTTCAATGAAAAGACTGATAGTGATGTGTGTATAATAAATATATATGTAATATACATATAAATATATACTCTATAATATACACACATATAAACAGTATATATACTAAACATATACTATATATGTGTATATGTACTATACATATATGTTATATATACATATATACTAGACATATGTATAGTATCTATCTATATACACACATACGCTTTATACATACAGTCACATATTAAATAGGTAGATATAGATGTATGTCTCTCAATAAGGATGATCACAAAAATAAAACTATAATTTTTGGGTTTTTGCCAGTTCTGGGGCTTGAACTCAGGGCCTGAGCCTCTTTGTGTTCAAGGCTAGCACTCTACCTCTTGAGCCAGAGTGCCACTTCCAGCTTCTTCTGAGTAGTTTTATTGGGGAAAAAAAAGAGTCTCACAGACTTTTCTGCCAGTAATTAGGATTACAGGTGTGAGCCACCAGCATCCATCTTAAAGGTATAATTAGAAAAACAAAAACAACCTATGTCTGCTTTGTATTAGTAGAGTAAGACAGAGTTAGACTATAGGAAAAATGGTGATTATCTCTTCCAATTTAATGACTATGATACCAGCTTAACTTTGTGCCCAATGCATCTGTAATTCCCCTCCCCACAGATTGCTTGTAAAAGGAAGAAGCCTTCACAGAACACTTTGTGTTCACATCTATTTGTTCTATTCAAAATCAAACCTGTCCCATTAGCACAGTTTGGGGACTCACAGAGACATTTAAGCCTTCTTTAGACTAGAAAGTAGTCAAGTCTTTATGTCTACAAATTATGCGTCTTAATAGTTCCACATAGTAATAAAATTTAGATGTTTTGCCTAATTGTAAATATAAATATGGAAATCACTGAAGTTGATAAAATAGCTAAGTGCTTTGGCTCTACTTGATGAATGACCATGCCAATCCTCTTCAAGCCATTTTCTTTGGTATGTTATTTGCTTCCCAGGACATCACAACCTCTCCTGAGTCCCTTTTTACTGAAGGAGAATCATTAGAATCAGGAATGATGAGGAGATTGCCTTGTTTGTAGTTAATCTCAAAGCAAGTACATATAGAAGACGGATCTTTCTCACAGGTATTGTAAAGCCATGTGTTCATGACATTGCTGGTGCCTTCATCACTCATCTTTAGAGCCATTCTCCATCGCAAACACAAGCATCTCAAAGCATGCATTGCTGACTCAAGATGGGGTAAAATGACTCAAGATGGCTGACAGGAAGGACATTGAATGAAGCTATGTTCTCATCTTTACAAAGTTCTAGTCCATAAATACAATCAGATCTATCACACTTTGTACCATACAAAGAAGGTTTTACAGGCATATGGTACAGGATAGTCCCTTTATGCTGGGGGATAGAACCATTGCGCTCTATATACCCATGCTGTATCCTGCAGACTACATTGCTTCTCAAGGGCTGGAACAGGCTTGTGTGGTCCCATGCTGCTTCTATGTTTTCTGTTAGATGTCCTTTTCTTTGTGTTCACAGACAGTCCAACCTGGCCTGTATCATCTCCGAATCACTGGCCAAGAGTCTTTCTGAATTGTCTTCATTCACCAATATTTATTTGAATTGTAGAACTGTGTGAAAACTCTGATGAAAATTCAGCATTCTCCTACTTGAAACTTTCCACAGTGTCAGTGATCTGGTTAAGTCTCCATGCAAGCCTCCGTCTCCTTTTCAGGCTCAGCAGAAATATGTGGAATTGTAAGTAGTACTTATAAAAAACAAATCTGTGGCAGTTGGGAACTGGTGGCTGTAATCCTGTAATCCTAGCTACTCAAGAGGCTGAGATCTGAAAATCAGACTTTCCCCAGCAGGAAAGTCCATGAGACTTCTTATCTCAAATTAATCAGCAAAAAGCCAGAGGCAGAGCTACGCCTCAAGTGGTAGAGCACTAGCCTTGAGCACAAAAGCTCAGGGACAGCTCCCAGGGGCTAAGTTCAAACCCCAGGATCAGCACACACAAAAAAAAGTCCATTGATGATCATGATGGCTCCCTCAGAGAATATTTAGTGTCTCACATGCCATGAATGGAGTTCATCCATTTTATCCAGTATTTTATTCCATCCTCATGGAAACTCTGGTAGGTATGCATTTATCATTTCACTATCCTTTTCCATGGTTTACAATGTGATAGACAAGGAACCACGGTTTTTACCATGATCTGTCAGATTCAGGACCCATGTATTTTATTATTGCTATAGGACTTCATTATCAAAATTGAAGATTTTCCTAAGAAAAATACTTTGAAAACCAGGGAGGTGTCGTAGACAAAGTAATAACCCCCTACACATGTCTACATCCTAAGATAAAATTTACAGTTGTGAGTGAAAGCCTTCCAAGTAGAGTCTATTGAAGTGAGTGTAATCAGAGGAGTCATTATAAGAGAGGAGCCAGAAGAATCAGAGAAATCATAATGATGAAATCAGAAGACCAAATGGATGCAACCTGAGAGAAAGCTGACCTCAGCTCTGCCAGCCATAAAGGAGGGAGATGGAAGCCATACTCTAAGGAATGAAGATTGTACTTAGAAGCTGAAAAGGGCAGATTGTGCCCTGAAAGAATGCATCTCTGATAATACCTTGATTTTTAACTGAATGAGAACATTTTAGCTAACCTCCAAAACCATAAGATAATGGTGTGTATTGTTTATTTGTCACAATAACAGTAAGAAAATTATTGAGTTAAGCTCCATCATTTTCTTTGAAGGATGACATGGTGTAGGGTGTTACTTTATTATGTCAAGTTACAGGCCAGGTACAATTAGATGATCTAATGAAGAACATGTGCTTCCAAGGAGGTCAGCTTACTATGCACTCAAAGGTCACATCTGAGGCAGCTATGTAGAATATAGCTCTTCTATCACCCATATCGTTGATCATCAGCTAATCTGTTATTACATTGATGTCATGATGGGATTTTATTAGGAAAATAGGGACTTCTTAGCACTGTGAACATTAAAATCTCATTCTCCTGTAGTCACTTTAAAATATTCAAGATATACCAATTGACCAAAATATCCTCTAGGCATTCATTGCCCCGGTATTAGCAGAGTGTAAGAACCTACTGAGACTTCCACCATCAGCCCTTCAAGACAGCATCCATCTATGGATTGATTCTTATATGATCTAAGGCTTAATTACTGGAGGACTTCTTGTTGCCTAATATCAATATTTTCTAATATCTTAGAAAATATTTTTATTTCAGTCCATTATCACCTGGCTCCATTTCTTCTGGGCCCATCATGGGGAAAACACCATGTGAGCAGTGTCTCACATTTGTAATCCCAGCTACTTGGGAGACATAGATCAAGAGGATCATGATTCAAAGCCAGTTTAGGCACAAAGTTACCAAGGATCCACTTTAATCAGTAAGTTAGGCGTGGTGATGCATGCCTGTGATCGCAGCTACACAGGAAGCATGTGTAAGAGAAGATTGGGATCTGAGGCTGATCCCAGGTAAAACACAAAATGGACTCTGAAAAGGAACTAAAGGAAAAAATGGCTAAGCACAAGGCCCAAGTGCTAGTGTCTTTTCAATGGCCACAGATCCTGAGTCCAAACTCTAATACTACCAAAATGATTAAAAAGTAAAAATTTAAATGTCCTTGTGTCTTCCTTGAGACATCGAGTGGTATGTCAGAACACAAAAAACAAATAAAGAAATAAATCAGTGCATTAGTTTTTTGTTGTTGCACCCAAATACATGAGAAAAACAACTTAATGAGGAAAGGTTTATTTTGGATCATAATTTCAGAGCTTTCAATTTATTGTCACTTGATTTCATTTCTTCTGGACCCATTATGGGACAAATACAACATCAAGAGCACAGGGTAGGTCAAAATAGTTTACCTCCTCAGGAACCAGAGACCAAGAGTGAGAAGATCCAGAGATTTTTTTAAATGCCCTTCAAAGGCATGCCCTGGTAACTAACTTCCTCTAGTAAGCTCCATCTCCTACTAGCCCATTCAGCTATCAGTTCATCAGTACGTTAATTTACACAGGATACTGGCACCTTCATGAGCCAATCATCTCTCAGTGACACCACCAGCTGAGAGATAGCCTTCAAAGCAAATGTTCTGAGGGGACATTACACAACTTAACAACAAGCTATCAGAAACTTTACCATCATCCCTGCTGAATCTATGAAATATCTACCTATAACTTACTGACATTTGTTTAACAACTACCCATTTGTGTGATCTAGCTAGGACTGACTTAACTTAGAACAACATCATAGCAAGGCTTTTTGTAAGTAGTTAACCATTAGCCACCTGAAAATACTCAACAATTATGAAGTAACAAAGAAACCTAAAAACAGTGTGTCATGAAATTAACTTGTGCACCAATAGTCAATTTACAGGAGCTATGTTCCTTTATAAAACATGAAACTGAATGTTCCTTTTCACTTCAGCAGTAAAGATGTGTTCTATCACAAGTTAGATCTGTAGCAGTAAATCGTAACTGAACGTCCATCCATTGTTTATTAACAACTTTGAATTTTCCTGTAAGTATGTTTTATGTGTTTCAGAGAAAGAAAAATGACTCCAATCCTCATCATAAACCAGATCCACTGAGATTGTCCACCCAGCTCAATTCAACTTTTTGAAATTTAACTTTCCACTGTAGGCAGTCATGAGACTATCTGCCTGTGTCCAGTATTCCCAAAAGAAAACTTCTACACCATTCATACCTGTGAGTGTCATTGTCAAGAAGGCAATAAAAGAAATGTTTCATTGAAGGAAGAAGAAAGAAGATGGGGCTGCTAAGAGCTAAAATACAGGAGAATTTGGCTCAGGTGAAGCCAGGACAGTTTTCAAAGAACCTCGTATTCTGCGCTTCTCAGCAAACACAGCCAAGCTGAATAAAACATATTTGACAGAGTCTTCATGAGCATGAAGGCATTCTAGATATTTGATGAAGGATGAAAATAGAGTAGATGATAGAGGCCACAATAAGCCCGTTTTCACACACGTTTGAAAAATCTCCCTCACAAATGTTCTATTGGACAGACTGATTCAATTCTCTATTCTCTACAATATTTTGAGAGGAAGTTTCCAGGCAAAATGCTTCCTGATGGCTACTAATGGGACATCCGGAAATAATAAACAAAATGTCTCTGTTTGCCTCCACAGACATGAACTGGTCTAAATGATTTGATTACTCGTGTCAGACTTCTCAGCCAAAAAGAGATCCTATAAGGTCAGTTGCTTATTTATTTTGTTACACTGAATATTAGGCTAGAAAACCTTAAAATTAATTTATTCTAGTTCTTTTTTGTAATGAAATTACTGGGGCTTTAACTCATGACCTAGGTTCTGTCCCTTAGCTTTTTATGTTCAAGGCTAGGGCTCTACCATTTGAGGAGCACCTCTATTTATGTCATTTTTGCTGCTTAATTGTACATCACAGTATCACAGACTATCCTGCCCAGGCTGGCTTCAAACCTAGATCCTCAGATCTCTACCTCCCAAGTAGCTAGTATTACAGGTGTGAGACACCAGCACCCAATCCTAGTTCTTTTATTTTACCAAGAAATGAACTTATCCCATATTACATAGTCAATGGTAGAACTGAGTGCTCATTCTCTCCCACTGTTTATCTATTATATTCTATTTACATATTTTACTTATTAACTTAGATAAAACTGATCGTGTATAAAAATAGCAGACTAAAATTTTCTAAATTTGTCGGCATTGCAAATTAATGAAAAGGGTATTTTCATTTTTCAGGGATCTTTTTTGCTTGTATTCAAATATGATATGCAGCAATCTCTTTCCCTTTTGCCAGTGTTTTGATTTTTCCCATCTGGCAGGGAGATAGTGTCTGGCCAATTCATTTCCAAATAAAGATACAGGTCACTTCCTAGCCAGTGGACTAGCTTCATTCCCTTTGCCATCCTTTGCACTTTGCATATCCCTGCTCCCTTGGGTTTCTCAACCAAGCCTTCAAGATTTGTATGCATTAGCATCTTCGGGTAAATTGTGAACTACTCAAAGGCTACCATTCCTAAGAACTAGGTTTTCTACCCATATTCTATCTTCTCTAGTGTCTAGCATACTTGATTATATAATAAGAACTCAAAAACTGAAGTTTTGTTATGAAGTTCTTGTGATGATACTTAGCTGGCCATTGGTGGTTCACACTTGTAATGCTAGCTACTCAGGAGACTGATATTTAGAAAATTATGGTTCAAAGCCAGCCCAGGAAGAAAACATCTGCAAGATTCCATCTCCAAAATAGCCAGCAAAATTGTGGAAGAACAACGAAGGAGGAAAACGATGCTTGATAGGAAATGTACTCATTACCTTATTCATGTAACATAATCTCTCTGTACAGCATCTTTAAAATATTTTTTTAAAGCTGAAATGAAGTGTGACTCAAATGATAATCAAGCAAACTGCGTAAATCTGAGGTCCTGAGTTAAACCCCAGCACCAGAAAAAAGTGAATTAAATCTTGAAGATAAAGAGGTATATGTCTTAAGTTATTGTAACAATAAATATTTTAAATATATTCATTAATTACATAATGTATTAGAAAGGAAATAAAGTATACCCTCCTAATAACTCTTTAGCAAAGACAAACAGCATCTTACAAATAGTTGTAACAAAGATAATGCCTCTTTAAGGATGGTCAATAGACACATGAAGAAATGCTCAACCTCCCTAGTCATAAAAGAAATGCAAATCAAAACAACATTGAGATAACACCTCACCCCAGTTAGAATGGTAAAAATCAAGAACTCTAACAGCAACAGATGCTGGAGGGGATGTGAACAGAAGGGAACCTTACTTCATTGTTGGTGGGAATGTAAACGTGTTCAACCACTTTGGAAAGCATTATGGAGGTTCCTCAAAAGACTTCACATAGAGCTCCCCTATGACCCAGCAATCCCACTTTTGGGCATTTACCCAAATGTTTACAAACAAGACCACACTAAAGCTACCAGCCAACTATGTTTATTGCAGTATTATTTACCATAGCTAAGATATGGAACCAGCCCAGATGCCCCTCAGTAGATGAATGGATCAAGAAAATGTGGTATATATACACAATGGAATTCTATGCCTCCATCAGAAAGAATGACATTTCCCCATTTGTTAGGAAATGGAAAAACTTGGAAAAAATTATATTAAGTGAAGTAAGCCAGGCCCAAAGAAACATAGGTCCCATGGTTTCCCTTATTTGCAATATCTAATATATGTATGAGTCAAGCAGAAAAGGTCAGATAATGTGATGTTAGGAAAATGAACCCTTAGATATGTATTTTGATGTTTTTTTTCCTTTCATGCATTTGTTTCTAACGCATTTATAAGATTATATCTTTGTAGCTTTGAATGTCCCTCCCCCCCCCCCCCCAGTATAACACCTGCTTTCACTATATTTGATGTCAGTATAACTTGTAGAGGAGATGGGGAAAAACAAGTCATTTAAGGATACAGGTGGATCTGTTGCAACAATGAGAAGTACAAGTTGTCTTGTTGAAAACGAACTTTACAGTGTTGGTGGGGGAGGAATCGAAGAGGATTGGGTGGGGGAGGGGAGGCTGGGAAGGGATGTGAAGGGTAAACAAAGGAGGAGGCTGCAATGCTTGATAAGAAATGTACGCATTAACCTGCCCATGTAATAGTAACCCCTCTGTACAGTGTGTTCACAAAAAATAAAAATAAAAAAAAAATCCTAGCTACTCAAAAAAAAAAAAGATAATGCCTCTTTAAAGCCAATGAATGTCAAAATCTTTTCTTTGTATATGCTCTTTTTCTCTTCTTGTTATTTGGATCAAAATTTGCTGCCTACTCTGTGTGTGTGTGTGTGTGTGTGTGTGTGTGTGTGTGTGTGTGTGTGTGTGTGTGTGTGTGTGTGTGTGTGCCAGTCCTAGTGCTTGAACCAAAACTGAGCACTGAGTTCACTAGCTTTTATGCTCAAAGCTAGAACTATGCCATTTGAGCCACAAAAGCCATTTCCAGCTTTTTGCTGGTTAATTAGAAATAAGAATCTCAAGATTAGCCTGCCTGGGCTAACTTCAAACCTCGATCCTGAGATCTCAGCCTCCTGAGTAGCTAATATTAGAGGCATAAGCCACTAGTGTCCCACCTGTGGCTACTTTTAAAATAAACTAGTCAATGTTACTCCAATTTTTATAAATATGGTCTCATAGACATGTGACTATATTTTCTCTTGTACAATTTCTAATACAATTTTACATTTTAAAGTATTTTGGTGCATTTTGTAGGCATAACAATGACACCCAAAAATGGTCACATTCTGATGCCCAGAACATACAAATATGTTATATTATACAGCAAGAGAGAATTGATATTCCAGATGAAATAAAGGTATCAATAAACCCACTTGAAATAAGAAGATACTCCTGGATGATATCACGAGAGACTTGTCAACTAGCTTAGATGAAAGAATGGAACTAAGAGGCGAGTAACACAGTGGCCTCCCAGAGATAAGAAGGGCATGGAAATAGATTCTCCCCAAAGAAGCATCTACAAAGAAGCAGCACTGCCCTCACCTTTATTTCAACTCAGCAGTACTCATCCTAGACTACAAAACAACAAACTCATGTTCATTAAGCCACTAAGTTGTAGTAATGACTACAACTGCAATAGGAAGTTGCACAGAGAATCTAGTCAGGTGTATGAAGTCTCATATTTCTGAAACTGATTAAGAACCACCCACATATTTTTCTATGATCACTTTTTCAAAATCAGATTCTTTCAGTCTTTTATAAGGATAAAGAAAAGTGTTAAATAGAAAGCCCACGGATTGGGAGAAGATCTTCGCTAACCATACAACGGACAAGGATCTCATATCTAAAATATACTGAGAACTCAAAAAATTAAATCCCCCAACAACAAATCCTCAAAGAAACAACTGCCCAATAAATAAATGGGCTAAAGACTTAAAGAGAAACTTCTCTGAGAGGAAAAAAGGATGGCCAATACACACATGAACAAATGCTCAACCTCCTTAGCCATAAAAGAAATGCAAATCAAAACAACACTGAGATACCACCTCACCTCGGTTAGAATGGCTATAATCAAGAACTCTAATAACAACAGATGCTGGAAGGGATGTGGCCAGAAGGGAACCCTACTGCATTGTTGGTGGTAGTGTAAACTTGTTCAACCACTTTGGAAAGCAGTATGGAGGTTCCTCAAAAGACTCCACATAGAGCTCCCCTATGACCCAGCAATCCCACTTTTGGGCATTTGTCCAAATGATCAGAAACAAGACCATACTAAAGCTACCAGCACAACTATGGTTATTGCAACAAGGCCCATCTATTCTTGAGCCCTATCTAGTAACCATAAGGGTGTTTGATAACTGATTCCTTAAACAGAAGAACACACCATTAATCATTACCCATGTTTCACTCCAGCAAGATAAATCTTCTAAGATTAAATATTTCCAGATATATAATAGATCCTAAACAAGTTTTAGTATCTTTCTTCTGTTTGTTTTTTTCATAAAATTATCTTAAATTTTCAAATGGTAAAACCACAGTTGTCTAGTGAACATAAAAACGAAGAAATTTTTGTGATGAGAAAAGTCATTATAATAATCCTCATTAAGCTGTCTGGAAGAAGTATGCTTACTGAGCTACTTACTTTAGTAATTCTCATAAGTGGTTATGGCTTTATCATTACAGTTACCTGGGCTTCTGTAACATGAGAGAAGACTCCCTTGACACAATTGCTTTTCTGAACACAATTCATCTCAAGGTCCCAAAAACTAATGATACATTTTGTCCTCAAGTATTTGAAGCACAATACCTACTTGCTTCTAAAATGACTTCAAAATGTTGTGCTGTTATCTTTGTCCCAGTTTCTTAAGCAAGATACTGTTTTGACCTGATAGAAAAGATCCAAACTATCAGTACTGTAAAACAAAATAACTACCACTCATTTCTATGCACAAATACATTGTAAATCAAGCATATTTACAGGTAAAATCTTTAATATGTTGAATAAAGATGTTGCCTGATGATTGTCCTGGAAACACTGTAAGTAGTAACCATCTTCCCACTACTATCCAAAAGTTTCTGAAGTAGCTTCTTTCACCATCCATCATAAGATGATTTATAAAAGAAATACCAATCAATCTCCATTAATTCATCTTAAAGTATTTCTTGAGCATGTCCAATATACCAGGCACTGGATACCAGTGAGTTTATGAGTGTATATTCCTATAGAGAGGGAGTGTGTGTATGTATAGTCTGAGTGTATATATATATATATATATATATATATATATATACACATCTATATTAGTGAATAGAATGAACATACACATTACCTGTATTTCAAGAGATTCTTTCCCTCTAGATAAAAAAGGTCTTTCCATTTGAACAAGGGCTATCTTCCCCAAGCAGTAAGACTACTACTATTCTCAGAACACAACATCTACCAAAAATCCTCAACTAAAACAAAGAGGTAAGCCTCCCCTCCCCCTCTCCCCCCGGCCCCCCCCCCCCCCCCCCCCCGCTGCTTTGAGTGACCCTGACCTCTGAAGTCAGGCATAATGGTTTTCAGGCAGATAATCTGACAGGCTGCATACATGAATCACTTGATTTGACTCACTCTACTGAGTCATTCTTCCTGTAATAAATGTTTCTTCTATAATGTCATATGTCTTAGCTTACCCCAGTTTTATAATAATACCTTACTCTTCTAACTTAAATTTTTCAGGGATACAGCATTGAGTCAAATTATCCCTAAAAAGAAGTTATCCACCTCAAACAACTACTTCAGCTTTTCCAGGCTGCAAATCAGTCCAAGACTTCTCTTTTGTAACTCCTGTTTTGTTTTTTTTTTCCTGCTCTTGGTCCCCTAAATATAAGCATAGAATCATAACTCTGGCCTCATCTTCTTTTTCATCTCTTTTCCCTGGTATAACATCTTTCACACCTGTAATTTCAAGAACCACCTCTCAGAGATGACTCTCTTCAGGATGGCTCAGCCTATCTTCTTCTCCTTAGGATGGTTGTGGTTGCTGCAGAAGCAGCTTGAGTCAGAGGAAGCCTGACCTGAATTGCCACCAGCCCAGCAAGGAAGTGATAGTGTGGTCCTGGCGGATAAGCCAGAGACGTGTTTAATGGGCAGAAGTCAGGGTCAAGCAAATGACAAACAAGAATTAGTAAGAGACCAAAATAAACTAGCAAGACAAATAATTCAATGAGCTGGCCAGATGGGCTGAGGTGTGTTATTTCCAGAATTGGAAATGAAGATTAGGGATAAATTCTTTTGTGTCTGATTATCCATTGTGTCCCCTTTCTTCCTGAACAATTATTTATAGTAGTAACATAACAACTGAGATTTTGCTGGAATAGGAGGTAGCCATGGTGGTCTTAAGAAGATTATCAGAGCCAAGACAGAAGAGAAAGGGACACATATACTGAGAGGAAGGAAAGGGAGGATGACTATGTTGCCAGAAGATAGGATGGGGAAGCATCTAGACTGGGAATGAGAAGGGACTCTAAGATAGATTTCAAACGCAAGCAAAGAGTGGAAGGCATTAACAGAGGTACACTTGTATGAGACATCAAAGTCCACAGAGAATAAACAAAGCATCTGTGCAGAATACCAAGTGTAGAAAGTCAATTCCTGAGAGGAATGAAGAACAACCAAGTGGGGAGGAAGACAGTATAAACTGGCATGGGTTGCTGGTGGTCATGAGATGAGAACTGCAGGACTTCCATGAAGAGGGAGTGTGCCTGACTTGTTCATATTGGTACCTGGGTGAGATTTCTTCATCTATAAGGGGGAAGGAATAATGGCTGAGATCTAAATGTTCACATAGGTAAATCTATTAAATATATTAATGGGCCATACACACATAATCCAACACTTGGGAGGATGTACAACATAAACTACTGGCTATTTTTACCATGATGTACAAAAATATGTCTTAAACTTATTTGCCTTGTCTAACTGAATTTTGAAGATTTAATCAACAGATGTTGGAATGGTTCCCACTCTAATAACAGGTAGATTACTCTTCAATAAAAAACTAGTGACCTTAATTATTAATATCCATCAGAATACATCTACCTATTGAGTAATTTGTTGCCACACTATACAGGTTGCCAACAAGATATAGCGAAGCTCTAAATTCTTTGAACTATCTATAAAGCAAAGTTTAGCTTCTACATGGATTCAAATGATATGGCAAGACACAAACAAAAAAATAAGATTAAAGCAATATCAATAACATTTCATAAAAATTATCTTTGTGTCTGGTTTCATTAGGCTTTTGTAAATCATTCTTGCAGAGGTATATCTGTAAATTTCCATTGATAGAAAACATGATAAAGTCAGTGATCCATATGTATTACCTAATCTGACAGTCTTTAGGGACCCAGAATCTGAGTTTGCCTTTATTGTTGATTAGAAAATCATTTGTCACTCTTCATGAGTTAATTCCTGAAAAAAATAGGAATAAAGAATCATAATATTACATATCAGAATTATTAACAATACACAAAAGTACATGTGAGCACTGAGTTCTTTCTTTTCTGTTTTGTCAACTGTAGAAAAAGTTAAAACATAATTCTTATCTTTGAGGATATTATAATTAACATTGTAAAAATATATGAGACAAAAGTAATAGAATTACAAGACTCACTGACATTCGTGTGGACTTCAAGAGATAAATTCGTAGCTGAGCAATGAAAAGTGAGAAAATCAGATGGGCAGAGAAGGCTGACAGGAAAGATCTAAGCAATCTAAAAGTTTTGATGAATTAGGAACTGTTGCTTAACTATGGATTCTAAGGAACAAAAATGGAGGGGGGTGAAATACTAGGAATAATAACTCAGCTCGCCCACTGTCTTTATATAGTTTATGTCCATTTCATCACTAAATATTTTGAGTTTTCATGTGCCAAAGCTCATGAGAATCATGCATTCATCTTGAAATTTGAGTTATGCCCATTGGTCTACATCAAAGGGTCTCAACTCTCTTTGGCGAAGATCCTTTTCTATGAATCTCCTACATGCCTAGAAAAGTAGACTCCACCACACCCACTTTGCAGCTACTCCAGTAAATGAGATCAGGCTCACTGTCTCCTTGCTATTTCTTCAAAAACAGAAAGTAATTGAAGCAAGGTAGTAAAGAAAAGAAAATGAAAGATTTTTTTCAAAGGGAGAATGGAAAGTGGAAAAAGAGTAGCAAAGGAAGGAAAGAAAAGAAAAAGGAGAAAGAAAGAGAGAATGTAAACCAGAGGAGAGAACAGATCAAATTTGAGATACTAACAAAAAGACACAGAGAAGAGAGAAAAAGAAGAAATGGAGGAGAAAGAAACAACAGCAGAAAAAAAAAGTAGTGACAGAGAAAGAGGGAAGAGAATAAAAGAAGAAAAAGGAAAGAGCAAAGTATAAGTGAGAAGAAAAAAAAGAAAAAGTAGAGTAGATCTGATGAGGACTGTTATCTATATTTAAAATGAATATATGTATGAATATATATGCTCATATGTATAGCCAGTAGTTGGATTTGAACTCAAGGCCTCAAACTTGGTAAACATTTGAGTCACATCTCTAAGCCCTTTTGACTTTTCAGTTTATTTTCTGGTAAAGTCTTTCTCTTTTTTATTCCAAACCAGCCTTGGAAAACATTCTTCCTATCTCCCCCTTCTATATATCTGGAATTACAAGTATGAACCACTGCACTGGGCCCAAGAGTTCATTTTTAATGTGAACATATTTCACTTGGGCAACACACATTATCCATCTCATTTTCTTACATTTTCTATCTATGCTCTTCTGTAAAATAGGTATTCCTAGATTTCGTTTTCAAAGAATTTCGCAGAAAAGACTTTTGTCTCAGATTAATTTAGGAATACTTTTCCTCCTTGCATTTCATTTCAACAGTTTCTCAACTTGTACATAGGAATATCACAAAATGTCAGTTTCCAGAAAGCTCTTCGAAGACTCCACATGTTGACATAGTGATCATTTACATGTATGTGTATATATGTGTGCTCATTATTAACTGTAATAGTGAATAGCTATCCCTACAAACAATTCAGATATGATAGTGAAGGAGCATCTTAGTGAAAATATGTTGTCTTTTAAAGTAGTAATTGGAAATATTACCCAGAGTTAATTAAGGTTAAAATCAATGACATTCTGCTGTGTTTCACTTAAGTTACCTCAAAACTTAAGCCCAGCCGGGTGCTGGTGTCTCACACCTGTAATCCTAGCTATTCAGGAGGCTGAGATCTGAGGATTGCAGTTCAAAGCCAGTCCAGGCAGGAAACTCCATGAGACTCTTATCTCCAATAAAAACCACCAGAAAACCAGAAATGGTACTGTGGCTCAAGTGGTAGAGCACTAACCTTGAGCTGAAGAGCTGAGGGACAGTGCCCAGGCTCAGAGTTCAAGCCCCACAACTGACAGAAAATAAAACTTAGGCCCAAAGAAACCTAAAACACAACTTCACATGTAAATATCTACAAAGTAAAACTAACAAATTTGCTAAATATTACAAGTCATAAAATATTCTGTGAAGACAACTCAGTTCAAATCAATAAAGGATCAAATATTAAATCTCACTACCAAATAGCCATTAATAATAACATAATAACGTAATTGCATCATAACAAAAATGTTTGTTGACTCTAATTGTTCCTACAATTCAAAAGAATTTGAATTTACCTTACTATTCTATTTCAGAAGAAATTTAGTGTCCTACCACAGAAACCCTGGTTTAAATATATACCATACATGAATAATATATCTTTAGACACATAATATCAGTGTATGCTTTTTCATTAATTTCATATGTATATATAATCATCAAAACAAAATAATTATAACTTTGATTCAAATTTTCAACTTTTGATTTCCTAACATGGAAAATATTTAATGGTGTTTTGAAATTCTACCTCCAACAATAGAGAAAGTTATGACAACCATAGAAACAAATATCAGGAGTGTCAGAGACAACACTGGCAAGCCCTTTTCTTTTCAGACAGTTTTTTCCCCAAAAGACACAGACTGGTTTTTATGATCACTTAGCCTGACCTCACTTGGCCAACTTAGTATTGCATCGTTCTCACTTCCATATCAGAATCAAGAGCCAGAGAATATCCAGACTATGTTGTTCAGGCCTTCCTTGGGGTGAACATCATCAACCATTCTCCTTCCAGAAATCTCTTCATCCTTTTCATTAATATTGTGCCATAATTTACAAGTTGCCAAGTTTTTCAGTCTTCATTTAATTGACATTTAAAATGAGACTCCAAAACTGAAACTAGTTTTGGAACTCAATTGTTGTCAACAAAGTTTTGAACAGCTTTAAAGAGGTCACTCAAAAGGCTATTGTCATCATGCTTAAATAACAATGTAAGTAATCACAAAATTTCCTATCAGATTCTGTTTAATACTTTGAGGAAATGACAAGATGTTTTTTAGAGTTTTTGCTTCACAAGTACAAGGCCCTGAATTCAAACCCAGTAATAATAGGGGGAAGAGAAAGGAAGCAAGAAAGGAAGGAAGACAGGAAGAAAAAGAAAGAAAGAGAGAGAGAGAGAGAGAGAGAGAGAGAGAGAGAAAGAAAGAAAGAAAGAAAGAAAGAAAGAAAGAAAGAAAGAAAGAAAGAAAGAAAGAAAGAAAGAAAGAAAGAAAGAAAGAAAGAAAGAAAGAAAGAAAGAAAGAAAGAAAGGAAGAAAGAAAGAAAGAAGGAAGGAAGGAAGACAGGAAAACAGGAAGGAAGGAAGGAAGGAAGAAAGAGAGAAAGGAAGAGAGAAAGAGAGAGGAGGAGGGAGGAAGAAAGGAAGGAAGGAAAGAAAGAGAAAGAAAGAGAGAAAGAGAGAGAAAGACAGAGAGAGAGAAAGGGGGAGGAAGGAAGGAAGGAAAGAAAGAAAGAAGGAAGGGAGGGAAGGAAGGAGGGAGGGAGGGGAGGAAAGAAGGGAGAAAGGGAGGAAAGAAGGAAGGAAGGAAGGAAGGAAGGAAGGAAGGGAGGGAGGGAGGGGAGGAAAGAAGGGAGGAAGGGAGGAAAGAAGGAAGGAAGGGAGGTAGGAAGGAAGGAAGGAAGGAAGGAAGGAAGGAAGGAAGGAAGGAAGGAAGGAAGGAAGGAAGGGAGGAAGGGAGGAAGGCAGGCAGGCAGGCAGGCAGGCAGGCAGGCAGGCAGGCAGGCAGGCAGGCAGGCTGTGGCTCAAAGTGGCATTAGCCTTGAGCAAAAGAGCTCAAGGACAACCCCAAGTTCAAGCCCCACAACTGGGAAAAAAAGAGTCTCTCCCTGGGTTCTAGGATCCAGGAATGAGAGAGAACTATTATGACAGAGTAATAATAAGAGCAAATATGGTTGGAAAAATCAAGAAAATGCCTAAAAATCAATACTGGATTTCTGAAAGAAGTTCAGAAATTTACCTCATAATAAGTTGTTATTTATCCCACAAAGACATGAAGAATACACAAGTAGGATTTTCACTTCACCACCCTTCAAATGACATACTTGGATTTATATAGACAGATTTTCATAAACTTCACCTAGTAGCAACTTCAAATTCAACTGCTGTTGAGCGCATTCTTTCTGTATGTAGAAAACCAATATATCCTCTGATAAGAAGTTTTTGATCTGTCAGATTTTCTTGCCCTTATATCTATTTCACTTACCAACATTTATTTAGTTATCATAGTCACTGAATATTAAGTCTTCCAATAGCAGAAAGCAGCACTGAGGCCTTACTACTTTGCCATTTACCAGATGAACTAGCCTGCCACTTGTTGGCAGGTTAATTACCTTGGCCTAGTTCATATATATATATATATTAATATATATGAACAATTATATGAGTAAGATAATGAGTAAATTTCTTATTGAGCATTGATGCCTCCTCCTTTGTTTTTCTCCTACCATCCCTTCCTTCCCCACCTCAGCTACCCCCCCAACCCAACTGAAGTTGTAAAGTTCATTTTCAACATAGTCTTATACATCTCATTGTTACAATGGTTCAACCTGTATCCCTATTTAAACATTTTGTTTTTTTCCCTTCCTCTCCCAAATTAGAAAAATGTATATACAAGATTCAGAGCACCAGAATCAAATACAGTGAAAACAGGAGTTATACCATGGGGGAGGAACATACCAAAGAAACAAAAAAAATCACATAGTGCATTATAAACTCATTTAAAACAATAGCAAGAAAGAAAAAAGAAGTTGTGTCCCTATCTTGGGGTTCATTTAGCTTAACATCATCTTATATGGTCATATGTACATAGCTTTTGATCTTTTTGGCTTGTCCTAAACTTATACTAATTATTGCAAATAAGGGAAACCATGGGACCTATGTTTCTTTGGGCCTGGCTTACTTCACTTAATATAAGTTTTTCCAAGTCTTTCCATTTCCTAACAAATGGAGTAATGTCATTCTTCCTCTCTGATGGAGGCATAGAATTCCATTGTGTGTGTGTGTGTGTGTGTGTGTGTGTGTGTATCACATTTTCTTGATCCATTCATCTGCTGAAGGGCATCTGGCTTGGTTTCATATCATTAGCTATGATAAACAATGCTGAGATAATTTAGTATGATCTTGTTTGTGATCATTTGGGTAAGTGCCCAAAAGTAGGATTGCTGGGTCATAGGAGAGCTCTTTGTGGAGTCTTTTGAGGAACCTCCATACTACTTTCCAAAGTGGTTAAACAAGTTCACATTCCCACCAACAATACAGTAGGGCTCCCTTTTGGACTTTGGCCTAGTTCTATGAAGGGAAGACTAGAGCTCTGCTCTCACTAAAATAGGCTTTGTGAATATGCATTCATCCTTCCTTGGTAAGTCTTTTGAAGACTTACCTATGGTACAAGCTAATGGCAGCACTTAATTGCTCTCATGTGATGTGACTAATTATGCAATGTTTTCTCCAGAGAAGTCACCACTCTATGGTACTAGTCTTATATAGCCATGATTCAGGAGTTCCAAAAATGAAGGTTTCAGAATGAAATGACTCCTCTCACTTTTATCTCATGATCCACTAACTTTTCTATTCCTTCAGCTTTGCTGGCTTAGCTACCTAAGTCCCCAAAATGCAATGCCACCTCTACCAGATTATTAATATAGCAATGATATTCTAAGAGTGGAAGCTCAGACTGCCATGTGAACATTTCAGGTTCCTTAAGGTAGTAAGCCATCAAAGAATGGAGATTATTGAAGTGATTGATCCTGGCTTATCAAGAAAAACTTGATTCACTAATATATACCAGGAATGGGAAGGAACGTGTCTAAAAATGCCTGATTTGTGTTCACAGACAACTTAGTGGTTTTGAGTCCTGTGAGTCAAGTCAATAGAAAAACTACAACCATTCAGAACAGACAGGGTTTCTAATGCCCAGAATCTTCAATTGGGAAAATTTTTTTAATTATATTTTACTGTAAAGATGCTGCACAGAAGGGTTACAGTTACATGAGTAAGGTAATGAGTACCTTTCTTGTCGAACATTGCAATTAGGAAGATTTTGATAACCTCAACAAAGAACCATGACTAGTGTTATAAGCTCTTTTTTGTTTCTTTCCCATTTTCCTAGATGTGAAATAAAGTGTATTATCTAAGGTAAGTTTTATGCTTCGGGGAAACAGAACGGATGACTCATGTAGAAGAGAAGTGGACATCATCCAGGAATGCATCAAGTGGGGCTTTATGTGTACTCTGCTAAGTCCAAAATCAGCTGCTTTGGTTTTATGAAAAATGGCTATATGACGGTAACTAGAAGGATCATTTGCTATTGAATTTAGTTGGAAATGAAGCATGGTAAAAAGAGATGCATAGAAATGGCAAGTTACCAAGTGGTAGGCTATGTTAGATTTTGCTATTGATTCCATTAAAATATAAATCCCATTCCCCCAGACTTCTCTTCCCAATATGACAGGAAAAAGGGAACTTGTGCAAGAACTGGAAGTTAGAAGTAAAATAAACTTGAGGTTGGGGAAGGGATGACACTGTCCAAAAATAAATGTATTCATTGCCTGATTTATGTAACTGTAACCCTCTGTATATCACCTTTATAATAACAATAAAAACATTAAAAAGCAAAGTAGGAGCTGAAACTGTTGAAGTTGACCACAATCCGCACAGGCACAGATGCAGAGGGGCCAGCTTAGAATTCATCCTTAGCTGCATCTCCTCCTGCTTCTTTCCAAACTGCTATGTTGTTGACCAAGAACAGCCCAAAACCTAAAAGCAGAACCTTAGCTTGGATCTACAGAGGCAACCATTTATAGTGGCCCTCTCCATGAGCACTGTTTGATATCTCACAGCAACTTAGATTCTCCTGTAAGCTATGACCACTCCACTCATTCCAAAACTGCCTTATTCTGTACCATCTTACCTTTCCCATATTTGTGTAAGGTCTAACCCCTAAAATAAATAAATATCATAATCTCACAATATCCAGAGCAGTCTGACCTTACTGATGAACTCTGATTGCACCCCAACTGATTGAGCCCACAGTTACAAAAGCCTAAGTGCTCATAATTCCTAATTCCAAGAATTTTGTTGCATGATAAAGGAATATGTCTTTCTGTAGCGGTAAGATAACTATTACAGTCCATTTGCATGTTTAAAATCACTTGAAGATCATGTTCACGTGTTATCACACTTACTTTCACTCCCATAAAAGGCACCTACTCAATCAACTCAATCTTTTGGGAGATAATGAGTTTTGCCCAGTGGCCTGTATTGAGGAATGTTATATAATGTAAATGTGAATAGACTGTTTAATAGACTTTTCATTAAAATGTCATATAAGGAGCTTGGGTTCACTCACTCTATTTAAATCTGTATTTCTGAACTTCAGTTGGGGACCTCAATGAATTGTGACCCTCTTTTAGAAGTTGATGGGTCAAATTAGGCATTAATCATGCATGCTTAAAATCCTAGCTCCTCAGGAGTCTGAAATCTGAGGATCACAGCCAAAGCCAGAACTGGAGCTGTGGATTAAATGGTAGAGCATTAGCTTTGAGCAAAAAAGCTCAGGACAGTGCCTGGGCTCTGAGTTAAAGCCCCAGGATGCCACAAAGAAAAATTGATGAATCAATGTCTTAACACAAGTATGAATTTTGTGAACCATACATGAAGTACCTGGCTGCGGCAGCTGGAGGAATGAGATAATAAGAATATTACATCTTACACTTGACATTTTCAAGTAATGAAATCCGAACTCATTTCTGAATGTCTCTAAATTAATTTTAAGTAAAGGCAACAGCTTTCACCACCAGAAATAAATACTAATTCATCATTAAAGTAATTATTTGGTTCTATCTTGTTAATGACATAAACTTAAAAATGAATATTAGTAACTTAAGAACCCTCACACAAAATTTATTTTAAACCAACTCTGACATTAATAATAGAAGTAGTTGTGACCTTATAAGTCAAAACGATGTTTCTTGCTCTTGAGACTTATAGCAGCTCAGACTGGTTAAATTAACTGAATAAATGCTATTGTTTCTTCACTGGAGGAAATAAGTAATTGGTATGCAGTTACCTCTCTATCAAACTTTTTTTTCCTTCCTAATTATTTAGTAAGGACCATGCAAAGTAGTTTCTTTTCAGTTAGCAAAGATAATAGTACACATTACAGTCCTACTTCAGAAGATACACTACTGGAAAACCCTACAAAAGGAAGACCTCAGGGTTGTAAAAGACAAATGTCTAGGAGCATGAAGGAAGAGCTAAAGTAGATCCCCTGAAACATGTGGAGTATTTTCCAAACGTGCATCATTGACCTGGCTGAGGAGGAAGTTTGGCAGAAATGTTGAGACATCTCTGATGTATTTTGTATTTGAGTACAAGACAGTCTGAGTGGGACAGAAGAGGAATCTTTAAAAAATAAAATAAAATCATAGCTGGGCATGGGTGATTCACACCAGCAATCCTTGCTGCTCAGGAGGCTGATTTCTGAGGGTCACAGTTCAAAGCCAGCCTAGACAGAAAAGTCTGTGAGACTTTTATCTCAAATTAATCATACACACAAAAAAAATCAGAAATGGAGTAATGGCTCAAGTGGTAGAGCACTAGCCTTGAGCAAAAGAAGCTCGGGGATAGTACCCAGGCACCAAGTTCAAGCCCCAAGACCAGCACAAAATAAAAAAGAATAAAGTCTAAAGTTAATGACCTAAGGTCTAAGGAAACAAGCTAGAAAAATAAGGATAAACAAAAGTATGGAACTAATTTGAAGAAGAGTCTGAAACAAAATAGAAAAGAGACCCAAAAAAAAGAGAGAGAAAAGTAACATAGCCAAACTGTTCTTTGAAAATTAATGGCATCAATAAACTAGTTATTTTCATCAAGGAAAGAGAGAATTATGGGTGGAGGGAGATAAATGCAGCTTATTGCTGTCAGGAATAAAAGTGGTTATCATACCAATCACTACAGAATTCATAAGAACAGTGAGGTGACAGGAAAGATGGCAGATTAGAAGTACCCACTGTTTTGACTCCATGAATGAGAAGTGACAGATACACAAAAGAGACTATACTCAGAAGAAAGAAAGAAAATCATCAGGAATCACAAAAAAAGTAGAGAGAAAGCAGAGGAAAAACAGGCTACAGCAGGGCTGGGAAGATGGCTCAGTGGTAGAGCTCATGCCTTGCATGCTCGAGGCCCTGGGTTCGATTCTTCAGCACCATATAAGTAAAAAGAAAAAGCCGGAAGTGGCGCTGTGGCTCAAGTGGTAGAGTGCTAGCCTTGAGCTGAAGAGCTGAGGGACAGCGCCCAAGCCCAGAGTTCAGGCCCCACGACCGGACCCAAAAAAAAAAAAAAAAAAACAGGCTACAGCAAACAGCAAACCACTCCAAACCCTGTCCCCAACTCCTGAGAGAGAAGGAAGAAAAGCTACAGATATAAACCACAAGATAAGGTGGATGTTCCTGGTGACAGAATGGAGGTGAGAGCTGCAGGATGAGCCTTACACTCCCAAACGCCTGAATCCCAGTGGGAGGATTCAGCGAGACCATGACTGCCCCAGAGTGGAAGGCTAGCCACACTGAAGAAAGGCCTGCTGTCATTCCCTTATCTCTGAAAGCTATGACAAGATGCCATCATGAGACAGAGCCGGTTGTTTGAGGCTCGGCTACTTCAGGGGTTGAAAATAAAGAACAGTAATTATTCCAGGAATCTTGGGAAACCCTGAGAAGCATCTGGATGGAAGACTACAATGACAGGTGGGCCTGGAGGATTAGAAGGTCTGATGAGGCATCATAGAGAAGTTCAGAGACAGTAGCAGAGCGTTGTTGAGGCTCTGTCTTGCCTGGCAAGGAGTAAATCCCATCTCCCAAGATTTGTGCCAAGCCTGTGACTAGTGCACACTTCAGGCTCCAGGATCTACTTCTAGCTGCTAGATGAGTCTGAGATGCCTCAAACCAGACATTCCACCTCTCCTTTTTTTCCTAGAGACCTGCCGAACTGCTGGACAAGGTAAGATCTGAAAGCACCTTTCCCAAGGTGGGAACTGAATTCTAGTGGGTATTTGCTGTCAGATGAACATGAGGATCATATTATAGAAACTCCAAATCACATGACTTCCACAGCCTTCTCCTCCCAAACATGCAGGGGAACAGCTAGGCAGAATGTGAAAATGCTCAGATTGGCCTCCACCAGCAGCTGGTGCTTGCTGCTAGGTAGGATTAAAGGCCCCAAGTCCAGACACTCTGAATCAGGTGACTTCCAATAAAATGAAAGACCTGAATAACTTAGGAACTTCTCACTGCTTCTAACAGCCTACCACCAACACTGTCGCTACCTTACCCTGAAGTTCAAGGTAGCCTTGATGTTAACTCCCTGTTTGAGGCTTTTTTTTCTACTTATCTTTTAGTAGCTGTACAAAGGAGTTGCCTTTTAACAAAGTAGTTTATGATGCAATGTATCTTGATCAATGTCACCCCACTCAACATTTTTACCTACCCCTCCCACCCCACCTACCCCTTCCCTCACTTTTTCTTAATTTTGTAGGAAATACATTGACTTCTTGACTGAATTCTCCTGGATCTCCTCTTCATTTATCTTCAGGTTGATTTCACCATTTTGACAGGAACCAAAAAAGAAAAAACAACAGTCTTAATTCTTTCTGGAAGCCTCGTGGCTCATGCCCTTGTTTTTCTTGATCCTCATCCACAACATAATTCCCTCCTGTCAGCTCTATTCCCCCACCCTCTCATCCTCATCTTGCTTGGAGTTTCTTTCTTCCAAGCTGATTACAATGCTCCCTTCTCTTAAAACCCATTTGTTGCATCATAGAGAAACTTCACAGAGCTTTACAACATGCACAATCGCGTCCAGTTTCTTGCCTTACCTGAACCCTTTTTTTCTTTTTTTTTTCATTTAATTTTATTGTCAAGGTGATGTACAGAGGGCTTATAGTTACATACATAAAGTAGTGAGTATATTTCTTGTCAACCTTGTTACTCCCTCCCAAATTTTTCCCATTTTCCCTCCAATCCCCTTCCCCAAGTTTTACAGTTCATTTCATGTCTTCTGAGTATCGCTGTTACATTGGTTTGTCCTTTGTCCTTTGTCTCACCATTTTGTTGTTCCTCTTCCCTTCCCCAATTCAGATAAACATATATTCAATAGCCAGAGTACCAAAATCAACCTCTCCACAGCTTCTCAGGGAGCAATAACCCATTTTCCTATATCCATTAGACTTGGGACAGGTTTTCCTTAATCCCCATGATGCTGTCTAGAATTGCTTTTTTGCAATTATCCCTCTTTTTTCTTTTATTTTTATTTTTGTATGTTTTTTATTGTAAAAATACTATACAGAGGTATTGAGTACATTTCCTATCTAGCATTGTTACCTCCTCCTTTGTTTTTCTGGTGTCTAGAATATTTACCTTCCTCTTTCAGGCAAAAATACCTGCTCCACTAAAGACTTTGCCTCTCTTAATACATCTGGTTGCTAAAGAGCTTCCTTCCAAAGACATTGGCAAACAACCCACTTTTTCTCCTGCCATCATCCCGGGTGACCTCCATGTCAATATGCAAGCCCATCCATATCATTGTTCAGTCGCAATATCTTTATGTCTTCAATTCTAGTGTCAATACCACCCCAGCTATAATTCTGGTGCAAAAATCACATTCATTTATGAAGCATTTACCATGTGCCAGGAAATATACTTAGGATTGAATGTGATTGTCTAATTTAAGTCTGATGGCACTACTATGAGCTAAATATTTTTATTGCTTATATCCATTTTCCAAATAAGAAAATTGAGTTTTTGAGTTTAGGCAACATGTCCGGTCCACAGTTCACAAGAAAAATAGGCAACATTTAGGAAGATTTAGGCAGAAAAGGAAGAAAGAACATCTGGAAACTCCAAAATCAAAAGTATATGAAATGGTATCACATTATCCACTCTTTGCCCTTTGGCACTGAAAAGAAGGTCAAGAATTGATACAACAGCAATTTCGAATGTTCTGAATCAAAAGCAGCTGGGTAAGTTGTTAAGTTGGCAAGTGAAGTAAATCCTTTTTTAAAAGTATGAACTACAAATCAATCTGTTTTAATCTTTGTTAGAAAACAAGGCTATTTTGCTAGAAATTCCTAGTGCTGACAGTTATTACCAGAATATTTATGACATTGAGCAAAGTTGGTCCCAAGATAGTTCATACAACCTAGCAACAGTGCTAAAAAATAATACAAATGTCTTTACCAACCTTGATCTATGAAAACAGTTTGATACATTGTCTTTACTTCCTTTTTCAAAACTTAGAGTGTCTAATCCTTGCATATGAATTTAACTTCTTATTCATTTTTAAATATTATTAATAACCACTTTTCCACAATATTTATATACAGAGGCATTAAAAAACAAAACAATAAAAGCATTAGTATAGCTTGTTTTAAAATGAACAAAGCAGTGTGTGGGTATGTGAATCATTTTTCCCATCACTGTGACAAATATATGAGAAAAATTAAAGGGAGGTGCTATTTGTTTTTGTTCACAGTTTCCGGAATTTCAATTCATAGTTCTACTTTCCACTGACTCTGGGCCCATGGTAGGCAAAATATCACAGCAGTGAGACCATTTGGCTGCAGAGGTGAACAGAAACAGAGAATGATGGTGCTAGTGCTTTTCTTCTTTTTCTCCTTTCATCCCATTCTTGCCCCTAGCCTATAAGATTATATGCAGCTCCTGTTCAGGGAAATGACATTCCCACTCCTTAGGTAATCCTTTCTAGAAGTGAATCTATAGCCACACCCAAAAGTATGATAATCCTCTATATGCTTCTTAATAGAATCAAGTTGAAAACCAATACAACAAATCAAAGAAGGATTGGACAAATGGGATTGCATGAAGTTGCAGAGCTTCTGCATGGCAAAGAATATAGCTAGCAAGATCAATAGAAAGCCCACGGATTGGGAGATCTTCACTAGCCATACAACAGACAAGGGTCTCATATCTAAAATATTCCTGGAACTCAAAAAATTAAATCCCCCAACAACAAATCAAAGAAAGAACTGCCCAATAAATAAATGGGCTAAAGACTTAAAGAGAAACTTCTCTGGAGAGGAAAGAAGGATGGCCAATAGACACATGAAGAAATGCTCAACCTCCCTAGCCATAAAAGAAATGCAAATCAAAACAACATTGAGATACCACCTCACCCCAGTTAGAATGGCTATAATCAAGAACTCTAATAACAACAGGAGGGGATGTGGACAGAAGGGAAACTTACTGCATTGTTGGTGGGAATGTAAATTTTTCAACCACATTGGAAAGTAGTACGGAGGTTCTTCAAAAGAGCAATCCCATTTTGGCATTGACCCAAATGATCACAAACAAGACTATATTAAAGCTACCAGCACAACTATGTTTATCGCAACATTATTTACCATAGCTAAGATATGAAACCAACCCAGATGCCCCTCAGTAGATGAATGGATCAAGAAAATGTGGTATATATACACAATGGAATTCTATGCCTCCATCAGAAAGAATAACATTGCCCCATTTGTTAAGAAATGGAAAGACTTAGAAAAAAATTATATTAAGTGCAGTAAGCCAGGCCCAAAAAAACATAGGTCCCATGGTTTCCCTTATTTGCAATAACTAGTATATGTCTGAATCTAGCAGAACAGGTCAGATAAGATGATGTTAAGCGAAATGAACCCCAAGGTAAGGACACTAGTGGTTTTTATCTTTCTTGCTATTGTTTCTAACGTATTTATAAGGTACCACATGATTTTTTTGTTGCTTTGTATGTCCCTCCCCCATGGTTTAACCCCTGTTTTCACTCAATTTGATGTTGGTATAATTTGGGGAACAGAAGGGAAAAAAACAACTTGTTTAAATAGAGATACAGGTTGACCCATTGCAACAATGAGATGTACAAGACACTGTGTCAAAAAATGAACTTTTCAATTTAGGCAGGGGGTGGGGAGTGTAGTTGTGGAGATGGAAGGGAAGGGGTGGTAGGGGAAAAACAAAGGAGGAGGCAACAATGCTTGATAAGAAATGTACTCATTACCTTGCTCATATGATTGTAACCCCTCTATACAGTATTTTCACAATAAAAAAAATTTATTTTAAAAACAATGCCAAGTCTTTAGTCTACTCTTCCTTTGCAAGACCAATTCCTTTCTCTGATAACATGAGCAGTAATATTTAAAAATAAAATCAAAACCGGGTACTGGTGGCTCATGCTTGTAATCCTACCTATTCAGGAGGTTGAGGTAGGAGGATCATAGTTCAGAGATAGGCCAGGCAGGAAAGTCTATTAGACTCTTATCTCCAATTAACCACCAGAAAACTGTAAGTGGCACTGTAGCTCCAAGTAGTAAAGCACTAGCCTTAAGCAAACGAGCTCAAGTACAGTTCTCAGGCCCCAAGTTCAATCCCCATGGCCAACAAATAAATAAATAAATAATGTTTTCAATCCCCTTCCACTGCTAACTGCTAGCAGACACAGATAGGGAATCCAAGTCACTGGGCAAAAGTGCTTCATACAAGGAAAGTATATCTTCACCTTAACTTAAATTTTATAATACTATAATAAATACAAATCAGCACTATCAAAGGAGACTTATCACCTAACTTGGATAAATCAATATTAAACTTGTAGAGTTCTCAGCACACACACAAAATAAATTATTTCTAGATATATTACTCATCATGACTACTGTATTCAAAGGCTCTTCATTTCCATCTAAATTTTCATCAGTTCAAAGATAAATAAGACTACTAGTTGGCATTATTTATATCTGTGTTCTCATCAGCTACAGATTTTTAGTTCTATAAAGTCATGTGTTCAATGCACTAAGAAACAGTATTTACACATAGTCTCATAGCTACAAATGCTCACCTCTGTTTAAGACCCAATTTTTGCTGCACTTAATAGACAAACATATAAATTCACCATCTACAACATGTTTTGATACTTGATCAATTTTTTTCAATTAATGTAATTGCATTTTCAATAATCTGCACCTATATGTTCACATTGACATTTCAGTTCTGTAGTCTTTAGATTGCTCTTCCTTAACAACTGTCATTACTTCTATTAATTATAGCCCTAGTAAATCATACATGGCTTTTTTCCTAATGATCTTCTTTAGTTGTACACTGTCAAAACTAGTGTACTTTGGATATTAAGTATAGAATCTGCTCTTATACACACACACTCAAAATACTACTTCCTCTATCTTGTTTGTTGTTGTAGTTTTTTTAATCAAAGCCTTATGTGTGCTAAGCAGACACTCTAGTAAGCTATGGCATACCTAAAGCCCAGCTCTACAGTGGCTCTTTTGAGATGGGGATCTTACTTCCTGTCCACAGATCTGCCTGAACCAAGATCCTCCTATTTTAAGTTTCCCACCACAGCTGGGAGGAAAGAAATACATCATCATACCCAACTTCTTCCTTTGAGATAGAATCTCACAGACTTTTCTGCCTCAGTTGGCCTGGAACCACAATCCACTCAATCTTAGCCTCCCAAGTAGTTAAAATTATAGGTGTGAGCCACCCGCTCCAAGGTCTTCCCGGTATTTTTTTTTTGACATGTGTAACTTTCTTGATGTTTTAGTTTGCCCCTGATGCTAAAGCGAAGATACTAGAAACGTTTCACTTCTCTCCTAGTAAATGGTGACATGCTCAGTCTCAATGTCAAGGAGACCATGCGAAAAGGCAATGTATAATAACTCCAGTGTTCACCTCTACTCAAATATTGTGAATTCAAAAATGTGATTTTCCCTCGCAAAAAAAATGTGGTTCCCCAACCCAGATGTCTCTCAGTAGATGAATGGATCAAGAAAATGTGATATATATATATATATATATATGAATATATATATATATATATATTCTTCTATCAGGAAGAATGAAACTGCTCCATTTGTTAGGAAATGGAAAGACTTGGAAACAATTATATTAAGTGAAATAAGCTAGGCCCAAAGAAACATAGATCCCATGGTTTCCCTTATTTGCAATAGCTAGTATATGTCTAGGATAAGCAGAAAAGGTCAAAAGCTATGTACATATGACCATATAAGATGATGCTAAGCAAATTGAACCCCAAGACAAGGACACAAGTGGTTTTATCTTTCTTGCTGTTGTTTGTAATGTATTTATAATGTATTATGTGATTTTTTTTGTTTCTTTTGCATGTTCTTCCCCCACAGTATAACCCCTGTTTTCACTGTATTTGATTCTGGTGTCCTGCATCTTGTATATACATTTTTATAATTTGGGGAGGGGAAGGGAAATAACAAAATGCTTAAATAAGGATCCAGGTTGACCCATTGTAACAATGAGATATACAAGACACTATTGAAAACGAACTTTACATCTTCGAGGGTGGGGAGGAGTTGATGAGGTGGGGAGGGAAGGGATGGTAGGGGAAAAACAAAGGAGGAGGTAACAATGCTCAATAGGAAATGTACTCATTACCCTATTCATGTAACTGTAACCCCTCTGTACAGTAATATATATATATATATATATATATATATAATGTAGTTCCATGCTGTCAAGTGGCTTACTGTTTCAAGATATGCCATAAATACAGTTAAGATTTTGAAATTACTTTTAAAATCTTTACATAGCAATAAATAATTCATTTTTTCTAATACTATAAAGATCAGATAGAACACATTACTGTCTAGATACAGACTACAGCAGAATCACTTGAAACTAAAATAAGAATGCTTTGAGTTTCTGTTGATGTAATCTAATCTTAAATTTAAAGTACATAAACTTAAAGGGCACCCAAGGAAACAAAGGCCTGTAGTGGCACATAATTCAATTGTGTGCTCCTAGTTCTTGAGGAAAAGTCCTGTGCTCCTATTAAAATAACAAAAGAACAGTCATCTTTCTTACTGTCAATGCAAGCTCATTATAGGAATTCACTGTAGGGAAAATAGATGGAAAAGCTTCTCCCTTCAACCTTTATACTTTGTGAGGCTATCATTATCTCTCTCCTTTCCTATCTCCAGTTTCATTTTTTCTGCCTTATCAAACTTGTAAACATATCATTTTATGGTTACTTAACAGTAGAGTACTAACATATCTGAGATTTAAAAAACAAACGTACCTCTACTCAAGAGACAGGGAGATAGATACTCAAGCTCAAATTCAATAATTCAGTAGCAGAACTCAAAAAGACTTATCATGTCTGAAGAATTAGTAGAAGGAAAAAATATTTTGTTAGAATTTTTCCTAATGACTAACACTCTAATTTTACATGGTTTTTCAGAATGTAAACCCTTTTAGGAGTTAACTGTCACCTGATGGAATTTTACGATATTACAATTCTAGCTCTAACTTTGTGATTACCAAAATTTATTCATCAGCACTATCTTTTGAGTATTAATTATAGTTCATCTTAAAATACATGTCTATCATCTATTTTACCAAATTAGCTTTTATGAGGTAGTGAAAATACAATGCATAATTCATAGGCTGCATTTAGGAAAATTTCAAACACTGATAATAACATTCAGAGCTAATTTATGCTGTTTCTGAGGCTAAAGCTTCCCACAAGCTTTAAAAACTCTTAACTTGCTATTTTAGGTCCAATACACCAAATGAAGGATATAAAATTAATGTTAATGCCTGTAAATAATGATCTTCAAATGAGTGCAAGGAAGCACAGTACTACTTTCTAACAATTCATTCATTAGTACACTGCCAGCAGTAATACTTATCTCACAGTTGTTTGTGGAGCACTTACCAAGTGCCTACCAAACACATTACACTGAAGATCAAAGTGAGACAGTGGCCCAGTCTCTGTAACAGGCATAAGAGTGAATTAAACTGTTAACGCTATATGCTGTGAAGAACATTAATTTGTGTTGAGCTTTCCTTAAGGCCTCCTCTGTCAACATGATAAGATGCTTTTCTGTGAATGAATAGCGAACTGCTCAACAGACTCTTCCTGTATGCCTCATAGCCTTGAGCAGGGAACTGTTCAGCTACAACTGCACGCTGGCCCCAAGGGACATTGTAACTATGACTGTTAAGGACATGACCCCTGCATCAGGCCTTGTTCCAGTCATGGACTGCGTGAGAGCTGGAAACCCTCATGCATCAATGAACCTTAGATGACCCTGACTACAGCTACTCCACAGAGCTGTGCTCTGCAGATACTGTCTTTACCTGGGAGGAAGGACATTCCCCTAGTGACTTAGGAAAAAGCTTATGGTTGACAGAAGGGAGGTACATATGCTTGACTGTTATCAACCTTGATAAAATTAGAAGCTGTTCTATGATGGATGGAAATGACAAGTATATTTGAATGCTATGTCTATGCCCCACACTTTCCTAGCCTTTTTCAGACTTTTGCAACATTAGACTCTATAAAAGAATTCTTTAGGGTGGTCTTTTTTTTGCCTGCTTGTGATTGTTACTATAAGAGGACCAGGCAAAGCAGTGGCCGGTAGAGGCATCAGGCCACCTGGGCAGCAGCAACTTAAGAGCAGCTTAAGAGCAAAAGCAGCTTGAGGGTGGCTGGAATGCTCTAGAAAGCAATCAGAGGCAGAAGCAGTAAGGAGCAGAAGTGATGGAGACCAAAAAAAAAAAAAAAAAGTTGGGGTACGGGGAAGGGTGTAAATGGACATCTAGAGAAAGCAAAAGAAAGCAGTGAAGGTAACAGACTATGAAGAGCCAGACTATGAAGACAGGTCATGGGCCCCATCTCTAGACGATTTCCAGAGAGCTGCCAAGCCTTTTGGCTGAAGGCTTTAACATCTAAGTTTTAGAAGCTGTCATCCTAGCTGGTGCTAATCTTGATGGCCCTAGCTGCTGCTGAAAGCCAAGGATCTCACTAGCTACCAAGTACAGGGCCCTCGGCCCAGAGCAGTGAACCTCCCTCTGAGCATACAGACCAGTAAGTCTTGGCTTCTAACACTTGGAACCATAACTGTCTCATGCTCTGAGCTTGGAGCTATGAGCCTCTCAGTCAGATCAACCTACAAGCCTTTTACACCCAGGGGCCCAGGACTAGAAGAATTGATGTTCATTTATTCATGAGTTCTCTCTGAATCAGGCAAAAGGACTCTAGTGAGCAAAACAGACATGAAAGAACAAACACGCTTTCAGAAAATTTATGACATCACTATTTATTGAGTATTGAAACATACACCTTACAATTTTTAAAAATCCATGGGTTAATTTGAATCACAAACTAAAACATAGCTTACTATTAACAGCCTTTTTTTTTACATTTTCTACTTGAAAATTTGGAAGTTTCAAGTATGTAGAAATGACGTCCTGTTCATAGCATTATGCATATATTAAAGCTTTGCTATACCTTGTTATATGAAGTATTTTAAACTCTTAGGATTCATCATTTTTCAGTAGATTCAGACAGAATGCTTATATGCAGAAAATAGGCACTAATCCTGAAACAGTCCTATGATATACTTTAATTTATAGAAACATTATACATGTATATACACATTTATAATGTTGTTTTTTGTTGTTGTTTTTGGTTTTTGGTTTTTGGTCATGGGGCTTGAACTTTGGGCCTGGGCGTTGTCCCTCAGCTATTCAGCTCTAGGTTAGCGCTCTACCACTTGAGCCACAGCGCCACTTCTGGTTTTCTGGCAGTTTATTGGAGATAATAGTTTCACAGACTTGCCTGCCTGGGCTGGTTTTGAACCATGATCCTCAGATTTCAGCCTCCTGAGTAGCAAGGATTACAGGCGTGAGCCACCAGCGCCTGGCTATTTATAATGTTTTATACACACATACACACATATACATTATACTTGTGTGTACTAACTGAAAGATTCTAGAAACTGACCAAAGTGGTAGCAAAATTCTAGTTCTTTCTCTTTTTTTTTTTTTTTTTTTTTTTGGTCGGTCATAGGGTTGAACTCTGGGCCTGGGCCCTGTCCCTCAACTCTTCAGCTCAAGGCCAGAGCTCTACCACTTCAGCCACAGCACCACTTCTGGTTTTCTGGTGGTTTATTGGAGATAATAGTTTCATGAACTTTCCTGCCCAGGCTGGCTTTGAACCAGGATCCTCAAGTCTCAGCCTCCTGAAAAGCTAGGATTACAGGTGTGAACCACCAGCACCCAGCTAAGTCTGTGAGATTCTTATTACAATTAAGCACTAAAAAAAACAAAGTGGAGCTGTGGATCAAAGGGTAGAGCACTAACCTTTTACAAAAAGGCTCAGAGACAGTGCCTAGGCCCTGAGTTCTAGGCTCAGTACTAGCACAAAAAAGAAAAAAGAATTGCAATGAGTTTGAACTTCTCAAATAAATTTAAAGACATGATTCTGTAATAAGTGTTTTTAAGTTCATAACATAATACAGAACTAATTTAGTATTTCTAATAATAGTTATAAGTGAGTATCCATCCTTGATATGAATTAGAACATGGAGCAATTTGTTAGTTAGAGAGGCAAAAATTTTCTATAAAAAAGTACTCAACTATGAAAATAAAAATGAAATTACAGGGGTCTGGGAAGGTGGCTCAGTGGTAGAGCGCTTGCCTTGCATGCCTGAGGCCCTGGGTTCAATTCCTCAGCACCACATAAGCAAAACGAAAAAAGCTAGTCTTGAGCTGAAGAGCTGAGGGACAGTGCCCAGGCCCAGAGTTCAGGCCCCATGACTGGACCCCCCCAAAAAAATGAAATTACAAAATTAGAATGTCCATTTGAATTAATAAGTTAAGGCATTGAGCATCAAAAGTTGTTAGCATCACAGAAAGTCAAAAGTAGATGCGATATACCTCCTAATGAATAAAACAGCACCAAGCCAGATGTACTGTACATGCCTAGCACCCAAGAGGCCATGGCAGGAGACTCTCAAGTTCAAGGCCAACCTCAGCTACAAAGCAAGACTCTGTCTCAAGCAAGCACACAAAAACAGCACCACCTGTGGTCTTGCCAACAAGTTAGAATCTTCTCTGATCATTTCTCTGGATCCAGCTTCCAATTTGCAAGGGGCGGGGGGGGGGGGGGGGGGGAAGGGGAATAAATGAACTTTATCTTAAGTTTGCCATCAATCAGTAAAGTCCACATGGTAGAATGTCCTAAAAGTCAAACAAAATAGGCTATATTCCTCACAGGATAACTTGCAAGTTAGAGATAGGAATAAAAAAAGAACTTGAGGATTTTTTTCAAGGATCAAAATCACATCATTTTTTTTCATTTTGGCAAGACTTAGCTACACCCTGGAGATAGAGCTATAAAATAAATGCAAAGAAACCATTGCATGATGAAAGTCAGTAGTTTCTCTAAGGGAGAGAAAGAATTGAAATGTAGCACAGAGAAAGACTTCTGAGAGGATGGTAAAGTTCAACTTCTTGACCTGAGCATTTGCCATTTATTTGTTTTATATACTTTTTCAACATCAGTAATTGTTAGGTATTTCTTAGCAGAGGACATATACCACAGCTGATATAGAATTATTCTTGGATTTAAACAGTTCACATTCTGTTCTGTTCTCACTTTCTAAGCACTAAGTGAAGTCATTTGTCAAGTTGAGCAACTAGGAAATATTTATGAAGAGCTGATGTATTCCCAGTACTGTTTTAAGCTTCTATGCATACATTAAAATCTGTCTTGGCATCACTGAATGATGAACTCCTGCTTTGTCAGCTCAATAACTATTTGTTGTGCTCCTCCTAGGTGTCTGGACATTGTGCTGAACAAACAAAGAAGAATAAAGCAGACAGGCTCTGACAACAAGAAGGTTTTACCATCTCCATTCATGGGTTGAACAGTGCATTGGAACAGGTTCTTCATAAGTTGCTAGGTATGCATGATCTTATTTCCCCATCTTATATTCAAACGTGGATCTAGAAGGAACAAAAGTTTAAAGAGATTGAATAACATGGCTACTTAGCATCAGTATTCAGATGACATCAGTCTAATTCCATCATCAGTGCTAAGTGCTCACCAAAGCTGCTCAAATCGAGATTCTGATGTTCATGGAGATACATAATGATTTGCAAGAACTACAAAAACAATCCTCAGGAATAACATGGAATAGTAATTGTACTAAATTATAAATCATTTAAAACATACTTGTTACTAACATGTTTTGTAGTGTGTTACACCAGACCCAGACAAAACCTTGGATGACCAGAAAAGCACTTGATTCTAGGTCAAGAATGAATCCTTCTTACTCATCACAAGGCATCCTATGTACCTCTTTCTATAATCTCATCCTCCTCCTTCTTTATGAGGATCACACTACTAATTCAATAACTAATTTTAATAATGACTATGACGTCCTTGGTGATTCAATCTTAAGATTTATTTTGTTTGTTGGTAGGTCTGAAAAATGAATAAGCTATCTAAACTAGCAAATCTCTTCGCTGTTCTAACTAATCAAATATTTAAGATGTGATGCTTGAAGGAAGACTAAGTTTTAAGTGAAATCTGATGGCTTGAAAATGGCACAGTTAAATAACAAAAATAAGCTCTGACATTTGTGAGATTGTCTACAGTAGTTGAGACTCACTCTTTGCTCAGCCATGCCAGGTTGTAAGGCCTTGGATAAATCCAATGTATGTGCTGCCAAGATATTTACAAGTAGAAATACAAAATAAGACCATGAGCAATACAAAGTGATATTTGTTCTTCTGGAATAAAGAAGCTAGAGGCATTTACCTTGTTCTTCCTATGGACACCTTCTATAGGTACACGGTTATTTCTGCAGCAGTTGGCAGGGTAGAGAGATAAATCATGTGCTGCCACTACCAGGACAGCCACCTGTTCTATGCCAAGAGCAAGACAATCATTAACTGGAAGGTGATACAGAAGATTGAAGAGTCAAAGGAGTTCAATGGAACTACCACTCAAACTGGAAAAAAGCAAGCAGACAGAGAGATGAAATGAATAAACAGACTATAGCTCAAAGCTGGTTAACTAGAGTAGTGGAATTGAACACAACTCAGCAGACCACACCAAATAATAGACAGGGACGTCTAGTACTTTTTAAACCAAAACAAAATAAAGGTTATGCAATGTACTTCACTTGCGTACTAAAAGCAGTTCTAAATTTTTAACAGGAATCACTAGTGGAAAAGAATCCTTTTTGGCTGGGTTCCGGTGACTCACACTTGTAATCCGAGCTACTCCTGAGATCTGAAGATCATGGTTCAAAGCTAACATGGGCAGGAAAGTCCAGGAGACTTCTTATCTCCAATGAACTACTCAGAAAAATCTGGAAGTGGCGCTGGGGCTCTAGTGGTAGAGCACTAGTCTTGAGCACAGAGAGGCTCTGAACAGAACCCAGACCCTGAGTTTTCAAGCTCCAGCACAGAAAAACAAGACTCCTTTCTGAAGGTCAAAAGAAAAAACTAAGGCTCAAGCTTAATTTAGCAATGTAGATGTAAACCAAATCTTACATGCCAACTTTTATCATATAATGAAACATTATCCTTTATCCTATGTTGTTTTCTAAATCAATGGGTCAACAATACACTGTATAACATTACATAAATGTCTCAAAAGGCAATGAATTCAAAAGAGTCACTTCTCTGAGAAACTAAGGCAAGTTGATTGGTGAACTGTAACTTAGTATCAACACAGTGCCTCGCATACTTTGACCCTCAGAACACCTAATAAATAAGAAAATGAGATTTTTTGTGGGTCTTGTCAATATATCATTCCTGTGTCATAATTCCTCAGGGAAATTTCAATCTCTTTCTAACCTGAAATTTCTTTCTAACCTGAAATTGTAAGTAAATTTTCTGCTCTGAAATTTCTATATAAATATATAGCCAAGTCAGAAAGATTTCATTCTCTCAGGTTTGTTTCTAAAAAGACACATGCTATGTGGATATTCTTTAGACTTCAATCTTTAGTGATGTTTCACTTGAGTTTCAAAACACCATCTGCATGATGTGGAAGAAATAGTTGTATTGTCCCACTTTGGGGCATTTACCCAAATGATCACAAACAAGACCATACTAAAGCTACCAGCACAACTATGTTTATCACAGCATTATTTACCATAACTAAGATATGGAACCAACCCAGATGCCTCTCACTAGATGAATGAATCAAGAAAATGTGGTATGGGGCTGGGAAGGTGGCTCAGTGGTAGAGCGCTTGCCTTGCATGCTCAAGGCCCTGGGTTCAATTCCTCAGCACCACATAAGCAAAAAAAGAAAAAAGCCGGAAGTGGCGCTGTGGCTCAAGTGGTAGAGCACTAGCCTCAAGCTGAAGAGCTGAGAGACAGCGCCCAGGCCCAGAGTTCAGGCCCCACGACCGGACCAAAAAAAAAAAAAAAAGAAAATGTGGTATATATACACAATGGAATTCTATGCCTCCATCAGAAAGAATGACATTGCCCCATTTGTTAGGAAATGGAAAGACTTGGAAAAAATTGTAGTAAGTGAAGTAAGCCAGGCCCAAAGAAACATGAGTCCCATGGTTTCTTTATTTGCAATAACTAGTATATGTCCAAGTCAAGCACAAAAGGTCAGATAAGTTGATGTTAGGAGAATGAACCCCAAGATAAGTATTCAAATTTTTTTTTCTTTTATGCAATTGTTTCTAACATATTTATAAGATCATTTCTATGTTGCTTTGTATGTCCCTCCCCCACGGTATAACCCATACTTTCACTGTATTTGATGTCGATATAATTTGTGGAGGGGAAGGGAAAAAACAAATCACTTAAATAGGGATACAGATGGACCCATTGCAACAATGAATGTACAAGTTGTTATGTTGAAAACGAACTTTACAACTTTGGTGGGGGGGGGAGGAGGATTGGGTGGGGCGTGGGGGGATGGGAAAGGATGGGAAGGGGAAACAAAGGAGGAGGCTACAATGCTTGATAAGAAATGTATTCATCATCTTGCCCATGTAATTGTAACCTCTCTGTACACTATTTTCACAGTAAAAAATAAAATAAAGAAAGAAAAACGAACTTTACAATTTTGAGGGAGAGGATGGGGGGAGGTGGGGAGAGTATGGGAAGGGATGGGAAGGGGAAACAAAGAGGAGGCAACAATGCTTGATAAGAAATGAACTCGTTATCTTGCTCATGTAATTGTAACTCCTCTGTATGGTATTTTCACACACACAAAATAAAGTAAAACCTAACAAAAAAAAAGAAATAGTTGTATTGTCAAAGCTCATAGAATTCACAAACTTTATAGAACATAACAATTTGCCTTGTGAAGGTTAAAATGTGTTAGTGACTTTAAATATTACTATCCCACAATGCTGCAAAATTTGTGAAATTCATATAATCACTTAATCTCAACCAAAAAAATATTTAAAAAAAAACACCATCTGCAGTGTTTGCACCTTGGAGAGAAAATGCTACCTCTGAACCTCTTACTCCATTACAAAGTGGGCAGACTCAGAACAACAGTTAATATGGGAGTATAGCCATTATAAAGCTTCTGCCCTGGAATGTATACTTCATTTCAGTATGTTCACAACCAGTGAACATGTAAATTGGAAATGATTTGAAATGAAATGAATTGAATGAAAATAGTTTCACATTTGACTGGATGCATTGTGGGCTTTTAATAGATTATAATAACAACAATGACTGAATAAACTAAAATGATATATGCATTTAATCAGCAAAACATTTTAGGACCAACCTGGACCTTTAGGGGAAATTGCAGTGAAAACTAATAACTGATCAGAGATTTATCTTTGAAGAAGTCAAGGACCAAGGACTTTCAAAACTGCATTTCTACTTTCAGTCAGTTTTTCTTCAGATCTCCCTCAAAACAATCATTCTTTAATTTTAAGGTCACTTATAATGAAAATAAAAATTTCTATGGAAGCTTTAGATCTGGAAAAAGGTAGGTAGCAAGTTATTTTCATGGGAAGTCTTCATGTTTGAGAAGTAATAAGTCTAAGAATACTGGTGGAAATGCATACAAGCCAACACAGTTTAACAGAGACCAGTTTTCCTCCCCACCATAGAAAAGAAGAAGCAGCAGAGCGTGGTAGGAGGGTGGGTACTTTCAGACATTGCCCTACAGGCATCATGACCCCTAAGCAAACAGAAACAGAAGAGGTGAATCCTGTGCATTGCCTACAAAATTTTCCAGGCTGCAAAACAGAAAGAGAGTGACCCATCCAAGGTCAAATAATATTGCTGAGTCAAAGATACAGAGGTTAAAAAAGTAAGTAAAGTAAGTGTAAGTAAGGAAGCTTGAACATGAGGGATTGAATGACACATAGAGATTGCAGAGGGGCTCACACACACCACCACCACCATCACCACCACCACCACCACCATCATCACCACCACCACCATCACCACCACCACCACCACCACCACCACCACCACCATCATCACCACCACCACCACCACCACCATCACCACCATCACCACCACCACCACCACCACCACCACCACCACCACCACCACCATCACCACCACCACCACCACCACCACCACTACCATCACCACCACCACCACCACCATCACCACCACCACCATCACCACCACCACCACCAACACCACCACCACCACCACCATCACCACCACCACCCCCACCACCATCACCACCACCACCACCACCACCACCATCACCACTACCACCACCACCACCACCACCACCATCACCACCACCACCACCACCACCACCACCATCACCACCACCACCACCACCACCACCACCACCACCACCACCACCATCACCACCACCACCACCACCACCACCACCATCACCACCACCATCACCACCATCACCACCACCACCACCACCACCACCACCACCACCACCATCACCACCACCACCACCAATCTTGACAGTCGAAATAAGGATATCTCTGGGGTTAAAAAAAAAAAAAAAGAATATCTTGGCATGCCTGAGAGGAAACTGCTCTGGGCCAGAAAAAAATCAACAGACCGAAAGCCAAACAATTCTCTGAACTAACACAGGTCTGGGAGTATGTTTTGTTCTCACCTGCCAGATGGGATAATCATCCTAATATTACTTAGGCTATTGGGTAGAATCCTCAAAAAAAAAAAAAAAGTACTGCCCTAGTAGTGAGACAAACTTATCCTTAGACTAAATACTTATACTTCTCTGAATCTTCCCTAAGAAAGTTTCAAACCATGCTATAAAATGATGATCAAGCAATCAAACTGATTCCAAGGAAGTTAATCCCAACACCATTTAAAAGAATATGACCAGATGTGACAACATTGGTTGTTAGATTCTGGCACCCAATCAAAACTTACCAATAATAGATTATTCACAACTAAGAGATAACAAATTAAATAATATAAATGGGTTCCAAAATTATAAAGATTCTGGAATTAAAATTGAATTAAAGTAATTACTAAAACAATTGTTCATATATGAGAGAGAGAGTAAATCACAAACAAGAAGGCAATAAAAATGGAATATTTTTTTAATATTCAAATGAGACTGCTAGAGATGAAACAAGCTGTTTGAAGGGAGAAAAAAATCAACGTAAGTCAAAGAAATTTGTTTTGAAAAAAAAAAGAAATTTGTTTTGGGGTAAAATCCACAGAAACCTGCTGCTGCTGATTGATTACCTGGGCTGCTTTTCTAGATTATAGCTATCACTGGCTGTAACCAAACATAGTGATTATTGTAATAGAAATATCTACCCAAGTTTCTTAGGACATGTTCTCAACAGCCAGAGTTCATCAAACTCTTGTTTCTTAAGATACCTAATCTTTTTTGCCAGCAAATAGCATGATCATCCTATTTCCATAGGTTTCAGGAGCCATTCTAGACAAAGTGAGAAAAGAAATACAAACTAAGAGAATGTGTGCTGATGTGCAATGAACTCAGCAATAAATGTGTATTTACCAGTGTTCTTTCCTATCCTTATTTTCTCTGTTGAATATGCTGCTGGTAGGTATTTCTTTCTTAAGTCTTTTATCTTTGACTTTTCACCACCATTTCTCCTATAGGGGCCCTCTTTCTTAACCCTTTCCCCTTAGACACCTGTTTCTGATGCCTAGGTAAATGATTTTAGCAACCGTAAGTTAAAGTTCATGGGCCCTAGCAGTGTGTTCCCAGAGTGAGTCATTTTTTACGTCTTGTAAGAGTTTTATAATATGATACAAGGCATGGTTGTTGTGCTTGCACATTACAGGGTACAATTGTCTTCCTAGAAGTTTGTTATGAGGTCAGCACCTTACCTGTCTGATGAAAGAAGGGGAGAAAAATCAAAGGAAAGGAAATAAACCAAGAAAAATGTAAAATATGCTCCGTACATTTCAGAATCCAGTCAAGGAAACCTTGAATTGGAAATGTATTTAGTGGAGTCTTCACGGAACTCGTGTGGCCTCCAGTTGCTTCTACGTAACCTGAAAGTATTGTGGTCACCCCAGAGAAGAAACATGCTCACAGCCCACTGTGCTAGCCTGCCAGCATCGTGATAGGAAGGAGTCAAAGGTCACATTGTGATCTGAGCATATCTTATAACCAGAAATACATGAAGAATGGAGGCAAGAATAAGGTTTGAAATGGACACTAGGTAGAAGCTACTTTGAGGACTTTTATTCCAATCACTTGTGTCATTAGGACATGATTTCAAAGATGGCTATATAATGTTCATCTATTTATTTCTCTCTTGTTTTATTTTCTTCCTGGCTGCCATAAGATAAGATGTGTTCTCAACTATAAAGCCCTGCCTTACCACAGGCCCAAAAGCAACAAGACTAACAGACCACAGACTGAAGCCTCTACCATCATGTGCCAAAATAGCCCTTTTTTTCTTTTAAAGTTGATTATCTTGGGTATTTTTTTTTACAGTTATGGAATGGTGATTGACACAAGAACCACCCATAACCCTACTGAGCTATAACCTGCATGCATCAATTTTTGAGCAAAGTTGTATTCATAAAATATGCTCTCCCTCATACTTTAAATTCAACCAGAAGAAATTTTAAATATCTTAATATCTTCTGAAGGACGTTAATCTGGGTCATAACATTCAGTAACATTATTAATCCCTTTTTTTTTCTTCTAAGTACTTTGATTTTTTTTCAAATCTTGTACATAAATAAAAGACTCAAAACTATAAAATGAAGAATGGAACCAGGCCCCTAGACAGAGATTGCTAGAATGTAGACAGCCAGTGTTTGATTCCTGGGCTGCAAGTTACAACCCAGAACAAGTCAGCTAAGTACTGTAAGACCCTCCCCTTTCCTAGAAAAGGGAGGCGTTTACTCAGATCACAGTTTTGTTGTTAGGATCAAGTTTTGAGAAGGGAGTCAGGCAGTAAGCTCAGGAAAACACCAGCAAATGTCACTTGGGAACAAGCTAGAAATCACATACTTCAGGGTCAGTAGGCTTTCAAGTTCTCCTTTCTCACAGCCTCCTATGGCACGCATGGGTTGAAGCAGAACTGGATATAACAGAGTGTTACACCAGAACTGTGCTTCTGGTGTTGGGTTCTTCTTTAAAAAACAACACAAGTATGTCCTTAAGGAGGACGAACATCTGGGCTCAGTAGGCCGTGTGAGCATAAATGCAGCTGATTAAGAGCAGTGGGCCAGGGCACGGCCGGGGGAGGGCAGGGTGGGGGGGGGGGGAGGCGGTGAGAACAGGTGCCCAGAACCTGTAAGCCAAAAATAGAGTGCTGAGCAAAACAGAAGTCAGAAACAGTATAAGTATAAAGATGCATGCCAGCCCTAAGGAGGTTAAAGCAGGAGGAGCATATGTTCCAGGCCAGCATGGGTTACGTAGTTAGACCATTTCTCAAAAAAACAAAGATTGAAAAAACATATATCAGAAACAGCCACTGTCTCTGAGGGAAAAGCAAGAATTTGACCTAATTCAGGTCACGTAGCTCTGAATCCTTTAAAGCCACCAAAAAGCTAATCATACTGTTTGTCTCCACAACAGACTTTGAAAACCACATATAGTCTATAAACATTAGCAAATGTCATCGTTGATGATTTATACCAACTTTTTTGCTCTCTACATTTAAAATTGGCCCTTGGGACTATCCACACATTATCAAAATGAGATAAGTGGAGATAAATCTCCCAAAATCTGCTCTTTCTAATCTGATGTCTCCAAGCTTAGTGAGTAATTCTTTTTCAGTTAATTCTCTTAAGAATAAGGCAGGCTCTTCACTCAGAACTTTAGAAAAACTAGTATAGATACTGAAAAAAAAACATAATTTCAAAGAATTCCAAGGAGACCTCAAGTTTAAATTCCATGAGACAGATACATAGCTCCCTTTCTCCATGGGAAAACCGTATCTTAAAAGAGTCAATACATTTTATCAAGGTAGGGACTTGATTCTCAAAAATATGAGCCTACTTCATCTGACTCCAAATGCAATGCTTTCCTTATGATCCACAGAGTTATCTTGGTTCTCTACAAACATGCAACTATCTATAGATTGGGCTGAGTTGCTTCTCCCTCGGAATGCTTTAACAAAATGAGTGGAAATGAATTGTGGCCATCAACACCTTTCACTTTGCGTAAGGAACCAACTGCACCAATTCACTCTAAAGTCCTTCCTACATGTCTCACACTTTAAATTCCAGGGTCAAGTTGGTGAAATATGTATGGTCACTTCAAGAATGAAGCTTACACCTTAGTTTACCATCTGTCTTCTGACAAGAGAGATAACATAGCAAAAGAGATTTAAAAATAATCTAAATATAAAAATGCATGATATATTCCCCATCACTTTTCATAATCAGAAAAATGTATATGTACATATATGGGCAAATACATGTATAGACATATGTATATACATATATTCACATACCTAGAGATAATCAGTGTACTTTAAGATGGTATATGTGTGTGTGTGCGTGCGTGTGTGTGTGTGTGTGTGTGTGTGTGTGTGTGTGTGTGTGTATGTATATATTCTTAAAAGAGATGGTGTTGGTAATTAATGGAAAAATGTGACAGATTGGTTAGGTTTTTATTTCAAAGGTTAAAATAAACTAATTGGCTTGACTTCATTGAAACACTAATGTTAAAATATTCCAAAGAATTTGTCCTTCATGGTTCCAGACTCTGAAATTATATTATGCAATAGTCCTACGATATTACATTTGCACTATTCAAAAATATTGACTTGGGGGAGTCTGGAAGAAAGAAATAGTCTACCTAAAAGGGATAATGTCATTCCAAGACTCAGTTGGAACCTTTTTGAAATTAAAGAACCTGTGTTTTCTCGATACAGTTTCATCCTGAATTGGTCAGGATGAGCAAGTTTCCTGCAGTAACAAACAATTCCAAAATCTCAGAGACATAAAACAACAGATGTTTACTTCTTGTTCAAGCAAAGTCTGTCATTGGGCCTAATCATTTTCCAGGACAGCTGTCCTCCATATGTTGGCTGGGCATTCCAGCAGCTTCAGTTTAAGGACATCTCCAACTCAGCATGTACCTACACCAATGCCAAAGTGACAGAAAGAGGGCAGAGGAAGCATACCCAACTCAATTGTTTCCACCCAGGTATTCCACCTCCTCCTGTCTCATTGACAACAGCAAGTCATATGTCTAACCCAGATTCCTGGAAGTAGAGATCTCTCCCTCCCATGGCCAAAGAGAGAGAGAATAAGATGCAGTGAAGAGAAGTAATATCTACCATGAGTGTTTTTAAATTTAAGAGCAACAGGATTCAACAAATAGTTTTCAATGTGGAAAGCTTAACTGGAACCACCCTTCTTTGTTTTGAGAAAGGATGGTGAGATGTAGCTTTTCTTCATTGTAACTTCTAGTAGTATGTTACGTTAGATAACTGTCCATGACAAGGATCTAGCATTTTAGTTACTATGAATTCTTTCATTAGATTAAAGCTAGTTTAGAAAAGCTACCAGTGCATATTCATTCTGAAAATGTGATAAATCACAGAATATGTGTTAGAATCACAATCCTAGAGTCACTTGATTGTATAGTTTCCAGATCTAATTGTACCTCCTACTAACCAACTAACTGAATTAACATTTAGTGGCTGCTATACCAATACAACAGGGGTCGCTTATTTCAAAGGTTGAACTGATAAATAATATAGATTAAAATGCCATTAAATTCGAGATCAAAATGAGAAATATTACTTAAAATACTCATAATTTAAAAAGTTAGAGTTGGCTTAAAAATCTGCCTTAGAATTTAAATTTTGACTTGTTCAACCACTTTGGAAAGCAGCATGGAGTTTCCTCAAAAGATTCCACATAGAGCTCCCCTTTGACCCAGCAATCCCACTTTATACTAAAGCTACCTGCACAACTATGTTTATCACAGCATTATATACCATAGCTAAGACAGGGAACCAACCCAGATGCCCCTCAGTAGATGAATGGATCAAGAAAATGTGATATATATGTATATATACATATATATGTGTATATATATATATATATATATATGGAATTCTATGCCTCCATCAGAAAGAATGACACTGCTCCATTTGTTAGGAATTGGAAAGACTTGGGAAAAAAAATCATATTAAGTGAAGTAAGCCAGACTCAAAGAAACATAGGTCCCATAGTTTCCCTTATTTGCAATAACTAGTATGTCTAGGACAAGCAGAAAAGGTCAAAAGCTATGTACATATAACCTGATACTAAGTGAAATGAAGCCCATGACAGGGACATAAGTGGTTTAATCTTTCGTGCCGTTGCTTTTTAATTTATATATAATATATCATGTGATTTTTTGTCTCTTTTGTATCTTCTTCCCCCTTGGTATAACCTGTTTTCACTGTATTTGATTCCAGTGTCCTGCATCTTGTATATACATTTTTCTAATTTGGGGAGGGGAAGAGAAATAAAATGCTTAAATAAGGATAGAGGTTGACCCATTGTAACAATGAGATGTACAAGACACTATGTTGAAAACAAACTTTACAACTTGGTGGGGGGGGGGGGAGGGAGCACTTGGGGAGGTAGGAGGGAAGGGATGGTAGAGAAAAAACAAAGGCGGAGGTAGCAATGCTCGATAGGAAATGGACTCATTACCTTGCTCTTGTAACTGTAACCCCTCTATACAGTATCTTTACAATTAAAAATATATACAAAAAAGAATTTAAGTTTTGAGTAATAATATGTTAGTGAAAATATTCAATTTGGCTCTTACCATAATATCCAGATACATAAAAAACAGATTTGGTAGGGCTTTTGGTACTGTTTAATTATTATTTCCTGATTATATCATCCACTAGGCATCTCAACTCAAGGTCTCAAGTAACCCTAATGAGGAGCATTTATGTAATCCTTTCTATGAGCTCACTCTCATTTTTGGCACCCAGGAAAATGCAAGAGGTGGTCCAAAGTGAAAATTCATTCAAATCAAACCCATCTGCTGATATAAACATAATAAAGCTGACTTGGATGTAAAAAAGGAAAAACAATCTTTTTTATGGAATACATTTTGTTCTAGAATTAGGGGGAACACATGTTCCTGATATTTGCCATTGCATTCAATGTCCACATTATGTAGTTTGTCTATTTATATCAAATTTTTATTTTAAAACTAAGTATTTATCCAATGTGCTTGTGTAGTATTATTGTTTTTAACAAAAGATTCAAGAAGAGTGTGAAAAGAGAGGAGAAAGAGATCAGGAAGGACAGAAACAGAAAGAGGAAGTAGTCATAATTTGAAACATGGTAGTGATCAGTCTAACAGATACACTCCCATTTGAAGTTCATTTGAAATGTATGATTAGTCCTCTATACTCAGAAATTTATTTTCCAGGCAACAAAATTAATTTTTTTTCTTAGCAGGGAACTAATGCAACATGCTGAAGGAAAAAGTGACCAAGCCAACAGATAGTCTTATAACTCTTTGGAGTCCTTTATTACCAATTCTATTTACACAAAGTAATTTCTTTCCATAAAATGCTCTTTCCACCTTTGCCCATTTTTTCTTCTGACTGGACGAGACAATGTTCCAAAGGAAATTTTCCATTCTAGTCTTGTTTGCATGTTTTTTTTTTCTTTTTTACCAAACATGTGCTTGAACTCTTTGCATTTAACTTTCTGATAAGAAAGTCCATCCTGGCCAGGCGCTGGTGGCTCATGGCTGTAATCCTAGCTACTCAGGAGGCTGAGATTTGAGGATTGCAGTTCAAAGTCAGGCCAGGCAGGATAAATCTTGAGATTCTTATCTCCAATTAACCACCAGAAAGCTGGAAGTGGCTCTGTGGCTCAAGTGGTAGAGAGAGCTAGCCTTGAGATGAAGAGTTTGGGGATAGCTCACAGGCCCAGAATTCAAGCCCCACGATTGACAAAAGAAAAAAGGAAAAAAAGGAAGAAATAAAGTCCATCCTTTATCAAACCAAAGAAATCAAACCTTTAGTCTGTCACTGCATTCTAGTTCAAATTTCATCAGGAGATATCCTCTTAAAAGCTGATTATGAGGCTGGGAAGTTGGCTCAGTGGTAGAGTGCTTGCCTCACATGAATGAAGCCCTGAGTTTGATTCCTCAGCACGACATAAACAGAAAAAGCTGGAAGTGGCATTGTGGCTCAAGTGGTAGAGCACTAGCCTTGAGCTGAAGCGCTCAGAGACAGCGCCCAGGCCCAGAGTTCAAGCCTCATGACTGACAAAAAAAAAAAAAAAGTTGATTATCACCCAAGAAAAATAAGAATTCTTTTTTGTTAAGAAACACAAAGTCTAGATTGAACTTGGAATCCTGAAAGAATGATGGAACATTTCATAAATATGGTTCTAATTTTGGTCAGCAGAATACAACATTCTGTAATGCCTCTGCAATGAGGCACCTTTTCTTTGTAACCTATATGTGGAAACTTGGTTTTGTGAAATATTCTGATTCATCAGCTCTTTTTTCCCCCATAGCACATTTTTGTAAGTGAAAGAAATACTACATATATCCACATACATATTGAGTAGCCAAAAAATTGTCCTGGCCCTGCCAGAGATCAGTATGTTTCAAATTAACAGAGCTGGCATAAGACAATGATCATATGGAACGTACTGACTCTCTGTGACCTAACAATTAAGTTAATGCAATGGTCCTATGACCTATGAGTCCAAACATCAGTCTGCAAACCTATAAATATGGCAGTGTTTCAAAGCATGCTCATTAAATGCAGCTTTTACTGGCAAATAAAAGCTATGACAAATAAACTAGAAGTCAGACAACTTGGAATTGACCCTGAACTGTAGCCTCCCAACACCAGGGTGGTAGCTGGAGACATACTTCCTATCAGTCATATGGCAATGCTGGTAAATAGAGCCCTACAAATGTCACATAGTGGGAGCTCATTACTGGTCAGTACATGAAATCTGCTCTCCGAAGAGGTGGAAGTTAGAATGACTAGGTTGTTCAATCATTTGCTCTGTGTTTTCAGTCTCTTTATTAAGGAACATGGTAGCCCTATTCAAACATAATAAGTATAATTGAGGGTTACTGGGGAAAGTTCTCTTTCTCAGTGATAGCCCTTTGATGTTTTGATTATGCAAATTCCATTCCTAGTCATAGCAAGTGAGGCCTTTTCCATTAGTGTTACCTCCACAGTAAATTACTGTTACATCATTTTATGCATTCATTTTAATGAATTTCGGGTTGATTTGTGAAGTCCTTTAATCATTTGCATTAGTGAGCACAGGAGCTTTTTCAGAATAGCCACACTCATTCTTCTACATACTACTTAATGGCTGCTTCTGTGCTACAGTGGCCATGTGGAGTTGAGTGATTGACACAGAGACAGTACAGACCATAAATGCTAAAATATTTGCCAGCTATCCCCTCACAGCAAACACTGATGTATTCATGATGTACAGCAACGAACCTCTGGAGCACCCAGAACTTAAGCAGAGAGAGATGAGGAACATGACCTCATGATGGTTTACTTTTCTAGACAGTGTGCTGCTGTTCAGAACCCACATAACTAATATAACCTGCAGAGATAGATAGCAATGACTCTGGCACACACATTTTCAATAAATGTATGTGGCTTCATACATCCACTTATTCCATAAATAATGTATCAAAGCTTACTATGTGCAAAGCACTGTTATAGGAAATATGAAAGGAGTAGAAAGCCTGAAAAAAGTGACAAAGATCTACACTGTAGTGTGCAGAGATGAAAAATTAGACTATCATCATATGTATTGTATGAACTAGCACATACATGTAGTGTAGTTTACAGAGCAGACACAGAAAGAAGAGCCCTGTTTGCAAAGGCAGGTTAGCAGAGACCTGCAGGAAATGAGAGGAAGCCATGGACAAGCCGAGGGAACTGCAGAGGCTCTGACAGGTTAAGGAGTTTGGCAGGCCCTAAGAGACCATTGTGAGGAAAAGAGTCATAGCAAGTCAGAGGTCAGAAGGGAGGTACAGCAGCAGCACCTAAGGCCTTGAAGGCCTCATTGAGAAATTTGAATTTCACCTGAGTGATGAAGATTTCAAGGAAAAGAGAGAGAACCTTGCTTGTATTCAGAGTAATCCCTGTGCTTACTCTGTGAAGCATCAACTACAGAGAGGCCAGTGAGGATCTCTCCATAGAGGAAACCAATTACTGTGAAAGAAACAGCATTTTAAAAAGTTTGTAGCCAGGCACCAGTGGCTTACTCCTGTAATCCTAGATACTCAGGAGGAGGAAATTTGAGGATGGTGGTTCAAAAGCAGCCCAGGCAGAAAAGTCTATGAGATGCTTATTTCCAATTAACCACCAGAAAACTGGAAGTGGTGTTGTGGCTCAAAGTGGTTGAGTGCTAGCCTTGAGTAAAATAACCCAGGGACAGCACTCAGGACCTGAATTCAAGCCCCACACTCAAGACAAAAAAAATTCTCCCAACACTAAGCACTATGCCACTTTCCCCCTTAATTAAAGGCCAGTCCCACCATCCCCACTTCCTTAGATGAATCCTAGAAGGAAGAGGTTTAACCAGAGAAGAGTTTAATTGGCTTGTACAATAAATTGACAAGAAAAAAGCCCTTCAAATGATTCTGATATAGACTAGAGCTTGGGATCCACAGTCATAACCTTTTAGGAGAAGTTCTACTAGGGAGAAAGGAAAGGGAAGAGAAGGGGAGGGAGGGAGACCGGAGGGAGAGAGGCAGGAAGGAGGTAGGAGGAGAAGGAAAGAAAAAAGGATGAAAGGAGACAGGAAAGGAAGGAAAAGATGGAGAGAGAAGAGAGAGGGGAGAGGAGAGGGGGAGGGGGGAAGGGAGAAGAGCAAATGAGGAAAGAAAGTGAAGGGATGCTGTGAGCAACTCAAGGTCCACCTCACTTGAAAGTGAGGAAACTTTTCTGCTGATTGGTGGAGAACTGCTGGGGCCTGTAGTCTGGGCTACCCTTGAGCAGAAGCTCCTGTACACTAGCCACTAACTTGCTTTGATCAGCTCAAGACTGGCTGCCATCTTAGTTGAGTGACTGAGGAGTGGCCACTGCCCCACATCCCAGTGACATGCATTTCACAGTGGCCTCTTGGAGACAACACCTTAATCAAAAGAAATGACTAGAGCAGAGAGAACTTCAGGTGTGTACCACCACAACCAGCACAAATTTTTCATTGGAAGGAAAAGCTGGCCACACAAAATGAATTCATCAGTCACTTCAGCCAATCACTGGAGAACAACCAATCACTCCAGTGCTGAAATAGATATCTAAGGGCTCTGGTGTGGTAGAGGGCTGCCCCAGAGCCTGGATTCTAGACACATTGGACATCTTTGGGATGTGGCTGGTTGACTACTCAGCTAACAGATTTGTTTTCTGTCATCTAAAAGTTACCATTCTTCTTTCTATGCTGGTGTGGATTTCGAATACTCCTGGACAGCAGTAGCATGGAAGTCTCATTCCTTCCATGATTGTGTTTCTGAAGCCTCAAAGATCACCTGCCAAAGTGTGTGGAACATGTGCTGCCCTTCACATGGCCTAGGTGTGCAGCATGGCCAATACTCATGGAGAGGAGCCCTGGACCCGTGATGTCCCCAGACCCTCCAGTCCCATAGCAACTGGAAGAGCTGGGTATAGCAGCTCATATGAACCTCATTCTCTGATCAAAATACAAGTGTCAGCAAATATGGGCAGAACCACAGAGCTAATTCTACATGAAGTAAAGACCGGAAGGCATTAGATATGGGCAGATGGCTGTGTTTCTTGGTATCACTTCCTGAAGGACAGTAAACTCTGGTATAAACTCTGGTGACCACATTTGTGATGGAAGCCAGGAAAGGTGACTTGTAAAACTGTGCATCTATCCAGCAAGAGCAGGTCCCACCATTCCCCCAACCAAACTGGACAGGGTTGTATGTGGATGGGGCTGCAGAAGCAGCTGTCAATGTAACGCCACCCATTCTGCCTGGACCACAAGATTCTGGCCATGCCCCCTATTTTTCATGATTCTCTCTGACTAAGAGAATACAAGAATCGGGGCCACACCCAGATTCCATGCTGACTAGTAGCACTGGTATTCTCTCTGTTGGTTCACACCACAACTAGCAGCTGAGGAAGGTAGAGGTACTGAGTGGTGAATAAGAGATCAAGGTGCTTTTTGGAGAAATAGTCAAAAGTAGACATAGTTGGTGGTGATTGTGAGAACAAAGGTGATTTTAGAGAGCCTAGAGATGTGGCCCTCAACCTTTGCTGTCCCAGTGCTGTGATGTCTGAGCAAACAAGATTTAAAAAATAGTTTCAGGAAAGAAACTACTGCAAGAATACCAGCAAAGGAATTGTCCTGGTTAACCCCAAGACAATCACCACTGAGGAATGTAATTCAACTGAGGGTGTAAAAGACCACACTAACCCTGAGCCTCCCCCAGCCTTTGGGCACAGTCAGAGTTGCCAGGATCAAGAGTGTCACAGGTCCTAATAACACTGAGGATCTAGAAAAGCTCTACCAACACCTGGTGCTTGCCCTGGACTCCAGCAGAACACAAAAGTTACAAGCACTAGTGGAGCAGGCAGAGTTGGAAAGGCAACAAGACAACATGAAAGAGTTGGTGACAACATTGAAGTTGGAGAGAGATGGACTTGCAGAGGACCTGAGGGTGGAGAACTCCAAGCAGCAAGAGAAGGTCCAGAAGCTCTTGGAGCAAATGAGCCAACTGAGAGAGGAGAAAGGGCAAGGGGTGAGGCAGGTGTTAGAGCTAGAGACCAACCTGGTAGAACTAAGAAAGCAGCTGGCAGAGCTGCCATCCCCTGTAGCCTCCTTCAGGACCATCTCAGACTGAGCAGCAACTACAGGCCCAGGCCTTCCAGTTGATGAAGGAGCTCAAGAATCTACAGGAACAACTTCACATCCAGATACAGGAAAACCAGAGCCTCAGTCTCCACAACCTGGAGCAGCAGCAGCAGCAGCAGCTGTGAATACTGGAGAAGAAGGCCAAAGAATGGAATCAGCATGCCAAGGATCAGCACAAGATCCTTGAGACAATGGAAAAGGAACATGAGACCATGAGATGCTCATTCATGCCTAACAGAGAGCTGAAAGATCAGCTGGCCCAGCTGTAGGATCAGCTGGCCCCGCTGTAGGATGCCTTCCACAGGCTGAGCGGTGAGAAGGAGGAGCTTGCCAGTGTCCTGTACTCAGAGCAGCAGGTGAAGAAACATCTGTGAGAGAAGCTGGGTCAGCTAGAGGAGAAGTCAGAAGAATGGAAAGTGGTGGCTGAATTCAAGAACCAAGCAGCTCAGAATCTGCAGGAACTGCAGGACCAGTACCTGGCCCAGATGCAGGAGCTCAGAGGTACCAGTGAATAGCACATGACCTCCAATCAGCAGCTGAGCTCAGAGAAGGAGGCCTTGCAGCAGCACCTGCTGAGGCACACCCAGCTGCCACAGCAGCTGGAGCAGAAGCAGGTGCAGAGTGAGTTGGGGGGCCATCCTGTGCCTCAAAAGTTACAGGGCACACCAGGCACTAGTAGCTCATGACTGGAATCCTATCTACTCAGGAGGCTGAGACCTGAGGATCTCAGTTCAAAGCCAGCCTGGGCAGGTAAAGTTTGTGAGACTGGTATCTCTAATTAACCACCAGAAAACCAGAAGTGGTGCTGTGGCTCAAGTGGTAGAGCGCTCGCGTTGAGATGAAGAGCTGAGGGACAGCACCCAGGCCCCGAGTTCAAGCCCCACAACTGACCAAAAAAAAAGTTACAGGACACATTGAAATGCCTGGAAGCAACAAGACAGGAGAATGAGTAGCTGCAGGCCCAGCTGAGCTTCCTGCTTTCCTTAAGGAAGGTGAGGGCCTGAGCCAGGAAGAACGGGCTAAGGAGGCAGCTCCACCTTACGTGATTGTCCCCACAAACCATGTGGGATTTTTACCTTGGAGCATTATCAGTGGCTGAATCAAGGATGGTGAAGCTCAACCAGCAGCTGCAGGAGCAGCAGGCCCGCTGTAAGTGCATGGCAATGCCAGATAAAGTTGGAATGCCAGGTCCTCCTCTCCAAAAGTTAGAACCACAGTGTGTCTGGAGACAGGAAACAGGACACACAGGTGCCCAAGCAAAAGCTGAAAATCTGCTTCATCACAACCTGCCCGACAAGGTGGACTGCCAGAATCAAGTGGATGACCTCCAACATCAATGCAGCCAGCTGTCAGAACACATCAGCGCCACTGAAAAGTCCATAGTTCTCTAAAAAGAACAGATGGAAGTCCTGGATGAGCTGTATCAGGAGAAAGATGAGTGTGTCAACCAGCTGTCCCAGGAGAAGAGGCATAAGAAGAAGGAGCTGCAGGAGCTGGTGTTGCACCTTACAGGTGAAGGTGCTGAATGCCAGGACAAGATGCTGGCAGCTACCCAGACCCCCGCTGCTGAGGCCCCCTCAGACCTGTCGGGCCCCACAAGGATGGAAAAACAGCAAGATGTTGAATTAGTGCAACCTGAAGACAACACGAAGCCTGCCCAAGGAGAGGCTGGGGTGCTTGGCCCCTGGAGAGCCCCACCACGGAGCAGATGGAGTCACTGCTGCCCGGTATCCAGCACCACCAAGAGCTTGCAAGCTTGGGCACGGAGCCCTCTTTTCCTTTCTTCTCCACATTGAGTTTGAGATAATTACTATCGAAAGACCTGGCAGCCACCTCCTAGAGAAGTGGGCTCCTGTCGTCTTGCATTGCTTTGGGACATGGCGGCTGGGTGGCATTCTCTCAGGACTCGTTATAATGGGTAATGGGAAGGAGTAACTGTAGACCAGACAGGGCAGAGGCTACTGGGAAGTAATCCAAATGGTAGGGACATCTAATAGTCCATTGGTTGCCAGGGAAGGGGCCTACATGATGGGTATTACAAAGAGTAAATTCTTTACAAAGGAAGATAGGAAGAGATGGCATTTTCTATTAGCATATTGTCTTAGTAATGTTATTTTATAAATTACTTCGATATTAACATGCTCATCATACTATTTTCTGCTATATTTTCATGCTGACTTATTGAATATTCATAATTCTTTAGATTTTTTAAGGAAAAATTTATATTATTTCCTCAAATGAGTTGTTTCATTGCTTAACATTATGTGTTAGTACATTCATGCATTTTTAAAGATTGCACTCTGTAACTGCAACACTGAAATTTCTCATTTGTGTATTCATGTATCGCAACAATAGTACAAAACTAGGGGTGGGGGAAAGAGTACAAACTTGTGTGCAGAAAAGAAAAGGTCAGAGCTGGGAATGTGGCTTAGTGATAGAGTGTTTGAACCCCTATATTTGGTTCCTCAGTACCACATAAACAGAAAAAAAGCCAGAAGTGGCACTGTGGCATAAGTGGTAGAGTGCTAGCCTTGAGCAAAAGAAGCTCAGAGACAGTGCCCAGGCCCTGAGTTCAGGCCGCACAACTGGCAAAAAAGAAGGAAAGGAAGAAAGAAAGAAAGGAAGAAAGAAAGAAAGAAAGAAGGAAGGAAGGAAGGAAAGAGAGAGAAAGAAAGAAAAGGTCATTAAACCCAACAGTTGGGAAAAAAACAATAATATTAATAGAGCAAATAGAAATTTCCTGTGGAAAAACATACACCAAAGAAATGAAGAAATGCAATGTGATGTTAGGAAAACAAAACCTCAAATATGTATTTTAATGTTTTTGTTTCTTTCATGCATGTGTTTCTAATGCATTTATAAGATTATTTCTTTGTTGCTTTGTATGTCCCTCCCCCACAGTGTAACCCCTGCTTTCACTATATTTGATGTCAGTATAACATGTGGAGGAGACGGGGACAAACAAGTCGTTTAAGGATTCAGGTGGACCTGTTGCAACAATGAGAAGTACAAAATGTCATGTCAAAACCAGCTTTACAATGTCGGTGGGGGGGGGGGGGGGGAGGGGGGGGTATGATTGGATGGGAGGGAGGGGGGAGGCTGGGAAGGGAGGTGAAGGGTAAACAAAGGAGGAGGATGCAATGCTTGGTAAGAAATGTATGCATTATCCTGCCCATGTAATTGTAACCCCTCTGTACAGTATGTTCTCAAATAAAATAAAATAAAATTTAAAAAAAAAAAAAAAAAAAGAAATGAAGAAATGCAATGCAGAATAATATATACAATTATAGAACATCTATAGTAAGAATATCAAGCATCTCAATTTTTCACTTAAAAATTTTTCATGATGAATGTGCATACTATTCATTGAATCTAATAAAATGTTAAAATTTTGAAAATAAATTGAAAAAAAATATATTTCCTTTTTATCACTGTGACAAAATACCTAAGAAAACACTTTAGTGAGGTAGGATTCATTTGGGCTCACAGTTGAGAGATTTCAGTCTACCACTAAGGAAGGGACTGGCAAAGCAAACTTGCACGTCTCATGGTGACAACAAAGCAGAGAAGAAGCAAGGGGCAAGAAATAAGGTATCCCCCTAAATGACCCACTCCTCCAGTGAGGCCCCACCTACTTGGAGTCCATTCACCTGTAAACTCGTCAGTAGATTAATCCATTGATGAAGTTGTCACCCTTCAATCACCAACTCAACAGCTTAACCAGTTTCATGTCAAGTCTTCGATATATGAACATTTTGGGGTAACACTTCATATCCTAGCCAAAATAATCTGCAGAGTAAGAAGGGCAAGTGTTTGGTACTCTGATTAAATGAAGATGAGAGATGGTGCTGGGAGACAGAAGTGGTCAGAGCCACACAACTGTGGACAGAACTAGAACTAGTGAAAGCTATGACACCAATTTGAGCATAATGATGTCCAGTAGTCAGTTCTAATCTGTTTGTGTCAAGATGGAACAACTCTAAGCACACTCCCAATGACCCTCCAAGTGTGCATGGGCTATATCTATATCTGCTACAGGACCACTTCATGTTAGCAATGATTTTAGAATATTTTGAAAGAGCAAAAATGAAGTGGTATTTATTTGGGCTTTTGTTTTTTGTTTTGTTTTGTTTTTCACCTGCACTAGGTAAAATCTAATCTTTCCCAGTCTTTCAACCAAAAATACGAAAAATACGGAGGGAAAATATTCAAACCAAAACACTGGACACAACATGTTCACATTATGTTTCACAGTATGTTTCATGTAGATTTTTTAAGGTCCATTCTAGAAAGGCAAAGGATTCATGATAAACCTTATGCTGCATATGCAAGTTCAAATTAAGAAAATAAAGGAAACAATTAGATAGATGACTTGGAGCATGGCTGAGGCCATGCTGGTTTCCTGTAGAGCTGGAGTCCAACTCCAGTCTTCTAGCTCTAGGTCAACTCCACTCCACTACTGCAGCCCTGCCAACAATTTTCCCTAAGCCCAGATGTCCTGATGGTGTATTAAGCCAGATGTTCTCAAAGGCTAAAGTCACTTCCTGAAAGAAATTACTCATGTAAGAAATCAGGCTTATGGTTATTGTAAACAACTAGAAGATTGTAATTTAAAGAGCAAGAATTCTTCCCTGAAGATACTCAGGGAAGGTGTTGGTAATTAATGATAATAACTTGAAGTCAGCAGAGCTGGTCCCATGCTTAGGCAAAGGCAGGGTCTATCCAGAGGATTATAGAGTACCTTAGGGAGCACTTGCTGACAATGGTCAAGTTTCAACGTAGGTGCCACAAACTCCCATGGAAAGCTCTCCTCCATGAATCCCAGAGACGCAAGAGGCACAACATGGTCAAGAGACCTCAGGGCTTTGAATTTCTATAAGCATAAAAGCCTCTCCACACTCTAATCAGGCTTTTACCTCCAAATGGACAAAGTAGAAATATCCTAACCTAAGCTATGACCATGAAAACCTTCATAATCATCAAACTTGATAAACAAAAACCGTAATTTACTTTGTCACAAATCTTTGCAACCTTTATTTAACCAACTAACTCTCACAAGGTCACAATTAAATGCAAGCTGTTGGAAATATTAGGGTTAGAAGGGCAAGGCCATGACATGCCATGGGCAACTTGAATCTGAGCCACAGTTCTGGGAAAGATTGCAAGCAGATTATACAGAAGGCTACATAGGCCTCTAGCAAAGAGGACCTGGATTCTGATCCTAACTTCTACCATTGACCCAAGATGACAATTCCTCCAAGCCCTACCTAAAGAACTAGAGAACTAACTAAACTAAAGGACAACTGTAACTACAGAACAACTGACTCATTGTCTTTATCAGAATATTTAAAAAGTATACATAAATGTGTTTTTACCAACTATGGCATGCTGTGTGCAAACTATTACTGTAATTTGTTCACACGCAACATAGCCAATAAGTTTTTAGGTTATGAGTGCTCAGCAAGCTAACAGTTGGCTTGTTGTGTTTGGTTCTTTACTTCTAAAATGACCTTGATCCTGCTATACCTGAGTGCCTAAACCAGAAAGTTAGTGATTGTAACTCTCACAGGCCACTGAGTTGACCCTGTGCTTAGTAAGTTTCCATTGTGCTCCTGATCTCATAATGAGTACAAACTATGCTGTGGGCAGGATAAACAGGGCAAAGCCTTGTAACTTGTGATCTTTGGCATTCCCTCTTTCAGTAATACTGTAATGCCCCAGCACTTGAGATCTGCATACACATGGGATCTCAGGCTACCCAGAGAGCCACACAAACAGAACATTCCAGCCTGGCATCATGAAGCCCTCTTTTGGTCCTCAATCCTCCCTTCTTCAAGGTATATCATTCTTTTTTTTGTCAGTTGTGGGTCTTGAACTCTGGGCCTGGATGTTGTCCCTGAGCTCTTCAACTCAAGGCTAGAGTTCTATCCCTTGAGCCACAGTGCCACTTCTGGTTTTCTGGTGGTTAATTGAAAATAAGAGTCTCACCAACTTTTCTGCTCAGGCTGGCTTTGAACTGTGATTCTCAGATCTCACCTCAGCCTCCTGAGTAGCTAGGATTACAGGTGTGAGTTACTGGTGCCCAGCTTACATCATATTTTATAAGACATTCCCTCTGCTAATGAAAGATAGCTTTGTCTCCTCCAGGTAAGGAACTTTTATTAGGATATTTTTTCCATTTTCTTCTTCTTTAAGATAGAATGCCACTATGTTGCTGAGAATGGCCTTAAACTTCTGGGCTCAAGGCATCCTCCTGTCTCAGACTCCTGATTAGCTGAGACTACAAGCATGTACAACTGAGTTTTCTAGTAAATGCCTAAATCTTAAATAAAAGATTATAATGGCTGGATATTGTGAGAAAACTGTATAAGAGGTGTTTAAGAGGCACACACACACACATACACACACACCTCCTCAAGCATGTACTCAGTGCTCACAGTGGGTGGTGAGGGAGTGGGATAATCAGCTAAGTACACAAACTTATATCTAGGTCAGCCAACACCTGCTGCATTATGCTATAAACAACAGAGTCCAGCTGCAATAAAATAGTTCATGTTGCACTTCAAGATTAGTTGGAAAGAAAAAAATAATTAATTGGAAGTTGCAGAAGATATTTTGGCCCCCAGAAGATCACCCAATTATATGAAAATACAAACAAGGCATATCAGATAAATATCAGAAACTAAAATAATTGTATCCTCTACTAAGACAAAGCAGGCAGCATGAAACACTAATCACCAACATAATAGGAACTGGAATAGCTGTGCTTATCAGAAGCAAACATCTAAGGATGTTCTTAAGCTGAAAACTAATAGCCAACTCCTACCCCTGAGAGCAAATGGTACATTTAGAACAGAGCTTTGCTGTATTTTCTTCAACAAGGTGGTAGAATAGGCTTAGCAGTAGTTCAGTTTACAAGATCAGCTTAATTCAAATGATTGTTTTATTTTAAAAATATCCTGAAATTGTCACTTTAAGGAAGAAAAATACAGGAAGAAGGTATTCAGTCCTCTGTTGTAATTAGACTGTTGTTGTGTTTTAGTACTTACTAACGTGGCCAATGCACCATAAGCATTAGCTATAAAATGCATAAATACCTATAGGGCCTGGACATGGTAGAAATAATAAAGATGGAGAGATATGTGGGGCATTTGGAAAGCTGTTTAGGCAATCCCAATAAAAGGAGTTTTAATCATAGCTTGGAAACACAAATGAGGAAGTTTTTGCAAGTAGTTGCCTTGTGGGTCATAATACACACACACACACACACATACACACACACACACACACACACACACACAGCTTTGGAAGGAAAATCATCAGTGTTGACTTGTATCTATTGATGTTCAAGTTCTTCCAGAATCTTAAACTTAATAAAAAGTCTATGCTACAGACCTTACTAAGAGCATAGATTCGTTTGTATTTAGGAAAACCCAGTCAGACAAGAAGAAGGCCTATAATCAAGCCTTGAGGAACTGCCAAGAAAAGGATGAAGAGAAAGGAAGAAGATTGAGAGATGGTCACAGAGCTGGACAAACCAGAAGCACAGATTCAGAGAAGCCAAAGAGAGATGGCCCATCCAGAAGTAGTCTATGGTATAGATGTGCTGAGAGCTTGAGGAAGTAAGCAGTGTGAACAGTTGCCCATTGGAACGGAGAGTGGAGATGGCTGATCACATAAGTTCAATCTGTTTTAGTAGGAGGATGTCAGTGGTTAGCATAAAGGTGGCCTTTAGAAATTCCCTATGTCTACCAATCATTAACAAATTGCTGACCACTGCGATCATGTGTGAGAACAAAAAGGCAAACAAATCAAATGAATTCCTGCCTCTAATAGCTATCATTCCTACTGACACAAACAAAACAAGATACAAGCAGGTGATGCTAAGTATTACAGAGGAACCAAAAGGAGCTAAGGTAAAAAAAAAAAAAATTAAGGAATAGACTCATGCACTCGTGTACACCTAAGTGGGACTGGAAAATAGAGATAGTCATAAACTCAGACATGAAGGACACAAGTCACCTAGTAAGCAAATGGGTGAGGGTGGGAGATTAATGAAGTAGCAGTCACATCAGGCATGTAGAACAATGACTACAAACACCAAAGCATTGAAAAGTCTGTTATCGGGGAATTTAGTAAATATAATGATGGATGGCTACAGTTTAAAGAGCAAGGGAGAAACAAGATCTAATCACAGGGCTTTAATTTAGAAGGCATAGTAGAAAGTTTTCTTTTCCTTACAGTATTAGTTTTTTTATTTTATTTTCTATTTTATTGTCTCATGAAATACAGGACTGGTTTCTTCAGAAGCCTCTCTCTTTGGCTTACAGCAGACATCTTTTCCCTCAGTCTGTACCATCTTTCCTCTGCTCATCTGTTTTATTTTCCTCTTCTCATATGGCAGCACTTACAGTGAGTTAGGCTCTGCTTAGTTTAGCTTAATTACCTCCATAAAGGTCCTCTCCCCACGTAAAATCTGAAGTAGTTAGATTTGGTATGAGTTAGGAGAGAAATCAGAAAGTCATTAGAGAGAAAAAATGACATAATGACATAATCTGATTTGCATTTTAGGATGACTTTGGTTACATTATGCAAAATGAAAATAAATGGAGTTCCCCAAAGGGGAATGCTACTACACTGTTGGTGGGAATGTAAGTTTGTTCAATCACTCTAGAAAGCAGTATGGAGGTTCCTCAAAAGACTAAATATAAAACTACCCTCTGACACAGCAATTCTACTCTTGGACATTTATTCAATAGAACACAAACAAGACCACACTAAAGTTACCAGCACAACCATGTTCATCTCAGCATTGTTTATCATAGCCAAGATATGTAATCAGCCCATATGCCCCTCAGTGGATGATAGATCAAGAAAATATGGAATATATTCTACTCATCCGTCAAAAGAATGATATTGTACCATTCATAAGAAAATGGAAAGACTTGGGAAAATTATTTTATTCAAAGTAAACCAGACCCAAAGAACCATAGGTTGCATGTAAGTAGAATGTGCCTATAAATCTACAGGTAAACACACTGGATGGGGGAAAAAACACTGAGACATGATAACTTATATAGGTCTTGAAGCATTCACACAGAGTGAGACCAAAAGAAGATATTTTAGGAGAGGATCACAAAAGGTCAATAGCTATGTGCATATGATAATATAAACTAATATTTACCTAAATGAACTCCAAGAAATTGAAACAACAGGGCTTTTTTTCTTTTTTGCTGTTTTTGTTTTCATTGCTTTTATATTGTTTGTTTATCCAACTTTGGAAGGGTAAGGGCAAAGAGTGAACAAATGCTGAAGCAATATTCATTAGACACTATATTGAAAATGAACTCTACAACTTGTGGGTAGGAATGGGAGGAAAAACATATAGAGCAAGGAAAGGGGTGACACTGTTTAAAGAAATATTATCTGATTTATGTAACTGTAACCCCTCTGTATATCACCTTTACAAAAATAATAAAATATATAATAAAATTTAGTGCTTAAAATAAATAATAGCAATTAAAAATGGAGCCAAAGAGAATTGGTAATAACGGGAGGGGTTTGATAACAGTGGGCACTAGTGGCTCACACATAAAATCTAGCTACTCAGGAAGTTCAGATCTGAGGATCATGGTTTGAAGGCAGCTCAAGTAGACAAAACTATAATATTGTTTTCTTCAATTAGAAAAAAAGCAGAAGTAGCACTACAACTAGTAGTAGTGCTCTACAGCTAGTAGAGCACTAGTTGTAGCTAAACAAGAGGAGAAAGCCCTGAGGTTAAGCCTCAGTATGAACAAAAGAAAAACTTCAATAAGCCAGACCCCAAAACAGAAACTCTTTCTTAAATGTTTCTAATTGACATAGTAGTTGTACATATTTTTGAGATGCAGCATGACATTTCAGTACATGTTTACAATGTGTAATGTTTAGATCAAGGTAATTATCATATCTATTACTTCAATCATTTATCATTTCTTGGTGTTGGGAAAACTCAAAATCTCTCTACAAGCTATTTGGAAATAAGCATTTAGCTGCTGTCATCATAATTATTTTACAGTGCTGAAACAAGAGGATCAAGGTTCAATTTTTTAATGCAAAAAACAACAGAGTTCAAAGCCATTCTGAGCTACATAGCAAGATTGTTTCCAGAAGGAAGGAAGAAGGAAGGAAGGAAGGAAGGAAGGAAGAAAGGGGAAGGAAGGAAGGATAAGATGGAAGAAGAGAGAGAAAAAGAAAGAACAGTATGGGGAAGTGAGGGAGATATGATTGTTCAGATTAGCAAGGTCATCTAACCACTATAAGCATCAGACTGTTCACAAATAAGTCTTCCCCCATCTGTGGTTATCCACTCTGTCCATATTGCATCCCAAAACAACCAACTATATACCACAGAAACTTCAAACAAAGCTAACAAAATGCCTCAAAGGAAAATAACTTGTAAATGAAGGTATTCTGCCTTGAACATGACCCAGTGGAAGATCCTGAGTGGACTTTTAATTTAGGTCATCTAATCCAGCACTAAGTGATATTTTCATTCCAATCAAATAGACATCTAAACAGTGATTCTTCCAACCACTGACCTGTTGTTTACCATTCAGAGTCCCTATGGTGAGGCACAAAAGAAAATAATCACCTGTCACAGGTGAGAAGTAAAATGTGGGGGGAAAAAAATGTGCTCTAATCTCACTTTCCTTTCCAGGCTAATTTCTTCACAACCTCCAAGCCCCAAATTAAAGCTAATCTCTCTTGTACCTTCACTCCAGGCTTTGACTAAAGGTGTTACCTCTTGGTCCTACAGCCTCTTGTGACTTCGTACATCATTTTATTTACCACTCTGTTATTAAGGCTATCTGTCTTGCCTAATAGCTTGTGAATATTTATGAAATAAGGATAAAACTTTTATAAGAAATGTACTCTTTAACTGACTTATATAACTGTAACTCCTCAGTACATTACTTTCTATTACAATTTAAAAATGGATTTAAAAAGATGTTTTTATTTTCTTTCTGAGTACCTTGAAATTCAGTTAAAAGCTTGGCTTCATATTTATGGTATCTCAACAGTAAAGGTCTGCATCCTGAAATAAAAAGATCTAAGTGATTTGCCTATTACTTAGATCCTGAGGAATATTGTAAAGAAATTAAATCAAGCAGGAATTGGAGGCATCCTCAGCTTAAATTTCTGCCTGCATATTAAGTAGTTCCATGTCCTTGGAAAGCAGGAGGGATGAGCAGTAGTATAGGAAGTTGCTCGAATCTGGTGGAGAAATTAAGGAAAGAAAGCTTTGCCTACTTTTTCAGCCATTTTCGGAAACATGTTCTCATATTACTCAACATTTTGGAAGGGAACTTCCCAAACTGCTTCTGTCCATGTCCCATCTAAACTTTACCTCTGAGTCATTGAAAAGCCCTGTAGATTTTGAGTCATACCAGAGCCATGTAGATGTGGGCAAAACAATTGCAGCCATGTTTTTCTAAAGTATCATAAATGTTACAACATCTCACTTTGCTATTCATGGCTTGAGTTCCTGAATGGTAATACATCCAAGTCCAACATCTGAGGCCCATCTAGTGAAACAAGATGATTGACCCCAGCTATGAATGCCTCTGTGTTGGTCTTCTACATTATGTTATGAAGGCCCTGAGAATGTAGACCCATGCCTTACTTGTCTGTGTATCTCTAATTTCTGTCCTAGATGTTGGTACAGAGTAGCAGTTCAACAAATTGCTGCTTGAAGTATGGATGAACAGATGCGCACACAAAGCCAGACACAGGCACAAACATAAAGCAAAGCAAGAATATGTGCAGCTGAACCCTGGTAGTTATCTGGAGATAAGATCTCACATACTTTCCTGCTCAGGCTGGCTTCAAACCAAAATCCTCAGACCTAGGATACTCAGATCCTCAGATCTACCCCTCAGAGTATCTATGATTATAGGCATGAGCCACTTTGCCTAACTACACTGTATTTTTTTTTAATTTAATTTAATTTTATTTGTGAACATACTGTACAGAGGGGTTACAATTACATGGGCAGGATAATGCGTACATTTCTTACCAAGCATTGCAGCCTCCTCCTTTGTTTACCCTTCACATCCCTTCCCAGCCTCCCCCCTCCCCCCCCAATCCCAATCCTCCTCCTTCCCCCCCTTCTCCCCCCCCCCCCCCCCCCCCGCACCGACGTTGTAACGTTGTAATGCTCCTTTTGGACATGACAACTTGTACTTCTCATTGTTGCAACAGGTCCACCTGTATCCTTAAACAACTGGTTTTTCCCCATCTCCTCCACAAGTTATACTGACATCAAATATAGTGAAAGCAGGGGTTATATTGTGGGGGAGGGACATACAAAGCAACAAAGAGATAATCTTATAAATGCGTTAGAAACACATGCATGAAAGAAAAAAACCTTAAAATACATATCTAAGGGTTCATTTTCCTGACATCACATTATCTGACCTTTTCCGCTTGACTCATACATATACTAGATATTGCAAATAAGGGAAACCATGGGACCTATGTTTCTTTGGGCCTGGCTTACTTCACTTAATATAATTTTTTCCAAGTTTTTCCATTTCCTAACAAATGGGACAATGTCATTCTTTCTGATGGAGGCATAGAATTCCATTGTGTATATATACCACATTTTCTTGATCCATTCATCTACTGAGGGGCATCTGGGTTGGTTCCATATCTTAGCTATGGTAAATAATGCTGCAATAAACATAGTTGTGCTGGTAGCTTTAGTGTGGTCTTGTTTGTAAACATTTGGGTAAATGCCCAAAAGTGGGATTGCTGGGTCATAGGGGAGTTCTATGTGAAGTCTTTTGAGGAACCTCCATACTGCTTTCCAAAGTGGTTGAACAAGTTTACATTCCCACCAACAATGAAGTAAGGTTCCTTTCTGTCCACATCCCCTCCAGCATCTGTTGTTGTTAGAGTTCTTGATTTTTGCCCTATACTGTATTTTTTACTAAGAGCCCAATGTTCTCATTTCCTACTGCTGCTTTAACAGACTACTGCAAAATTAATGGCCTGAGGCATCACAAGCATATTATCATGTAGTTCCAATAAACAGGATTTAGAGGCCTAAAGTCAAGGTTTCAGGGGGGCTGTGATCCTGTTGCAGAACACAGTGAAGTGTGTCTGCCTTTGATTCCTTGGCTTTTAGAGGCTACCCATATCCTTTGGATCATGGCTTCATCAAACAATGGCCTGGCTCCTAATTCTATTTCCATTATACAATTTTTTGTCTGACTCTCTCACTTTCTGTATGTGTGTGTGTGTGTGTGTGTGTGTGTGTGTGTGTGTGTGTGTGTGTGTGTTTGGATGTATTGATCCTGAGGTTTGAACTAAGGGTCTGGGCACTGTCTCTGAGCTTTTCTGCTCAAAACTAGAGCCCTACTATTTGAGTCCCAGCTCTACTTCCAACTTTTTGGAAGCCCATTGAGTTAAGGGTCTCATGGACTTTCCTGCCTAGGCTGGCTTCAAACTGCAATCATCAGATCCCAGCCTCCTGAATAGCAAAGATTACAAGTGTGAGCCACCAGCACTGGTCCTGACTCTCTCACTTTTATCTTTTGTCTTTAGCCTTTAAGAACCTTTATGGCTAATTTGGGCCCATCCAAATTATTCAAGATAATTTTCCCTCTAAGATCTTTTCTATTTGTTTAAATTTTACCGTAAAGATGATGCACAGAGGGGTTACATTGACATAAGTCAGGTAATGAGTACATTTCTTTTTGAACAGTATCACCCCCCCCCCTCATTTTCTCCCAGTTTCTCCTCTCCTGATTCCCTTCCCCCAAATTGTATGGTTCATTTCAAAATAGTGTCTAGAGAATATTACTGCTGAATTGGTTCATCCTTCCCTCACCTTTTCTGTACTTCCCCTTCCCCTCCCCAAAGCAAATAAATTACAAGCACGTTTTTTGTTGGCTATGGGGCTTGAACTCTGGGCCTGGGCGCTGTCCCTCAGCTCTTCACCTCAAGGCAAGCACTCTACCACTTGAGCCACAGTGCCACTTCCAAATCAGATAAACTTATATACAAGACAAATAGTACAGAAATTAAAAACAGTGACAGAAGGGAATAAACCAAAAGAGCAAAGAAAAATAATAACTGCAAATAGTACAATTAAAAAAAACTTCACACTAATCTAATCACATTAACAAAGTACCTTTGGCCATGTAAGGCAACATATTCACAGGTTTCTGGAATAAGGTAATATATTCATGGGTTCTTTGGGGGACATTATTCTGCCTAGAATCAAGTTGTGCATGATAGTTCATGCCTGTAATCCTAGTTACTCAGGAGGCTGAGATCTGAGGATCACAGTTCAGAGACAGCCAGGGGAGGAAACTGAGACTCTTACCTCCAATTCCCCACCAAAAAAACAAGAGGTAGAGAGGTGGCTCAAGTGGTTAAAGTGTCTGCCTGGGTGGAAAAGCTAAGGAACAGTATAAGGCCCTGAGCCTCAAGCCCTAGAACTGGCACCAAAAATAAATAAATAACATAAACACCTGAAACAAGTATATTATACTAATTTGTGATCGAAATGAGAAAAGTGACACGAAATGTGAAAAACAAGGAGTAGGAAAAGGAGAAATTAAAATTGTATCATAATTTAGCTTTAGTTTTATCATATCGTAGTTTTAGTTTTCCTCTGTTAAAAATCCAAGTGTAAGCCAGTTGCTCACACCCACAATCCTAATTACTCCAGGGGCAAAGATCTGAGGATCACAGTTCAAAGCCAGCCTGGGCAGAAAATTCCATGAGATTCTTATCAATAATTAACCCAGAAGTGGAGGCATGGTTGTTCAAATGCTAAAACATCACCCTGAAGTACAAGGTCCTGATTTCAAGCCTCAGTACTGGAAAAAAAAAAAAAAGTTCAAGTACAAATGTGATATTGTCATTAATAATAATACTAAATGATAATGATAGAAAAATGCTTCCTTCATTTTCACTGGTTATATGTGTCTTCCCTCCAGTTCCCCCTTGGTAAGCAAAGACACATGCACATATCAAAACTGCAAGTGATAACCACTGGATTGCATCTGTTTCCAACAGAGAGATGTGAAAAACATAACATAAGGCACTGTTTTGTTCTTTTAAGAATTTTAGAAAACACTTAAAAAGCATCACTGAATTTTATTAAAATTATGAGCCATTTTTTATTTTTTTATTTTTTTAATTATTTTTTTGTGTGTGAACATACTGTACAGAGGGGTTACAATTACATGGGCAAGATAATGAGTACATTTCTTATCAAGCATTGCAGCTTCCGCCTTTGTTTACCCTTCACAAGGGTCCACCTGTATCCTTAAACGACTTGTTTTTCCTCATCTCCTCCACAAATTATACCGACATCAAATATAGTGAAAGCAGGGGTTATACTGTGGGGGAGGGACATACAAAGCAACAAAGAAATAATCTTATAAATGCGTTAGAAACAAATGCATGAAAGAAAAAAAACCATTTAAATACATATCTAAGGGTTCATTTTCCTGACATCACATTATCTGACCTTTTCCACTTGACTCATACATACACTAGATATTGCAAATAAGGGAAACCATGGGACCTATGTTTCTTTGAGCTTGGCTTACTTCACTTAATATAATTTTTTCCAAGACTTCCCATTTCCTAACAAATGGGGCAATGTCATTCTTTCTGATGGAGGCATAGAATTCCATTGTGTATATATACCACATTTTCTTGATCCATTCATCTACTGAGGGGCATCTGGGTTGGTTCCATATCTTAGCTATGGTAAATAATGCTGCAATAAACATAGTTGTGCTGGTAGCTTTACTGTGGTCTTGTTTGTAAACATTTGGGTAAATGCCCAAAAGTGGGATTGCTGGGTCATAGGGGAGTTCTATGTGAAGTCTTTTCAGGAATCTCCATACTGCTTTCCAAAATGGTTGAACAAGTTTACACTCCCACCAACAATGAAGTAAGGTTCCCTTCTGTCCACATCCCCTCCAGCATCTGTTGCTATTGGAGTTCTTGATTATAGCCATTCTAACTGGGGTGAGGTGGTATCTCAGTGTTGTTTTGATTTGCATTTCTTTTATGGCTAGGGAGGTTTAGCATTTCTTCATGTGTCTATTGGCCATCCTTCTTTCCTCTTCAGAGAAGTTTCTTTAGCCCACTTATTTATTGGGCAGTTGTTTTTTTGAAGATTTGTTGTTGGGGGACTTAATTTTTTGAGTTCCAGGTATATTTTAGATATAAGACCCTTGTCTGTTGTATGGCTAGGGAAGATCTTCTCCCAATCCATGGGCTTTCTATTAATCTTGCTAGCTATGGCCTTTGTCTGGCAAAGATATTGCAATACGCTCCTGTGGCTACTGTTACAAACTACCACAAATTGAGTAGCGTAAAACAAGGGAAATTCATTCTCTCACATTCTCACTTTTCTAGAAACCAGAAATCAAAACTCAAGGTAGTGGCAGGGAACTGACTGTGGATGTGGACAGGAGAATCCTTCCCTGTCCCCTCTTTCTTTCTTTGTTGTATGTGTTCTTCTGTATTTCTTTGTTGCTTTGTATGTCCCTCCCCCATGGTATAACCCCTGCTTTCACTGTATTTGATGTTGGTATAATTTGTGGAAGGGAAGGGAAAAAACAAGTCATTTAAATAGGGATACAGATGGACCCATTGCAACAATGAGGTGTACAAGTCGTTATGTCAAAAAAACAAACTTTGCAACTTTGGCTTGGGGGGAGAGATGGGAAGGGGAAACAAAGGAGGAGTCAACAATGCTTGATAAGAAATGTACTCATTATCTTGCCCATGTAATTGTAACCCCTCTGTACAGTATTTTCACAATTAAAAAAAATGCTCAGAGACAGCACCCAAGCCACAACATCAACAAAAAAGAAAAGGCTAACACTGCTCAAGAAAATAACACATACCTAGAATTACAAAGGATGGCAAATGGACACAGTCATTAAGGGGGACACAGACAGGGAGCTCATGAAAGAATGAACATTCAACAAGCTACAAATAGCTCCAAGATGATGTGTCTAAAAGCCAAGAGAATATAATCTCTAGATACAAGGAGCTATGGACAGGGTTACAGAGAGCAAAGAGAGCAGGGGAGATGAGGAAACTGTTGAAACAGATACTGGAAGCAGAGATGTATAAAGTGGGTAGCCAGAGGAAAAGCAGTCCAAGTTTAAGGAAAGCCCATGCAAAGCCATGAATATTTCGAGCATGTTCAAAAAACAATAAGAAACTGGTCATCAGTGGCTCATATCTGTAATCCTAGCTATGCAAAAGACAGAGTTCTGATGATCACAGTTCAAAGTCAGCCCAGGCAGGAAAGGCCTTGAAATTCTTATCTCCAATACACTATCAAAAAAGATGAAATAAAGCTATAGCTCAAGTGGTAGAGCACTAGCTTTGAGCAAAAGAAGCTTAGAGACAACAGCCAGGCCCTGAGTTCAAACCCTAGGACCTGTACAAAGAAATAATAATAAAGAGACTCACATGGTTAGAACAAGTAAGCAAGAGAAGAAATGAGGGATATCAAAAGTCTTGATAATATAGGACCGTTACATTCATTTTAAGGATAGGTCTTTTATTCAGAGTGAAATGAGAAGCTCTCTGAGAGTTTTCTTCAGTGATGGCATAATTTTTCTTCAACTTTTACAGCTTTACTGGGACAACTATGAGGCAAGAGACAGGGCTCAAAAGTATATTTAAGACAAATCAGAAGGGGGATTGACTAGATTGTGGCAACCGTCTCACTAGGAGATGATAACAGCCAGGAGCCAGGAGCTCAGACCTGTAATCCTAGCTACTCAGGAGGCTGAGATATAGGGATAAAGGTTCTGAGCCAATCTACACAATCTAGGCCGAAAAGTCTAAGAGACTCTATCTCCAGATAACCAGGTAGATTGGACACAGGCTCAAGTGGTCGAGCAAAATAAAAGGCTGAGCCAGAGCTCAAGGCTGTGAGTTCACGCACCGGTATCAGCATCAAAGGATGAGAGGAGTTCAGGGAGATGAAGAGATGATGACAGCTTGAATCACAGTGGAAGCTATGAAGTGAGAGAAAGGGATACAGGACTAGTTAATAAATAAAAGCTAAACATAGTCAGGAGAAGTGACTCAGTGATAATTCCAGTGATCTTGACCAAAGCTACCACAAGGTTAATGGCACCATAAACAAGCAGCTTACTTTCTGTATATAAATCATAGGCTTGGCATACAAATGGAGGTTTAGCCCTTTATTACAAATAGACTCACTACTCAATATCACTTCTATAGAATAACTTTGGTGTTTGGTGCTATATATATGATATATAAGAACATGTCAAGAACACTGAAAAACCCAAAGTGCAGAAGCAGAAAACAAAAGACAAGTTTTCACAATAGACATTAAAGACAAATAGTAAAGACCTATAAACTATAACAGCCTTTTGATTGTACACTAGAAACTTGAAAATACAGATGTTCTTCCCATCATCTACCATGAAACCTTGTGAATCACTCCTCAAGGGGCAGCCTGGGAAACGTGGACTCAGTTGCACTCATCTGTGCTACAACATTGCCAAAATCTTCACACTTGGGGAGAAGAAACTAAGGGTGTCCTTTATGAGAAATATAAACCAGTTGCATAATCCCAATATCCTGCCCCGGCTCACACTTTGGAGAATCACTATTCATATTGTGAAAGGATTCTACTAGCAAATGGGATAGGTTTCCTTCCCAAACTCCTTGGGTATCACTTGAGACATTTAAAGAATCAGGGCTTGGCAATGGCTCAGTCCTGTGTGGAAATGACTGGGGATTGTGCTCTACCTTTGGAGCCTTACAGTCAGTCAGGAAACTCCAAATTATGGGAATAAGCTATTTCACATGCAAATTGAATTCACTGTGAAATTTACTAGTGCTGTTCCAACATTTATTCAAAAGCAGCCAAAATGTTCTCCCATGGGCATAAGACTTCCACCAAACCTAAGAGGAATTATGCCAACAGGACTACAGAACAACAAATCTTTAAGAATTTGGAAACAGCCTGAATACTTCATAGCTGAAAGTAAACATGAGTATCCCGGAATCCTCCCCCCCCCCCCCCCCCCCCGCCCCCCCAGAAGTAGGTTGCACCTGGGGGGCTAGGCTCCCAAGTCAGTCCACAAAGCTTTGTTTCATCCACAAACGAATACATTCTATAGTCCTAAATATTCTACAAACAGTGCTCTGCTGCCTATCAACATGAAAACTTTGTTTTGTTGACTTAATATGTTCTTCGGAAGCACTGCTTGTGTGCCAGTCACTGTGGTTGTACTGGGGTTACAGAGTTACAGAACACAAGCGACATGGTCCTATGCCTCCAGGAACTCACAGGAAGGAACACAGACAGGGAAATAATCAAATCCAGTAGAGAATAGTCAGTAAGATGTTGAGGAAGCTTTGGGTGGGGCTAGGAGAATGGGACAAGAGGCCTGACCCCTGAGAAAGAAAGCAGATGCACAGCTGCAACACAGCCTCAAGTTAGCACTCAGGTCATAGCTTTCTCTCCTGCATTACTGCTGTCACTTCCTCAAACAACCAGTAGCCCAGCAAGATGAGGGCTCGGCTAGGATAAGGCAAGACTTCTGGCAAAAAGAAGCACTAAAGAGGGTGAAGAGCCAGAGAAAATGGCAAGGTCATGGAACAAGCAGGGGAAATGGGAAAGAGAAAGTAGTATCTCCAGAAAACAGAAATAAACACTTTGGGGAAAGGGGTGTTATACATGAACCACTATCTTAGTGTAAATTCTAGGAATACAATGCTCCATAAGGTACGTTCCCCAGGGGGAAAACAAAATGTTGAAGTATATCAGGGGAGCAAGGTCCTATGTAAAATGGTTAACAGGAAAGCATCTACCTCAGATGTTTATGATAAGGATTACAAAACATGAGATAAACATCAGTATCTTTAGTCTACTAGAGATTTTGCTTTTATCCTTTATTAGTAGAACTCAGTTCCCTTTCATCAAATTGAACATCCATTCTGCATTTTATAGTAATTTTAGAAAGCTAAAACAAAGACTATCCTTTCCAAGACAAGAAGCAGAGCCTACCAGAAAATAGGGCCAATTGCATGATAATGAGTATTAAGATATCTGTCATTGCCACTCATGTTTAATTTAAAAAATAAGAGATAACTAATGGAAATGTAGATATAAAATAATATTGTGCAGCCGGGCACCAGTGGCTCACGCCTGTAATCCTAGCTACTCAGGAGGCTGAGATCTGAGGATTGCAGTTCAAAGCCAGCCCAGGAGTATATGTATGAGTCAAGCAGTCAAGTGGAAAAGGTCAGATAATGTGATGTCAGGAAAATGAACCCTTAGATATGTATTTTAAGGTTTTTTTCTTTCATGCATGTGTTTCTAATGCATTTATAAGATTATCTCTTTGTTGCTTTGTATGTCCCTCCCCCACAATATAACCCCTGCTTTCACTATATTTGATGTCAGTATAACTTGTGGAGGAGATGGGGATAAACCAGTTGTTTAAGGATACAGGTGGACCTGTTGCAACAATGAGAAGTACAAGTTGTCATGTCCAAAACGAGCTTTACAACGTCAGTGCTGGGGGGGGGGGGGGAGAAGGGGGGGGAAGGAGAAGGATTGGGATTGGGGGAGGGGGGAGGCTGGGAAGGGATGTGAAGGGTAAACCAAAGGAGGAGGCTGCAATGCTTGGTAAGAAATGTACGCATTATCCTGCCCATGTAATTGTAACCCCTCTGTACAGTATGTTCACAAATAAAATTAAATTAAATTAAAAAAAAAAAAAAAACAAAGCCAGCCCAGGCAGGAAAGTCTGTGAGACTCTTATCTCCAATAAAACCACTAAAAAACCAGAAGTGGCATTGTGGCTCAAGTGCTAGGGCACTTGCCTTGACCTGAAGAGTGCAGGGACAGCACCCAAACCCAGAGTTCAAGCCCCACAACCCACAAATAATAATAATAATAATAATAATGTGCCAAATGATTTGATATCAGAAAATCAAATCTGGTTGTTTATCTGAAAAAATTAGACCATCATAACAATCCTTTTATTCCCAATCAGAGGAAAATATAGGTAAATATTTAATGATTTTTGGAGTGAAGAGTTCTTTAAAGGCAGACATAAAGTATTTTTTAATTAGAAGAAAGTATGACTTGATATCAATGAAAAAAACTGATATTATATTGGGGGTGAGGGGAAGGTTGCCAGAAAAAATATTTCCAGATTTCCAGATAAGCCAGGAACAATGCCACATACTACAGTTCAGCATTCAGGAGATGCAGATAAAACTTTATGGAAGAAAATGAAAGGAAAAAAAAGAGAAGAAAGGGGAGGGGAGGGGAGAGGAGGGGAGAAGCCGGGTGGTGCTGGGCAAATAGAAGGGAATGGACGGGAGAAAGGAAAAAAAAGAGAAAAGAACTAAACTTTTGTCTGGACTTTTTTTCTTTTTTTTGAGACAGCATCTACCTATGTAGCATGGCTGATCTCAAACTAATGATCCTCCTGCCTCAGTCTCCTAAGTGATTTTTTTAAAAGTCCATATTTCTAAGAAAGAAAAGTGGCTAGGCACCGGTGTATCGTGACTGTAATCCTAGCTATTCAGGAGGCTAGATTTGAGAATCTCGGTTCAAAGCCAGCCCAAGTGGAAAGTCCATGAGACTTATTTCTAATAAACCACCAGAAAACCAGAAGCAATGCTGTGGCTCAAACAGTAGAGCACTTGGCTTGAGCAGAAGAGCTCAGGGACAGCACCCAGGCCCAGAGTTCAGGCCCCACGACCAATCAAAAGAAAAGAGTCTTCTGAATAGTATACCATCAGAAATATGAAGGACATACACACACAAATCAAAAACAGAAAAACAATGGGAAAGATCCATAAATAAAATTTAATTTCATTAGTAACTTACAAATATGAAGTCAAATATTATTCTACTTTGCCTGTCAAACAAAGGTTCAAAAAGGTAAAGGAAAATGTCTACTCCCATATACTCATGGAGAAATTTGACAATGTACCTAAGCAAATTCCATCAAATATCTTTTAAAATACACATATTTTATGTAGTGACTCCATTTCTAGAAATCTATTCTAGGTGAATAACTTCACATATACAAAAATGTATATACAAGGACATTTATAATGATAAAAATATATACAAACACAATATTCAATAAACCATGATGCAGTCATATAATAGATACCATGCAGTCATTGAAAGTGATTTATTCAAATATTTAATGATTAGAAGATTTATACTAATGTAAACGGTATAAGTGAAGGTATAAGTTGAGAAAATACTATACACTATAATATTAATAAGGTTGGGATTATGAACTGTTCTATTAACTTTTTTGTCTGTTCTCAAACTTTTCTCTAAGAATGTTCTACTTTTGAACAAAATATCTACTGAAAAGTTACAATCATGTGTTAAGACTTGAATAGACTAGCTCAAATCATCACTATAGTCTAACAAAGTAGCTATTATCTCCACACCTTAAGTGAGAAGGTACGAAGCAGTAGTAACTTCACCAAAGTCATTCAGACATGAAAGAGAAAAGCCAGGTTCTGACAGAAGCCAGAACTTCCTGACATCTAAATCCATCTACCTTTGAGATTACTGAATTCCTGATCAGCCAACAACCTATCTACAGCTATGATAGCTCAGACTTCTAACCATGTTTGGTGTCATAAATCTCAAACTTGCTGAAGCAAGGCAAGAAACAAAATTTTAGAAATGTTTGTATCAAAAATAAGTTTTCCATTACAGGATGGAATAGGAGAAACCCTAGGTCTTGTTGGCACAGGCCAAAGCTTCTTAATAGAGACCCAGAAACACAACAAATCAAAGAAACGTTGGACAAATGGGATTGCATGAAATTGCAGAGCTTCTACATGGCAAAGGACATAGCTAGCAAGGGTCTCATATCTAAAATATACTGAGAACTCAAAAAATTAAATCCCCCAACAACAAACAGTATGGAGTTTCCTCAAAAGACTCCACATACAGCTCCCTTATGACCCAGCAATCCCACTTTTGGGCATCTACCCAAAGTTTTACAAACAAGATCACACTAAAGCTACCAGCACGACTATGTTTATTGCAGCACTATTTACTATAGCTAAGATCTGGAATCAACCCAGATGCCCCTCAGTAGATGAATGGATCAAGAAAATGTGGTATATATACACAATGGAATTCTATGCCTCCATCAGAAAGAATGACATTGCCCCATTTGTTAGGAAATGGAAAGGCTTGGAAAAAATTATATTAAGTGAAGTAAGCCAGGCCCAAAGAAACATGGGTCCCATGGTTTCCTTATTTGCAATATCTAGTGTATGTCTGTAGTCTGTATATGGTATAAAACAAAGAAGCTGAAAACTCCATTAATACAATTAAGGGATATCCAGGCAAAATTCCTCCACATCTCAATATGTCAAGGTCACATTCTGTAGTTCAAAAATGCTAACATAATTACTGTTCTCATTTTCTACATACACTTAGAGGCACAGGGCCATTATGTGTAAGATTGCCAGCTCATATGGAGGATCATGAGTTCATGGCTAAGCTGAGCTACACAGCAAGATCTGTCCCAATAATGGAAGGAAGGAAATAAAAAAGGAAAGGAAGAGGATGGGAGAGAGGGTGGGAGAGAAGGGATAATTTTTGCTGCAAAAATATGAATTTTAGCACTAAATGAAGATATTTTCTTTTCTTCTAACTTGATGCAAAGAGAAATTAGAAAGATATCTATAGACTATCTTATGATTCTATGTTCAATTAAGTCAAATGTTTTAATACTGATTATTAGGATGTTGAATTTACTTCAATTACTTTAGTGCTTAGAAAATTTTACAGCCTAAGGAGTACAATTTTCTTATTTATTGTATTTTATTCTTATTTATTACAGAATAAGGGTATTAACATGGTTATCTGAGAGAGAAAAAACAAATCGGTAGACCAACTCATTTCTCTCTGTTGTAAATAAAAATGACATGTTATTAAATTTCCTCCTCATTTTACCATGGCAGTACATAATCTATAAAAGCAATGTCACCTATACTAGTGTTGTATCTAGTCTCTCTTCTTACCCCTCAGCTTATAAAAGTTAACCTGATTCTTTTCAAAGAGAAAAGGCTTTAACACTAAAACAAAATATCTAAATCCCTGCAAGCTTACACCACCATAATAAATTATAATCAAAAAATACTTGCCAAAAAACACCACGAGCAGCTGCTCAATTGCACAAGATAATGTTCTTGTGAAAAACGAGTGAAAGTCCAGAAGGTATCTAGAATGATTATCTTTCTGAAGTAAACATATGTGTTGATGGGAAACTAAGAAGAAGAAAAAACACAGCTGTACTCAGATGTGTTCAAACATAATTCCCAAGTGAAACATCACAATTTCATTGGTTTTTCTGGGGGGGGAAATAGTTATCGTAAGGTTTGTAAAATTTTGGCATACCAGCAGCCAAATTCAATCACACAAAACTGGCTAACATCTACATGTTTGGGGAAAGAATTAGGAAACTTAAATTGATTATTTTGTTGTTGCTTTAAAGAAAATTGAACGTCTTCTATGGCCCCTACATCAAACTCAGCATTCTGCCATGCAAGAGACAGCAGCTGTGGCATTTGTGCTCAAGGATGGGCTTTTCCCAGGCCAGTCATTGATTTTTCCATTCTACAAAGCAGACATGTATGTTGTGTTTATAGACTCTATTATAGAAACATTCCCAGACACCACAAGTAACAAGGGCTGTCACTCATGTGCCCCTAACTAGAAAAAAAAAATATGTATTCCTCTTCTCATTCCTATTGTCCCCTTGGAGGATCAGTCACAGTGGAAAGATTCCTTCACTGGTTTTATAAAAATCCACTAGAATGATTACCACTTCCTAAAGGAGCCACACCCTGGTAATCAGCAAAAGAGAATACTGGTGACACACAAAAATAAAGAAAACTTGTCCGGTTTTCTTTTCTAATGTCATCTCCTTAGAGCAGAAAATAGTCGTTGCTATTTCTTACAGTTGTACAGTAGTGAGTGATCGCTTCAAGGACAGGTAAATTCACAAAAGAAACCAGTGGTGAAACCAAACGGGCTTTTCTACTCAGCTCCTCACTCACAACAGCCACTTCAAAGGCTCTTAACTCTCCAGTACACTGCTACTGACATTCCCTGTGAGTGGCTCACAAAGCCACAGAGGGGGAGAGGAAGTTCTGTGAGCTGGGAACAGATATTTGCCTTCAAGTCTCCTACTGGTTTTCACTTTACCTCTTTTCATCTGTGACTGAGCAAAGCCCAAGGGAAATAGCAGCCACAACTGAAGGTCACATCTAGGGCAAAGGACACTGAGTGTCTCACCACAAGGAGCCTAAAGATGGACTGAGATCCACAAGAAGATAGCTCTGCTTGATGGTCAGCAACCATCAAGTAACCTCAAGATTCAGAGGATTTCACACTTCCCTGGGTTTCCTCTCCCTTCTCTCACAGTGACAAAAATCCATCTTTCTATCTGGGACTCCTCCAAAAACTCTCAACTGGGTGTCAGTGGCTCATACCTGTAATCCTAACTACTCAGGAGGCTGAGATCTGAAGACCACAGTTCAAAGCCAGCCTGGGCAGGAAAGTCCGTGAGACTCTTATCTCAAATTAACCACCAGAAAACTGGAAGTGGTCCTGTGGCTTGAGCTGAAGAGCTCAGGGACAACACCCAGGCCCAGAGTTCAAGCCCCATGATGGACCAAAAAAAAAAAAAAAACTGTCTCAGAGGGACTCATTCTAAGCTCTTCAAAATAGTTTGACAATCTTTTTTTTAGTTTGACAATCTTATAGGCAACATAATCAACACAAAAATCACTACAAGAAAATTAATCACCCCTCAGTATCTATGGAAGATTGGTTCCAAGACCTTTACCTATCATGCTACCTCTCAGATGCCAAAATCCACAGGTGCTAAACTTCCTGAAGTAAATAATGTAGTATTTGCACATAATATAGACAGCCCTCCTTTGTGTGTGAAAGCATTTCAAGATTATGTATAATGCCTAATATAATGTCAGTGCATAGAAGTTATTCAATATTGTTTGGAAAGTGACAAAAAAGAATCTATCTATACATGTTTAGCAAGACATCTTGTCCAATTTGTAAGCATGTTTGAATTTGGGTTTCATGTTTATTAAGCAGATTTTCTAATGCTTGAACACAGAAGTGCCCTCAGGGTAGACAGGAGAATTGACAAATAGTGGGAGAGACAGAGAGGATGATGATCTGGGAAGACAAGATCCATGCACTCCTGTGACAGTCTTTCATGCAGCCATGCTGTCTTTTATCATTCCTGGCTGCTGGCTTCTTGTTCAGAAAGCATCCTACTTTCCCAAGCCTTATGAATCTGCTGCTAGCATTATAGTATAGTATAGTGGATAGTATAAGCATAGTATACGTGGTACATTTTGAATTAATCATGAACACTAAAATACGGATAAATCAATCAGAGGAGAGTTTGCCTTCTTTCCAAATCAGACCCTGCCTCAGTTGAGGAAGGGTATAATACAAGGAGTCTGAACATTTTTTTCAACAAAACACTTGGGTTATATTTTTCAAAGAAATATCATTTTTATGGCTGTTATACAAAAAGTCCCGCTTTATCAGACTACTCTAAATGGTTCCACTTTTAACATGAACAGTCTGTAAGCTGTCATTTTATAAGTTGTTCAAGTATACAGTGACCAGAGATGATGCCCTTGTGAAGATGAGAATTCTAAGGTGTCCTAAACTAAGTGATAAGCCTGAGAATCAAAAAGGAAAGATATAAGAAAAAGCCATTTGCGAGGGGCGGGAAAAAAAAGAAAAGAAAAGAAAAAGCCATTTGCCAGACTTACATCTATATCCTAGCAACTCAAGCAGCTAGGATCTGAGGATCACAGTTCAAAGCCAGCCCAGACAGGAAAGTCCATGAGACTCTTACCTTCCAATTATCTACTAAAAAGCAGGCAGAGGAGTTGTGGCTCAAGTGGTAGAGCACTATCCGTAAGTACAAAGAGGCTCAGGGAGAGCACCCAGGCCTTGATTTCAGCCCCAGGATCAGAAAAAAAAAATGAAAAGATAAGAAAAGTCCATTATGAACTTATAGTTGCAAGCTAAATAATAGCAAGTATAAAATTTTTAAAAATCTCCTTATTCTTTTCCTGTTAAAGCTCAAAATCAAGTTTGTGTTCCGCTTTTCAAGCCAACCAACCAAAAACTAACTTGTGTTGATGGCTCCCATCTGTAATCCTAGCTATTCAAGAGACTGAGATTTGAGATCATGGCTTAAAGCCAGACCACGCAGGAAAGGCCATTAATTCTTATTTCCAATAAACTACTTCAAAAAAGCCAAAAGAAGGGATGTTGCTCAAATGCTAACCTTGAGCAAAAAGAAGCTCAAGAACAATGCCCAGGCCCTGGGTTCAAGTCCCAGGACTGGAAAAAAAAAACTTTGCTTTATGAACTTCCTATCCCAGGACTTTGCCAATTTCTCATCCTATTCCCCTATCTATGGTCAATACTAGGTTCCATATAAAAGACTTCTCTTTCTGCTTCCAACATTTTTACTGTAAAACACCCTTGCTAGTTAGGTTCAGTGGACATTTTTCTGTTACCTGGTCATGCTTCTGTTTTGTGGAATATGTCCCAGACTTGATCCTTCACCTTCTGGCTAGCATATATACAGCTCTACTAACCTTATATTGCAGATAACTCTTAGTAACAAAGGTGTAATTTAACACACTTGTACTATGATAACCATAACTCTCACTCATTATACAAGTTGACATAGCTGGAATAGCTTCTATGGGTCTTCCATAAACAGGAATGTTCAAGATTTATTTTCTAAGTAGAGATTCATAGTAATCTCCTCTTATCTACCAGATAAGCATAGCACATGCTTGAAAATTAGCTGGATAGTGTCACAGCTGCATATTTGGGACAAGGAAAGGAAAGTTGTACGAAGGCACATGAGGAAAACTGTATAGTAGAGGAAGTAGGCACATTGACTCTGAAGCTGATTGCCTGTGTTCAATTCCCACACCTCCTCATGTTAGATCAATTAGAGCAAACGATTTAATTTTGAAATAATGAACACAAAGGACATAGCTAAGGACTCTATATATAGTTAAGTATTCTGATTAGGGTTTAACAGGACTCAAAGCCATCACCAAAGAACCCACTAAGAGACAAGCATTCTTCCTATCAAAGTGAATCATCCTCTCCACTACCAACCAGCTCCTGCAGATGCTGCCCTGTCTTGATAGATATGCAACCCCAAGACCATAAATACACTTTACCACTTCCCTTTCTAGACTCTTAACATTGTCCTGCCAGTGTCCTGCTTGACCCTGTTCCTCTCACAAATGGCAGGGAAGAATCTCTTTTCATCATTGCTGTTTCTCTCATTTATCAGAAAGCTAAATACAATCTTGACCTTCCATTTTTAATATGTCTGCCATCAAAGGTAGCTTTAACCTTTCAGTTTGCTACAGGGCAGATTTCTAAATAACTTGAGAACATCTTCCCCATAGGCTAAGCCAGAAAATATGTAGCAACTCACATAGCCTGTTCAAAGATTACATCCTAATTAAAAATTAATGTTCATAGTTGCTACATCATCTTGAGCTCTACCTATAGACCAGGCTCATTATACTTTAAGTAGATCTACCCTCATCCCAGACACACAGTACATACATATACATGCATACACACATTCACACACACACACACACACACACACACACACACACACACACACACACATATATGAGTGAGAGAGAGGGAGAGAGAAAGCACCATCTAAAACACTTTACTAGAGAGTTCATCTTGAGGACTAGTCAGTAATTTCAGATTCTCTTTGGCATACTTTCAGGGCATGTATCAAGTTCTCCTTTAAAAAAAAACAGAACTTTGAAGCCTGTTGAAGATAGGCTTTTGAGGCTGGTATATAAAGTAATCCTTCTCTCTGGGTACATAAAAGATTTCTTTGATTTGCTTTCTCCTGATGTTTCCTGGCTCATCTTTGCTATGGTTTAGATATGGCTTGTCCCCTACAGATTCCTGTGTTAGAAGTTTGATCCCCAAGGTAGCAGTGATGAGAAGTTTTGCAGGTCTAGTGAGTGGTATTTGGAATATTGGCATCTCTGTCCTCAAAAGTAATTAAGGTACTTCTCATGAGACCCTGAGTTATCAATATGATATGTGACCTTGGACTTTCAGCTCCCAAAAGTGTGAACTAAGCTAGCTTGCCTGAGATATTTCATTATAGTCACCAAAAACAACACAGTATTTCATAAAGTTCAAGAACCGTCGATATCAAAATCACTTCAATGGGCTTATTAAAAACTTAGTCTGGCTGGTTCAGAATCTCTAGGATTAAGATGAATTTCTGAGCAGGATTATTTTTAGCTTACCATCACTCCAAAAAAATACCTGAGATAAATGAAGAAAAAGTTTATTTTTGGCCCATGGCTGCCAAGAAATCAGTCCCTAGTAGATTAGCTCCATTGCTTTAGGACTGTGACGAGGCCTAAACTAAAGCTCCTTATCTCATGGGACCTGGAAACAGACATACAGGAATCTATGGGGATCCCAATAGCTTCTTCAAGGGCATTCCTTCCATGACTTAGGTCCTAACTTCAACTAGGCCTTAACTTTTTTTTTTTTTTTTGGTTGGTCGTGGGGCTTGAACTCTTGGCCTGGGTGCTGTCCCTCAGTTCTTCAGCTCAAGGCTAGTGCTCTACCACTTGAACCACAGCACCATTTCCAATTTTCTGAGTGGTTTATTAGAGATAAAAATCTCACAGACTTTCCTGCTCAGGCTGGCTTTGAACCTTGATCCTCAGATCTCAGCCTCCTGAGAAGCTAGGATTACAGGCATGAGCCACCTGGCACCTGGTTAGGCCCTAACTTTAAAACATGCTATCTTCTCCCACTAGGGTAATCAGCTAGAGACCAAGTTTCCCACACGTGAGATCTTAAGGGACTGTTAAGATCCATAATACTCTGTCTTTTCTGCACACTAACATTTAAAATACTGTTCTAGAGTTGCAGGCATGGCTCGAATGATGCAGTACCAGTAGAGTACCCTGGGTTTAAACCCTACTATTAAAGAACTATTGCTCTAGCTCTTTTAAAATGTACATTGTTTTGAAATACACATCACTTGTGTTCACAAACATTATGTGTCTATCTGACTAATTAAATTGTTAAACGCTATCCAATAGATCTTTGACTTGTACACGCTATCCTTTATTTTTTTAATTCATTTTTATTATCATTAAACTATGTGATAGCCCTGAAGAAAGAATACGTACAAGTCAGGACAACTTTTGCTCTTAGGAGTCCATGAGAACAAATAGTTGTTAAATACATCAGTGGATCAGTGAATAAGTGAAAGGATTATAGCTTTTAGGGAAGAGCAATGTTAGCTCCATCCACAGAGCCAAGCATTTCTATAAGAATAGCTGCTATACATATCTGATTGCTGTACACACACACACACACACACACACACACACACACACACACACACACACACACCTGGCATTCTCCTATACAATTCACAGGGACTACCTCATTTAAACCCTTCAACAATAGTGCAGACTCAGGGAGAAGTCTCCCCAGCAAAGTACTATGGAAGCCTTCTTTGTTGGTAAGTATTTTCTTGTCAGTCAACAAATTCGGTCTAAATCAACCCCAAAACAGTGAGTCTGATAATTATGCATGTGCTCTTCAAACCATCAGATAGGATATTTATGTCCTTCCATCCAACCACTAGAATCTTCTCAGAAAAAATAATGTATTTCTTGACCTTCTAGCCCAGACTCAGAACTTTTTGATCTCTCTCCATTCATTCAATCTGGTGTTGTTCAGCATACATTATATCCAGAGCTATCTATGTGAAAACTCCTCTAGGAGTTTACAATTAAGCACAGAAAGAGGGTTAAAGCCTGTAGATTGAAAGAAAGAGAATATGCTTGCTCTGGGGTACAAACAACAGAGCAAGAGAAGATTAAGAATTTCAATTTATACCTCATGGGACTACTATTGACTTCTAATATGGAGAACCCTTGGGAGAAGTGACAACCAACCAATCCCTACACATGAGAATGTGCAGCTTTTCTCAACTAGGACTAAATGCTGCATGGCTTCCCAAAGAAATGCCCCAATAAAAGCAGTAGGGTGAGGCACCACATAGATGATTTCCACAAAGAAGTCAGTCACAGATAAGTCTGGTGGAGCTCACATTGCTCTTCTGGATCACATTTTGAAGATTTAAGAGCTGGTTGAAAATCAGTGGTAATTGCAGAAACTCAAAGCTACCAAAAACCCAACCCATAATTAGGAAAGAGAGGATTTGCTTTACCAGGAAAAACAAATTGCTACAAAGGTAGGGTTGCCACCAGTCTGGGAACAAGCAGTGCTTTTTCCCCCTAGGGTAGTGGTGTTTTGAAAGCAACAAAGCTTGAGCCAGAGAGGAAGTAGAGGGACCAGAACAGACAAAGGAAAGGGACAGGTTCTAATGACCTTGAGGACACACATAGTCCAGTTCAACTTCTCTCAGGCCTTCACAGTTGCCCCACTCCCTGTGCCCATTAGCTTATTATGGTTTTCCTCATGTTCCTTATGCTTCCACTCTCCCATCTCTATCAATAGTGTCATCATTATTGTCTGCCAATCTCCCTGCCAAATAATCATGCTAATGAAGGCCAAGGCTTTTGTATGTATTGACACCTGCTAAATTAATCAGCATATTGAATCATGGTTGTTTTATTTTGTGATCCTGAGCCCTCTTTCTCCCTGAACTCTAAACTGAAAGGAGAAAATTAGGCAAGGTCTTGAAGGGAAAAAGAGAGAATGCTTGTGGTTGGCAGTGGCTCAGCAGTTTAGGCCCCATCCCCTATCTCTTCTCATTAACAAGTCCCCCAGAATTGAATCTAACTACTGTCTTCTTTCCCTAGGGGAAGATTGTCATTTCCCTCATGAATTTATTCTCTTTCATTTAGCTTATAGAGCAAGTTCTGTATGTTAGGACTCTTTTTTTTTATTTTCAACATTTTGTGGTTGATAACTTAGAAGCTGATTATGATTTTTTTTATTTTATTATTACTATAGAGCTAATGCACAAAGGGATTACAGTTACATAAATCAGGTAATTAGTACATTTTTTGAACAATGTGACCCTTTATGATAATATTTAAATGAATAAGCAAGATATTAATTGCATGCAGATAAAAGATTAATAGAAATATATTGAATGATACCTCAAAAAAAAGAAATCTTTGAGTTATAGCTGCCAACAAAAACCAATTCAAATTGACTTAAACCTACAAATCTACAGCTTCGTGGGTTCACTAGTTTTTAAAGGCCAGAGGTTGCTTCAGGCATGATTTGTCCCATACCTTCATGGAGTTGCCTTTTATGAGATTGTCTGGGCTTCACTCTCTCATTGACAGCTTTCTCTTCTCAGCTTTCTTCATGATAGCCATTATTCCAAGTCTCACTGCCTTCCTTCTTGCTTCTTCACGCAGAAGAGAAGCTCTTCAGCCAGCTCAGTCAAAAAAAAGCCTCTTGCCAGGCACTGATGGCTCACGCCTGTAATTCTAGCTACTCAAAAGGCTGAGATCTGAGGACCATGGTTCAAAGCTAGCCAGGCAAGAAAGTCTGTGAGACTCTTATCTCCAATTAACTAATTAACCAAGTGGTAGAGCACTTGCCTTGAGCCAGAGAGCTCAGGGACAGTGCCCAGGCCCAGAGTTCAAGCATATGTCCGACAAAAAAATAAAAAAAGAGGAGGAGGAGGAAGAAGCCTCTTCACAAGAGCCCACCAACCCCCAACAAAGGAATTTCCTCTTCTTTCAGTGGCCTGAAATACAGCAGGCCAATACTCATCCAGGAAGCAGTTGACTCTCTCAGGGAACAGGATACTGTGGTTGGTGTACGCCAGTCAGGATCTACCTCTGGAACCAGATGTGGTATCCATTCTACACCAGCTGATGACTGAGCACAGTAGAGCATAACATTAAAGACAAAAAACAAACACTTAGAGAAAAGGGGGGAGAGACATAAAAACTAGTAATCAACAAGCTTCCTTGTGTGAAAATCACACAAGTTTTTCTGCCTCACATGGAAAGCTATGTCATCACAGTTACATAACTTCTTTTCTCATGTTACAGCAACTAAGGCACAGAAAAGTGATTTACATCAGTGATTTACATCTATCATATTAGTACCTTTGAAGGGGAAAAAAATTACTCAGAAGCTGTGCACCAGTGGCTCACATCTATAATGTTAGCCACTTAGGAAATTTCATAATGGGAGAATGCCACTCTCCCAGACCAGTCCAGGCAGAAAGTTCTCAAGACTCCCCATCAACCAATAGCTGAGCACCACAGCACATCTCCATTATCCTACACTACTTAGGAAGTTGGAATTAGGAGAACCATGGCTTCATGGCAGTCTGAGTGGAAAATATCTGTGATATACCATCTCAAGAGGAAGAAGCTGGGTGCATTGTCATATGTTGTTGATCCAGTAAGGATGGAAAGCCTCAAGTCAGACTCTATTTCAAAATAACAAATGGAGTGTCTGAATAGCCAGGACCTGAGTTTAAACCTAGAATGACATTATCCCATTTGTTAGGAAGGAGTGTCTAAATAGCCAGGACCTGAGTTTAAACCTAGAATGACATTATCCCATTTGTTAGGAAATGGAAAGACTTGGAAAAAATTATATTAAGTGAAGTAAGCCAGGTGCAAAGAAACATAGGTCCCATGGTTTCCCTTATTTGCAATAAGTAGTATATGTCTCAGACAAGCAGAAATGGTAAGATAAGTTGATGTTAGGGGAAATGAACCCCAAGATAAGTATTCAAATGTTTTTTCTTTCAGGTGACTGTTTCTAACATATTTTTTGGGGGGGTCCGGTCATGGAGCCTGAACTCTGGGCCTGGGCGCTGTCCCTCAGCTCCTCAACTCAAGGCTAGCGCTCTACCACTTGAGCCACAGCGTCACTTCCAGCTTTTTTCTTTTTGCTTATGTGGTGCTGAGAAATCGAACCCAGGGCCTCGGGCATGCAAAGCAAGCGCCCTGCCACTGAGCCACCTTCCCAGCCCATCTAATATATTTATAAGATTGTTTCTTTGTTGCTTTGTATGTCCCTCCCCCATGGTATAACTCCTGCTTTCATTGTATTTGATATTGGTATAATTTGTAGAGGGGAAGGGCAAAAACAAATCATTTAAATAGGGATACAGGTGGACCCATTGCAACAATGAGATGTACAAGTCATTATGTTGAAAAATGAACTTTACAACTTTGGCAGGTGGGAGGGGGTAGGAGATGGGAAGGGAAAGGAAGGGGAAACCAAGGAGGAGGCAACAATGCTTGATAAAAAATGTACTCATTACCTTGCCCATGTAATTGTAACCCTTTTGTATGGTATTTTCACAATTAAAAAAAAAACCTCAGTACTGGCAAAAGGAAGAAAAAATAAATAAATCTCTTCATTTCTGCTCTAACCCCTTTTTCTTACATGTTATTAATACACAATGATAGCCACAAAACTTGTTATTTCTGTCAGTCTATAAAAAGATTATTGGCAGAGAAAGTATATTTTCTAGGTTTGTGAAGAAGGAAATACGTAGGAAAGAGTGAAAGATGAAAAAAAGAGAGTAGTAGCTTTTTTGTTTTTTGTTTTTACATTGCTGAAGTTCAGACTCAGGGCCTTGTACATACTCTACCAAGTGAGCTAAAAACCCAGCCTTTAATTTTGTTTAAAGCCACAGAACTTTTACACACACACACACACACACACACTAAAAGTACCATTTTTTTCCCAGAAGTAACAAAATGTGACACAATGAGAAATAGTAACAGCAATCAAGCTCCTAAATCATGGTTCTAAGAATGAACATCATTTGGATGAACAGTCATTTTCTCTTCCTTGACAACCTGAGTACAACATTGTCACTCTGCTATAGAGTGCTCCTTAGACATGGCTTTGCTTTCAGACCACAATTTTCTTGAGAAAAAGCTCATTCTGCTCAGTTTTGTTATTGTTATTGTTGCTGTTATCTGGTCCTGGGGCTTGAACTCTGGGCCTAGGCACTGTCTCTGCACTTCTTTTTCTCAAGGCTAACACTCTAACACTTGAGCCATAGAGCCACTTTAGATTTTTCTGACTGGTTTATAGAAAATAAGAGTCCAATGGACTGGGCTGGGAAGGTGGCTCAGTGGTAGAGCGCTTGCCTTGCATCCCTGAGGCCCTGGGTTCAATTCCTCAGCACCACATAAGCAAAAAGAAAAAAGCCAGAAGTGGCCCTGTGGCTCAAGGGGTAGAGTGCTAGCCTTGAGCTGAAGAGCTGAGGGACAGCGTTCAGGCCCAGAGTTCAGGCCCCACGACCGGACCCAAAAAAAGAAAAAAAAAAAAAAGAGTCCAATGGACTTTCCTGAATGGGCTGGCTTCAAATCATGATCCTGAACTCTCAGCCTCATGAGTATCTAGGGTTACAGTTATGAGCTCCCAGCGCCTGGCTTCAGTTAATTATTTAAGATCACAGAACATGGTATGGTCACTGTGTGTTCATGCTGTGGACATATGGCAAGATTTCCTTCTCTTATAAGGCTAAATAATATTCCACCACATGTGTGGTATACATTTGTTTTCCTAGCTTTGGTTTTGTTTTGTTTAGTCCTTTGGTGCCAGTCCTGAAGCTTGAACTTGTGCCTGGGCACTTTCCCTTAGCTTTTTGCTCAAGGTTAGTTCTCTGACACTTATGCCACTGCTCTACTTACTGTCTTTTTACTGGTTAATTGAAGATAAGAGTCTCATGGACTTTCCTGCCTATGCTGCCTTTGAACCATGATCCTCAGATCTCAGCCTCCTGAATAGCTAGGATTAGAGTCATGAGCCATGAGTGCCCAGCTCCACATTTGCTTTTATCCATTTATATGTTGGTGGATATCAAGTGGTTATCACTTCATATTTTGTGAAAAATGCTGCAAGAAACATAAAAGTACAAATATGTAAATATTTCTTATAAATCCTGATTTTAATTCTTTTTGATAACACCCAGAAGTGGGATTTTTGGATCATATGATAATTCTATTTCAGGGCAAATACTATACAATTTTACTTCCCAAATGTCTAGCACAGTAAGCAGGCAATCGAATGGTGGGTTTTCAGGGGCTAGACAGAAGGGAAAGAAGGGGAGTTGGTATTCAACATAAGTTTCAGTATGAAAGATGAAGATGTCTAGAAATTTTCTGTGTAATATTATGTCTACAGTTAAAAATACTGTAGTGTGCAATTAAAGTTGTTAAGAAAGCAAATCTCATTTTAAGAGCTCTTACCACAAAAAAATCAAAATAAATTCTAATTTTTTTAATCATGGAGCAACCAGGTTCTGGGGCAAGGTCAGAATTGCATTTTATTTTCAAAGAATTTGTAGAGTTGGAGCCATTGTGTCGAAAACAAACTTTACAACTTTGGTGCAGGGAGCAGGGAGGGAGCGGGGAGGATTGGGTGGGGGGGTGGGGGGGGCGGATGGGAAGGGGAAACAAAGGAGGAGGCTAAAATGCTTGATAAGAAATGTACTCATTATCTTGCCCGTGTAATTATAACCCCTCTGCACAGTATTTTCACAATAAATAAAAATAAAAAAAGAAAAAGAATTTGTAGAGTTGGCAACAGCCAGTTATGGGAATAGGAAAAAATGGATATTCTTCCCTCAAAGATCTGAAAGTCATAAAGACCTAAAATTCCACTGAAAATCATACTTGCTGGACACTGCTGTCTCATGACTATAATCATATCTACTCAGGAGGCTGAGATCTGAGGATTATGGTTGGAAGCCATGAGACTCTTATCTTCAATTAAATACCCAAAAAAAAGCCAGAGTGGAGCTGTGGCCCAAATGGTAAGTGCTAGCCTTGAGCAAAAAAGAAAAGCTCAAAAACAGCAGACAGCATCCAGGCCCTGAGTTCAAGTTCTAGTACTGAGAGAGAGAGAGAGAGAGAGAGAAAGAGATAGAGAGAGAAAGAGACAGAGAGAGAAAGAGACAGAGAGAGAAAGAGACAGAGACAGAGACAGAGAGACAGAGAGAGACAGAGAGACAGAGTTTTACAGTGATTGCTTCTCTTCTAGAATCTAACTTTCAGAACAAAATTTATCCCAATATTTCTCACCATTGTCTTGGCATATCTACCACAGTGCTAGGTACTTTACTAGAGCTCAGTATGTATGTGTAAGCTGAGTGAATAGAAATATGAGTGGAGTTCTATGCAGCATCAATTTTCTTGGGGTTGGAAGCATGACTCAGTTGATAGAGAACTAGCCAAAGAGCCAAAGCATCAGGTACCAAGTTGAAATCCCATTCTAGTATATAATAAAAAAGAAAAGTAATAACCATTTCTTTGGTAATAATCTCATGCTATGATAAAACAAATCACATGTTTGCTTCTTTGTCTCAAGAGATCTCAGTTATTGGCAAATTTGTTTCACTATATAACTTAACAACATGTGTCAGACATGACTATAGTCCTCAAGAAATAGATAATCCAAGAGCAACAAGACGTGTAAATTTAAAAATCAAATAACAATAATACACAGTAAATCTCATTTCTAACAAGTTTCTCCCTCTTTTTTCAACTTCTCTAAAGAATTAACATCTGGGATAATTCCCACTATTCTAAAACCAAAAATGTCTATACTTGTAGATCATGGACTTCTTAGTACGACCACATAGATTTTTATAACATATAATTTCAATCATGGAGAAATCTCAGACTTTTCTTTGCTGAGGAATGACTTTTTTCCCCGGTTTGGAAGGCCAGTAATAGAGAGTATTGTGGGAAGATGAAGGAGAAGGCAGAAGTGTACACAAGATGCTGCTATGAAATATTTTGCAGAAATAAGATCCAAAGTCAAAACTTACTGGAAGGTTTTCTCACTTAATAAAGCTGTATGCTATGAGAACAAATTAAGAAACAGATACATACACACACACACACACACACACACACACACACACACATCTCAAAGTTTTTATGCATCAATGCTTTCAGATTTTTAGCACCTTAAAAATAGTCTCGAATCTGCTTTTATATACAGACCTAACAACTTGATCAAACCACCAGAAGTTTCTTCTAAGTATTTTGTTTTAGTTTCAAGAGGTATTGAAGATTGAACTCAAGATCTTGTACTTGATAAGCAAACACTCTACCCCTTGAGCCACACTCTCAGCTTCTTTTGCTTTAGTTTGTTTTTCAGATAGGGTCTTAGGATTTTGCTGGGGGTGGCCTTGAACTATAGTCCTTCTATTTCCACCCCCTGAGTAGCTAGGATTATAGGTATGATCTAAGCATGGCTCTAACAGGTATTTTTCTTTGTTGTCATGAATCTAGAGTAGGAAGGGACATTATGGGACGGGGAAGCTTGGGGACAATTCTGGTCAAGAGTTTAGAAAAGTCTTACCATTTTGGAGAGGGTGATCAGGAGAAGTTAACATAATGAAAACAAACTGAAGACTTTAATTTTTAAAAAGTCTTCCTAAGGGCTGGGAAGCTAGTGGTAGAGTGCTTGCCTTGCATGCCTGAGGCCCTGGGTTCAATTCCTCAGCACCACATAAGCAAAAAGAAAAAAGCCGGAAGTGGCGCTGTGGTTCAAGTGGTAGAGCGCTAGCCTTGAGCTGAAGAGCTGAGGGACAGCGCCCAGGCCCAGAATTCAGGCCCCACGACCGGATCCAAAAAAGAAAGAAAGAAAGAAAGAAAGAAAGAAAGAAAGAAAGAAAGAAAGAAAGAAAGAAAGAAAGAAAGAAAGAAAGAAAGAAAGAAAGAAAGAAAGAAAGAAAGAAAGAAAGAAAGAAAGAAAGAAAGAAAGAAAGAAAGAAAGAAAAAAAGAAAGAAAAGAGAGAGAGAGAAAGAAAGAGGAAGGAAGGAAGGAAGAAATGTCTTCCTAAGAACAAATCAATTTGAAAAGCTTGTAATACTTATGGCTAAAAAGATATTATAGAGTTCCTTAACCATTTCTAGTACTTCCTTTAAAGACAAATACATGATGTATAAAATTCCCATTGCCTTCCGTGTCCAACAAATAATAAGAGTAAGAATAAATAATAAATAATACTAAGAAGAAAGCTCAGTATTCCTTACCTGCTAAAAGTCAACCTTAAGCATTAACCTGGAATACATGCTCATGGGATACATGTGTAATTGATAATAGAAATTTCTCCCTCACTCCCACCTCCTCATAGCTAAGCACAAGATTACTGCTATGGTTTGGAGCTTCAGAGTTCCCCCAAAGATGCATATGGTAATGGAGCCATTAGGAGTCTGGAAAGAATATAGGTGTCCAGCAGTATGCTCTTGAAGGGAATACTGGAGCCTGGATGTTTCATCTTCTTCTCTTTGTTTCACAGCCTCCATGAGATGAGGAGTTTTGTTCCACTGTGGGCTCACCTCCATGATTGCCTGCCTTGCCACAGGCCCAAAACACTAGACAAACCAATCATAATCTATAACCTCTGAAACCATGAGCTAAAATAAGACTTTCCCTTTTTATAGATTATCTCAAATGTTTTGTCAGTGATGAAAAGCTAACATGCTATCACTAAAAATGAAGACTACATTTCCTAGGCTTCCTTGAAACTAGGTGTGCACGTGTGATTCACCTCTACCAATGGGCATAAATAGAAGCATCACAGCTTCCAAGAAGAGTTGGTACATACTGTTATCCCCCTTACCATAGTCCCTCTTAACACAAAAAATGTTTCCATTTTGATGATGAGAACCACACTTAGGATGGAGGAACCGTTGCCAGAAGAGAGCAGAGTCAGCATCTCTGGGGACTTTTAGAGCAATAGTCATTACCCCAGCACTAGCCATTTCTACCAACTGCAGGGTATATAAGAAACACAGACATGTGTTCTTTCGAGGGCTTATGTTAAACTACTGAAGTTAAGTCTCCCTGATGCAGACAAAGTTCAATATCAAGAGAAATAAACAGTCCTCAACTTCAAGAAGGGTCATAAATTTGAGGATATAAGTAACATAAACATAACTCTAAATTCATACAAAGCAGAATATTATGAGTTTCACAAGAGGAATATAACAAAATGTCATCATGAGGATAGAAACAATAAAAGCAAGATAAATAACTTCTTTTAGAAGAAAATTGGGAAGGAATCATGGCTCAGCTGACATTTAACAGCCCTGAAAGAAAAATAGAATTTCGATAGATGAAAATGGAGGAAAAGATGTCAGGCCTTGGTGGTACATACATCACAGCATTGGAGTCTGAGCTCTGAGGATCACAGCTTGAAGTTTCTGAGACTTTTATCTCCAATAAACCCTCAAAAAAAAATCTGGAAATGCAGGTGTGGCTCAAGTGACAGTGCACTAGCCTTGATTAAAAATATTCAGGGATGGTGCCCAAGCCCTTAATGCAAGTCTCAGATAGGCCAAAAAAAAAAAAAGGACAGGCTTAAAAAACAGCATTGCAAAAGAATGGATGTGGAAAAGTATGACTTGTGTGATGGTAGGTGATTCAGTTTAACCAGATCACAGTTATAGCCAGTTCATCTATTTCCTTATGCTGATGCGTTGTCCTACATGATCTTGTCACCACCTGGGAGTTTAGTGTGTGTGTGTGTGTGTGTGTGTGTGTGTGTGTGTGTGTGTGTAGTGTTATATTCACTCTATATTTTCTTTTTTTTGAAATATTTTTTATTGTGAAAATACTGTACAATTACATGGGCAAGATAATGAGTACATTTCTTATCAAGCATTGTAGCCTCCTCCTTTGTTTCCCCTTCCCATCCCTTTCCATCCTCCCCCCCCCACCTCCCCAATCCTCCTCTTCCCCCCCCCTCCCCCTCACCAAAGTTGTAATAACGACTTGCATATCTCATTGTTGCAATGGGTCCACCTGTATCCCTAGTTAAACGATTTGTTTTTCCCCTTCCCCTCCACAAATTATACCAACATCAAATATAGTGAAAGCAGAGGTTACACCATGGGGGAGGAGAGGGACATACAAAGCAACAAAGAAATAATCTTATAAATGTGTTAGAAACAATCGCATGAAAGAAAAAAACTATTTGAATACATATCTTAGGGTTCATTTCCCTAACATCACCTTATCTGACCTTTTCTGCTTGATTCAGACATATACTAGATATTGAAAATAAGGGAAACCATGGGACCTATGTTTCTTTGGGCCTGGCTTACTTCACTTAATATAATTTTTTCTGTTCATTTTCTAGAATTACTGAATCAGAACTTCTTAAATTTTTTTGGTCTCAAGATGACTTTATATTCTCAAAAACTAGTAAGGATAACAATGTGTTCATGTTTATATAAACCATATTCATAAATAGTTACTGTAGTAGGCGTTGATTTTTAACTAAATCTTTATTATTTTAAGTAGTTATACAAAGGAGTTATAGGTTTGTTTATAAGTATAATGCATCTTGATCAATATTCCATCCCCCAACCCCATTTAGTCTCACAATTTTCCTAGTTTTCCTAAATATTATAGTTGCATTTTTCCCACCTTCCTCCATCCATTCATCTACCTCCCGCTTTATCAGACATTTAAATTGAGAGCTTTCTGATATTTGTTGTTTAGTTCATGTTTAACTCTCTACATATTAATGTAAATAATACGTTATTGGTCAGACTTGTGTAGAGAAACAGAACTAAAAGGAATGGGAAATGGGATAAAAAGAATCAAGGAGAATCAGGGAAGCTAATTCTGAGTCAAAAGGTCTGAGAGAAACATATAATAATGCACTCCTATCACCCCAGCTACTTGGGAGGAGAAAACAGGAGCCCAGGAGTTTGGGGTCGCCCTGGGCAACATAGTAAGAACTCATTAATTAATTTTTAATATAATTTTGTTGTTATTATTCAAGTACAGAGGATTTGCCATTCATAAATCAGGAAATGCGTACAATTCTGTTTGGACAATATCACCCCTTCCTTTGCTTTCTCCCAGAACTTATTAATTTTTTTTAATTTTATTTTCTTGTAAAGATGCTGTACAGAGAGGTTACAGTTACATGAGTAAGGTAATGAGTACATTTCTTGTCAAACATTGTTACCCCCTCCTTTGTTTTTATCCCATTATTCCTTCCTCCCTTCCCCCACACCCCCTCCCAGTTGTAAGATTCATATCCAACATAGTGTCTTGTGAGTATCATTGTTGCAATGGGTCATCCTGTGACCTTGTTTCAGCATTTTGTTATTTTCCTTCCCCTCCCCAAATTAGATAAATGTATATACAAGATGCAAGGTGCCAAAATCAAATACAGTGACAAGAGGGATATACCATAGGAGAAAGAACCTACAAAAGAAAGAAAAAATCACATAGTATATTAAAAACAACAACAACAAAGAAAAATATCTTGTGTCCATATCTTTTCTGCTCATCTGATAAGATTATCCTAGAAAAATACTAATTATTGCAAATAAGAGAAAGCAAGGGACCTATATTTCTTTGGGTCTGGTTTACTTCATTTAATATGATTTTTTCTACTTCTTTCCATTTCCTAACAAATGGGGCAGTGTCATTCTTCCTGATGGAAGCATAGAATTCCATTTTCTTGAACCATTCATCTACTGAGGGGCATCTGGGTTGGTTCCCTATCTTAGCTACTGTGAATAATGCTGCAATAAACATAGTTGTGCTGGTAGCTTTAGTATGGCCTTGTTTGGGATCATTTGGGTAAATGCTCAAAAGTGGGATTGCTGGGTCATAGGGGAGCTTTATATGTAATCTTTTGGTCGGTTGTGGGGTTTGAACTCTGGGTCTGGATACTGTCCCTCAGCTCTTCAGCTCAAGTACTCTACCACTTGAGCTACAGTGCCACTTCTGGTTTTCTGGTGGTTTATCGGAGATAAGAGTTTCACGGACTTTCCTGCCCAGGCTGGCTTTGAACCGCGATCCTCAGATCTCAGCCTCCTGAGTAGCTAGAATAACAGGCGTGAACCACCGGCGCCCGGCTGTATGTAATCTTTTGAGGAACCTCCATACTGCTTTCCAAAGTGGTAGGACAAGTTTACACACGCACAACAGTGCAGTAGGGGGGCTGGGAAGGTGGCTCAGTGGTGGAGTGCTTTGCTTTGCATGCATGAGGCCCTGGGTTTGATTCCTCATCTCCACGTAAGCAGAAAAAGCTGGGAGTAGCGCTATGGCTCAAGTGGCAGAGCGCTAGCCTTGAGCTGAAGAGCTCAGGGACAGCACCCAGGCCCAGAGTTCAAGCCCCACGACCAACAAAAAAAAAAAAGTGCAGTGGGGTTCCCTTTTGACCACCACCCCCCAGCATCTTAGTAGATTTCTTGATTATATCCATTCTAACTGAAGTAATATGGAATCTCATTTGTTTTTATTGTAAAGATGCTGTACAGAGAGGTTACAGTTACATAAGTAAGGCAGTGAGTACATTGCTTGTCGATCATTGTTACCCCTTCCCTTGTTATTGTCCCACTGTCTCTTCCCTCCCACCTCCCACACTCCTCCCCACCCCACCCCATCCTATCCACCCCCCTTCTGGAAGTTGTAAAGTTCATTTCCAATATACTGTCCTGTGGGTGTCCTTGTTGCAATGGGTCATCCTGTGTCCATGTTTCAACGTTTTGTTATTCCCCTTCCCATCCCCAGATTAGACATATGTATATACAAGATGCAGGCTACCAAAATCAAGTACAGTGACAACAGGGGATATGCCATAGGGGAAAGAACAAACAAAAGAAACAGTAAAAGTAAAATAAACTCACATGGTACATTTAAAACCATAACAATAAAGACAGAACTCTTGTGTCCAAATCTTGAGGTTCATTTCACTTAGCATCATCTTATATAGTCATATGTGTGTGACTTTGGAGCTTTCCAGCTCATCTGGTAAGATTATCCTATGTGTGTACTAATTATTGCAAATAAAGGAAAAAATGGGACCTAAATTTCTTTGGGACTGGGTTACTTCACTTAATATGATTTTTTTTCCAGGTCTTTCCATTTCCTAACAAATGGGGTAGTGTCATTCTTTCTGATGGAAGCATAGAATTCATATATATCACATTTTTTTGATCCACTCATCTACTGAGGGGCATCTGGGTTGGTTCCATATCTTAGCTATGGCAGCATCAATGCTGTTTTGATTTGCATTTCTTTTATGGCCAGAGAAGTTGAACATTTCTTCATGTGTTTTTTTGACCATTCTTATTTCCTCTTCAGAAAAGTCTCTTTAAGTTTTTAGCCCACTTATTAATGGGGTAGTTGTTTCTTTGAGGATTTGTTTTTAGAGGATTTAATTTTTTTTGAGTTCTAGGTATATTTTAGATATGAGGAGCCTGTCCGTTGTATGGCTAGTGAAGATCTTCTCCCAATCCATGGGCTTTCTATTGATCTTGCTAGCTATGTCCTTTGTTATGCAGAAGCTCTGCAGTTTCATACAATCACATTTGTCCAACCTTTCTTTGATTTGTTTGTTTCTGGGTCTTTATTAAGAAAACTCCAGCCTGCCAAGGAGCCCTAGAGTTTCTCCTATTCCTTCCTGTAATGTTTTCGGGGTGTCTGCTTTTACCTCGGGCTCTTTGATCCATTTGGAGTTGGTTCTAGTGCAGGGTGATATATAAGGATCTAGCTTTAGTTTCTACAGGTGTTTAACCAGTTTTGCCAGCACCATTTACTGAAGAGTCCATCTTTCTTCCATTCTTTTTTTTTTTTCTCTCTCTCATCAAAATTAGGTGGCCATAGGTCTGCGGATTCATTTCTAGGTCTTCAGTTTCATTCCATTGGTCCTCAGGTCTTTTCTTGTGCCAGTACCAACCTGTTTTGATTACTATGGCTTTGTAGTAAAGTTGAAGTTTGGTATCAATATTCCTCTACACTGTTCTTTCTGCTAAGGATTATTTTTTGCTATTCAGGGTCCTTCCTTTATTGTTCCATATAAATTTCTGGATTGCTTCTTCTATTTCATTGAAGAATAAGGTTGGGATATTGGTGTGTATTGCATTAAATTTGTAGATAGCCTTTGGCAGTATTGCCATTTTCACGATGCTAATCCTCCCAATCCAGGAACATGGCAGAACGTCTTAATATTTTAAAGTCCTGAAAACCAGAAGCCAGTTCTAAGTCCCTAAGTCCCAAAGCCTAGTCACCTGGAGTTTTCATGTTCCAAGTATGAGATGATGGGTAATCCAGTTCCAGAAGAGAGAATGAATTCATCTTTCCTCCACTGTTTTGTTCTACATAGCTCTCAGTGAATTGGGTGTCACCTGCCTACATTAAAAGCAGGTTTCCTTATGTAGTTTTCTGATTCAAAAACTAGTGTCATTGAAACAATCACAGCCACTTGCAGGAATCATGCTCTTCTAGCCATCTGAGTTGAGACAACAATTAAATTAACTATCACCCATGTTTTCTTAAGGAAACTACCTTTTAAACAAAATAATCAGAGAAGGAGCGCTGCTTTTCGTCTTCACAATCCTCCTAATGTCTGGCTTCTTGAAAGACTGTTGGTTTTTCTGCTTCTACATTTAGTCTAGAAGCTTCATCGCACACATACAAAAAATTAAGATGGCAAATAGTATTAAATTAATTTTGACTTAGCAGAAGTCTAAAACACTCTTGGAGCTTCCTGACATCACTGAACAAGAATACCCACTTCGTGAGGGCAGAGATGATATCCACTTCTTTGTTGTAATCCAAGCTTCAGAGACCAATAACTTGGTTTATAGTACACAATAAGTACTCATTAATTAATCTACAAACCTAAGGATATTTTGTAAAGGACACTGAGTGCCAGGCTAATGAGTTTGGAATGGATTGGATAGACACCAGGCTGACTATCAGTAGAGCTCTCAGAGCAAGTAAGTATATTATGATTAATCTGACCACAATAAGGAGGATTGGCTAGAAAGAAGAGCAACCTAGAGACAAAGTGCTAAATGTGCTTCTTTTATTTATTTCAGGTGAATGATATACAGCTCTAAAGTAAGAAGAGAGACTACCCTAAACAATGGAAAAAGGAAGAGAGAGATGAGGCATAATTGAATACAGTGTTTTATCTGTCAAATAGGAAGTCTAGATAGATTTATGGGTTTCCAGCTGACTGTCAAGTTGATTGATAAGTTAATCAACTCCTGGAGAGTGTTACGTTTTACTATCACTTTCTTTGTAGCTAGTCAATTTCTAGATGATAAGATTGTGTCACAATATATTACTGTTATTGTCACAAATCTTAATTCTTCATTGCTATTCTTTTCTCCATTCACAGAGGTTACTACTGGCCATGAACCAGGCCAATAACATTAGAGAAATGACATTAGAGAAACAATATTCAACTTCAATGATAGCTGAATGCTTGCTCAAGAAAAGAATAATTATCATTTATTTAAAAGGGCCTTTAAACTTATTGAAATCCAAAGCAATTCCAATAATGAAGTTATTTTCCACATTTGCAAATTGGGAACTGTAAAGAAATACACTCAAGGCTCATCATCTAATCAACAATAACACAACTTCAACAGATATGTCTCATTCTAAAGCTTATAACCTTCCCAGCACACAGCACTATCTCCAAGAAATTGAGATACTGTCTAAGTTTTAATATGTTGTTATCAATCTGGAAGTCTAGATTGTCCAATAATAAAAAATATGCCCCCACCTTAATCAGCATGGAAATATGAAAGAAGCTTTGACTCTGTAATATTCAACATGGCAATAAGTAAAATGTATAAGAGTTTGTGGGCAAGGATAAAAGAAAGAACACTTGCATAAATTTGAAGAAAGATAGCACAGATAGAAAAAAATACCTCCATCATTTCATCTTATTTTCAACCTGAACACAGCACTAAGGAACAAGCTGTAGTCTTCATCATCTCTTTGTTCATTATTGGCTGAAGTAACTTAAGGTCCATCCTGGGAATAATTGGGCTGCATCCTGAGGTGGTTACCACATCAGCAGTGGCACAAATAGTACTGATCCCAAGCATTATTCCAACTGTCTGACTCAGAGGGCAGCTCAGATTTCAATTCCCTGGGGTTGTTTCATTGAGGTTTCATAACGACTTTCAAGAAAGCATTAAAGCTGGTGTTTCATCCCCCCCCAAAAAAAATAAAATAAAAGCTACATTTGTCCTGTGCTTTGAATCAAAAATATGTTCCACTCTGTGAAGACTGCCAATGTTGCACTCACCTGCAATCTCAAGCATTGTTCCTCATTTGCATCCCTCTTCCATCCAATTTCCCAGCAATTATCCCAAGACCAACTTGGCAGCCTTTACTTAACCTAATCCTAAGGTAGTATATTCTGAAACTATGACACCAGAGCTTATTATTTTACAGTATGCTGAGATACAGCAGTAAACACTTGTGTATAAGTCATTTATCCAGTAATCTTTGTCTTAGAGCCCACTTGACGCCAGGCAGTTGTAAAGGCACTATGGGTGCTAAGATAAACGAGATGCATCCTTACCATCCAAGTGGCCTTTTCTACTGGGGAGAGAGAGACAGACAGACAGACAGAGACAGAGACAGAGACAAAGACAGAGACAGAGATAAGTAGATGGATACTTCTTTGATGAGTTCATATTATCAACACATTGTTGAGCAGCTACCATATTCCAAGGGTTCATGTTAAGTGCTGGGGTTACAAATATCTACACACTGACAGATTAAGCAGAAAAAAAATTGTGAAGGGAATTTTTTAAAAGTAGCTTAAGGGGCTTGGAATGTGGCTTAGTGGTAAAGTGCTTGCCTAGCATGCATGAATCCCTGTGTTCAATTCCTCAGTATCACATAAAGAGAAAAGGCTAGAAGTGGCTCTGTGGCTCAAGTGGTAGATGCAAGCCTTGAGCAAAAGAAGTTCAGGGACAGTGCCAGGCCCTGAGTTCACAAGCCCCAGGACTGGCAAAAAAAATTTAAGTAGACTAAAAATGAAAAGACAAAGTTAGGCACCTATGGTTCATGTGGCTGAGATCTGAAGATCAAGACTCAAAGCCAACCCAGACATGAAAGTCTATGAAACTCGTATCTCCAACGAACCACAAAAAGCCAGAAGTAAAGCTGTGGCTCAAGTGGTAGAACGCTAGTTTTGAACAAGAAAGCTCAGAGACAATACCAAGGCTCTGTGTTCAAACCCTTGGACCAGTATCCAAAAAAAAAGAAAGAAAGAAGAAAGGAAGGAAGGAAGGAAGGAAAAGAAAAGGAAAGAAAAAGTGGAGGTGTGGTTTAAGTTGTAGAGTAACAACCTTGAGTAAAAAGGCCAAGGGAAAAGTCAAGGCTCTGAGTTCAAACCCCAGCACCAGCACACAAATATTCATCATATATATATAAATATTCATTCTATATGTTCATTATATTCAATATATTCACTATATTCATATATGAAAGAAATTCGTATACTGAAATGACCTCTGTGGAAAAGACAAAGAAAGAAACTATGGAATTAACCATAGTTTTAGAAATGGGATGAAAGAATGTGAAGGAAGACAGAAAATGGAAAAGGAGAGCATAAATCCTAGAAATTGCTGGTGAATTAGCAACCTGAGAATGTCCCCATCTGGCTTTGAGGAAGCCGACCAAACAAGGTTGCAATGTTTTCCTTGGAGATTTTTCCATGAGTTGCATTAATGCCACAGATTAGCAAATTGTTTACGGGACAATCAAGCCTGGGTATTGAGTGTTGGGAATGGAGAGTAATAGTGGTTAGTAGCTGAGGGTAAAGTTACCCTAAAGTAACTATCCTGATGAGAAATAGTAACTGCTTTTTGGACACTTGCTTTGCCATTTTTTTATTCCAACCCATCACCACTCTTTATATTTACTCATTTGGGAGTTTATATTGTCTTTCAATTCTTTCAGTTGAGTAATACTCTTAATTACTACAAGCACAAGGCCTTTATTGTCTCTAAAACACTGCCAAGCTTTGCTCTCCCCTAAGTAAAAAGAAACTTAAAATAACATTTGTGCTAACTTCTAGAAGTGTTTCAATTTACCCTGCTCCTTCATTTCTACCTGTTCTAAGAAGAGAAAACTGCTCATAGGTAAAGAATACAGTAGATGAGGCATAAAAATTAGCATGTAACTAACAAGTGCTTGGAATGGTTCAGGAAATCCATACTCACCAGGCGCTGGTAGCTCATGCCTGTAATCCTAGCTACTCAAGAGGCTGAGATCTGAGGATCATGGTTCAAAGCCAGCAGGGCAGGAAAGTCCACGAAACTCTCATCTCCAATTAACCACCAGAAAACCAGAAGTGGTGCTGTGGCTCAAGTGGCCTACCAGATGAAGATATCCTGCACTCTCAATCTTCAAGGTTCAAGAGTGGCTTTCAAGAGTGAACATCAATAAGTTTAGGGAGAGAAACTGAGACCAGTTGCTACTTCCTCTCAGCCTCAGATCTTCCCTCTCTGTTGTTGAGCAGGGCAGGGCTCCCATCAAGACTCACATCGGAGTCTAATAAAATGGTGGCCATATTGGATGTTTTTAATTGGCCAGTAGATACCCATTATGATGACCAAGTAAAAGATGAAACTGATTCTATTTAGTAGATAATGACTTTTTTCCATCCTTTGATTGTTTTTTTAAGGCTTTAAACCATTTAAGAATCCATATTTGCTTCCTTACAACTTAACTTTTTAACATTGTTTCTGGTATATGTTAGTTGTACAAGGGACCCTGGTGGTTTTAAGACACATTTAATAATTCAACTAGTGAGTACCTTCTGCATTACTTTGTAGGTCATTTTCAGGTTTTTACTGAACTGCTTGTATCTACAAACTGTAGAAATCAGAAAAGTATTAAAGCTGAGTGTACGTCCTTACTTCTCAAGAAGTAAGATACCTGAAAAATTTTGGAATGTAGTAATTCCAAAATCATAATATAAACATGAGTTCATGTTACTGCATATTCGCAAGTGAATTCTAAGAAATCAACTTGACAAACCTTGGCTTCAGAGAAAGATGGTCAGTACTATTACTTGCTCAGCTGTACCTTTTCCCAGACACAGAGCTGAGTCTCCTGAGATAACATTTTAAAGAAAAGCCAAATCGAACGACATTCACCAGAACTGAACTAAGGGCTCTATGAGGTAGGTTATTAACCCTTTTCTATATCAAGAGCTAGAACATAAATTCATACTGTAGCTGTTTAGCCACACATTGCTGGGCAAGAGAACAGAATTAATGCAATCACTATACCTATGAGTCCCTATTTCCCCATCCAACAAAGAATCTCTGATGAGATCCCAGTTATGATTTAAAACCTTAGCCAAGTGTTTTTTTTAATGTTCTCAAATACATCTAAAGTATCTAGAATAAAAATAAAGTCAGGCTCATGCCTGACTCAAGAAGTTGAGATGTGAAGACCAAGGTTCAATGCCAGCCTGGACAAACAAATCTAAAGAGACTCTTATCTCCAATTAACCTCAAAAAGCCAGAAGTGGAAGAATGGCTCCACAAAGAGTGTCAGCCTTGAGCACAAAAGGTAAGGGAGACCTCAATATCCTGAGTACAGGCCCCACTTGCCAGCACAACACTAACTAAATATAAATAAATAAGTAATGTATTCATATTTCTTTCATCCAATAAGATGAGTAGAAAATGTTTTACTCCTGGAGGATTGGGATGGGGGGAGGATGGGAAGGGATGAGAAGGGGAAACAAAGGAGGAGGCTACAATGCTTGATAAGAAATGTACTCATTATCTTGCCCATGTAATTGTAACCCCTCTGTACAGTATTTTCACAATAAAAAATAAATAAAAATTTAAAAAAAGAAAGAAAATGTTTTACTCCTTGGCAACTCTTATTCAGATCCCAACCACACCCAGCAGAAGTTACGTAAGAGCCATTTCCGGTCACCAGTACTGCATAACAGATGCTTCAAGTCGGTGAAGGCAAGGTCAGGTCTTACGTGGTGTTGGCCCAGTGGTGTCACTCTCCTCTTCAAATGTCTGCCTGCCAGAGAGCATCTCACAGGAGCTATCAGACCAGCCTCGTTGCTTTGCTTGTTTTGCCCCTTGCTCCCTTCAGAACCCAGTCTTCACCATGTGACCTGCAATTGACTTTCTTGTTGTTAGTTGTTAAGCCTTTCATTTAATTCTTGGCTCGGGTTTAGCTTTCTTGGTACCCTTTGCCTCCCATTTCACTTCCAGATTCTAGAATCCCTTCACCCTTTCTCTTCCCAGTCCCAATGTGAGAGCACTTACCACACTTCGTGTAGTCTCAGCTCCCTAGAGCACTGTGCTCCACTTTGGTGCATATACTGCTTAGTAAGTTGCTTGACACATGGAAGTTTCTCAATCAACATTTCGAAATGAATCCGCTGGTTTTTGTTTTGTTTTTGTCTCTAGTCCCAGATTGTGCTTTATAATTTAGCTTTAACCACATTTCCTTCTCCAAGGTTGGAATCTTTTGTTTAAACACTGGCACGGGTTTCCTTTTGCAGTCTAGCCCAACTGCAAGGCCTTCTGATAAAAAGTAATGTGAAATTCTGCTGCTCCCTCTTTGCCACAAATAATCTCCTTCTACCTGGGCACCCTTTCATCTAACCCAAGTTAAGAAATAAGTGTCCTTGAACCCAGGGGACATGGTAAAAGAACAGAGAAGAATCCATGCAAGTCTGTTTCTACTATTTGAAATACGGTCCTAACAATGCCTCTTGATCTGCCAAAAGCTACGCTCACAGCAGAGCATCTACCAAGTGGAGGGTACTTGGTTTAGCTTTATATCTAATAGCTCAGTAAATCCAGCCAACACTTTGAAGAAGAGACTATTATTTTCATTTTACAGATGAAGTAACTAAGATTGTAAATGTGTGTAGATAACTAAAGAGGGCAAGGCTAAATAAGTAGTGAGATTGGAATTTATACCGAGCTCTGTCCAATTCTAATACCAATGCTCTTTCCACAATACCACTGGTCCACACTGTGGTGGTATCTAAATGGATTCTAACATGTACATGTAAGTATACAGAAATATGCCAAGCATACCCACTGTAAAGAATGAAAAATGTCTTCAAAATAAAAGTCATCAGCCAGGCGCAGGTGGCTTACACCTGTAATCCTAGCTACTCAAGAGGCTGAGAATCAGAGGATTGTGGCTCAAAACTAGGCAGGGCAGAAAAGTCTCTGGCACTTTGTTTTCAAAATAACTAAAACAACAACCAAAAATAAAAAGCAGGTCTGGAAGTGTAGCTCATGTGGATAGAGCACCAGCTAAGTAAATTGAACATGCAAAGAAGCCCTGAATTCAAACCCTGGTACCAAGAAAAAGGAAACAAAGAAATAGAGAAAGGAGAGAGAGACAGAGACAGAGACAGAGAGACAGAGAGAGAGAGAAGGAAACAGAAAGAGAGAGGGAGAGAAGGAAGAAGGCGGGAGGGTGAGGGAAAGAGGGAGGAAAACTTGGGGAAAAAGTTAATCCTCAAAGGAATTTGAAAACAGTTGAGATAGAGCAAAGCAAAATGTCATAACTCTGGCTGGGTAGTGGTATAACATTGTAACAATTCATAGAAAGACATACAAAATAATTAGAAAAATCGTGACTAATCCAAAATATTTTTAAATGACAGTATTTAAGCAAAGGGAACACTGGATGAGAACCACAGTTGATTGTAAAATTGTAACTGCTTTCCCACCTTGCTTTTTCAAGCAAAGAAACTATCCCATTAGTTGTGAATATAAAATAATCCAAGCCTGCAAATAACTGGACAAACCACACAATGTTCTCCTAAACCAGATGCCTGAGCCAGATTAACCAGAAAGCACTTTCCCTCTCAGATAATCTTGTCAAGCTTACTTAGAGAAAGTATTCAACTACTTCCTTGATCGAAGGGCAGATAAAAGTAAAGACAAAATTCACAGGAGCCAGGTAAGGGATGTTTAAGGAAAAGCCAGTGTTTGAGTCTATGAATCTGTGCTCCTAAATGAGCTCCAGGATAACTATCACTGGTCTATTTTCCTCCAATCAATTCTTTTCCCCAACCATCTAACTGCCTTGATTTATTGCCAGCCATTTAAAAAAAAATGTCTGTTACTTCAAGCATTCCAGCTACATTGACCTTCTTCCGGTTCACTGACTGCACTAGCTGCTAGCCCGTTCCCATGTCAAACCTTCCCCTCCATTTCAACCTCCCCAGCTTCACCCTGGGATAGCAGCCCCCTCCTCCTCCTGCAGGGCCCAGTCTGGCAAGGTTTCTCCTCCAAGGCCTAGTACTAGAGCTTGAACTCAAAACCTAGGCACTCTCCTGTAGCATTATTTTTTTATTGTAAAGATGCAGTACAGAAGGGTTACAGTTACATGAGTAAGCAATGAGTCCATTTCTTGTAGAGCATTGTTACCCACTCCCTTGTTGTTCTCCCACTATCCCTTCCCTCCTGCACTTCCCTAACAACTCCCTCTCCCCCTGGCCAGCAGTGGTAAAGTTCATTTCCAATATACTGTCTTGTGGGTATCATTGTTGCAATGGGTCATCCTGTGTCCTTGTTTCAGCATTTTGAGGTCCCATGGTTTCCCTCATTTGCAATAAGTAGTATACATCTAGCATACTCTTATCAGATGAGCAGAAAAGTACAAAAGCTATGTACAGATGACCATGTAAGAGGATGCTAAGTGAAATGAACCCCAAGATGTGGACACAAGAGGTCTTTCTTTGTTGTTGTTGTTTTTAATGTATTATATTATTTTTTTTGTTTCCCTTGTATTTTCTCCTTATGGTATATGCCCTGTTGTCATTGTACTTAATTTTGGTACCCTGAACCCCAAGATATGGACACAAGAGGTCTTTCTTTGTTGTTGTTGCTGTTGTTAATGTATTATATGATTTTTTTGTTTCCCTTGTATGTTCTTCTCCTTATAGTATATGCCCTGTTGTCACTGTACTTAATTTTGGTACCTTGTATCTCTTGTAGCTTTTTTTACTCATGGCTGACCCTCTACCACTCGAGCCAAAACCCCACTTGAAACATTTTGCTGGTTCATTGGAGATAAAAGGTTCGGGGACTTTTCTGCCCTGGCTGGCTTCAAACCAGAATTCTCAGCTCTTAACCTCCTGAGTAGTTAGGATTACAGATGTGAGCCACTGGCTAATTATTTATATCTTTGCTTTTGGTTTGTGGTACTAGAGTTTAAATTTATGGCTTTGCTCTTGCTAGAGAAGTACTCTACCAATATATGCAGCCTTTTTGTTTTAGTTATTTTTCAGATAGGACCTCACAGTTTTACCTAGGATAGCCTTAGTCCATGATCCTCCCACTTTCACCTTCCACCAAGCCAAGATTACAGGTATGTACCCCTATACCAACCTTATTTTTTAAGGTATTCTCACAAACTACCTGCCTAAGCTGGCCTCAAACCACTATTCCCCCCATCATTAGTCCCCTGTTTAGCTAGGATTATAGTATAAGCCACCACATTCAGCTAACAAAGCACTGCTGTTCCTTGCAAAGATTTATTAATATGTCCATTTATTTAGGTCTTTTATACCCTCCCCATGATGAAACTTGTTATTTTTAGTCATCAGTATATATCAAGATCTAACATAGTCTACAAGCTAGATTTAAAATAAGTCAAAATCTATAGTGGCCTTGTATTCTTTGCCACATAACTCCTCTACCAAAAATAAGTAAATAAGAACACATTATTCCCAAGCACAGTTTCCCTGTTACATGTGACTTATTTTTTAAAAAAAAACCACTTTCCAATAGACTTCAGTGAGTTTTAATTAAAGTAGATTTCATTTCAATCAAATATCACTGCAATTTATTTTTGCTGTCAGTATGAATTACCCTATTTGAGAAAATCCTAATCATTCTGATGATAACTGACTTTAAGGGCCAGGCAACATTTTTTAGTAGAGCATTTTTATTAGAGCACATTGAGTGTATAATATGGAGGGTTTCATTTCCTTACATGCAGATAATATATTTTGATCATAATCACATCTCTATTACTTCATGCTTTACTTTAAACCATGTTTTACAAACCCTGAAGCTGAGACTTGATAGGTCTTTAAAAATAGTTCTACAGGGGCTGGGAAGGTGGCTCAGTGGTAGAGCGCTTGCCTTGCATGCCTGAGGCCCCGGGTTCGATTCCTCAGCACCACATAAGAAAAAAGCTGGAAGTGGCGCTGTGGCTCAAGTAGTAGAGTGCTAGCCTTGAGCACAAAGAGGCTCAGGGACAGTGCCTAGGCCAAGTTCAAGCCCCAGGACTGGCCAAAAAAAAAAAGTTCTACAACCAAAAACATATGTATACATGTTTAATTCACTTTTTTCCAAAATTTCCTTCTTGAAAAGAAAACTTATTTTTAGTCTAGGTTTTACAGCCATGTCAGCCATTTGTGTTACATATTCTCCAAACTATCTGATTTACTCTCATGACTTCATGAACTATTGCTTCTTATCCCTTTTGTCCAGCCTATTAATAAGCTTTCTAGATGTTTCCTTCCTAAGTATGTCTTGAATTCATTCCCCTCTCTGTTTTCACCATGTCCACCCTACCACCATCTCCTGGCTGCAGAGGACTGCAGGAGTTCTTCATGGTCTCCCTGAAGCACCTTTGGTTCCCTCAGTCCATTCTTGAAAGCCATCTAGGCTCCCCAGGACAACTGAAGATGTCTGGGTGCACACATGCTCTCCCTGCTTTCTGACCACAGTGACCTCAGGGCCTCTGGACACTGCATGCTGCCTGTCAACACAGGTCCTTCACACAAGCTTTTTCCTGAGCTACTGAGCTCTCCACACCTTTTTTGTCTAGCCACTTCTTATCCTTCAACTTTCATCCCAAGCTTCTCTCCTTCCAGGAAGTAGATCAACTATCTCAGTCAAATCTCTCCCCATCAAGCTGAAAGACCTTGTACCCAGCACCTCCCTCTCTGCTCTTTCCCTTCTGTGGCCTGCTGCCAGATCACAGTCCTCTAACTAACATGCTTCTAAGGGGCTTCAGCACAGATATGACTGTGGGATGGGCCACGTATTCTGTATTGCCCAATCCCCTTGATTCTTCACTCTACCTGATAGGTTAGGCTTTCCTATTTGAGATTATCCAGTGAAAATTGTAATGTGAGAACAAGTCTCACAAGTTGAATAAGATTGCTATAGAAATTCATCAGAAGGTAGTAAAAGATTGAGCCCTTCAGTGTGTCTTGTCACCAGATGAGGGACCACAGGGTTCCCTGGCTTTCCAATTTCCATATAAAATCAGAGATATTTGATCTGTGCACATGAACAACAAGGACAATTTCACAAGGTGGAAGTTTCAGCAGGCATTTAGTATGACAAGATAAAGTAGGGAAAAAATGGAAGAAGAGAAACATTTCCTGCTCCTTGTGCAAGAAATGGGAGAAAATACTCACATGGCAGCTCTTACCTAAGGTCTTTATTATAAAATTTTTTGAGCTGGGGAAAACACCCAAGATCATGTCACCTAGCAACCCTTCATCATTAGATAATGGTTCTGGCTATCTAAGATGGATGCTGCTTATTATTCAAAACATGGAGAAGTTTTCTAGACTTGCTCAAAACAAAGGGACTGTGACTTCAAAAACTTCCCTTTGCCAAATATGTATTCCAATTCTCTCTCTACCCATTAGTAGAACAGCTTCTTAACATCAAAGGAGAGCACAGGTGTAGATAGCGCCTCTATGTCTCCCTATCCTTGTAACTTAAAATCTAAAAGATGTTGGGAGGAGAGCTAGCTGTTCTGGCTTTTGGAAGGAGGTTTATTTCCTCATTCGCCTTCTGTTTATTATCCTCATTGTAATGTCTAGTGTGTAATGATTTTGGTACCTTCATTATTTATTAATTCTAAGCTCCCTGTCTCTTTATCTATTTATGCTGCCTCGTCTCTCCCCTATATGGTTTTGGTCCCTTTTTATCTTAAAAGAAGTGCAGGGCACCAAAATCAAATACAGTGACAACATAGGATATACCACAGGGGGGAAAACATACCCCAAAAAATCACATAGTACATTAAAAAAAAAAAAAGTAAAACTTCTTGTGCCCATGTATTGGAGTTTGCTTAGCATTATCTTTTTTATGGTCCGGTTGTGGGGCCTGAACTCTGGGCCTGAGTGCTGTCCCTCAGCTCTTCAGCTCAAGGCTAGCACTATACCACTTGAGCCACAGCACCACTTCCGGCTTTTTTTTTTCTTTTTGCTTATGTGGTACTAGGGAATTGAACCCAGGGCCTCATGCATGCAAAGCAAGTGCTCTACCACTGAGCCACCTTCCCAGCCCCTGCTTAGCATTATCTTATATGGTCATATCTACATAGCTATTGAGCTATTCTGTTCATCTGATAAGATTATCCTATACCTCTACTAATTCCAAATAAGGGAAACCATGGGACCTATGTTTCTTTGGGTCTGGCTTACTTCACTCAATATGATTTTTTCCAAGTCTCTATTTTCTTACAAATGAGGTGATGTCATTCTTTCTGATGGAAGTATAGGATTCCTCTGTGTTGTATGTGTGTGTGTGTGAGAGAGACAGACAGACAGACAGAGAAACAGAGACAGAGAGAGTTTATTTGAATTAGGGAAGGAGAACAACAGAATGGTGAGACAAAGGACAAAGGGGGCACCAATGCAGTAGCAATATACACAAGACAATACGTTAGAAATAATCTGTACAACTTGAGGGGAGGTAGGAGAAAAATGAGGGAGGGGGTAACAATATTTGACAAGAAATGTACTTATTACCTTACTATGTAACTGTAACCCCTCTGTACATGACCTTAACAATAAAAAAAATGCAGGGGCCAGACACTAGTGGCTCATGCCTGTAATCTTAATCAGGAGACTGACATCTGAGGATTGTGGTTCAAAGCCATCCCAGGCAGAAAAGTCAATGAGACTGTTATCTCCAATCAACTACCTATAAAACAGAAGTGGAGCTGTGGCTCAAGGTGGTAGAGTACTAGCCTTGAGCAAAAAGGCACCCAGGCCCTGCATTCCAGCCCCACAACCAACAAATAAAGGAGTGCAGTGTTGAAAGGGGTGACATTGATCAAGATATATTATATTTAAAGTTTGTGAATAGTAACTCCTTTGCAAAACTACATAACAATAATAAAAACATTATTTTTTTAATGGAGTGAAGGGGATCGATAGCTCAATTTTTATGATTATTTCATGCTGAGATTGAATCTATCAAGAAAAGAAAGCAACCCAAATATCATTTCCCTATTTATTAAGAAAAGTGACAAAGGAAATTTATTTGGAAGGAAATTCAATTGACAGACTGCGAGAATCAGGAGCAGAAAATAAGTTATTTTTTCACTAAAAGAGAAACTACTGGGCTGGGAAGGTGGCTCAGTGGTAGAGTGCTTGCCTTGCACGCATGAGGCCCTGGGTTCGATTCCTCAGCACCACATAAGCAAAAAGAAAAAAAGCCGGAAGTGGCGCTGTGGCTCAAGTGGTAGAGCGCTAGCCTTGCATGCATGAGGCCCTGGGTTCGATTCCTCAGCACCACATAAGCAAAAAGAAAAAAAGCCGGAAGTGGCGCTGTGGCTCAAGTGGTAGAGCGCTAGCCTTGCATGCATGAGGCCCTGGGTTCAATTCCTCAGCACCACATAAGCAAAAAGAAAAAAAGCCGGAAGTGGCGCTGTGGCTCAAGTGGTAGAGCGCTAGCCTTGAGCTGAAGAGCTGAGGGACAGCGCCCAGGCCCAGAGTTTAGGCCCCACAACTCAACCCAAAAAAAAAAAAAAGAGAGAGAGAGAAAATATTTAAAACCATCTTTTAAAAACAGTGATTCCTGTATGTGGATAAAACACAATTCTTAAGAAAACTCATAAAGGGCTGGGAAGGTGGCTCAGTGGTAGAGCGCTTGCCTTGCATGCATGAGGCCCTGGGTTCAATTCCTCAGCACCACATAAGCAAAAAGAAAAAAGCCGGAAGTGGCAATGTGACTCGAGTGGTAGAGCACTAGCCTTGAGCTGAAGAGCTGAGGGACAGCGCCCAGGCCCAAAGTTCAGGCCCCACGACCAGACCCCCCCCCCCAAAAAAAAAAAGAAAAGAAAATTCATAAAAACATTAGAAAATATGAAGTTTAAATTTTTAACATGGGCTGGGAATGTGGCTCAGTGGTAGAGTGCTTGCCTAGCATGCATGAAGCCCCTGGTTTGATTCTTCAGTACCACATATACAGAAAAAAAAACCTGAAGTGGTACTGTGGCTCAAGTGGTAGAGCCTTGAATGAAAGAAGCTCAGAGACAGTGCCCATGCCCTGAGTTCAAGCCCCATGACAGACAAAAAAAAAAAGTTCAGCATATTGAGATCACAAAAACAGCATAGTGTATCAATAGCTATTATAAAAATGAGATCCTAGATTCATCTGCTTTCTAGTTCCGATGGTCATAATGGAATCATGGTTTTCTATGGACAATAGTTTACTGTAGTTGAATTCTGAATTCCTCCTTGATAGAAGAGATTGATTTGAAATTATTCAGAGGCTAAAGTAGCTCACACTTACAATCCTAGCTATTAAGGATGCTGAGATCTGAGGAACACAGTTCAAAGCCAGCCTGGGCAGGAAAGTCTATGAGACTCTTTTCTCCAATTAACCACCAAAAAGCCAGAAATGAAGTAACAGAGTGCTAGTCTGGAGTAAAAAAAAAAAAAAAAACATAGGGACAGTGCCCAGACCCAGAGTTCAAGCCCCAATACCAGAACGAAAAAACAAAAATCAAAAGATAAAAAACACCATTTCTTTTCTCAGAAACAAGACTTAGTTCTAGAACCAGAGGGTGGGGAAAGGAGAAAAGAGATGATACTGTGGAATTAATATTATGAAAGTAAATTATATATGTATATGAAGAATAACATAATAAAACCCATCAAATCTGTTTTAAAGGAGCATGGAGAATGAGAAAGGAGCTAAGAAAGATAAACATTGAGGTGATGAATTTGATTAAAGTATATTATATACATATTGTAAATATCACAATAAGGCCTTTATATAATTTATGCTAATAAAAATCCTTGTTTCCTGAGCCCAGATGCCCTACAACAGATGAGTAGATTAATAAAAAAATGTATGTATAAAACAATGGAATTTTACCCTTCTATTAGAATAAAATTATGTCATTTGCAGGCAAATGGATGGATCTAGAACACATTATGCTAAGTGAGGTAAGCTAAGCTCAGAGTCTCAAACAGCATCTGTTTTTTCTCATGCATGGAAGCTAGATTTAAAATATAACTGGACATGATAATCTACATAGGACTGTAGTCATTCATACACAGTCAGACTAAAGGAAGATACCTTTAGTGGAGCAACACAAAGTTGCAACTTCTCTGAACATTTAAAATACTATGTGTTGAAAGGCCAAAAAAAGAGCTTCCTGTAGTTACAATGTGACCTGGTATTTTAACTTTTGTTGGGTGATCTGTGACTTTAGAGAGAGACCTCACATCCTTCAGTACCCAAGGTATTAAGAACATCTGGTCATGCTAGAATAAACCTGGAGTTCGAAGGCTCTTAGCCCTCTTGCTAAGGTGTTTTCAGTTGCTAATCTTTTCTCTAAGGTAATTAGTTTAGAATCTGACATATTACACTGAGCTGTACAGAACAAAAAGTTCCATAGACTCCTTGGCTTTCTCAAACTGATACTAGAGATTAAATGTTGTTACCCTCTGCAAAATACTAAGATTCTAACCAATGATTGATATATTGTGATTAGATAGATTTTATAACTAAACAGGTTTATCTAACTAAATTGCCTGTGTGCAATACCCATGCATAAGAAACCATTCTTCCTACCCTCTTGGTTTTAATTAGTTTAGGCTGGCAGAAGTGACTCAATTTTGTTAGTAGTTTTTATACAAAATCTCATATAATTCAAATTGATCTGTAACTTGCCCTGTAGCCCATGCTGTGCTCAAACTGATGATTTGCTTTAGCCACCCAAGCACTGAGATTTCAAGTATGTGCCACAATGTATGACTACATTTTTATTCTCACAACATCCCCCTTGTCTTTGAACAATTTTCTCTAAAAACACCTGAAAACCAATCACTCTGTGATTTTTGGCTTTTAATTGTCCCTGTTTCCCAGATGATGATGCCGGACATGTGACTCACAGGCTGAGAGTCTGTGTCCATTTTTTTATTGTGAAAATACTGTACAGAGGGGTTACAATTACATGGGCAAGATAATGAGTACATTTCTTATCAAGCATTGTAGCCTCCTCCTTTGTTTCCCCTTCCCAGCCCTTCCCATCCTCCCCCCCCCAATCCTCCCCATTCCCCCCACCACCCCCCCACCAAAATTGTAAAGTTCATTTTCAACATAACAACTTGTACATCTCATTGTTGCCATGGGTCCACCCATATCCCTATTTAAACGATTCGTTTTCCCATTCTTGACCAATTCTAAGCCACTAAGAGATTTAGAAGGAATCGTCTTTAGACTTAGCTTACTAGACATGTTTTTAAATTTAACTAGCTCTGTTCTGCTCTGATATCACTTTTTTAAAGTGTTGCACTTTCAAAATCCTTAATTAATTCTTCTTCTTCAAAGTGACTTGTAAACTTCCAGTCTACATCCTTGTATTCTGAAGTCAGTTTTCAAGTTCATCTATTGAATTCAATTTTCTAGCCACTTTCTATACTATGTTTTTTGTTAATGAACTGTAAAACATATTTGTTTCTTATAACACTTCCCTTAGTTTTCCTTTTCACAATTTATTGATTTTTTATCTAGCTTCTCAACTGAATTTCTAAACTGTTCTGGGGGTTTCTCAAAAAATACGATTGTTTACTAGGGGTAGAGCTCAGTAGTAGAGCAGTCAAGGCACTGAGTATGTGAGTGAATCTGATGTCTAGCACCAAAAGCAAAAAAAAATTCAATTGTATTTTTTTATTTTTAATATTATTGTCAAGGTGATGTACAGAGGGGTTATAGTTACATAAGCAAGAGGGTGATTGCATTTCTTGCCTAACTTTTTACCCACCTTATTTTTACTTTTATTATTTATTTTGGTGTTGGTCCTGGGGCTTGAATTCAGGGCCTGGATATTGTCCCTGAGCTGTTTTGCTCAAGGCTAGTGCTCTGCTACTTGAGCCACAATCCCACTTCTAGCTTTTTGGTGGCATTAGCCACGCAGTGGTGGTTCATGCTTATAATCCTTAGCTACTCAGGAAGCTGAGATATGAAGATGGTGGTTCAAAACCAGTCCAAGTAGGAAGTCCAATTAACCACCAAATATACCTAAAGTGGAGTTTTGGCTAGAATGGTAGAACACCGGCCTTGAGCAAAAACCTCAGGGACAATGCCCAGAGACTGAGTCCAAGCCCAGAACCATCACCAAAAGAGAGAGAGAGGGAGGGAAGAAGGCAGAGAGGGAGAGAAAGAGAAAGAGAAAGAGAGAGAGAGAGAGGAAGAGGAGGAGGAGGAGGAGGAGGAGGAGGAGGAGGAGGAGGAAGAGAAAAAGGAGAAAAAAAAGAAGAGGAGTAGGGGGAGGAGGTGAAGGAGGAGGAAGGGCAGGAGAAGGGGGAGGAGGAGGGAGGGAGGAAGGGAAGGAGGGAAGGAAGGAAGGAAGGAAGGAAGGAAGGAAGGAAGAGAGAGAGAGAAAGAGAGAAAGAAAGAAAGGAAAAAGATGGAAGAGGAGGCAGAGGAGAAAAGGCAATGCAAGTATAAACTAATTAACTAATAAATAATTAACTAATAACTAATTAACTAATAAGTTAATTAGTTTCATTACTCTAGCAAGGGAACAATGTGTAACCTTTTTATTTGTCTTCTTTTTTCTCTCTCTCAGAAAAGTCACTAATATATTTCATGGAAGTTCTATTTATTCCTTAAAATATTTTTATATTTTTGAGTGTTCATGCATGAGATGCTTTATTTTGTTTTGCATTTTACCTCATGGTTAATGAATGTGGCTGCCACACAACTAAAATTTTACTCTAAATTACTTATGCCTGATATGCACTAATGTTCTCTGATACAATAATATCACGTAGTTCAGCATCTATGCCCTCGTGTCTGTCACATCTTACAATAGCCATAATTCCAAAATTATTAAATTTTAAAATATTAATTACTGCCGGGCGCTGGTGGCTCACGCCTGTAATCCTAGCTACTCTGGAGGCTGAGATCTGAGGATCACGGTTCAAAGCCAGCCCGGGCAGGAGAGACTGTGAGACTCCTATCTCCAATAAACCACCAGAAAACCGGAAGTGGCGCTGTAGCTCAAGTGGTAGAGTGCTCGCCTTGAGCTGAAGAGCTGAGGGACAGCGCCCAGGCCCAGAGTTCAAGCCCCACAACTGACAAAAAAAAAAAAAATTAATTACTATGTATGCCTGTTTTGTTATTTTAATACTTATGCCAAGAATTCAGTATTGCATAAGTATTAGTAAAATGAAGAAGTTTTACTCTGCCAGGTTTTATTTTGTTTGTTTGGTTTGATTTTTGTTTCTTATTGTTGTTGCAATTGTGTTTTGAGAAAAGATCTATGCTTTGGCTGGACATTTGTGGCTCACACCTATAATCCTAACTACTTGGGAGGCTGAGATGTAAGGATCACAGTTCAAAGCCGTCTGGACAGGAAAGTTCATGAGACTCTTACCTCCAATTAACCACCAGAAAACCAGAAGTGACACTACGGCTCAAAGTGGTAGAGCACTAGCCTTGAGCAAGAAGAGCCAGGGTCTGTGGCTAGGTCCTGAATTCAAGCCCCATGACCAACAGAGGGAAAAAATGCTTCCATTTCCTGGAGTTTGTTTCAATAAATAGCATTTTAAATGTGCAGAGATGGCTCTAACCTTCACAGCACTCATATCCTAAGTCACAGTTCTCTGTGTACTCCTGAAAATGTATTTGTTCTGGAAAGTTGTAGTAGAGTTTCCTTTTTCCTAGGACAGTAGAAGTAGAAGGATGGGAGAAAATATGTAAGCTTACACTAATTAAAAATCTGCACTAACATCAGCATAGAATTCAGAGCAGAGGATTGTGCCAGGTTCAAAGAAGTTTAGTTCATAATGGCAATAGCCATCAAAGTTTATGTGCCAAATAGCAGAAAGCAAGTCATTTAAAAACTGGTAGAATGCATTTCTATTGTTTTAAGCCACCCAGTTTGTAGTAATTTGTTTCAGTAGCCTTAGGAAGTTCACAAAACCATTAGCCAATTTGTTCTAACTGGCATTTACACAACACTTCGCCCAATGACAGAAGAAAACTTTCTTTTCCAATAGAAGGTAACTAGATATCGCTTATATTCTAGACAATAAAGCACGCTTCAATAAACTTAAAAGAGTCACATAAATTATGTTCTAACCACGGAGGAATTAAATTATAACAGAATTAAATTAAAACAGAAACATAACTAGGAAGCCTGAAAAGATCTGAAAACTAAATAACACACTTGCAAGTAGCCTACATATCAAAGAAGAATCAGAGATAACATTTGGAAATCACATAACTGATTGTCTTATATCTGGAAGAGAACTCTCAAAATGCATTAACAAGAAAATAATGTACAAAACTACAGGCAAGAAATACAGGCAATAGTTTTAGCAGACACTGTGCCAAAGAAGATATGAAAATAAAATAAAAACACAAAAAAGTTGTTCAGCATTGTTAGTGATAAAAAAAATGTAAATTTAATGACAATACAATTGCATTGCAGTAGAATAGCTAAAAGAAGAAAGCCTGACCACACCAAGGAGAATAAGGATAATGGTTTCCAACTACCTTCATCTAGTTTGGAAAACAGTCTGGTGGCATTTGCTGTTGTTCTTCTTGTTTCAAACTTTTGTGCCCGTCCTGGGACTTGAACTCAGTGGCTTCAGTGCTGTCTCTGAGATTTTTTGCTCAAGGCTGGGCTCCATCACTTAAGCCACAGCTCCACTTCCTGCTTTTCTGGTGGCTAACTGGAGATAAGAGTCTCACAGACTTCCCTGCCCAGGCTGACTTTGAACTGTGATCCTCAGATCTCAGCTTCCTGCACAGCTACAGGCGTGAGCCACTGGCACTGGCAAGTCTGACATTTTCTTATAAAGTATACACCTCCTAGACAACCTGACCATCCCCCCATTCCTAGTTACTTCCCCAAAGCAGTCAGAGCCTATGGCCACATGTACAAAGACTTACACACAATACCTTTATTTGTATGCAGCCAAATATAAAAGAATCAAAATGTCCATCAACAGGTAAGCAGACAGACAAAATGTGAAATAACCATGCAACGGAATGCTACTCAGAATAACAAGATTAAAAGATTAAAACACACACACACACACACACACACACACACACACACACACACACAGAGGAATAAATATTAAGTAATTATCCTTAGTGATTCACTTCAAAAAATATATACTGCATGGCTTCATTTATATAAAAGTCTAGAAAATGAAAAACAATCTGTGGTGGCAGCAGATCAACGATCCCTGATGACAAAGACAGGGATGAAGCTCTTTTTCATAGCGCCTCCCTGGTGAGCGGCTGCATCAAGATGAAGCTATCTTCTTCCCAGCCACAGGCTGTCAGAGGTTCATTGAAGCAGATGATGAACACAATTTCCTACTTTCTAGGAGAAGCCTATAGCCATAGAAGATGCCACAGACTCTCTGAGTGAAGAATGGAAGGGTGACATGGTCAAAATCAGGGATGGGAACCACAAACAAGATTCTCTCATGAAGTAGGGTGTCTTGACTCATGGCAGAGTTTGCTTGCTACAGAGCAAGGGGCATTTCGGTTACAGACCAAGGAGAACTGCAGAAAGAAAGTCTCTGTGGTTGCATTGTGGATGCCACTCTGAGTATCTCAACTTGGTTATTGTGAAACATACATACATACATACATACATACATAAATGGAAAAGGAGGAGGAAGATGATGAAGAGAAAAAAAGAGGAGGAAGAGGAAGGAGAAGAAGGAGGAGAAAAAAGAGGAAAGAAGAAGGAGAAGATGAATTATTATTCCTGGACTACTATAACCCATCTGTATATGTCTACAAGAGTACTGGCAGAGAATCATAATAGCTTAGTAGCTATGTACATATGACCAAATAAAATGATGCTAACTGAAATGAACTCTGAGACATGGAAACATGTTTTGGTTGTTGACCTTGTTGTCACCAATGTACTGTATCTAGTTCTTTCTTCTTATTTTATTTCATTTTTCTTTTTCCATTGGTTTATTCCTGGCATTCACTGTCTTTGATTTTGGTATCCTACATCTTGTATATACTTTTATCTGATTTGGGGAAGGGAAATAACAAAATGCTGAAACAAGGACAAATGACCCATTGCAACAATGATACTCATAAAAGACTATATCAAAAATGAACTTTAGGGGGGGACCAAGATGGCGACGGGGCAGTAGGGAAACGCCACAGCTCTCTCCAACCAAAAAGAGAGTTCGAGTTCCAACGCTTAATCTCCCCAAGAGACCGACAACAACAAAAAGACAAACACTCAGAGAAAAACCAGAGGTGGAAAATAACAAAAAAAGAAAGAGAGGAAAAGAAGAATTTCAGAACAGAGAAGAGCGAAGACCCCTCCCCCAACCTTTACTGGCCGCACGGCAGTGCGCCAAGCCGCCGGCCAGCCGGCCCGGCAGGGGCTGCAGGAGCCCCAGAGACACAGGGGGCCGCTTGCAGATCACCAGGTACCGGATTGCAGAACAGCGGATCGCCAGGAACAGAGAAACCTACCAGCCGGGAGTCTCCACGAGGATCCCACCCCCACCCCTCACTCTCCACCGGAGCGGAGAGGCTCCATCCCGCCAAAGCCGCCCGGCACCAGCAGAGTGACAAAGGGACCTGTCGGCAGACCACCCGCCCAATCGCGATCGCGACCACCCGCCCAATCGCGATCGCAACCACCCGGTGGGGGCCGCCCAACCCAGCCCGCAACCACCCCAACTGAACTCGGATTGAACAACAACTGACGACCTACACCACACAGAAACAACCAGCTCCAGGGTGAGTACCCCACAGGGGACAGTGTATCCCTCAAGGGATACCAGAGCTGGAGGGAATCCCCAGACCCTGACCTAGACTCCCTACCCCAACACCCGGACCACAGGACCCACTAAAACTGGGAACTGTTCGAGAGCTCCACCAGCCGGTGGAGCACACTCTGCTGGCCAGGCCAGAGCAAGAGCGCCCCTGGAAGGGAGCCTAAATGCCCAAGCCAGGAACAGCACCCCTGGGTCAAGCCTACCAACTGTAGAAGAAATTTGAACTGTGTCCTCCAGGCTGCATAACCTAGGTGGTATACACATCAGCACAGGCCTAACGAGCACGCTCCAGGCTGGGGCCGGAACCAGGCCCGGGGATCCGGCGCCTGAACAACACAACCAACTCCTCCCAACTGAAGTAAAAAGCTGAGCATACGCGTCAACAGAGGGGAGAAAACCAGGGAACAACACTCCCCGGGAAGCACGCCTGTGACAACAAAAGACCTGGAGGCTCAGGACAAGAGAAGCCCAAACCAAAACTCCACCCATATACCCTAGGCTGGGAATTGGGCAACACAGGCTGCCAGCACCTGATAGTAAGCAGGAGCTCAGGCTGACAAGGCGGCTCAGCAATAGAGTGATAGTCGGATGTATGAGGCCCTGGATCTGATTCCTCAGCATCACAAAAGCAAAAAGGGTCAGAAGTGGTGCTGTGGCTCAAATGGTAGGGTGCCAGCCTTGAGCTGAAGAGCTGAGGGACAGCACCCAAACCTAGAGTTCAAGCCCACAACCAGCCCAAAACAAACAAACAAAAACACATCAGGAGCCCATAGCAGACTCCAGTATTTGGGAGAGTGCATCCAGAGCATCTGATCTTCCCAAGAGCACCCTTAGGAGCAAACACAAGCAGTCTAGGCTGCTCAACCCTTCCAAAGGCGGGAATTGCCAGCAATCTACAGCAGAGAGCTGAGAATCCTAAGTAAGTCAGAATAGCAGCTGGAAATAGGCTCCCAACAGAACTAAGATCAGGCACAGACTCTCTCTACCAATACAGAATCAGCAACCAAGCAAAGACAGACACACCAAAACAAAATTGAAGAGCAGTCTCCTGAACCCCCATGCGAAAATCACAGAGAAAAATCACAAGGTTTACCACTACCCAGGACAGCAAGCTCACCTCAAAAGCCAGCAGCCACGCAGGGGAGAGCCCCAGTGGGAGCAAAGCAGGAATGGAAGACAAAAGCTACATCCAAGGGTTGCTGGAGGCAATGACTCAAGAAATAAAGCGAGAAATGGATCAGAAATTGAAAGAGCACAAGGATGAACTATCAAAAGAGATACAGGATATCAAACAAAAGTTGGATGCAAAAATAGAAGCTGCACAAACCTCAGTAAGAAGTGAGATAAACGCCAAATTAGAGGTAATGCATACTGATCTCACCTCATTGAGAGGTGAGATCAGTACTCTGAGAACCAACATTGAATCCATAAAGGGATTCATTTCCTCCATGCAAACCACAACAGAAGCCACGGTCAACAGAGTGAATGAAATGGAAGGTAGAGTGTCAGATACAGAAGACAGAATACACCAACTGGACCAAAAAGTGACAGATATGGAAAAATCACTCAAATTAAACCAAAGGGAAATTCAAGAGCAAGCAGATAATGCTAAAAAATTTAACCTTCGCATAATCGGAGTGGATGAAGGTGAGGAATTCCAGAGCAAGGGAATGCAACACCTATTTAACAAGATAATCAATGAAAATTTTCCCCACCTCAAAAACGACCATCTTAACTACATCACAAAAGCAAAAACTACATACACCCAACAAGCAAGATCCCAGGAGAAACACTTCTAGACACATTATAGTAAAAATGATGGATCTGAATAATAAGGAAACAATCCCGCATGCAGCAAAAATGAAGAAGGAGCTATACTACAATGGGAAAAAAATTAGAATCACTGATCTCTCCACACAAACAATGAATGCAAGAAAAGCCTAGGAAAGCACCATACGAGCCCTGAGAGCCAATAACTGCCAACCCAGACTGATATACCCGGCAAAGCTAGCATTCACATTCGATGGAGAACTGAAAACTTCTAATAGCAAAGAAAAACTAAATGAATACATAAACATTAAGCCAGCATTACAAAGAATTCTAAGAGGGGGGACACAACCTGAAGAAAGCAACCAGGAACTGGGACCTGCCCCAAACAGGCATTACTCAAAGTCTAACTGAGCAAGCACAGGAGGAAAGGAAATAAGAAAAACAGGAAAACGGAATGGCAGGGACAACAATGCATCTCTCTATACTTTCTCTTAATATAAATGGGCTGAATTCGCCAATTAAAAGAAAACGAACTGAGGACTGGATCAGAAAACAAGACCCATCCATCTGTTGCCTTCAGGAGACCCACCTCTCAGCCAAACATACAAACAAACTCAGAGTGAAGGGGTGGAAAAGGATCTACCAATCAAATGCCCCCAGTAAGAAAGCAGGTGTAGCTATCCTGATATCTGACAAAATAAACTTTTCATTAAAATCAGTACAGAAAGACAAGGACGGACACTACATATTAATAAAGGGAACAATCCAAGAGGAGGATATAACCATCATCAACTTATATGCCCCAAATATTGGTGCACCCAGATATGTCAAACAAATGCTCTCAAACTTACAGAATAAAATAGATCCCAATACGATAATACTAGGAGACTTTAACACGCCACTCTCACCAAAGGACAGGTCTACCAACCAGAGGATTGGCAAAGAAGCTACCGAATTAAGTGAGGCCATACTTCAAGCGGAATTAACTGACATCTACCGAGTATTTCACCCTAAAACAACACAGTACACATTCTTCTCAGCAGCTCATGGAACTTTCTCCAAAATAGACCATATCATAGTTCATGCAAGGAACTTAAGCAAATACGAAGGGATCGACATAATCCCCTGTATCCTATCTGACCACAGTGGAATCAAGCTAGCTCTCAATAACAAAGCATACCGCAGAAATTTCTCTAATACATGGAAATTGAACAGCACACTCCTTAACAATGCCTGGGTAACAGAAGAGATCAGAGAAGAAATAAAGCATTTCCTACAAATCAATGAAAATGAAAACACCTCACAAAGAAACTTGTGGGACACAGCAAAAGCAGTCCTGAGGGGCAAATTTATTGCCCTCAGTGCCCACATCAAGAGAATGGAGACAGACCAAGTAAATAATCTCATGTTGCAACTAAAACAACTAGAAAAACAAGAAAAAATGGGACCTAAAGCTACTAGACGAAGCCAGATAACCAAATTAAGAGCAGAGATTAACCAATTAGAAAATCAGAAAACCATAACCAAAATAAACCAAACAAAAAGCTGGTTCTTTGAAAAAAATAAACAAAATTGATGGCCCGTTGGCCAGATTAATTAAAAAAAGAAGAGAGGAAACACATATTAATAGGATTAGGGATGCCACTGGAAACATTACAACACGTACCCAAGATATCCAAACAATTCTAACAGACTACTTTCAAAAGCTATACTCTCTAAAGGAAGAAAACCTGGCAGAAATGGATGCATTTTTAGAGAAATACAAGTTACCCAAACTGAGCAAAGAAGAAGTTAACCAATTAAATAAGCCAATATCCTATAATGAGATACAGGAAGCTATCAAAAGTCTTCCAACAAAAAAAAGCCCAGGACCAGATGGATTCACAGCAGAATTCTACAAGACTTTTAAACAAGAACTAATACCCATACTCCTCAAGCTCTTCAGAGAAACAGAGAAGGAGGGAGCTATCCCAAACTCATTCTACGAAGCCAATATCACACTCATCCCCAAACCAGGCAAAGACCCAACCAAAAAGGAGAATTACAGGCCAATTTCCTTGATGAACACAGATGCAAAGATCCTTAACAAGATTCTAGCTAACAGAATCCAGAAACACATAAAAAAAATAATACACTATGATCAGGTAGGCTTCATCCCAGAGACACAGGGATGGCTTAACATATGTAAGTCTATAAATGTAATCCAACATATCAACAGAGCCAAGGTCAAGAATCACATGATTATCGCCACAGATGCAGAAAAGGCCTTTGATAAAATTCAACATTCATTCATGCTAAAAGCTCTGGAGAAAATAGGAATAGAAGGAACATTTCTAAAAACAATAAAACCCATTTATGACAGACCAATAGCCAATATTATACTTAATGGGGAAAAGCTACAACCAATCCTCCTAAAATCAGGAACAAGGCAAGGATGCCCACTGTCTCCACTCCTCTTCAACATAGTCCTAGAACCCTTAGCCAGGGCAATAAGGCAAGAAAAAGACATTAAAGGGATCCGCATAGGGAAAGAAGAAGTGAAACTATCCCTTTTTGCAGACGACATGATACTATACCTCCACGATCCCAAAAACTCCATCCCCAAACTTTTAGAAATCATAAGTCACTTCGGCAAAATAGCAGGATACAAAATAAACCCACAAAAATCAGTTGCCTTCCTATACACTGATAACGTACAGGAAGAGAGGGAAATAAAGGGAGCAACCCCATTCACAATAACCTCCCAAAAAATAAAATATTTAGGAATTAACCTAACCAAAGATGTAAAAGAACTATTTAATGAGAACTATAAAAAGTTAAAGAAAGAAATTGCAGAAGACACTAGGAAATGGAAAGACCTCCCATGCTCCTGGATAGGCCGACTTAATATAGTAAAGATGGTAATACTTCCAAAACTAATATACAAATTCAATGCAATTCCTATTAAAATCCCAATGACGTACATCACTGAAATACAGAAAACAGTCCAAAAATTTATATGGAACAACAAAAGACCTAGAAGAGCCAAAACAATTCTAGGGGATAAAGACAATATGGGAGGGCTATCCATGCCGAACTTCAAACTCTACTACAGAGCTATAATAACAAAGACAGCATGGTACTGGCACAAAAACAGACCCGAAGACCAATGGAACAGAATAGAAGATCCAGAAATAAATCCACAGGCCTACAGCCAGCTGATATTCGACAAAGGAGCCAAAGACATACAATGGAAGAAACACAGCCTCTTCAACCACTGGTGCTGGGAAAACTGGGCAGCCACATGAGAAAACTAAAAGTGGACCCCAGCCTATCACCATGCACCAACATCAACTCAAAATGGATTAAAGACCTTAACATTAAACCTGAATCTCTGAAACTACTGCAGGACAGAGTAGGAGAGACACTTGAACTAATAGGCACAAGAAGGAACTTCCTGAACAGAGTCCCAGGGTCACAACAAATTGGAGAGATACTCAACAAATGGGACTACCTTAAAATAAAAGGCTTCTGCACAGCTAAATCTATCGCAACCAAGCTAGAAAGAAAACCAACTAATTGGGAAAAAATATTTACCAGCGATATATCAGGCAAGGGGTTAACATCCTGTATATACAGGGAACTCAAGAAACTAATCCCTCCCAAACCTAACAAACCAATTACTAAATGGGCAAGGGAACTAAAGAGGGACTTCTCAAATGAAGAAATAAAAATGGCAAAGAAACACATGAGGAAATGTTCATCATCCCTGGTGGTGAAGGAAATGCAAATAAAGACAACCCTGAGATACCACCTTACCCCAGTCAGAATGTCCCACATCCACAAATCAGCCAACGACAAATGCTGGAGGGGATGTGGAGAAAGAGGAACCCTATTACACTGCTGGTGGGAATGTACACTTATACAACCACTTTGGAAAGCAGTCTGGAGGGTCCTTAGAAAGCTAAAGATTGACCTCCTTTATGACCCAGTCATACCACTTCTAGGCATCTACCCTGAACAACAGGAACCAATATACAAGGACACGTGCACCTCCATGTTTATTGCAGCACTGTTCACAATAGCTAGGATATGGAAACAACCCAGATGCCCCACCACAGATGAATGGATCCAAAAATTGTGGTATCTATACACAATGGAATATTATGCAGCCATTAGAAATGACAAAATAATGGCATTTGCAGGGAAATGGATGGAGCTAGAAGGAATCATGTTGAGCGAGGTAAGCCAAGAACGAAGAGACAAACGGTACATGGTCTCCCTGATAAGTGGATGCTAAATCCAAAATGTTAGGTGATACGACAAAACTAACAGGACTTAAGAAACAAAGAACTTCCACTCATCTGGTTGAACCACTACTAAATATCCCCATGCTCCTGATCACAAATATGGTATATAACATGTGAACACTGTTATATATTACAGACTGTGATAGACAATTTGCTCCAGGAAAGTTAGAATGAACTTGTGACTTTGAAATTATGTAATCACTTAATCACAATCAAAAAAAAAAAAAAAAAAAAGAACCTCGGGGAAGGGAGGGAGGGAGGGAGGGAGGGGATGGTAGGGGGAAAACAATGGAGGAGGTAACAATGTTCAAGAGGAAGTGTACTCATTACCTCACTCATGTAACTGTAACCCTCTGTATAGTATCTTTACAATAAAAAAAAAGGCAGTTAAAAAAAAATGAACTTTAAAACTTTGGGGGGGGGGTGGAAGAGGGGAAGGATAGTGGGAGAAAAACAAAGGAGGGGGTAACAATGTTCCACAAGAAATTACTCATTACCTCATGTAACTGTAACCCCTCTGTACAGCATCTTTACAATAAAATAATTTTTAAAAAGAAAAGGGAAACGAACTTTACAACTTTGGTGGGGGGAGGAGGGGAGATGGGAAGGGATGGGAAGGGGAAACAAAGGAGGAGGCAACAATGCTTGATAAGAAATGTACTCATTATCTGATCCATGTAATTGTAACCCCTCTGTACGGTATTTTCAATCTTTTTCAATCTCTCAAACAAGACGATTTCTGCCAATAGGTTGTCCAAAAACCATTGAACAAGGTTAAAAAATAAAAATGAAACAGACCAAAGTACCCAAGATTCAGCATCTTGTTACTGCAAGTGTCCTGCAACACAAATGGCACAGTATTGCTCTAAAGAAACAACATGAAGGCTGCAGAATATGCTAAGCTTTTGGCCAAGAGAATGAAGAAAGCCAAAGAAAAACACTGGGAACAGATTGCCAAGAGATGAAGGCTCTTCCATCAGAGATCTACTTTTGAGTCTGAGTCCAGTCAAAAAAATAAGAATCATTAAGAGTAACAAATAAACGATTAGACCTTAAAAAAAAAAAAAAAAGGAAAAGAAAGGAGGGGGAGGAAAACACAAGGATTACAAAGGGTCATGAAGGTACTTTTTTTTTTGGTTGGTCGTGGGAATTGAACTCTGGGCTTGGGCGCTGTCCCTTAGCCCTTCAGCTCAGGCTAGCACACCTCCAGTTTTCTGGTGGTTAATTGAAGATAAGAGTCTCACAGACTTTCCTGCCTGGGCTGGCATTGAACCGTGACCCTCGGATCTCAGCCTCCTGAGTAGCTAGGATTACAGGCGTGAGCCACCAACGCCTGGCTTTTTCTTCTTCTTAAAAGTAAAATAAATTTAGGAAATTAAATTTAGCCCCCATTTTATTTCCATGCCAGATTTGGGAGGTCTCAAGGGAGTCCTCCATCAGACCTGTAGTGCTACCTGTGTGCAATGCCACAGGTTTTGTACTTTTTCCTATAGAGATCTTTCACTTCCTTGGTTAAGTTTCCATATTTTGTTGAGGTTATTGTTAATTAGAATGTTTTCTTGATTTTCTTTTCTCCACTTTTTGATATACAGAAAAGCTAAAGATTTGTATATGCTGATTTTATATCCTGCTATGTTTCCAAAAGTGCTTATTAGATATATGTATTTTTGTGTGAGGAATCTTTGGGGTTTTTAAGTACAGAATCATAACATCCATAAATAAAGTTAATGGGACTTCTTTCTTCCTTCATTTAATCCTTTTTCACTTGTTTCTTGTGCCTTATTACTCTCTGTCAGTTCTTTTTCCCCCCTGTCAGTTGTGGGGCTTGAACTCAGTCAGGGCCTAAGCACTGTCCTTGAGCTCTTTCGATCAAGACTAAAGCTAGACCACTTTGAGCCACAGCTCCACTTCTTGTTGTTTTTTTTTAATAAGTTTTTTATTGTGAAAATACTGTACAGAGGGGTTACAGTTATATGAGCAAGATAATGAGTACATTTCTTATCAAGTATTGTTGCCTCCTCCTTTGGTTTTCCCCTACCATCCCTGCCCTCCCACCTCCTCAACTACACTTCCCCCTGCCTAAATTGTAAAGTCGTTTTTCAACATAAAGTCTTGTACATCTCATTGTTATAATGGGTCAGCCTGTATCCCTATTTAAACATTTTGTTTTTTCTCTTCCCCTCCCCAAATTATACCGACATCAAATACAGTGAAAATAGGTTATACTGTTGGGGATCCATGTCTTGTTTTTGAGTTGTTACTTGGAAATAAGAAATTCATGAGGACTTTTCTGCCTAGGCAGAACCATTGTCCTTAGCTATCAGCCTCCTGAGTAGCTAGGATTACAGGTGTGAGCCACCAGCACCTGGCTTTAGTCCTTTTTTTCCCCCTTTAAAATGGCACCATTAATTGACTCATAAGGCAGAGTCCTCATGATCTAAACACTCCCATTAGTCCCCATCTTCCAACACTGTTGCATTTGGGATTAAGAATGCAGAACATACCCGTTGGAATATACGCATTTATATCATTGTTTTCCATCCTTGGTCTTCAAAATGTATGTTTTTGTCACATGCAAAATTTGTTCATTCCATTCCAATAGCCTTGAAAAATTCTTAACTTGCTCCAATACCATCTCAAAATTCTGAAGTCTAGAGCACCATCTAAGTCAGTTGTGGGTGCAACTTTTAGGGGCCATAGTGGCAAACTGTTCTGCTGTGAACCTATGAATCAAACAAGTTCCCACAGCACAATAGTGGAACAGATTTAGGATAAACAATTTTCATTTCAAAAAGGAAATAGAAAAGGAGTAACAGGTCTTAGGCAATTTCAAAACCCAATAGACTCAAGTGACACTCAATCTTTTTTTTTTTCATTTTATTTTATTTTTTTGTGAACATACTGTACAGAGGGGTTACAATTACATGGGCAGGATAATGCGTACATTTCTTATCAAGCATTGCAGCCTCCTCCTTAGTTTACCCTTCACATCCCTTCCCAGCCTCCCTCCCCACCCAATCCTCCCCCCTCTCCCCCTCACCAACGTTGTAAAGCTCGTTTTCGACATGAACTTGTACTTCTCATTGTTGCAACACGTCCACCTGTATCCTTAAACGACTTGTTTTTCCTCATCTCCTCCACAAGTTATACTGACATCAAATATAGTGAAAGCAGGGGTTATACTGTGGGGGAGGGACATACAAAGCAATGAAGAGATAATCTTATAAATGCGTTAGAAACAAATGCATGAAAGAAAAAAGCATTAAAATACATATTTAAGGGTTCATTTTCCTAACATCACAGTATCTGACCTTTTCCGATTGACTCATACATATACTAGATATTACAAATAAGGGAAACCATGGGACCTATGTTTCTTGGGGCCTGGCTTACTTCACTTAATACAATTTTTTCCAAGCCTTTCCATTTCCTAACAAATGGGGAAATGTCATTCTTTCTGATGGAGGCATAGAATTCCATTGTGTATATATACCACATTTTCTTGATCCATTCATCTACTGAGGGGCATCTGGGTTGGTTCCATATCTTAGCTATGGTAAATAATGCTGCAATAAACATGGTTGTGCTGGTAGCTTTAGTGTGGTCTTGTTTGTAAACATTTGTGTAAATGCCCAAAAGTGGGATTGCTGGGTCATAGGGAAGCTCTATGTGAAGTCTTTTGAGGAACCTCCATACTGCTTTCCAAAGTGGTTGAACAAGTTTACATTCCCACCAACAATAAAGTAAGGTTCCCTTCTGTCCACATCCCCTCCAGCATCTGTTGTTGTTAGAGTTCTTGATTTTTGCCATTCTAACTGGAGTGAGGTGGTATCTCAATGTTGTTTTGATTTGCATTTCTTTTATGGCTAGGGATGTTGAGCATTTCTTCATTTGTCTATTGGCCATCCTTCTTTCTTCTTCAGAAGTTTCTCTTTAAGTCTTTAGCCTACTTATTAATTGAGCAGTTGTTTCTTTGAGGATTTGTTGTTGGGGGATTTAATTTTTTGAGTTCCAAGTATATTTTAGATATGAGACCCTTGTCTGTTGTATGGCTAGTGAAGATTTTCTCCCAATCCGTGGGCTTTCTATTGATCTTGCTAGCTATGTCCTTTGCCATGCAGAAGCTCTGCAACTTCATGCAATCCCATTTGTCCAACCTTTCTTTGATTTGTTGTGTTTCCGGATCTCTATTCAGAAAATTTCAGCCTGAGCCAAGGAGACCTAGGGTTTCTCCTATTCCATCCTGTAATGTTTTCAGAGTGTCTGCTTTGCCTTCGAGGTCTTTGATCCATTTGGAATTGATTCTGGTGCAGGGTGATATATAAGGATATAGCTTTAGTTTTCTACAAGTAGTTAACCAATTTTGCCAGCACCATTTACTGAAGACGCTGTCTTTCTTCCATTCTATTGTTTTAGCTCCCTTATCGAAGATTAGATGGCTATAGGTCTGTAGGTTCATTTCTAGGTTTTCAATTCTATTCCATTGGTCCTGAGGTCTGTTCTTATGCCAATACCAAGCTGTTTTGATTACTATGGCTTTATAGTAGAGTTTGAAATTTGGTATTGATATTCCTCCAGCAGTGTTCTTTCCGTTGAGGAGCGTTTTTGCTATTCAGGGTCTTTTATTGTTCCATATGAATTTTTGAATTGCCTCTTCTATTTCCTTGAAGAATGAGGTTGGAATTTTGATAGGTATCACGTTGAATTTGTAGATAGCCTTGGGAAGTTCAAGTGACATTCAATCTTAAGGCTTGACTATAATCTTTCTGACTTCATGTTCTACAAGACACACAGTGTTGGGGTTCAAGGTCTTGAGCATCCATATCCTCTTGGCTTTGAAGGGCACAACTCATGCTTTACATCTCAGAGGATACAAATCACTTCCCTGTGAGTTTTGATGTGAATGTTTTGGAACAATTCTCCTTTAACTTGCCAAGGTATATTTTTCCCGAGGGGAGAAAAATAATCTAATTTTTTTTTCTTTTTTTCTTCCTTTTTTTTTTTTTTTTTTTTGTCTGCCAAGGCTGATCTCTCACATGAAAAGCATAGTTTTTTCAGCCAGGAGAACAAAAAATAACTTCAAAAAGAGGCAAGCACCTGAAAAATCTGATTCCTCCAGTAATTAAGCCAGGCATCTTGACTTCTAACACACAGAACACAGTCTCTTGAAAAATTCAATGACTCTTTTATATCAAGCCCAGTTATATGCCCATCAGGGAAAGTTAGTCACTTTGGAGTTTTCTGGTAAAGGAAAGAAGGAAGGAAGGAAGGAAGGAAGGAAGGAAGGAAGGAAGGAAGGAAGGAAGGAAGGAAGGAAGGAAAGAAGGAAGGAGAGAGAAAGAAAGACTCAGCTCTTGCTAAGCACAGGAAGGTCAAAGAGTTTCAGGCCAGCCAAGGTAACACGAGACCCACTACAAACAAAAAATAGAATTTTACCTTTCCTGATTTCAAATGCTTATGATTTTATCTCAGTGGTCTTCAATCTATGGCACACACACACACACACACACACACACACACACACACACACACACACACCTTTCTATAGCAAATATTTTTTTGTACTCCTTTCATTGTCCTAAAATGAAATTCCTTTAAAAAAAACTTAAACTGCCTACATATAGTATTTGTTTAGTAAAACTTTAAAAAAATGTGTTAGCCATAATACAAAGGAGAAAAGAAAAGGATGATATTTATGTAAAACAATGTGTGTGCCTCTCCACATGGGCTCAGTAGGATTTGACATCTACAAATGCATCTTGATTTAAATGTGTTGTACTGGTGATTTGAATGCTAAAGCAGCATGACTACCAAGAACAACTCTTGTTAAAGTTCCAAACAAATAAACCCTCCCATCAATTTATATGCTAGCCAGGGTAAATTCAGTCTATTGTAAAATTATGTAAAAACTATTGTGTTTATATATAAACTGCATCTAGGTTCTATATTCCAAATTATAAGCAAGTTTCCATCTACCCAAGTAAAGATGGTGAAGTATTAAAGTTATGAATATTGACCATCTACACTATTCCCACACTAGTGCTATAAGTGCACTAGTAGATAAAATTCAACAGATAGATCAGCATTATTCAGTGTAGAACACTCAAAGCCAAATGTACAAAAAAAAAATCAATGTCTATAAAATAGTAATGTTTACCAAATTCATTCACTAAATTTGGAAGATATTAAGGAGGAAAACACATGCTTGACATTCAATGGGGATGAATTTAAGGTAAGTAAAAATATGCACAAGGCTTTTCTGGGCCGGATGCCAGTGGCCCATACCTGTAATCCTAGCTACTTACAAGGCTACGAGATGAAGATTTCAGTTTGAAGCCAGCTCAAGCAGGAACGTCCATGAGACTCATCTCTAATTCAATACCAAAAAGCTGTTGTTCCAGTGGTAGAGCACTAGCCTTGAGCAGAATAAGCTCAGGAACAGCACCTAGGCCTTAAGTTCAAACCCCAGAACCAGCACCAAAAATATTTTTTTTCTAACTTGAGTAAACTATAAACAATGTGAATTTGAAAATAAAATTTATCCTGTATAAAGTTTATTAATAGAAATGTTTGCAGGAATGCCTATGAAGTTGTTAGGTTCTAAGACCTAGCAGCCTCAGTAATTGTGAATTTTTCTACCAGTATCAGAGCCAGCAAGATAGAATAAGGCTGCTTGGTGGAGAACAGATGCTCTGAGATCATCAGGAAAAAAAATTATCATAATCATAGAATTCTGTATATTGATTTTGAAAGATGTGAGGACTTTGGGCAATATCTTAGTTTCTTACATAAAATCACCTTAAAATATTCCTGAATCCTTGGGTGATTTGATTGCTATTAGTCTCTATTCCAAGCTTTACATTTTTATGAATCTTTAGAGCTGGGCACAGATGTGCAATCCTAGCTACTCAAGAGGCTGAGATCTGAGGATCACAGTTCAAAGCCAGCCCAGATAGAAAAGGCTGTGAGACGCTCATCTCCAATTAATCACCTAGAAGCCAGAAGTGGAGTTGTGGCTCAAAGCAGTAGAGTATTAGCCTTGAGCAAAATAAGCTCAGGGACAGCACTCGGGCTCTGAGTTCAAGTCCCACAACTGACAAAAGAAAAAGGAAAAAGGAATCTTTATACTGCAAAAGTATCAGTATTTATAGAGCATGAGCCCATTCTGATGGGTGTGAAAAGGAACGGAAAGCTGTCAGCATCATCAGAGAAGGAAGGCTGAGCTGGGTCTGCGGAGGTCAGGCCTTACTGACAGCATCTACAGAGACCATCATTGGCCTGTGGGCTCTCGAGGGAATAGGATGCTGGGCCATAGAAAGGCCCAAAACAGGTGTACGTGGTCAGAGCTTTCATCCACACTTCTGCTTCCCTTCCCTTGCTCTACCTTACTTCAACCTCACAACAACCCTATATAGAAGTTAATGTCATTATGTCAGTGGTGAAGATGGAGAAATGTTCTGACAATCACACAGCTAGTAAATCAAGACACTATGTACATTTTCAAATGAATGAATCTAAGCCAGGTGTTGTGGGGCATGTTGTAAGCCTAGCATTTGGGAGACTGGGGGGAAAGGAGAAAGAATTCAAAGCTTAGGCTAAAGAGCAGAGCCCTGTTTCCAAACGGGAAAAGAAAAGAACCTTTCTAACTCTTTTTTATCCTTTAGTAACTTTGCAATTTATATTTTACTCATCTGTAATTTATAGAAGTACTTTTCACCATTCCTTTTATAGCAACTAGAATATTAGTTAGATGTATCTTCTATTTTCAAATGTAGTCATTGAAAGGAGACATGTGGACTACAGGAAAATCTAAAATGTAGATATTATATTTAAATGAAGCTTCAAATGTAGACTTACAATTACTAATGTCCTCAGGGAACACCTAAACTTACTGAGACATAAAAGTGACATTGGGGTTTTTTTCAGAGTTTAGATCCTTTCTGATAAAAATTTTACTTATGTATAAATTACTTTTCTCATTTCTGGAACAGGAAAAAGAAAAGGGGGGAAATGTGTGAGTTGAAGAAAAGAAGATGCAAAAGAACAACGTCAATTACAAAAGCAGGTAGTACCTAATGCTGAGGGGTGGGGCTCAAACCCTAGGCCCACTTTGATGTCCAGAGCTGAGGGTTAGAGCTAATGGGTCAGGGCTGGGCTTCCCTGAGAGCCAGAATTACATCTTTATGACCCTCACATGAGGTCTAATGCAAACCTAATAAGAGATGCTCAAGCCGGGCACTGGTGGCTCACGCCTGTAATCCTAGCTACTCAGGAGGCTGAGATCTGAGGATCGCAGTTCAAAGCCAGCCCGGGCAGGAGAGACCGTGAGACTCCTATCTCCAATAAACCACCAGAAAACCGGAAGTGGCGCTGTAGCTCAAGTGGTAGAGTGCTTGCCTTGAGCTGAAGAGCTGAGGGACAGCGCCCAGGCCCAGAGTTCAAGCCCCACGACCTACAAAAAAAAAAAAAAGAGAGATGCTCAAAAAATATCTGAAGCTAAAAGATACATTTTTTTCAAGATAATTTTTTGTGTGTGTGAAAATACCATATAGAGGGGTTACAATTACATGGGCAAGATAATGAGTACATTTCTTATCAAGCACTGTTGCCTCCTCCTTTGTTTCCCCTTCCCATCCCTTCCCATCTCCCACCTCCCTCACCCCCCACCCCCCACCCCCACCAAAGTTGTAAAGTTTGTTTTTCTACATAACAACTTGCACAGCTCATTGTTGCAATGGTCCACCTGTATAAAAGATATATTTTTAGAGAATTAATTTAATAGAGGGAACAGAAGAAAAAGGACATATATAGGGATACGTAATGTGACTGATTTATTATGTCCAGAGGCTGAGACTCCAAGATCTTCTCTCTGCTAACATGAAGTTCCCAAAGCCTAAATTGCTTGCTTAGTTCAAGGAATACTTTCATTTTTCTATGGCAATAGAACATCGAAAAATTGGATATTTTAAAACATCCACCCAGCTTTTTCATGTTGCCCAGAGAGCTAGTAAGCAACTTATTTTTAAGTTAACTAGGGAGAAATAATGTTTTTTAAATTATTCTTTTCTAATATTTTCTCTATCACCTTCAAACATCTGGGCTTTGTTTCTCAGCTTTGAAAATCATTCTTATGTATACACACTGGGATTTATGTGTGATTAGAAACACAAAACTGGCTTTCATTTATGTGGAGCATTATGAGGATTCTGATACAGTCAGAAGTCAGGCATTCCCACACAGCCACAAAAACTTTCACACAGATATATAAATCCAGGAATCATTTGTCTTTATATAGCACATTTTCTGGAAGAAGGTCAAACATATCCACTATCAAGCCATGTGGAACAGTGATTAAATGTTTAAAACAAGACAGAACTCTGGCCTAGGATAGAGTCCACACCTCTTTGGTATCGCCTAGTCATTTTTCTAACCACTCTTCCTAATGAAATGATCAAACCAAAGCATTTTAAGACTGCATGAGACATTATTAGCGTATCTAGATTCTAGAGACATTATTAGCATATCTAGATTCTAGGGCAAAGCACACCATCAAATGCATGACTATCCATATTTTGTCAATTCATTCTTTGTGAATTGCTACATGAAATGTTTCTGGGAATGCGTGAAGAAAACCTGAATTTTGCTCTTTCTTAAGAGCAACTTTACACATGTAAAAATGGGTTGCCAGAAAGTAACAAAGTACATAATGGCAGGAAGAAAGATATTTGGGAAAGTCTGATAGTTGCTTTTTTTTAAATATATTTAAACATCTATTTTGCAACTTATATTAAACAAGTTAGAGAAAATGATAATATTTTTTAAAAGACAGAGGGCCAAAAACTGTCACAGGCACGTCTCTGTTCCAAATTTGTGCCTTGAGAGGGATATTTGTTCCACTGCTGGGAATCAGAGGCTTGCTTATTCCAGTACTGCTAGCGGCAGGTCCTGTGCTAACATTTTTCAGTAGTTTACAGCAGCTAAGTTTCCAAAGTACTGTATCTTTGAGGTCCAAGACCTTGTTTAAGTGATAAAGTTTCTGAAACTTGCTACTACTAGTAAGTCACTTGGTTCATTTATCTAAGGCTTTCAGAAACACAGTTTAGAAATGGCCCTAAGGAGATTTGTAGTGATGATGCCATAGTCCATCTGGAAGGAGCAGCTTTAAGAATTATGTCCTATGTGAACTCATAACTTTCATCTCAGGAATAAAGCAAAGCCTAAAGCAAAACACAACTGGCATTTATGCAGCCTTCATTTTCAGCGAATTCCAAATTTCCTGTAAGTGTCTAGTAATAAAAGTTGGGTTAAATAAATTGTATTCTGTCATACAATGGACAACTATGCAGCCATCTCTTAAATATAAAAAAAATATGAAATGAGAAATGTCTATACTGTGTGGTTAGGCTAAAAAAAAAGGCTGCAAATCACAGTTGAGTAAAAATATAAATAAAATAATCATTGTTAGCTCTATTTAGATAATAAGATTATATGTGATTTTGTTTCTTGAACTTTTTGACAAAAAGTACTATTTTTATTAAATAGATTTAAAATAATTATAAAAAATAAAGTGATTCCACTATTATCCATCCAGCAAAACATACTTTGAAATAAGGTCCTGGTAGTACACACCTGCAATCCCAGGGGAAAGACAAAGGATTATAAGATCAAGGCCAGTCTTAGTTATAAAGAAAGAAAGGGCTGGGAAGGTGGCTCAGTAGTAGAGCACTTGCTTTGCATGCCTGAGGCCCTGGGTTCGATTCCTCAGCACCACATAAGCAAAAAGAAAAAAGCCAGAAGTGGCACTGTGGCTCAAGTGGTAGAGCGCTAGCCTTGAGCTGAAGAGCTGAGGGACAGTGCCCAGGCCCAGAGTTCAGGCCCCACAACCGGACCCAAAAAATAAATAAATAAATAAATAGAAAAAAAGAAAGGGAGGGACTCCCTCCCGGAGAGAGAGAGAGAGAAAGAAAGAAAAGAAGGAAGGAAGAGAGGGAGGGAGGGAGGGAGGGAGGGAGGGAGGGAGGGAGGGAAAGAAAGAAAGAAAGAAAGAAAGAAAGAAAGAAAGAAAGAAAGAAAGAAAGAAAGAAAGAAAGAAAGAAAGAAAGAAAGAAAGAAAGAAAGAAAGAAAGAAAGGAAGAAAGGAAGGAAGGAAGGAAGAAAGAAGAGTGGGAGGGAGGGAAGGAAGGAGGAAATGGAAGAGAGAAAGGAAAGAAGGGAGGGAGGGAAATAGGAAAGGAAAAGAAAAGAAAGGAAGGAGAGAGGGAGGGAAGGAGGGAGGAAGGGAGAAAAGAAGCTGAGAAGAAGAGATGGAAGAAGAAAGGGAGAGAGTGAGTGAGGGGAAAATCAAAAAAGTAGAAGCTGAAGTATTTTCTGTAATTTTTAATATAAGCTTCTTTTGCACAGTCTTTAAATTTTTCTTACTCTTCTTTCCAGTCAAATCTGTATTATCTTATATTGCTGTGTAACAGGTGACTCTAAAACTCAGCACAACACACATTTATTATCTCAGCACTACTGGAAAATGAGTCTCGGCCCATCTTCTGTAGGTCTTCTGCTTCATAATCCATTCTTCCCTCCACACGCTGACCCATAGTCTATATCATGTAAAAGTGTCACTGGGGAAGGACCTACTACTAAATTCACTCACATTGGGCACAACAGGAAGTTGCACTAAGAACCTCAGTTCTTTGCTGGTTGGTGGCCATATGTTGCTCTCATTCCCATGACCTCAGCCACACAAAATCCCAATGCAAATAAGCTGCGAAAATGAAGAGATCTGCTAGCAACCCAGAGATTACAATAACCTAACCCCAGAATAGTCCGTTAACTATGACATATTCTATTGGCTAAAACTGTGTCATTCAGTCCAGTTGACACTCAAGCCTAGAAGAGCACCCAGGAGCATGGATTCAAACATTAGGATCCTCAGGGATCATCTCAAAGTCTGCATTAGCATATCATTCTTTTCCAATTAGCTTTTAACAGTTTCCACTATCTACCCTAGAATCCATTCTCTTCTTTGAGGGTGAAGTATATAAATTCAATATATAAAAAGTACATAAATTCAAAGTGTATAAATGTAAGCAAATAATTTTTCAATCTTCTGTGTTATACTTTATATCTTGGGTAACATAAATAATACATTCTATAACATTTTCTTGCAAACAACAAAACTCTCACCAGAGACTGTTCAATAATATGTCATGGTAATGGTGTTTTTACTGGCATTGCTACTATGTCTTACAGACAAGAGATTTACAGCAGCATAAATTTCTCGGTGTATGAGATTTGAAAGACCACATTATCTACATTTTCAAAACAAAAGTGAAAATATCTATTGTGACAATGCTAACCACTGCCTCCACAACCAAATTTTCAGGGATAGAATGATACTAATGAAAAGTCACTGACTAAAATAATTAAAGGACAATAAGCATTTAGTTCTTAGCATAAATAAAGGAAAGCATTACTATGGTACAGTGTACCTGTACAACCCAATTTGGAGTAAGTATGAAGTTAACTGGAAAATGCTTTAGCATGGCAAAGAGGGAGGCAAAAATAAGCAAGCTATTTACTCATCTAGATCAGTGAGCAGCATATTAGTTCCTTACAATGATTTATCTATATCCTTCACATTGGGATGCCCTATAATAATGAAGTTCCCAAATACAATTCTTCCAAGTAAACCACCATTTGTATAAGAAGAAGGATTTTTTTCTTGGTTATTTAGTAAATTGCAACACTTCAATCATCCAAGAAGGCAAGTAAAATAGCACTGCAATTAAAATACAATGATGGTTGACCACTCAGACTCAGACTAAAGCAGCCCTGATACATGCCTCCTCACCCAGAGGAAAGAATATACCAGCAAATTTCTTATAACACACATCTCAACAATTATCTTTGAATGAAATCAGCTAACGTGAGGCAACGGTGGGGATCAGGAGAGAATCACAGAAGGGGTGACATTAATCATGACGCATTCTACTCATAAATTGACATGTTCAACTGAAGTCCTTTTGTACAACTACTTAAAGACCATTTTTTAAAAATACATAAAATAATAAAATAAAAACAAGTATCTTTGAAGGGTTTTTTTTGTTGTTTTTTGCCAGTTATGGGGCCTGAACTCTGGGTCTGGGTGCGTGCTGAGCGTCAGCTCTTCAGCTCAAGCCTAGAGCTCTACCACTTGAGCCACAGCGCCACTTCTGGCTTTTTCTGCTTATGTGGCGCTAAGGAATCAAACCCAGGGCCTCATGCATGCAAGGCAAGCACTCTACCACTGAGCCACCTTCCCAGCCTGAAATTCACCTCTTATTTCAGGCTTCCAGAAATAAAACCTCAGACGTAGATGGCTTCATCTGCAGGCACTGATGTCTGCTTAGGAGACATTGTCTTATCCTATATCCAATAGCTATTCTTTCCAACATTCACATAAGTCTCAAAAAAGATGGTAGCCATTTCTTAGTTATGAAAGTACTGATTTTATGTAAAAGTAGAAGTCCAGCAAATGAGCATAAGGGAAAAATAATGTATCAATCTATATAATTATGTGCTGGTTACCTAGCATGTATTAGGCCAAAAAATGTTGGGTAGATGGATGGATGGAGTTTTATCATTGAAAAGTTTGAATTGACTGAATTTATTACTCAACTTCCTGTCACAGTGACAAAAGTATCTGAGAAAACAATTTAAAACAATGAAAGATTTATTTTGGCTCAGTTTCAGGGTTTAAGCTATTTATTGTTTCTAAGTAGCATAGAACAAAATGTGATAGAGCAAAATGTACCTGCTTGATGGCATGTGGGAAGCAGAGAGATTAGAGATAGGAAAAGGCAGAGGAAAAAGTAGATGAGGAGCCAGGCACCAGTGGTTCATGCCTGTAATCCTAGCCAGTCAGGAGGCTGAGACTGAGGATCACGGTTGGAAGCCAGCTGGGGCAGGACAGTCCATGAGACTCTTATCTCCAATTAACCACCTGAAAACTGGAACCTGCGCTATGGCTCAAGTGGTAGAGTGCTAGCTTTGAGCTGAAGAGCTGAGAGACAGCTCCCAGGCCCAAAGTTCACAATGGGAGGGGAAAAAAAGTGGATGAGGAAGTAGAAGAGGAGCTGATAGGAGGAAGAAAAGAAGACAGTGTAAGAAGAGGAGATAGAGGAAGAAGAGAGCTTTTGAGAAGACATACCTTTCAAATGCAGGCCTCAAGAGGAAAGCAACATCTTCTAATAGCTCCTAACGAATGGATTCACCCACTGATAAGGCTAGTGTCCTCATGATCCAATCACCTCTCAATAGCACCAGCACCTGGGGACTAGGCCTTCAACATGACCTTTCTAGGGGGACACTCCATATCCAAATCATAATAGCTGCCTTTCTTATACTATCATAGTCAAAAAGTTCTTCCCCCTGTGGTATATCCCCTGTTGTCACTGTTTTATTTATTTTGGTACCATGCATCTTGTATATACACTTATCTAATTTGGGGAGAAGGGGAATAACAAAATGCTGAAACAAGGACACAGGATGACCTATTGTGCCAGTAAGACTCACAACACATTATGTTGAAAATGAACTTTACAACTTTTGGGGGGGGGGGGGAGTGGGAGAGGTGGAGGAAGGAAGAATTGGTAGGAGAAAAAGGAATGAGTAACAATGTTCAACAAGAAATATACTCATTACCTTACTCATGTAACTGTAACCCCTCTCTCTGTACAGCATCTTTACAATAAAATAATTTTTTTAAATAAAGCTAAACATTACCTTTCCCAGGTTCTCTTGCTACAGGTTCTGGATGTAACTTAAGTTCTGACCATGACAATGCATGGAAGGCCTTAGAGAGGTGGGGCTTGAGGCCCTGCTTCTGCTGGTGCAGTCCCATACCTCTAGGGTTGTTACCAAGTTAGCAGAAGCAGCTTCCAGGCCATGACAGAAATTCCTTCAGTACCTCAGGAAGCAAAGCTTTGAGAATTCATCCTAATAGCTATATCATCTTTAGTCTTCTCTTGAGTCCTTCTAACAACTCTAGGGTCTACTCAATGATCTATATCTACTCCCAAAAAGGGAGCAGACTCTGCTCTCTATAACTGAATGACTAATATGATGAATTATACAGAATTTAGATGAAAGAAGCCCAGGTACAGTGTGAGGCCCAAGGTCTTGGACAGGACAGGTACCATCTTTCAAGAGCAATAAGACTGATGCTCAAAGTGAAGACTACCTTTGAAGAGATATTATTTTCTTTCAGATTCTTAGAAAATAGGGCATAGGGGCAGGACCCTGTGACTGTCAGTCAGGGACATAGTCTTTCACAGGTTACTAAAATCCTAGTCCAATGTTTGGTTGGGATATTTGGGTTGAATTAGGAGGAACATACCATGCCTCATAAAACCATGTGGACAGAGAAAACAAACAGTGCTGAAAAATGAGCCACAAACCAGTGATGTGAATAAATCTAACAATAATCTAATGCCTGACATGTATCACCTAATTGTCCATGCTACTCCTGGACTTAATTACTAAATGCTAGAAATTATGAAATCTTTGGGGTTGAAGGCATGGCTCAGTTGGTAGAATGCTTGCCAAGTGAGCTAAGTGTCAGGTACTGAGTTTGAGTGCTAATCTCATATCAAAAAAAAGAATTATGAAATTCTTATTATCAAAGTAACACAAAAAATTCATTGAAGTGAGATCAATGCTCACAATAGGGCTTTCCCATAGGTATAGTGAAAGTTTCTAGAAGTTATTTAATGTAACTCTTTTCCAGTTGTCCTTTGTTTTTGTTTCTATGCTATTCCTGTGAGGCTCTATTGCACTGAGGTCAGTTATAAAGCCCAGAGAAAATATCTTCATTGAAGATGTTGATTGTTAACTCGACTCTTCTCCCATGGTAAGTTCCCCTCATACAGAAGCCGGAAATCATTCAAAAAGGCCATGGACCATGCACTGGCAAGTATGGTCTAGAAGGAAGCAGTTCTATATTGTTATAATTACAGGAAACCATTACAACCTCAATGTTACTTGTTTCCAGCAAATATCAATTGACTATAGCTAATGATTCTCCCAAGTAGCATCAAGGGATAATAGAACTAATACACAAATACACAAGAGGAAAATCCTATGGTAAATATACAATGTTATAGCTCAAATGTGTTGGTAAATTGCCTACATATACAAAATATCCAAAAGAAGAGAGTTATTTCAACAGACAGCTGTTGAGATAGTAGTATGCAACTCAAAGTCCAGTTAGAATTCTACCTTAATAAATGTAAGTCTTTTTGTAAGGTAAATTATATCCATAATCCTGATAATTAAACTCAAGGAAGCTTGTTTTGTTAATTGGAGGAAAGAATGTAATTCACTACTATATGTAAATGTTATCTAAAAGTTTTAAAGTGATGACAAGTTTTAAAGTTTTTAATATATCTGTTTAATTTCATGCTTGGTATGAAGTCATCTCTAACTTTCACAGAATATTAACCATAATTATCTCTGTAGCACTTCAGTGCTCAGTCATTTCTTTGCCTCTGAGGTCTCTAAGAACCTTGGTTGACTTGGTAGAATTAGTCACTTGCCCTTAATACCCTCTGTGATCACATAATACAATCTCCAAGGTTCAGAAAAGAATGTGAATATTTAAGACAGTCTTAGTTACCAAGAGATTCTCCCTAGTGGGATCACAGATAAATGCAAAACAGAGACTGGACCGATCAGAATGAATATAAAAACACAGTATCTAGTTCAGATTCATAAGAGAGGCAAATAGAAGGTAGCAGCCAGGATATAGTGCCACCTCCTGGTCAGCTAAGGTTAAAAAAAAAAAGAACCTTCAAGAAATAAAATCCAAAAACAATAAAAATAAAATAAACTGAGAGAATCATTTAAAGTTCTGCACTAACAGTTCTAAGGTTGTATTGTTTATTGTTGGATTAAAGCTTAGATGTGGTTCTTTAAAAAAAGGAAAAGAAATAGCCTGGTAGCATTACTGGTATTTCATTGGCTGATTTAGGGTTATAAGACAGTGGAAATTTCTTTCATTCAGTGAAATAAGTATTGGGTTACCTGGAGAAATAGTTTGAACTATAGTTCATTTACTTTTTTAAAGTTAGTTCTAAGTGATTAGTGATGCTTATCAAGACACAGGAAAAGGAGAGATATAGTCCATAAAAACTTAGAATGCTCATTCTAAAACATTGCTAATCTAGCTTCCTTTTTCAGAATTTTCCCACACCTTATTTAAATTGGAATGCAATAAACATCCCCTTTAGATATGAATATTTGATCCACTGGAAAAGAATACAATTGATTACTTTTTTTCAAATCAATACAGCTCCAGTTTTATTTGGGTTTAATATTGAGAGAAGTCTTTCAAATATTCCTTGTTCATTAACTCACAAGTTATTTTGTTAAAATCATCTAATTTGTGTGAGTAGGGAATATGTTTTGAGACCTAATAACCATCACTATATACTCACTTTTTCAGCATACAAATTATAGAGTTTGAGCCCAGAAAGGGGCCTTTGAAAGCAATATAACTTACACTTCATTCCTTTTTTTTTTATTGTGAAAATACTGTACAGAGGCGTTACAATTACATGGGCAAGATAACGAGTTCATTTCTTATCAAGCATTGTAGCCTCCTCCTTTGTTTCCCCTTCCCATCCCTTCCCATCCTCCCCCTATCGCCCCCCACCCAGCCCTCCCCCCCCCCACCAAATTTGTAAAGTTTGTTTTTCAACATAACGACTTGTATATCTCATTGTTGCAATGGGTCCACCTGTATCCCTAGTTAAACGATTTGTTTTTGCCCTTCCCCTCCACAAATTATACCAACATCAAACACAGTGAAAGCAGGGGTTATACCATGGGGGAGGGACATACAAAGCAACAAAGAAATCATCTTATAAATATGTTAGAAACAATTGCATAAAAGAAAAAAAACATTTGAATGCTTATCTTGGGGTTCATTCCCCTAACATCAACTTATCTGACCTTTTCTGCTTGACTCAGACATATACTAGTTATTGCAAATAAGGGAAACCATGGGACCTATGTTTCTTTGGGCCTGGCTTACTTCACTTAATATAATTTTTTCCAAGTCTTTCCATTTCCTAATAAATGGGGCAATGTCATTCTTTCTGATGGAGGCATAGAATTCCATTGTGTATATATACCACATTTTCCTGATCCATTCATCTACTGAGGGGCATCTGAGTTGGTTCCATATCTTAGCTATGGTAAATAACGCTGCAATAAACATAGTTGTGCTAGTAGCTTTAGTATGGTCTTGTATGTGATCATTTGGGTAAATGCCCAAAAGTGGGATTGCTGGGTCAGAGGAGAGCTCTATGTGGAGTCTTTTGAGGAACCTCCATACTGCTTTCCAAAGTGGTTAAACAAGTTTACACTCCCAGCAACAATGCAGTAAGATTCCCTTCAGGAACCACTTCATTCCTTAGAACCCAAGTATCTCAATTTTAAACATGGCAAACAGTAAGATCCCATGGTCTGCTAAGCCTTCAATACCAACCCCATAGTCAAACAGTAAATAACACAAAAATCTGCTACTTTTTTTTTCACTCTTTCATTACTAACAAACACAGCCATTGTCCTTAAAGAGTTGGGTTTTTGTTTTTTTTTTTTTGAAGCATAAGCTAAAACAGTAATAAGCCCAGCAATCAAAATACCCACCATCCGAGTCAAATCAATTAAACCATGAAATTGCTTTAACCAGAAGAAGCTTTGAAAGATTTCTAAGGCCAGGCCCATCTCAAAGAAACCGTCAGGACCTTTTCCTGTCTTAAATTTTTTTAAGTTATTCTAGCAAGAATTTATTATACCAGTGACTACACTGTTGAGCAAAAATTCCAGAGTTAATTATTGCTAATGTTAATTCTTCAGCTTACATAATCACTAAAATCCTTTGGCATAGAGTTCCTATCCTAAAACAGTTCACAGAGTCATTTAAATGTGTTTCTTGGCAGGCCAAGGCAATGGTGAATCGAATCCATAACCTTGTTCTCCTGCCTTTCACATTCTCCACCATTTCCTCTAGTGACTAGCACATTTTACATTGTTCTGGTGACACATTAACAAAATTAACTTTGCTCAGGATTTAAACTCAAAACTGGGTTCAAATCCTCTCTTTGCCACTAACCAAATATGTGCCCTAAAGCAAGTGATTTAATTTCTCAAAACCTGTGGTTTGTTTGTTTGTTTTTCTTTGACTTTAAGGTACAGCATACTCATTACCTACGTCAAGGGGTTGCTAAGCACTAGGTAAGTGATCCATTTTCTGCAACTGGGCATACAGCAAGCAGCAAATATTTGACTTTCTTTGGCCATATTTTTTTTTAATTTTTAGTTTTTACTATAGAGCAAGCTCCATGCTAAGTGCTGAAGACATGATGAAATAGAACCAAATTGTAATTCCTTTGTACAACTACTTAGTAACCATTGTTTTAAGGAAATACAACCCCATCTCCCAGAAGTAGAGAATAGGACAGATTAAGGGCACGTTGACAAAAATAATTATGAATAGTGACAAGTTAGAATGGAATGAGGTCTAAGATAAAGACTACAGGAACAAGGAGAGAAAGAAGATCAAGGAAGGCTTCTTTAAACAAATGGCATTTCAACAGATAAGTAAAGGCTGACACAGATCTGGCCATGTGACAGGAGAGTGTTATGGCAGAGAAAATACCAAGTAAAAACTATCATAGATAGGATGCACGGAGAAAGATGGCGGCATGATGGGATGTGGGAAAGCAGTGCACAGACCCCACACCCATCATTAAAGAGATTCAAAACACCCAACTGTGAATAAGAAGAGCCAAATTTGATATCAACCACGAGAGCAAAGCATTGTGGGAAAAGCAAATATTGGGCTTAAGAATGAAAAATAGGGCCTACAAAATGGGCAAAGCTAGATCAGCTCCTCATAAAAACTCTCCTGAAGTATTCATTATATTGGACACTATGTGGGAAATAGAAGAGAAGCAGCTCAAATCTCAGGATTTGGAAGTTATACTAATGAGTTGCAGGATGAGAAAAAGTTCTCTGATTCCTTTTCCTTCACTACCTTCTCCAGATTCAGCCTCAAACAGAAACAAAATAGGAAGAGTACTTGTCTCTGTCCCAAAATAACCTTCAATATTGAATTGTCTCCACTTTGCCTGAAATTCCATCATTAGAATAAAAGCCTAAATTTAAAAAAAAAAAAAAAAAAAAAACTCCAACTCTGAGTAGGAAAAAGTTTCAGGAATATACCACCCAACTGATCAAACGTAGTTTCCATGTATACAAAGGGATGATTTCTATCCAGAGTTGAAAGGGATAATAAGTTTTAAATAAAAATGACAAGAATCGGGCTGGGAATGTGGCTTAGTGGTAGAGTGCTTGCCTGGCATGCATGAAGCTCTGGGTTTGATTCCTCAATATCATATAAACAGAAAAGGCCGGAAGTGGTACTGTAGCTCAAGGGGTAGAGTGCTAGCCTTGAGCAAAAGCAGCTCAGAAATAGTGCCCAGGGCCTCATTTCAAGCCCCAGGACTGGCAAAAAGAAAAAAGAAAAAAAGGTGGAGTGGGGGGGAATACAAGAATTAAGCAACTTGGTAGTCCTTGGGAGAAAAAAATTCCATGGAATGAGAGTTCGGAGCTGGAGAGTATGGCATTGAGATGGAGGGATGAAATGTGATCCCATTAATGTGTAACAGGAGCAAGAACCGCTGGCAAATCCAGCTCTGCTTCCTCCTTCCCAGTATTTCACCAGTATTCAAAGACCACCTCTCCTTTCAACACTTAGACATATTATTACAAAACCAGGGCCTAGGAATGAAGTATCTACAGATGTAAGCCAAAAAGGCTTAGGCTGATGGACACTTCTTTCAGACAATACTGAAATGGTTTCTAACACTAAGGATAGGAATGAATAGGAGATAGAAAAGTACTGGTTCTGGGGCTGGGAAGGTGGCTCAGTGGTAGAGCACTTGCCTTTCATGCTCGAGGCCCTGGGTTCGATTCCTCAGCACCACATAAGCAAAAAGAAAAAAGCCTGAAGTGGCGCTGTGGCTCAAGTGGTAGAGCACTAGCCTTGAACTGAAGAGCTGAGGGACAGCACCCAGGCCCAGAGTTCAGGCCCCACGGCCGGACCCAAAAAAAAAAAAAAAAGTGCTGGTTCTATGAATGCTAAGAGACTCTGGTCAGTGAGTCAAGTTCCTACTTTAGGGTTTATGACAGGTAATTTGTGTGTCTGTGTGCGTGCATGTACACACGCTCACACACACACACACACACACACACTCACACACCCCAGACCTGAGGCTTGATCTCAGGGCTTGGGCACTGTCGTTGAGCTTATTTGCTGAAGGCTAGTGTTTCACCACTTGAGCCACAGCTCCACTTCCAGCTTTTTGGGTGGTTAAGAGTCTCATCAACTTTACTGCCTGGATTGACTTCAAACCACAGTCCCCAGATTTCAGCCTCCTGAGTAGCTAGGATTATAGGCATGAGCCACCAGTGCCTGGCTTGTTACAGTTAATTTTAGATCACCGATTTTATTGGTTAAGGGATGCCCAGTAGCTACTTGATATTATTTCTGGATGTATCTGAGAAGTTGTTTCCAAAAGAAATCAGCTCTTCAACTAGTGAACTGAGAAAAGCAAGTATTCCCAATGTGGATGACCGTCATCCAATCTGCTGAAGGTCTGGCTAAAAGGTGAGTCTACCATCTGCATGTTGGGAGATTCATTCTTCTTCTGCTCTTAGACACTAACATTGATGCTCTTTGTTTGCTGACATTTAGAAACAGGCCAGAGGGCTAGAGGTGTGGCTGGAGTGGTGAAGTTCCAGTCTAGCAAATACGAGGCCCTGAGTTCAGCTCCAAGATTTTGGACTCATAGAATCAGCTTTCCTGGCTCTCAAACTGTAAGGATTTTCAGCCTTCCTAACACATGGGCCAATTCTTATCATTTATACAAACACACAGACATGCATGCATGTATCCATACATATTTAAGTGTTCCTATACTTATAAAGGAGTTACATCCATCATCAAGAGAAAATATTCTAGGTTGAAAATGCATTTACTCTATACATACCTAATATTATTGCTTAGCAGCACAATGCACTGTGAAGGATCTGTCAATTATTCTCAGGGTTATGTGGCTTGACTAGGAGTTGCTTTGTTGCTACTGACCAGCATCTGGAGAAAGCATCCTACTACATAGTGCCACATCGAGAAGGATCCAAATTCAAAATGCAGAGCCAAAGGCACCATTAAGTCAAACCACAGTAATATAGGCACCCTTTTGTTGTGTTTCTCTGAGAACCCCGAGTGATACAGTGACAAGAACACCTCCATGTGGGTCTCACTGTCTCTGACCATGCTGTGTTCCCATTACACCGAATGCTCCATTTTGCACCCAACATACCTGTGGGGAAATAAGGCACAGTCCTCTGTTTAGGCACCTAAAGTCACCACTCTTCTCTCTTCCCCAACACACGCACATGTGCGCGTGCACGTGCACGCACACACACACACACACACACACACACACAGAATTCTTCATAGTCTTTAGTCTACACTTGAAAACATTCTTCCTTTGGCTTTCTCTTTCTAACTCTCTCCCAGTGAACTCTGGGAGCTCTTTAGAAGTAGAACTGAGTCATCCAAAAACTTATCCCCTTTCCCACAAAGGCCTAAAAGCCTAACAACAAACACTTCCAGGAAAGAAAATAACAAAAAAGAAAGAGAAAAAAGAAAATAACAGGACATTTACATTATTTGTTATAAAGCTACACAAGCCAGATACTGGTGGTTTACTCCTACAATCCCAACTACTCAGAAAACTGAGATCTGAAGATTGCAATTTGAAACCAGCCCAGGCAGGAAAGTTGGTGAGACTCTTAATCTCCAATTAAGCTAGCAATGGAGGTGCAGTTTAAGTGGTAGAGCAACATCCTTGAGAAAAAAGCTAAAGAGCAGTGTCAAGCCTCAGTACTGAGTTCAAGCCTCAGTACTGAGACACACACACACACACACACACACACACACACACACACACAGAGTAGTAATAATGAAATAGAATGCTTAAAAAATGATTTTCCCCAGCATAACAGCAAAAGACTAGTCCACACCCACAGGGCTTTCTTTGTACTGAGTCTTGCAAAAAGGCACAAAGTTCACAAATACATGTATTTTCAAAATGACATAAGAACTAACCGGTTATCATTTTAGCAACAGAGGTAAGAGATAAGAACATTTCAAGGAAAACCCTATTAGTACATAAAGCACCTGGTATCTCTGAAGCCCACAGCAATGTGAATGGCCTTTTGAACTCTAATAGGCAAAATCAGTTACAGCTGTACATGGATTGTTGATGCCTTACACATCAAAGTTCTAGAAAGAGCACTGTGATGATGACATCTCATAAATTAGGGAAACAGCACCAAGTTTCAGTCTTCCTGCATGCTCGGGAGAGATGGACAAAGGAGCATGTATCAATAGTCCACAATGGATCAGCTAGGCACAGTGTTGTGCACCTATAGTGTCAGCTACTCTGAAGGCTGAGCCGTTGGCCAGACAACATAGCAAAACCCCATCTCAACTGATTAAAATAATTATTATAATGAAACATTCCAAATCTAGCATCTAGTGCCAAAAAATTATATGGTGTTGCTGTTCAAATTATAAATGTTTGTATGGAACTCTTACATCATCTAATCACTCTTTTATGCTTAAAAAACATCCATTGCAGCCAGGAGCTGGTGGTTCTTGCCTATAATCCTAGCCACTCAAGAAGTTGTAATCTGAGGATCATTCGTCAAAGCTAGCCCTAGGAAGGAAACATATTAAGACACTTACCTCTAATTAACCACCCTTCTCCCCCCCCTAAAAAAAAGCCAGAAATGGAGCCATGGGTCAAGTGGTAGAGTTGTAGCCTTGAGCAAAAACACTCAAGGATAGAGCCCAGGCCAAGAGTTCAAGCCCTAGGATTGGCACACAAAAAAAAAAAACCTGTTTTGTTTTTAATATCTTCTTAAGTGAGGCAATCATAAGACTAGTAGGTATTTTGGATATTCCAAAAGAAATACACTAACCAAGGACCAACATTACCGCCTGAGCTACCTTTGCAAATGATGGGCAAGAGCAATCAAACAAGCCATATTCTAGGTACACTCAAGGGAGCACTCAAATAGTTCAATTCCTTAGAAAGGCAAAGTCAGGGGCCGGGCGCTGGTGGCTCACACCTGTAATCCTAGCTACTCAGGAGGCTGAGATCTGAGGATCGAGGTTCAAAGCCAGCCCGGGCAAGAGAGACTGTGAGACTCCCATCTCCAATAAACCACCAGAAAACCGGAAGTGGCGCTGTAGCTCAAGTGGTAGAGCGCTCGCCTTGAGCTGAAGAGCTGAGGGACAGCGCCCAGGCCCAGAGTTCAAGCCCCACGACCGACAAAAAAAAAAAGAAAGGCAAAGTCAGGGAAGTGGCGCTGTGGCTCAAGTGGTAGAGTGCTCGCCTTGAGCTGAATTGCTAAGGGACAGCACCCAGGCCCAGAGTTCAAGCCAAGCCCCACCACCGATCAAAAAAAAAAAAAAATTAGAAAGGCAAAGACAAAGTTCAACAAAATAAACACCAGGAACAGGGTACTTGAAAGGGGTGGGCTGGGGTCAAGGGGAAAGCTGTAAATGAATGAAGAGGAGAAGAAGGGAGAATCAAGAACAGTGAGCAAAAGGGTATGAAGGGGAGGAATGGATGACAATGCTGAAAAGGGTAAGATTGATTAAGATACTTTGTATCTTTAGTAAGTGACGAATTAATTTATTAAGTTGCTTTGTTAAGTGACAACTCCTTTGTGCAACTATTTAAAGATAATAAAAAATGTTAAAAAAAAAAAAAAAACAAAAACTTTAAAGAACAATCCATGGGCTGGGAAGGTGGCTCAGTGGTAGAGCGCTTGCCTTGCATGCCTGAGGCCCTGGGTTCGATTCCTCAGCACCACATAAGCAAAAAAAAAGAAAAAAGCCGGAGTGCACTGTGGCTCAAGTGGTAGAGTGCTAGCCTTGAGCTGAAGAGCTGAGGGACAGCGCCCAGGCCCAGAGTTCAGGCCCCACGACTGGACCCCCCCCAAAAAAAAGAACAATCCATATTCTATAAGTGAATTTTGTTGTATATTAATGACTAAAATAGCTTCTGTGCAGGTTTCAAATTCATGAAAGAATATCCTCTTTGCCACGTTATATAACATTTATGGCACTAGAGAGCTGGCAGTAAAAGGAAAGTTTTACCAGGAAACAAGAGCAGCCTGAGCCATAACCAGATTTCCTAAAATACAACCTCCCGGTTTAGGATTTCAGAAGACTATGGCAGCTCAAAATATTTTCCATCTAAGATGGCTCAGACACAGCCTGCTCTGCCTAACTAAATGATCCACTGATCCACGTTGAAACCATTCATTTCCATGTCTCTACCATCAGCAAAAGGTGAAGCCTGAGTGATCAGACTTACCTCTCCTTTATTTTCTCCAATTATGGTTTAGAGGGTGTGTGTTAGAACTTTAAAATATCAACTAAAAGCATTTTGTTCAATTTTGCCTTCCTCTTTCATTTCCACTGATAGAAATAGATTCTCTAAAGTTTAGCTGGCTAGAAAAGATTATTTAATTCTTTCCCCTCAAAAAAAAAAAGGATTAAAGGGGAACCTATTCAAGAATAATATTCACAAGACAATATGTTGGAAATGATCTGTACAACTTGGTGGGGGGGGTTAGGAAGGGAGGGAAAAAAGGAGAAAAATGAGGGAAGCAGTGGCAAATTAGACAAGAAATGTAATCACTACCTTACTTATGTAACTGTAACCCCTCTGTATACCACCCTGACAATAAACTTTTAAAAAATAAATAAATAAGTTTTCCAACATAGTTATTTTCTGAGTATATATCTGTCCAACAGAAAATGCTACAATGAATATTAAACCCACCTTGGAGGACTTATAAAGGGTAACATTAAAGGAGCTATGGGTGGAAAAAATAATAATAATGGGTGAAAAATAAATAATAATTTCTAAGAACTGAAAAAAAATCAAACACAGTGTACCATACTTGCCTGCTCTCATCTCACTCTTCTTCTAAATGTACACACATACACACACACACACACACACACACACACACACACACACACACATACATACACCATGCACAAAGATTTCAATGGAGTTTTAAATCACAAAGAAAAAAATAAAACTCAATTCCCCTAAGTCATAGAAAACAACAGGACCAAAAGAATCTTCTTCCTTTACTTAATGGATTAAAAACAACAATAACAACAATATTTGTAGGCCTATCATAGGCATAATTCACATTGCATTTCTCAAACATATCTTAAAAACACACAAATCCTAATTTTCGTCACACTAATAATTTGGGGGGGGAAGGACATGGAAGCTACTGCAATCAACTATTTAATGTGACTAGGCATGAGTGTTTATGGGAAGCAAATCAATCTTGTGGAATTGCTCCTTAAATTTTACCTTTAAAAAAACTTCGAATTAATAGTAAAGTTGATTATATTTTAGGGAATTTATTATCACCATAGTACATCAACAACTGCTCTTTAAAAATACCCAGAAATCAAATTATATTTCTAAGATTGTCTCCCATACACATAAAACTACACCAAAGTTCATATAGATGCTTAAAAGAGTTGTTGTGGAAGTTTCTTTTTGAATAACAATGGTTCCTTTCTTCAGAGATGGTCATCCCTTTTTCCATCACCAATGGCTTCCCAAACATCAAAGACAAATTCATCAGGGAATGCAAAGTCTCCTAGAGTCTCATCAACTGCCACCGCAAATTCATCTGGATTACTTTTGTCCTTTCCAGCTTCAAACATTGTAGTAGCTGTCAAAGATAATGGTTGAAACATAACAATAAATGTGATAGCATCAGAGAACTGAGAAAATGACACCAACAAATTATTTTCCAAATCTAACAGGTATACCTATATTTCTAGGGCAAAATCCACTTTCACTTATCAACGTAAGACATGTTCAACCATCTGCCCAGAGCATCCGATTTGTAGCTGTCACCACTGCCCTTCCCCAGTCTTGGAGCCCATCAGCTGAGAATCTCCAGCGTGGTATGAGTAACCTCCCCTGAAAAGAAGAACACACCGCTTCATAATCTCCTCCCTCCCCCACCCTTCTGTCTCCTCCTCACTCCACCAGTCCAGGACTCCCAGTTACAACAGGATCTAATCTTCCCTTACCCAAAGGAAAAAGCAAAAGCATTACAGCTTGTGGCACAGCAATTCCAGATCTACAAGTTGATAGAAAGATATTTCTCCACCCAGTGAAACAAGTTATCTCTTCTGAGCCCCTCTCCAGTTTGGCATAGTCAGTAAAGATGGTGCTGTTGATCTGTCTTTCCAATAAGTTTTCTGAGCCTGCTAATCTACATCAGGGGACCAGAATCTTTAGAAGTACCTATCTCTTTGGTACTTGCCTCAGAACTAGATGCCCATGGAGACCTCCTATGCTGTTGTTTGGGGTTGGTGTGTGTGCTGTTGTTTTATTTTTTTCTTACCTCTCTATAAGCACTAAAAATCTAAAAGAGACAGTGCAGTGGTAATTTAGGACCTGGCTGAAGAACCTTCCAGAAAGAAAGGGAAATAACAAAGCCCAATACTAAAACTCCAACCTATTCTTGCCTCCAAGGTCAAAGATGAAGTAGTCAAATGAGCCAAGGGTCCAGATGAAAAGAGCAGCAGAAAAGAGCCATTCCTTTTTCCAGTGGTTCAATACCAACACAAAGTAGGCTGGGAGGAAAGATGGAGAGGAGGCTCACAGAAAGGCACTCAGTCTGTGCAGAGGTGGGGCCTGGGTGGGCCATGCGTTTCAGGGATCCATGCTCTGGTGAGGTTGATGGTAGCCTGATGTGGGAGAGAGAACAGGAGGGTGAAGAGAAGAGGCAAGGAATAAAGAGAGCAGCTACATCCAGGGGTGTGGACCCCAGAAGCACACCTCTCCATCACAGTCAGAGAAGGACAACAGGGAGAGAGAGAACAAGAAAGAATCTTGGAATCAGGATGATTGATAACCCACAGAAATGCAGACTGAGTTTCCTTTATCCAAAATGTTTAGGACCAAAAATATTTCAGATTTCAGATTGCTCTTCAGATTTTGGAATATCTGTTATAAACAAGATAAAATTACTTTGTGATTGGAACCCACGACTAAGCACACAATTTATTAATGTTTCATAGCCACTTCATACACATAGCCTGAAGGCAATTAATCTGGCATTTTAGTATACCTGTATTTTGATTATGCTCCATTCTGTGAGACCAGGTATGGAATTTCCCACTTGTGGAGTCATCTGAGCCCTCAAGAAGTTTCAGGTTTTGTAGTATTTAAGACTTTGGGATTTCAGATGAGGGATAGTCAACGTGTGTGTGTGTGTGTGTGTGTGTGTGTGTGTGTGTGTGTGTGTGTGTGTGTGAATTAAGTGATGTAAATGCATATTCTCTCTTCTCTCTCTTTTTCTCTCCCTTCCTCCCTCCCTCCCCTGCCTTTTTCCACTCTTTTCCTGAGTCCTGGAATGCTTGATACCCCAATACCAATAAACAGACAAAGCACTCAGATCTTAGTTCCTATACATCATTTTGCACTAAAACAAATTGATATTCCTCAGAGACATAGCTGATTCCAGGCTGGAGCAGGCAAAATGAAACAGGAACCAAGAGCATTTCATTCCACAAAGTTAAAAAAAAAAAAAAGTATGACAATAACAAACAAGTCAGAGTAAAAGAGCTGTCACTGACCAAACCAAGGATAAAGTGAACAGAAAAATAAGTAGTGATAAAACTACACCAATGGAGTCCTAATTTTAACAGGAGAAACATGTATCCATTATAAAAATAATTGTCGAATGTTTGAAAAGGAAGAAAGGAGGGAGGGAGGGATGGAACTGATTCATGAGGAATGGCAGTTTGAATAATTTCAAAATATCTCCCCACCTAAAGTCATCAAAGGGACCATTAGTCGGAAAACCAGTTAAGAGCCTGCTCCCCTAATAAGATGTGATAGAAAGAATACAGCGTTGAAATTCATATTCCTCGTGAATTCACTGTTTTTGTGCTTCTCAACAGACATTTCACACCTTTTACATTTCAAGATGTCTTGTGGTGGAACCAGAACTTAAAGGAAAACAGGAAATCAGGGAATCTGGGACCAGGCATAGTTGAATATACCTATAATCGCAGTACTTAGAAGGCTGAGAAAGAGAACTTTTAAGCTCAAGGAAGACCAGCCTTGACCAAATTTGAGGTCAACCTGGGCACCACAGACAGAATTCTACACAGTCTATGTACACAGTGACTTCTACAAGTCAGATGAGAAGAAAAAGTATTATATACTGGACATTACATTCAGTTTCAAAAGAGACTTTTTATATCCATGATTCTTCATTTTTCTACAACAAAAAAATAATGGTACCTCTGTTCACCATACTTTACATTCACGCTACCATTGAACTCAGGCTAATTTGGAATCAGAGGTTGCTTCAAGCAGGACTCAAATATAAGTCTTGTTTTGTTGCTTGAAGTAATGCCAGAGATTGCATGAATAGCGCTTTGCATTATACAAAGTCTAAATGCTGATTTGAGGTTTTATTTTGTTTTTGTTTTCTTTGCTGGGCTTGGTGCTTGAACTCAGGGGCTAGGCACTGTACCTGAGTCTCTTTGTGCTCAAGGTTAGCCCTCTACCACTGGAGCCACAGAATTTTTTCTGAGTACTGGAAAAAAAGAGTCTCACAGACTTTTCTGTCCCGGTTGGCTTCAAACTGTGATCCTGACCTTAGCCTCCTGAGTAGCTAGGATTACAGGTATAAGCCAGTGGTGCCCATCAAAATGTTGATTTTTTTTTTGAGGTAGCTTTTTCTCTCAATAAATCATGATCTTAATTGTGTTGGGTATACCACCATATACCTCAATTTGCCATAAATCTTTTTAAAACCAGCAATTTTCTATATAAACGCTTAAGAATGCAATGTATACTTGCATGTTATGAATCTTTTCTAAATCTTTAAATTATAAATATAATTTTAAGCATCATCACAGGAAAGATGAATAGAAAAGTTTTACCCTTTTTTTTTTTTTTTTGGGGGGGGGGGGGCGGCCGGTCGTGGGGCCTGAACTCTGGCCCTGGGTGCTGTCCCTCAGCTCTTCAGCTCAAGGTTAGTGCTCTACCACTTGAGCCACAGCGCCACTTCTGGCTTTTTTCTTTTTGCTTATGTGGTGCTGAGGAATCGAACCCAGGGCCTCAGGCATGCAAGGCAAGCGTTCTACCACTGAGCCACCTTCTCAGCCCAAGTTTTACCCTTTTGACAAAATATCACATCTCTAATTTAAAATAAAACCCAAAGAAACTTCATAAAGTTGCATCATAGTAACTTAAGGTATATATTAAAATTACTATTTGTCTGTTGACTGTAGTCGAGCTAAAATATACTTTAATAATATAAAATAACTGACTGCAATGTGCAAAAAGAATGTTTTGCCACGTATAGTAGCTTAGTGCTGACCCCTTGTGGCCACTCTGAGAATAATGTCATTTTACTGTTCCATTACTACTTTTGACAAACCTCTTTGGGTGACACAAAACAACATATAGTTTCTATTAAGTTGTAAAATACCTGTACAGAACTTTCAGATACAAAAATAAAACTAATAACAAATACTGTATCGAAGTCACAAAGTTAAATCTTAATTCTTGATGTCCTAGATGATTTGGAGCAAGTTATTAAACTCTGAATCTGTTTCCAATCTATAAAATGACAAATACAAGGATTTACATTAACATTAGTCACTGCCGTTGTTAATCATGAAATCTGTAACTGTACCCCATCCTAAAGAAAGTTCTCAAGGGGCTGGGAAGGTGGCTCAGTGGTAGAGCGCTTGCCTTGCATGCATGAAGCCCTGGGTTCGATTCCTCAGCACCACAAAGAAAAAAAAAAGCCAGAAGTGGCGCTGTGGCTCAAGTGGTAGAGTGCTAGCCTTGAGCGCCCAGGCCCAGAGTTCAAGCCCCACGACTGGACCAAAAAAAAAAAAAAAAGTCCTCAATATTTGCATTCTCTAAGATTTGTTTGTAACTCATATCAGTTGAACAGCTTAAGCTCAGCCAATGCAGGATATGGGGATGGGGTTCTTTTATGGTCTTAGGGGCTGAAGGCAGGCCTTGCAAGTGCTAGTCAGATGCTCCACCACTGAACTACATCCCCAGCCCTAGGGGATACTTCTTTTTTTTGCGGGGGGGGGGGGGGGGGGGGGTCCGGTCGTGGGGCCTGAACTCTGGGCCTGGGCGCTGTCCCTCAGCTCTTCAGCTCAAGGCTAGCGCTCTACCACTTGAGCCACAGCGCCACTTCCGGCTTTTTTCTTTTTGCTTATGTGGTGCTAAGGAATGGAACCCAGGGCCTTAGGCATGCAAGGCAAGCGCTCTACCACTGAGCCACCTTCCCAGCGCCCCCTAGTGGATAATTCTTAACAAAAATCTATTCCAGACTTCATGGGCCTTATCATCAATGGATGACTTTTATTGTTGTCAGGTTTGTTTGTTTTGCAATCAAGGGATTGAAAAAAGAGAGTATTATATTACATCACTATAGACATCAATATCATCGGCTTTTTAAAAGAGCTTTAAAAGGTTTTATAATATTTTTGAGGGAATTTGCTACAGATGATTAATTAACCTCATGAAAGATTACTAATTAATTTACAAAGATTTTTGAGGAGGTTTAGTGACCTGCATTTTTTTTGGGTGGGGGGTCCGGTCATGGGGCCTGAACTCTGGGCCTGGGCGCTGTCCCTCAGCTCTTCAGCTCAAGCCTAGCACTCTACCACTTGAGCCACAGCACCACTTCCGGCTTTTTTCTTTTTTGCTTATGTGGTGCTGAGGAATCGAACCCAGGGCCTCAGGCATGCAAGACAAGCGCTCTACCACTGAGCTACCTTCCCAGCTGGTGACCTGCATTTCTAAGAGTAAAAGAAAATTCATTTTAAAGGAACTATTTCTTAAAATCATGTATAATTATCAGCACTACTATCTAACACTTTAACCTATATATCTGCATGTTTAATAATAAAAAAGAAAAAAATGTTTCATTATCTTCTATTTATATTTAAGTAACTGTCAGGCTCTAAAGTTGAAGATTATTCTAAATTCACATATTTGAAAACTGATTCTCAAGCCAAGCATGGTGATGCACTCCTGTAATTTCCAGTATTTGGGAGGCAAAGGATCATGAGATTGTTTACAGTGTGTAGATTAAGAACTAACTAAAACTTTTTTTGGGGGGGGGGGTCCGGTCGTGGGGCTTGAACTCTGGGCCTAGGTGCTTTCCCTCAGCTCTTTAGCTCAAGGCTAGAGCTCTACCACTTGAGCCACAGTGCCACTTCCGGCTTTTTTCTTTTTGCTTATGTGGTGCTGATGAATCGAACCCAGGGCCTCAGGCATGCAAGGCAAGCACTCTACCACTGAGCCACCTTCCCAAACCAAGAACTAAAAAACTTTTAAGAGTTATCACTAACGCCTCACAACTAGCGAGGCCCAGATCTTTTCATTATTCTTAGACTATCTCTTTTGTTTCTTCAGTACTGAGATTCTGAAGTCAGGGCTTCCTATTTGCTAGGAGGGAGCTTCACCATCATGTCATTCCTCCAGCCCTGTTTTACACTGGTTATTTTTTAAATAGAGTCTTGATACCTCTCCAGGTTATCTATGTTAGGCTTTCTGTCATAGCTGGATGGCAAGCACTGGTCACTGCTCCCAGCTTATTTCCCATTAAGATGGCATCTCCAACACTTTTCTGTAGAAGACTGGCTTGGAATGATGATCTTCTGATCTCAGGCTCCTAAGGAGCCAGGATGACAGATGTGTGCCACCTTACCAAGCTGTGAGTTGTGAATGAATCTTGCAAACTTTTCTGCCTTGGCTGGCCTCAAAAAACAATCTTCTCATTGTTAACCTCTCAAGTAAATAAGATTACAGACTTGCACTTGTAATCTTTAGTAATCTTCATGTTCATTATTCTTTTTATTATTCCACAAGTACTCATAATCTTGAAAAGTTAATTGGCTACACAAGATATGACATAGCATAATTTCTATCAACATAAAAAGGCTTTTTAAAATAGGATAAACTTACCTAAATCAAAATCTCGAATTCCCATGTACAATTCAAGAAGATCATCAACCTTTTCAATGGCCTTTGCTATGGTTTCAGAGGGCTTTAATGAAAAAGAAATAAATACAATGTCATATTTCATAATGAAATCTCTTGATTGCCACACAAAGGTTAAAATTTTAATGTGGAGCCAGTTCACATACATAAGCAAATTTTAGTGAAAATGTATCTAGAATATTTTTGTAACAAAATATGAATCAATACAGTAAACACTTCTTTTTAGTGTTGGCATTAAATGTTAAGAATTCAAAAAAGAAAAATCAGGGACATAGTTTCAAGTAGCTAACTATCCAGATGGAGAAATGTAAACAAAAATGACATGACAGTTTTGAATGTAAAGAAGCACAAATTCTATATTTCTAAACAGTTGGGAAAGTCTTCAGAATAGATCACTTCAGAATTAATTGTATTTTCTAAGACAATTGGGTATCATATAAAAGCAGGAGGCACTTCAAGTTGAAGATAACAGATAGGAAAATCTACAGTGAGGTCAGTCTATTTAAGGGTCTGCTGAATGATTCATGTGGCATAAATAGATGGAAGCGCCCATGAGAGGCACTAGATGGATTTTGGTCTTTATTGTGCAGGTAAGAATCTCCAAAGTCTTGATGACTCTCCATAGTAAAGTACATACAAACACCCATCCTGAATAAATTTCATTTACATGGGGTGGGGGTGGCTCTACCACTTGAGTCACAGCTTCACTTCAGCTTTTTCAGTAGTTAACTGAAGGAGAGTCTCTTGAAGTTTCCTGCCTGGGCTGGCTTTGCCATCCTCAGATATCAGCCTCCTGAGTGGCTAGGATTACGAGTGTGAGCTGCCAGTACCTGGCTCATTTAATTTTATTCTATGTATTTGTATAAACCACACACGTATTACTATGGTAACGGAGTATATATTAGGCAAGACTCCTATCAGAGAGCTATATCAACAGTCTCTTTACTTTTGTATTTACAAGAACTAAGCCTTAAAAAACAGATACAACATAGCACTCTTTCCTACAGTTACAGTGTATGATGAATTCTTCTTCTTCTTCTTCTTCTTCCTCTTCCTTTTCCTCTTCTTCCTCTTCCTCCTCTTCCTCTTCCTCTTCCTCTTCTTCTTCTTCGTTGGTAGTGGGGCTTGAACTCTGGGCCTGGGCCTCAGCTCTTCAGCTCTTCAGCTCAAGGCTAGCACTCTACCACTTGAGCCACAGCGCCACTTCCTGAATTCTTCTATGAAAGGCAACAGGCCATTCCAAGCAGCTTAGGTGTTAACTTTAGTATCCAGCCAGCCATATTGGAAGTTGTGACAGCCATTTTACCCTGTGCCTTCTGTAGAGCTCTGGCTGTATCACCTTTTCTCTATCCACGGTTGGCCTGGGTCCAGTCTTCACCTTGGGTTATGTGCAGAAGTTTCCACAACTCTCTCAAAATCTAGCTTGGTCAAGGATTTTCCTAAAACATAAAACTGACTAGCTGCTTCCCTCACAGTTTGTCAGTGGTTCCCCAGTTGTCCACAGGGCCTTTCCTGTGCTAACGCCAGACTCTCCCATCAGCCCCATCACCCTCTGACTAGGTATTTCCAGGCCTCTGATCCAGTCTCACGGCCAGCCTACAAGCTCCCCTTACCCATCAAAGTCTCGTGTCTACAGCACTCTTCCCCATCATCCTGAACTCAGTCCCTTCTTTTAGAGGGAGCTCTCACTGATCCCTGACAGCTGTGGATCAGCTTCCTCTCCATGGCACTCTGTATCTTGTGCTTCATTCTATTAGCCTTATTCCATTGGCTCATAATGGCTTCTGTTCATGCCTCTTTCTTTTTTTTTTTTTTTTGCCAGTTATGGGGCTTGAACTCTGGGCCTGGATACTGTCTCTGAGCCGCTTTGTGCTCAAGGCTAGCACTCTACTACTTGAGCCACCATGCCACTTCTGGCTTTTTTGAGTAGTTTCTTGGAGGTGAGAGTCTCATGGGGACTTTTCTGCCCAGGCTGGTGTCAAACTGCAATCCTCGGATCTCAATCTTCTGAGTAGCTAGGATTACAGGCATGAGCCACCACTACCTAACTTCAGGTCTTTTTTTTTTTAATCTTTAAGTAGTTACACAAAGAGACTTCAATTCTGTATGTCGATTTATGACATGAATGTGGCATGAGTGTCCCCTATCCCTTCCAACCCCACTCATCCCCTCATTACCTGGCTTTATCTTCACATGTGTACACTGAGTATTTGCTTACCCTTCCCCTCACCATTTATCTTCCTCCTGGACCCGACCTTCCCTGTTCCCAATAACACATGTTCCAGCTTCCTGGTTGGTATTCATTTTCTTCAGGTTTTTATTCATCTTTGTATCACCAGCACCTGGACTACATGGCTTTGCAGTAATACAAAGTACATAGTATGCAAGTGGAATATCTTTCAGTTTCCTGAGTTTGTGTCAGATTATAAGAGATGATTTGTTGCCAATCCTATAAATCCTTTAAAGCTTTCTATATTTGAAACTAGATTGTTACATCGCTGGTATATAACTTAATATTTGCACCAAATTAGCTTCTTTCCCTTCAATTATGAGCTAATTTTAATTGACCTACTTAATTAAACAGGCTATGCAAATAGGGACGGATTTTCTTTTTTCTGTTTCTCTTTGAGTAACTCTTTCTGACACTACCCCAAAGATCTTACGCTGCCCTTTTCCATCCCAACATCTCATGCATAGCAGGTGCTAACAAACATGAACTATGTCAACTTTCAGAAGATGCTCCTCCTGAAGGGACCTGGTCATTAACCTGTTGACAATGTTCCTAGGCAAACTGGTTTTGTTTTAGATTCAGGGGCGGGAGGTTGGGGTGAGGATTGTATGTATGTGTGTGCACCCACGTGGTCTTTTATTGTTTTCTTTGTTTGCTTGGTTTATGTGCCAGGGCTAGGACTTGAACTCAGGGCCTGAGCACCTCTTAGCTTTTTCATCCAAAGCTGGCACTCTATCATTTGTACCACCACTCCATTTCTGGCTTTTTGCTGGTTAATTGGAGATCAGATTCTCATGGATTTTCCTGCTGGGCTGACTTTGAACCACGATCCTCAGATATCAGACTCCCAAGTCACTAGGATAACAGGTGTGAGCCACCAGCACCAAGCTGCAAACTGTTTGAAGTCTGCTTAATTTCCCCTATCACCTGCAGCAGACAGCAGGGCTAGCTTTCTCCCACCCCCTTTCCCCAATGCAGGCTCTTGTCCACTGTTCCATTCCCTAATTCACGCCTTTTTCCCCCTGGGGCTTTTTCATTCATTGAAGGAATGGTAATGGCCTTCAGCAATGTGCCAGGTAGTAGTAGAAGGAGTGAAGTTCCCACCAACCAGACATGGCTGCCCTGTGGTTTTGCCCATGCCACAACATAGCTCATTTTCAAAATGTGTGTAGCTCTACTACATCTCAATGTCCATTTGCCTCCAAATATATGCTTTTATTACTCTGGGTCCAAGGTACCTGACTCAAAATCTTCTCTGGATTCCCCATAACACCCAACATTTGGGGTGATTGAAATATTCCCAAGGACAATCATGGCCTCATGGTTCCCTGAGTGTCTGCTCTAATAAACCAGCCTGCGATGGCCCCTGGAAGCTCATTCCACAAGCTCTGAGATAACCCTCTGTAAATAGCCTCTTAACTGGTCACCAGATGCATTGTCTCCTGTTCAAACACGAGTATCCCAAATGGAGTAGATACACAGAGTAACTAGAAGGGTCCTTGTGCCTGAGCCCTGCCCGAAGGAGCTCCTAGCCTCTGATGTCTGCCCAACCCTCCCTAGGGAGGAAATGACTTCCTCCATGCCACTGTCTTCCCAGACTCTCTGCCTGCTTTTGCCACTCTACCACTGCTGCTTTTCCCCCTTCCTGCCTCCATTTGTCCCTTCTCCTTCTAGGATTTTTCTACTCAAATACTGAACTTCACATAGACATAGTCAGTCAGTGACTGACTATGGTTTTCTCAAGCCAAAATAAATACATTATTTTGTTCAATAATTCAGCCAAAAACAAAAATGAATTGCTTTAACACATCAGGTACCAGGATTCAACATGGTGATGTGAACAAGGCTTGCAAGCAAAAAGAGCAAGGCAATGGATGGAATTAAATAGATTAAGCTATGGTGAGTCCTGTCGTGTTTAGTGCCTTGAAGAAAATTAAGATCTGGAGGTGGAAGAGGATAGAGAGATAGCAACTGTTCAGGATTACCCAGCAAAGGTCTTTTAGGTAATACAGGGGCAAAAGCCTGGAAAAGACAAGGGCATATGCCATGCAGGCAGCTGGGCTAAGAATTCAGGCAGTGGTAGAAGCAATACCAAAAGCAATAGCAAGACCCTGAGGTGGAGAGACACTTGGAATGTGGGGACAGTGAGGAGACCCAGGTGGCTGACGCAGAAGAGCTAGAGGCAAGTAGTGGGAATCGAAGTCAGATGAGAAATGTGGAACTGAGTCACAATGGTCAGTCTAAGGATCTTAGTTTTTATCCTTAGTGACACAGGAAGCCCCTGGTGGGGAATAGAAAAGTAATGCCCTTCCACTGGGGCCTCTGAAGGAGAATCCCAGATGCTGTGCCAAGCATAGAAGGATGAGGAAAAATGTAAAAATCAAGAGACAGGTCATTGCCATATCCAGGATACACAAAGATACCTAAACCAGAGACAGAGACCGCGTAGTGAGTTGTTGGAGTCTGGTAAACTGTGGAGGTGGATGCACTGGGATTTACTCCTGGTGGCAGGTGTGGCATGAATAAAAAAAGGCAATAATGGGCTGGGAAGGTGGCTCAGTGGTAGAGCGCTTGCCCTGCATGCATGAGGCCCTGGGTTCGATTCCTCAGCACCACATAAGCAGAAAAAAAAGCCGGAAGTGGCGCTGTGGCTCAAGTGGTAGAATGCTAGCCTTGAGCTGAAGAGCTGAGGGACAGCACCCAGGCCCAGAGTTCAGGCCCACGACTGGACCCAAAAAAAAAAAAAAGGCAATAATGACTACTAGATATTTTACCTAAGGAGTTTGGCTTCATAAATATAAGCGTCAATCATAATCGCCTAATGGATATCTAATTCTGAGATTTTTTCCCTTGGCTCTTGGAGAGCTTTGCTTCATTTGTTTAAAATTTTGAGACAGTTCAAATTCTACAGATGCTAAAAAAAAAAAAAAAAAAGTCATCTGGAGATAACTGAGAATTCCTATAGATGACAGTCTCTTCCTGTGTACTTAGTTTCTGTATTTCCTTCTCAAATGTCTTCAATGATCTTGATATTAAGTAGGCAATGAATGACAAATATATGCTTTGATCAGAATGGGTGGTTTTACCTTCCTTTCCAGGGCTTATGAACATCTACCCCTGGACAAGCAGAATGAGAATCAAATGAACTCTCCCTTATATTTGTAAAGAATCATCCTGAAAACATACCAGTTCTTCCACGGTGGCAGGGCCTCCTGATCTCAGACGAAGTGTCCCCCTTGCAGTGCCAATTTTTTCTGCTGATGACTTTCCAGCTTTGGACCGTGGCCCTATTTCTATAAATATAAGGAATTTTAAAAGGTATGTGTATTCAGAAAGAATTCAGTAAACTATTGTAAAAGTGAATTTAGTTTTCATAACGAAACTATGTACAACCATTACAGAGATGTGGTGCAAGTTACACTTCCATAGAGAATTACCTAAATAAAATAAGGTAACTTGCCACCCATTACTCTCATATGGGATTCTCCATGAGAGAGTTATATCTACACACAGAAAGGGAACATGTACAGGCGGCAGAGATGGGAAGTTAAAAAGAGGAACAAAGTAAATGGGTGGCTTTATTGTCAGAGTAACAAGAGGTATGTGGCCAGAAAGCAACAAAGAAAGCGCAGCTGGACTTGATCCGGGTCATAAAGAAGGGAAAGAATTGTGCCTTGACAGAAGAGAAGGACAGAGCACTGATATTTGAATATGGCCCCTCAGCTTGATGCATTATAAACGTACAAAATTCCATTTGAGCCGGGCGCCAGTTCAAAGCCAGCCTAGGCAGGAAAATCTGTAAGCCTCTTTATTAATAATTAAGCACCAGAAAATCGGAAGTGGAGCTTTAGCTCAAAGTGGTAAAGTGCTAGACTTGAGCAAAAAAGCTCAGGGACAGTGCCCAGGCCCTGAGTTCAAGCCCCATGACTGACAAAAAAAAAATTCCATTTGATCCTCATACCAACTATGGGCCTGTTATCAATCCCATTTTACAAAGGAACTGAACTCAGCAAGAAATAGTGCTGAGTTTCAAAACTAGGTCTTGTGATCTCAAAGTCTGTATGCTTTATTCCACACTCCAGTGCTATAGCTCTTTGAAATACAAGACAAATTCAAAGGTGACCTGCTGAGAAAGGCAGGTCCCAAAGGAAAAAGGCTGGAGCAGCTCCAAGGAAGGAATTCCCCCCAGTTAGCAAAGCTAAGTCCTAAGAGCTACTCCTTTCCTTATGCTGAATTAATTGGTTTGGTTTGGTTTTTGTCAGTTGTGGGGCTTGAACCCTGGGCATAGGCACTGTCCCTGAGCTCTTCAGCTCAAGGTGAGCGCTCTACCACTTGAGCCACAGCACACTTTTGCTTTTCTAGTGGTTAATTGGAAATAAGAGTCTCACGGACTTTCCTGACCGGGGTGGCTTTGAACGGCGATCCTTAGATCTCAGCCTCCTGAGTTGCTAGGATTACAGGTGTAAGCCACCGGCAGCCAGCAAATTAATTGTTTATAAATTAATTTGTTAATTGGAGATAAGAGTCTCTCAGATTTTCCTGTTAGAACTGTCTTTGACCTGAAATCCTTAGATTTCTTGAGTAGCTAGGTATTGAGCCACCAGCAACCAGCTCGGAAGATTGTTTTGACTCAACTATTTTAGAGAAGTCTTACGTTCATAGCAAAATTGAACAGAAAGCACAAAAATTCCCCACATTGTTCAGTAGGTTGAGATTTGATGATGGTAGTTTGTAGTCAGCCTGGGCAGAAAAGTCCATGAGACTCATCTCCAATCAACCACCCCAAAAGCCATATGTGGAGCACTAGCCTTGAGCACAAATGTTCAAGAACAGTACCCAAGCCCTGAGTTCAAGTCCCAGGACTGGCACACACACACACACACACACACACACACAAAAATTCCCCACATACACCCTGAACACAATCACCTCCATCATTAACATCCCCACCATGGTGGAATGAGATTGTTACAATTGATGCACCTATACTGTCACAACACTAATAACTGAGAGTTAACACTTAATGATACAATTCCCTCTTAATACTATACATTCGGTGGGTTTGGCTAAATGTATAAGGACATCTATCCACCAGTGGTGATGTGTCTTACAGAGAACTTACTGCCCTGAAAGTCCTCTACATTCTTTCTGCCTTTCATCTCCACTGGCTTTTAATCACTATGTATTTGACAAAGATCTTCTTCTTGAAAAAGGCATGTCCAAACTAACCACTTGATGGCACCAAAGCAGAAGTTTAATTTTAAGGACTAGCTTGGATCTGCCTGCATAAAGGCAGTTTTTCACCTCTAAGGAAAACAGAACCCGGGATTCTCTATAATCCTATCATTCAAGTACATAGGTCAACTTGTTTCTACAAGTAGGATGATCTATTCACCCACAGGGAGAAGGGGCGGGGGACAGGTTACTTGTTTGGGGAATGTTTTGAAGATTTTTGAGTGTTAATAGTCTGGCCTAATTTGAAGGTATAGCCTGCCTAGGCGTGTCTGACCAACCTAGGCCAAGCCCTAAATCTGCCATTTCATATGAACTGTCATTTCATGAGGCGGCTCCTAGGCTGTTATGAGAGGCTGTGGTTCATATGTAGATGCTGGTGACCAGACTTCAGCCTGCTGATTCACTACCTCACCAGAACTCTCCATTCCACTGTGAGGGCCTGTCATCTTTGTCCCCGAATCTCGTGACAGTGATACCTGTTTTTTTTGTTGGTGGTGGTGGTCGTGGGGCTTGAACTCTGGGCCTGGGCGCTGTCCCTCAGCTCTTCAGCTCAAGGCGAGCGCTCTACCACTTGAGCTACAGAGCCACTTCCGGTTTTCTGGTGGTTTACTGGAGATAGGAGTCTCACGGTCTCTCCTGCCCGGGCTGGCTTTGAACCACAATCCTCAGATCTCAGCCTCCTAAATAGCTAGGATTACAGGCGTGAGCCACCAGCGTCCAGCTAGTGATACCCTTTAATTATGTGACTTAATTTAAAAGTCCATGAACTGAGGTACATGCTAGTGATTCATACTTCTAATCCTAGCTACTCAGAAGGCTGAGATGTGAGGATCACTGTTTTGAAGCCATCCTAGGCAAGAAAGTCCATGAGACTCTTATCTCCAATTAACAAAAAGCTGTAAGTGGATCTGTGGCACAAGTTGTAGAGTGCCAGCCTTAGGTAAAAAAGCTTAGGGACAGTACCCAGGCTATGAGTTCAAGCTCCAATATTGACACATGAAAGAAAGAAAAAGAGAGAGAGGGAGAGACAGAGAGAGGGAGAGAGAGAGAGAGGGAGAGAGAGAGAGGGAGAGAGAGGGAGAGAGAGAGAAAGAAAGAGGGCTGGGAAGGTGGCTCAGTGGTAGAGCGCTTGCCTTGCATGCCTGAGGCCCTGGGTTCAATTCCTCAGCACCACATAAGCAAAAAGAAAAAAGCCAGAAGTGGCGATGTGGCTCAAGTGGTAGAGCGCTAGCCTTGAGCTGAAGAGCTGAGGGACAGCACCCAGGCCCAGAGTTCAGGCCCCAGGATCGGACCAAAAGAAAGAAAGAAAGAGAAAGAAAGAAAGGAAGGAAGGTAGGAAGGAAAGAGTAAGCTCACACATATGCACTAAGTCTGTTTAAGGAAAACATAAAATCCTAATGTCTATTCTCTGAACCTTTTACATTAAGAATGGTAAAAGGATTAATTTCTTTTAAATTTAAATAAAAAACATTCACTCATCAATTGAATTCCCTATTTTACATTTTCAATAATATGAATATAAAAACAAAATCAAAGAGTTTAACTGATTAAACCCCCTTACTACTTGTTGAAGCTCAACCAGGAAAATGGGGAAATGGAGAAGCTAGTAAGGTGTGTGCCTCCAGTCCCGCCCCTAGGCCCGAGCCCTAGGGAAAGCAGCACAGACAGAAGTCTGTGGAATATATACAATGTGGTCTAGTGTTTCAAAGGCAAAGAATGACACCAGGGGAACCTGGGCAGACTCATTTCTGCATAGCCTGAGGGCCCTCGTTAGTCTGGAGCACAGAGCAGGAACAGAGAACATGATTTCAATACCCATCTGGATCAGGTAAGCCCAGATGGACACAGCTATACCCAACTGTTGCTCAGTGAAAGAGAAGTGGCCCAGGGATGGGAGCATGTAGCTCAGATAAATCACTTGCCTAGCATGCATAGAATTGCCCTGTACTGAGTGCTTCATAAAGCAGAAGAGGAAAACAGAAGAGGAAGAGAAAATGAATAAAAAGAGGGAGAGATGGCCCAAAGATCCCAGAAAACAGAATGGAATGTTAAAGGTCAGACTTCTCAGGACATATGAAATGCTGGGGAAATATTAGAATAATTGTAAGGTGCATACTGCCATCAGCTAGAAATGTCAGAAAAGGAAAGGGAGAGAAAAAGATAAGAGGCATTTTTGATGATTGGAAGAAAACAGATTAATCCCTTTCAGTTTGAAACTGTCAAATAGAAATTGTTCTGATATTTGTCATTAGCTTTGGTTTATAGTACAGACCCCTTTTCCTGATTTTTCCACAAGTATATCATCTGGCCCTTTCAAACATCTTGCAGAGACTTTACTACTGAAGTCTGATCACCTCTCCCTTCACAATGAATTTTCAAATGGGAGTTCATAGTGCCTGGGAGAAATGTTCTCAATTGCGCTCTCTCTGTCTCTGTCTCTCTGTCTCTGTCTCTGTCTCTCTGTCTCTGTCTCTGTCTCTCTCTCTCTCTGTCTGTCTCTCTCTCTGTCTCTGTCTCTCTCTCTCTCTCTCTCTCTCTCTCTCTGTCTCTCTCTCTCTCTCTCTCTTGTGTTTATATGTGGGAGGAGGGTATGCACCAATCCTGGGCTTGAACTCAGAGACTAGACCCTGTCTCTTAGCTTTTTTTTTTGCTCAAGGCTAGGACTCTACCACTTGAGCCACAGATCTACTTCTGGATTTTGGGTAATTAATTGGAGATCAGAGTCTCAGGTTTTTCCAGCTTGGACTGGCTTTGAGTCACAATCCTCAGATCTCAGCCTCTGTGTAGCTAGGGTTGCAGATATGAGCTTCCAGCCCCTGGTTCCTCAATTGCTTTCTGATGGGGAATAGCTAATGACTCACCCTGTGAGGAAATTAGCATTTTCATCAGCTCTAAACCATTATCCACAAAGCACCTTAGTTAACAGCCAACTCCTTCCATTTACAACTTAAGGAGTGAAGTCCTCATCTGTAAAATGAGAATAATGCCTGAGTGCAGAACTGTTTAAGTACTCAGAGGACTAAATGTATGAGAAGGCACTCAGCACAACAGCTATTCCTATTAATAATGATTGATGATGATGATGATGATGATGATGACAACGATGATAACAGTAAGGATGAAGATGACAACACTAAGAACCACTCAACCTGAGGAGACAGGAATCTGCTCTTCCACTTCCTCCCTAACAAATCCATTTTTCCTTGCTTCTTCCCACTCTGAAAAATATTCAATAGTCTTTCTTCAAATATTAAGGGAAAAGGTCTCTTTTCTAATTTATTCCCCTTTATTCCTCTCTTATATGAAACAATATGCCTCCTCCCTTTGATTTAGAATGTAACAACAACAGATTGCCCCTGCCCCAGTGCCCCACTCAGATTCCCCTATGGGAACAAGTTGAAGGTCAGCTTCTCCTGAAATACACCTTTCAATAACCATCTTGCTGCTGGGATGATTTAAAGGGGGAAAAAGGAAGGATCTACTGAAGAATAAGAAAATGAGTGAAACCCCAGGACTCTGTAGTGTCTTTGTCCCCTATGAAGAGTTTTATGACAAGTGACCAGACCTATCATCACTCCATCATAGAAAAGAACAAGCCCTTCCCCTAGCCACTTACATAGGGTGAGCCCAGCTGCCACACCAAAATCAACAATTCTATAGTTCCCATCTCAAGTTTCACAGCACCAAGACAAGCATGAAAGGGTGGCCAGTTGGCAGCGCAGGCAGAACATTGTGGCATGTGTCCACCTCAGCATTCCCAGTCCCCAGTCCAGAAATGTGTCCTCAGGGTTCCCAGAAATGAGCTGAATCTCACAGATCAATCCACACTAGTGAATTCACAAGGGGAAGATACCATCACTTTCGTTTATTCGTGTGATCAGAAAGAGAAGGGATTTTACACAGCAATAAAGCACTCTTCCACACACCAGCCCTTTGAGTGCTTAAACCAAGGAGCAAACAGGCATTACCTTCCACATGAGAACTTAGACCTCAAGATGACAGAAGAACTGGGGTTTCAACTCAGGTGCTGTGATTCTAAAGTCCATGCTCTTAACCCCTTAAGACACAGGTACCAGAGGTCTAGGTGACTCCTCAGGAGTTTGAGACTGATATCCAAGTAGAGTCCCTGTCACCCAGGGGAAAGACAGAAAGACTTAGTAGGAAATGGAAAGGGTTCAGAAGGAAAAAAAGATGTCCTAGGCCATGGGTTTGGCAAGGTCAAAGATTCCAGAAGTAAGGAGTGAAGAGTTTCAGAGTTCCTCCCAACTGGGTGAGCTCAGTTCATCAACTTGCTAGCCCTCCGGGAAATGATTCACTTGCAATTCCCTTCCCACTGGATGCCTGAGAAGCTTGGTGTTCATGGCACTGGATCAAAGGATTGGGGCTTGAAGGACAGTTCCCTTAGGCCAGGACTATAAAAAGGGAGCTCACAGTTGGATAGAATCCATATACTTGGTAGAAGTACAGTGTTTTCTGGGTTTTTAATTAGTTACCAACTTTTTAAAATCTGGATGATTTCTTATAAAAATTCAACTTTTATGTCTCTTTTGGAAACAGACATCACAGGATCAACAGATTGATCTGGTGTTTGTTTCTTTTTTCTTTTCTTTTTTGAGTCTTAGGATTTGAACTCAAGGATTCATGCTAGAGAGAGTCACATGAGCCACACAACTTCAACCTTTTTTGCTCTGGTTATTGTTGAAACGGTTTTTCCAGAACTAGTCTGTACAGCAATCCTCCTATTTACAATTCCTACTATAGCTATGATGATAGGTACATACTGCCACACCTAATGTTTTTCAGTTGAGATTGGGATCTTGTAAACTTATTGTCCAGGCTGACTTAGAAGCCTGATCCTCCTGAACCCAGACTCCCATATAGCTGGAATGACAGGTATGCACCACTGTGTCCAGCTACTAGTCTCCTGAACTTTTTGTCTAGGGCCTTGAACTGTGATCTTCCCAATCTCAGCCACTGGTGTTCAGATGTTTCTTATACTAGTGTTTTTCTTTTAATGAAATTTTATTTCAAAGAAATTACACACACACACATACACACACACACACACACATACACACACACACACATACACACAATGATTCTCCTAGGAATAATAATGTAAATTATCTGGGAAAAGCCAACTTAAATGTAATTTTTTAACTGAGCTAGGTAAGAGATAAATCCTTTATATGCTCCGGTACCAAAATACATGATACTAATGGGAGATAAATATGGTTAATTATGCTAATGTTATAATGTAATGCATAAAGAGGCAAAGTGACTCCATTAGGGCCATTAGACATCTGGCAAGTAGGCAGAGCTGGAATGGAAAGGTAGGCAGACAGACAGGTCTACCTGGGAGCCACTATTTGGGTTTGCATTCTATTAAAAATTTAGACTTGCTAACTGGTAATATCAGTTGACAGATTTCCAGTAGCCATTGGTCATTTAATGATTATTGTTGTTCAGGTGAAGTAAACTGCTTCCAGCTTCAGGGATGGGGTGTATGAATGGGCCAAGCAAATGAACCTCATTATCACAAGTGACTGTTCAAAAAGTGAGCGTGTGACTACATTCAATTAGGTCAGAATGAATCTCCAGATTTCCATTAGAAAGTTTCCCTAAAGATATCCTGGCAGTTGCTGGCCACCACCGTGGGACACAATGTAGATTCACCTTAAGATGACACTTGAAGCCAGGCACTGGCGGCTCACACTTGTGATCCTAGATACTCAGGAGGCTGAGATCTGAGGATGGAGGTTCAAAGCCTATCAAGGCAAAAAAGTTCATGAGACTCTTATCTCTAATTAATTATCCAAAAAAAGCTGGAAATAGAGCAGTGGTTCAAAGTAGTAAAGTACTAGTACTGAGCACAAAAGCTCAGGGATACCACCCATGCCCTAGAACTGGCACCTACACACACACACACACACACACACACACACACACACACACACACACACACACACACATAGACTGCATCAGAATGATCAAGCTGATGCATCAAGCAGCTGACCAGAGAGAAAGGACTGGAAACTGGGTCCTGATTACATTGTGTGGCATCTACAGAGCCCTTTGCTAAGCACCATCATAGATTGTTGACTAGAAGATTCCCTTTTCTGCCAGGTTAATTTGGAAAGATTTTCTGATGTCTCTAACTGAAAGATGCCTTCAAGATCCAGAATTCTGTCCAAGCAGTGAAGCAATCCATCCAAAAAGATACTTTGGTGCTTGGATAGGCACCACCAGCACTGTCCATAAAAAGTTCATGTCCACCTTCCCTAAAGCCACCCCCAACATACAAATATGTTCTCAGAATAGCTGACAAGATCTAGCTTAGTGTCTCAGAAATTAAGTGGTGCATTCACTTTCCATGTGTACCTCCTCTCCCCAACATGTCTCAGACTTCCGTAGAACAACTAGTAGGGTTCTGGAGGAGATAAAAAGCAAGGAAAAGAAGACAACCCCTGATGCCGCCAGCATGAGGATGTTAATTCACTGACTGTTGGGGCAAAAGAGTGAATGTAGCTACAAAAACACAAAGCTGTCCAGGTACTAGTGCCTCATGCCTGCAATGCTAGTTACTCAGGAGGCAGAGGTCCAAAGGATCATGGCTCACTCCCCACACAGGCTGAGTAATCTACAAAACTCCATCTCCAAAATAACCAGCAAAGACCAGGGTAGAGATGTTGTTCAAGTAAGAATGCTTGGCAACAGTGAGCTCTGAGTTCAAACTCCAATACTGGGGGGGGGGGGAAAAAAGAAAGAAAGGAAAAAGAAAAAGACACACAAACTGGGCTCTGAATTGTTCCCTCAATGAGATCAAATAGCGTCTAATGAGCATCAGAAATGGAATAACAGCGCCTGAAGTCTGTTCTTCAAGTATCGTGTCATATGAGAAAAACACAACCCTGTCCTTAAAAAAACCCTGATGTCAGACAAAAGTTAATGTACATCTCTAGGGAGAAGAATCGTAGCTTTCGTCCAGAGGTGATTGTGGTGCAAAAAATAATGACAAACTCAAGACTCTAGTTGGAAAGGAAAGTATAGGATCAATAGTCTTAAAAAGAATTAGAGCTAAAGTACTTTATTTTTACTTTACAATATAATTTTTGTCATGAAAATTGAAGGCATAAAAATTATTGTTCACCTCTAATACTTATTTTATATGTGTGTGTGTGTGTGTGTATTTCCTCCCAGAATTTAAAAGCAAATCCTGCCACATAGATAACGATATTCTGCCATATTTCTAACATGGAACCTCCTTACATAAGCATTAAAGAAAATTTTTCAGTGAGGAAAATCACAGAGATGAAAGCTATAAAGCTACCTTATGTTAAATGAGTAGGTTTCTTCCGTTTCCTGGAATTCTAGCCTTGTTTTATAAAATAATTGGTTTTGGTTATGAAAATTATATGTTCATTTTTTACCTGAAATTTGAAAAACAAAAAAAGAAAACAACTTTCATTCATTTCCCACCAAAAGATAATGACTTAAAATTTTGATTTACCCACCCTGAAAACTGTTTTCTTCTTTAAAGACAGCTTTTACAAAAAAAAGGATAGTACTCTACATTGTTTTATAATCTGACTTTTACATAATACATGAATAGAATTGCTTATCTGCTTAACTTTTCTGAAACTACACACTGGCCACAGTTTTAAGTATAATTTGTTAGATGCAATTTCTCTTTTTCTTTTTTTTTTTTGGAGGGGGGGGGGAAGGGGTCCGGTTGTGGACCTGAACTCTGGGCCTGGGCGCTGTCCCTCAGCTCTTCAGCTCAAGGCTAGCACTCTACCACTTGAGCCACAGCGCCACTTCTGGATTTTTTTTCTGCTTATGTGATGCTGAGGAATCAAACCCAGGACCTCATGCATGCAAAGCAAGCGCTCTACCACTTAGCCACCTTCCCAGCCCTAGATGCAATTTCTTATAAATGAAAATTCCTACTGTAAAAGTACTCTCCAGTAGAATACTTATTGGAATAATTGTTGTTTTTCTAGCAAGTTAATTATACTATTCAGTCACATTAATGAGCCACTTGTATTCAGTATCATTTTAAGCCTTCATTAGTCCTAATTACTAAATTGAAGAACAGCTGAAAACTAGTGGCTACTCTCTACTCGTGACTACTAATTGCAAATGCTCCTCAAAACGCATTATAGTTCTAAGATATCAATCACTATGCATGATAAACATCTTGGAACATACAGCTCTTAGTATTAAAAAATCATAATAAGTTCATTTTTATCAATTATAAAATTGATACATTCAGTAACCTTTTTTTTGTTGAATTTGAGGCCTAAGGGCTGTCCTTCAACTTCTTTGCTCATGACTAACACTTTACCAATTGAGTCACAGCTCCACTTTCAAGCTTGTTGGTGGTTAATTGGAAATAAAAGTCTCAAAGACTTTCCTGCCTAAGCTGCCTTCAAATTGTAATCCTCAAATCTCAGCTTCCTGAATAGCTAGGATTACAGATGTGAGCCTGGTCAATAGTAATTTTCAATGCCAGTTTAAAACTACATTAGAAGAGTCATCCATGTTTTGGTTTTATATTTAAAATGCATCTATCAGTTTCATTCAATATTCCTCTAATTTATCTGAGGGGGAAAAATGATTACTTCTTCAATCATCTCATCCCACCATACCTTTGTGGGAATACCAAACCGCTATCTAGCTAGATAAAAGGCCAGAACAAACCCTACTATGCAAAAAGGTGAATTATGCAACACAACCTGCCATCACCAAATTTGTCATTGTAAATGTTTTAAAGCTTGACTAAAACCTACTTAAAAGAGTATCCCTGTCAGATAAAACACAATGAATCTAAAAAGTGAACTTCTCTTGCTGACTTTCCCAAAGCTGGGTCACAGTCCAATTGCTCATCTCTAATGACAGTATCATTGTCCTTCCAGGCTTCTGGGGAGAGATATTGGGAATGACATTTGCTTCTGAAGTCTCCCTCCTCTTCCCTTTACTCATCATCCATCTACCTCCAACCTAGTTTTCCCCTTCCAAAATTTCTCAGACCCTTTCCTTTCCTTGGAATTCCCATTCTTAGTCCTGGCCCTTGTCATTTCCTCCCAAGTTGTTAGAATAATATCAAACATGATTGCTCCTTAGCCATGTAGAGCCACATGATTCTTCTGGGCTTCATTCCCAAAACTCTGTTGCATCCCATCATTTTTAAAATTCCATTATCAAAAGAAGCCCTCTTAGTCTCTCAGAATTGGCTCAGACCCCACCAAGTTTTCAGAGCTCTTCCCAATGTGGCCCTCAGTTGCTTTTGCAGCCTTGGCTGCTACAGTTCCTACAGTTAGGCTCTTCACTGAACACTTCCCTCAGGAAACCTTCCTTCTAGTTATATAATTTCCTTTGAATCCTCCTAGGCCAAGCTCAAGTGCAATTTTCCCCTGTAATCTTTCCCACCTTGTCCAGCCTATTCATGCTTCAATCTGAACACTCATTTAAATTTCCAGAGCAGCTTCTAAATTTAACTCTACAATTATGGATATAAGAAATGTCAAGTTGAAGCTGGCACAGTTACTCAAGCTAGTAATCCTAGCCACTTGGGAGACAGAGATAGGGGCAGCGTGCTTCCTGGATTGCCAGGAATACAAAGTTCAAGAGACCCCATTTGACTCAATTGCTGGGTCCAGCAGCATAAACTTGTTACCAAGCTATGGGGGAGCACAACAGTAAGACACAGTAATGCATATCTGTCATCCCCAGAAGCATGGAAAGCATGAATAGGAGGAATGAAACACATGCCTATCTGGGCATAAATAGAAGCCCTATCTGAAAAATAATCAAGGTACAAAGGGGGTTGGAGGCATGGCTCAAGTAGTAAAGCATGTATCTTACAAGCTCCAGGCCCTGAGTTCCATCCCTAGTACTTCAGGGGAGGGGGACATAAAATTGGATCTATCCTTGAAACCCCATTAACAGCACTCTGAGAAATTCAGTCTTGCCTCTGTTTTGGAAATCTCTCTCTCCCTCCCAGGGTTCACAGGGCCGAAAATGCAATCCACACACCACAGTGGACCCTACCCTAAAGTTCTGTTTCCAAATCAGTGTGTCTACTTGCAGGCCAAGCCCAGGGTGAGGGAGGCCTTTCACCCCAGATACTAAGGCTACATCTCTTATGGCTCTAGCATCCCTAGATCATCCCTTCACAGACATCCTGTTACTTCTCACAATAAGACACTGGCCAGACCTGTCAAAAGCCATCAGTCCCCCAGCTCTCTCTGGGAAAATTCCATTCCAATCTTACTTCCTCTTGCCCCAGCAGTCTACAAGCCTCGGGACCAGTCATAGAATCATAGTCTGAATTACTTTCCTAAGAGGTAGTAACACACAACATAAAGAGTTCAATGGCTGCAGTGCTTTTGTACTTCCAGTCTACCCTGGGTGACTTTGACCTATTTAACTGCCAAGGCCTCAGTTTACTTATCTGGAAAAACCATCATTGGAACAGCATAGTATCAATCAAAGCAGCAATGGCTTACATTTATGTGATAGTATGTGTCTAGCACTATTATATGTGTATATATATATATATATATATATATATATTAATCTTCACAGTGCCTTATGGATTAGTAAAGAGGCAGAGTTAAGTAACACACAAGGTCACATAGCTAATAAGCAGCAGAGGAAAGAATCAAACCAAGCAGTTTGGATCAGTCTACACTCTTCACCATCACACTAAATAACCCTAGCAAGTGTTCAGTAAACAATAGCTGCTAATAGAATGACTTTTCTTTTTTTTCTCTTTTTTTTTCTTTTTGTGCCTATACTGGCACTTGAACTCAAGAATCTGGGTGCTGTCCCAGAGCTTTTTCACTTAAGGACAGTGCTTTACCACTTGAGCCACACCTCCATGTCCAGCTTTTGGGGGTTACTTGCAGATAAGGGTCTCAGACTTTCCTGCCCACGATGGCTTTGAACTATGATCTTCAGATCTCAGCCTTCTGAGTAGCTCGATTATAGGCACTAGCTATTGTTACTTGATATTTGTCTCTTTATACAAACACAAGCTCCCTAAGGATAAAAAATGTACAGACTCACCTTATTAACCTCCAGAGAGCCCTCCCTCCTTCACTTCCTAAGACCTTGAGCAAGTTGCAAAGAATGAACAATTTCCTACTTAGAATATACTTACTTTGTTAATTTGTTAATTGCCACCTTACCCACTTCATCTTCCTGCTACATGTGAGTTTCTTTTATTTCTAGAATCATTTCTTAAAGAAAAAGGTATACCTTCATAAAGATAGTCCTCTTTGAACATTCCTTATATGAGATGCTTGGGACTAAAAATGTTTCAAGATTTAGGAACATTTACATATACACAATGATATATCTTAGGAAAGTGAACCAATTCTGCACTAAAAGATAATTTGTTTCACATAACCTGAAGGTCATTTCATCCAATATTTGTAGTGAACCTGGGTTTTGACTGTTACCATCACATGAGATCAGATGTAGAATGTTCCGCTTACATCAGGTCCAGTGCTCAAAAGATTCAGACTTAGAAACATTTCAGATCAGAAGGTTAAAAAAAGCTCAACTGTGATGATTAATAACTAACTTTTTGTGTGTATATCTGCTAGTCCTGGGACTTGAACTTGGGGCCTGGAAGCTGACGCTGAGCATTTGTGCTCAAAGCACTCTACCACTTAAGCCACAGGTCCTCTCCTGGTTTTTTTTTGTTTTTGTTTTTGTTTTTTGGTAGCTAATTAGAGATAAGAGTCTCTCATGGACTTTTCTGTCTGGGATGGCTTCAAACTGCAATCCTCAGAGATCTCAGCCTGCTGAGTATTTGGGATTACAAGCATGAGCCAATGACAGCCTAATAACTAACTTTTATTGAGAATTTACTATGTTCCAGGGACTGTTCTATGGGGTTTTCGACGTGTTTGATCATTTAACCTTCACAACAGCTTGATATGATACATTCTATTTTCCTCTTTTTTTTTTTTTTTTTTTTTTTTGTGGGTTGTGGGGCTTGAACTCTGGGCTTGGGCCCTACCCCTCAGCTCTTCAGCTCAAAGTGAGTGCTCTACCACTTGAGCCACAGTGCCACTTCCAGTTTTCTAGTGGTTTATTGGAGATAAGAGTCTCACGGACTTTCCTGCTCGGCCTGGCTTTGAACTGCGATCCTCAGATCTCAGCCTCCTGAGTAGCTAGTATTACAGGCGTGAGCCAGGCTTCCTCTTTACTTTTTGTATGAGAAAAGCTACAGAAAGATCAAGTGACGGGGCTGGGAAGGCGGCTCAGTGGTAGAGTGCTTGCCTTGCATGCCTGAGGCCCTGGGTTCGATTCCTCAGCACCACATAAGCAAAAAGAAAAAAGCTGGAAGTGGCGCTGTGGCTCAAGTGGTAGAGTGCTAGCCTTGAGCTGAAGAGCTGAGGGACAGCGCCCAGGCCCAGAGTTCAGGCCCCACGACCGGACCCAAAAAAAAGATCAAGTGACTACCATGATCACACAGCTGGTATTTGACAGAACCTTTACATTTCACGACTATATTTCATACTGGTTATTTGTTTCATTGTTTCAGTATATTCTGTAGAAGTCAGACTATATGAAAAGGTATCAAACTTACGTGTTGATGAAATTTCACCAGAAATAGCATGAATAATTTTAAAAATTATTTTAAAGGCTTGTAATACCTGTCTTAAAAAGTCTAGTAAGCTGAGCACTGGTGGCACACGCCTGTAATCCTAGCTACTCATGAAGCTGAGATCTGAGGATCGTGGTTCAAAGCCAGCCCAGGCAGGAAAGTCTGTTATCTTCAATAAACCATCAGAAAACCAGAAGTGGTGCTGTGGCTCAAGTGGTAGAGCACTTGCCTTGAACTGAAGAGCTGAGGGACAGCGCCCAGGCCCAGAGTTCAAGCCTCACAAATGACCAAAAAAAAAAAAATTGTCTAGTTAGATTCAAAAGCCAAATCTTATCTCCTTCCATCAAACAGGCTCAGCCTTTGAAAGGAGTACATCCATCCCTTAAGCTGAATGGGGAAGATGAGGGCTGAGATTTCCAGCTGTGAATGACTCAAAGGATTGATATGCATTCCACATACTTGGCATCTTATTATGATGGATACACAGCCCAGAAATGAACCCTCTAAAAGGAGATATGACTGACCCAATGCAAAACTTAAGCCCCAAAACAAATATCTTAGGAAGCAAACTTTTTCTTTCAATTCTTTTTCTGATTCTGTAACACAGAAATGTGTCAGGTCTCTTTCCACAAACCTTCTTTCATCCAGAGCAAATGTCACAAGTTGACAAAGTTTCTAGGAGAAATGAAGTCAAGACTCATTTCAGCAAAACAGAATCAAAGCTTCATTTTTCTACAGTTAACACGTCTCCTAGGAAAATTAATGAGTTGGACAGGTCTGGTCTTAAAGTCATGTAAATGGAAGAATGGATTTTCACAGGCTTGGGAAAATCTAGGTTTACAGGGCAACCTTCAGGATTGAGCTCATTGTGAAGATATGTTCCTTTTTACTGCAAATGGGAAAGGAAATGAGCCATGCCCTAAAAAAAATACCTCTGGAGACATTCCAGCCGATACTTGATAAGGACTGGGCAGGCTGCCAGCAACGCATGGCTGGAAGAAGGAAAGTTAGGATCAGAAAGCCAGAGAAACTAAGGGAGGTGTGGGAAAGATTTTCCATTAAACTACTGATGTTCGATAGGGAAGTCATCTCAACCAGTTGTTTTCAGTTGTTTTTGTTATGACTCATAGTAAGAACTTTACAAAATATTAAACCAATAAATTCATACAAATATAAAGATACATATTGATTTATTTATTGTTTCATACCAATGTGTATCAAATAGTGTTTCACACTGTTCTATGTCATCTTGGTGGCTTGTCAGTCATGTAGCCTGCTCTCTCCACTGTCAAGAGCCTAACATATATATATATATATATATATATATATATATATATATATATATAAAACACTTAATATATTTAATATATAATATATTTCTATATATTTAAAACATATATTTGCTTTGTTATGCTAAATGCCTTTTTTTTCCCACCAGTCCCAGGGCCTGAACTCTGGGCCTGGTTTCTGTCCCTGAGTTTCTCTGTCTCAAGGCTAGTACTCTACCATTGGAGCTACAGCTCTACTTCCAACCTTTTCTGAGTAGTTTATTGGAGATAAGAGTCTCACAGACTTTCTTGTCAGCTCTCCCTTATCTCCTAGGAATTCAAATTCTGAATTGAGTGGCAGAAAGTAATTTGAAGAAGTCCCTTATGCAAGTGTTATTAAAGGTTCTTGGTACAGATATATCTGAAGATTTCTTTCCTTCCTAAGACTTGATCAAATCCATCTTTGTTTCAGACCTGCCTGTCAGTATTCTAACAAATGCTTGCCCTTAAATTACATAGTGTTTGTCCTATAAATCTCAAAGAATCTTGATATATACACTGGACTCTGGGCCTGGGCCTAAAATATAAAAATGGAAGCATGCAATAAGGATACTCTACCTACTATAGAGAAGTCCTCCTTACAATTCTTGTTATGCCATTGCAAAGCAATGCACACTTGCATTTTGAGTTATAGTCCATGTGCATCCCATGGCTAAGTCTTTAAGACATTGGTAGGAAATTTCCAAAATACTACATAATGTAGCCATTTCTGACAGCTTAGATCCTTGAAATGACTAGTTCAGCCACAGTGGGCTACACTAATGCAGAGAAAATCTGTCTCACTTAGACTGGTCCTTTCTCCTAGTAAGAATTCAAAATAAATTCTTTGCTACACGTGGTATTATAACTCTCTATTCCCAGCACCTGGGAGACTAAGACAAAAATCACAAGTTCAAGGGCAACTAAACATCAAGTTTGAAACCATCCTGGACTTCAGAGTAAGACCTGTCTCAATGGGCAGGGGCAGGGCGAAGGAGGCAGGGAAGGATAGTAGGAGAGGGAGAAGTTGGAGAGGTGGGAAGGGAAGGGATAGTAGGGGAAAACAAAGGAGAGGTAACAATTCTCAGTATGAAATGTACTCATTACCTTATTCATGCAACTGTAACCCCTCTGTACAGTATCTTTACAATAAAAAAAATATTTTTAAAAAGCTAAAAAATTAAAAGACCTGTCTCAAAAAAAATAATAATAAAAAGAAATAAACTGCTGGGTACCAGTGTCTCATGCCTGTAATCCTAGCTACTCAGGAGGCTGAATCTCTCAGTTCAAAGCCAGCCTAGGAAGGAATGTCTGTAAGACTCTCATATCCAATTAATTATCAAAAAGCTGAAAATGGAGTTCTAGCTTAAGTGGTAGAGTGCTAGCCTTGAGCAGAAAAGCTCAAGTTCAAGTCTGAGGACCTGCACAAAAAAGAAAGAAAGAAAGAAATTTGAATTTCTGGCTCTGAGTCATGGATAATGCTAGAAAACATAGAAAGAAAGAAAGGGGATATATGGGCTGGGAAGGTGGCTCAGTGGTAGAGTGCTTGCCTTGCATGCATGAGGCCCTGGGTTTGATTCCTCAGCACCACATAAGCAAAAAGAAAAAAGCTGGAAGTGGTGCTGTGGCTCAAGTGGTAGAGTGCCCTCCTTGAGCTGAAGAGCTGAGGGACAGTGCCCAGGCCCAGAGGTCAGGCCCCACGACCGGACCCCCCCCCCCCCAAAAAAAAAAAAGAAAGAAAAAGAAAAAGAAAGGCGATACAGCCTAGAACTAAGAGAATTGAAGGAAGCCTAATCAGATTTGGTACCTCCAAGAAACTCCTGATGTAGCTTTCCTCCCTGACACAGAACTAAGCACTTGGATGAGGTCAAAGTAATTTTTCTTTATCCCAGAGGCAAAAACAAAGGCATGCTTTTCTTCTCTTTTCTTTGTCTTTGTGATACCAGGGCTTGAACTCAGGATCCAGGACCTCTCACTCAGCTGGCACAGTACCACCTGAGCCACACTTCCAAGCCTGTGTGTGTGTGTGTGTGTGTGTGTGTGTGTGTGTGTGTGTGTGTGTGTGTGTGTATCCTGGGCTTGAATTAAGGGTCTGGATATTGTTCCTGAGCTTTTATGCTCAAGGCTAGGGCTCTATTACTTGAGCTATAGCTCTACTTCTGGCTTTTTGGGTGGCTAATTGGAGATAAGAGTCTCATAGTTTTCCTGCCTGAGCTGGCTTTGAAACATGATCCTCAGATCTTAGCCTCCTGAGTAGCTAGGATTACCAGTGCACCACAAGAACCTGGCTTCCAGCATGCTTTTCGTTGGTCTTTTTAGAGATAGAGATTAGCAGACATTTCTGCCTAGGCTAGTTTAGAACTACTATTCTCCAGGTGTCAGCCTTCTGAGTAGTTAATATTACAGATATGAGCCACCTTGTATACACGGCTCACTTCTAAGAGAAAACCCTACATAATAGGGCCTAGAATAAAGAATCAACTCACAGAGTAGAAAATGTATATAAACCAGCAGTTTGGAAAATAAAAATAAAACCCCCAACACCAGCACAATTTGAGATACTGAAAAATTCTACTGAGGATGCTTTATAAGTATATCTAAGAAGTTCATCCAGTAAAGGAGGTCAGGTCCAATTGCCATGAGTGAAGTGTATTAACTACTATACATGTCTCTGATATAGAAGGACAAAAAATTGCTAATCATAAAACAAAACATGACAACTCTGTCACATTCAAGACAAAGAGCAAATTAGCACCCACGCTTAGGCGTATCAGAAACTTTGTACACAGATACAAGGACCAAAGGATTAAGCAGGAAAAGAATTAGAAAACAACTACTCTGAAAAATAGAATATGTGCTGGAGATAAATGTAGGAAGAACAGTACTAAGAGAATATCTTTGATTTACAAAGACTCTAACCCAAATAAGAATATTTAACTGGACACCAGTGGCTCACAGCTACTCAGGAACCTGAGATCTGAGGATAACAGGTCAAAGCTAGAATGAAACTCTCATCTCTAGTTAACTGCCAAAAAGCTGGAAGTGAAGGTATGGCTCAAATGGTAGCGTGCCAGTTGTCTCGAGCACAAAAGCTAAGGGATAGTGCATAGGCCCTGAATTCAAGTCTCAGTACTGACAAACACAAGCACGCACACACATACACACACACACACACACATATACACACAAAACAATATTATCTGAAACTACTTGACCCTCACAGTGTCTTCACACCATGCTATCTAGGAATTGGACTGGCAAAAAAAGTTATTTGAAAAGGAGCTAATGGAGATGGCTGAGTGCCCTTTGCCTTCCTCCGTAAGAGATGAACACAGGTACCCAGTGCACTGGGAGAATGGTAGAAGCTCCAGGAATGGGGCGCAGAGTGGTCCATCCACAGCCCAGGCAGGAGCATCCTTTCTGGACAATTTCTGTGGAAATGCCCACCATCACCCCTCAAACATGTAACCTGTGCTGTACTTCCTTCCATTCAATGGCAAAGAATCATGTAGGAGCAGAGAAAAGCCAATGCTTCAGAGGTAGCTCAAACTTGTTTCTTATTTAAGAGGGGAAAAAAATCAATCTCTCTCATGAACCACCTTAAGAAAAGAACATAAAAGACAAACTAGAAGAAATATTCATGTCCTGTGAGCAAAGGACAGGACATGGCGTGGGTGGGGTCATGCGTGAGTCAGGGAGGGCATGGGATGATTCTGCTAAAGATATTTTAACACCGATGAACACTAGGCCTTCATTTGGCTTATTAAAATAGTGCTGGGGAGTGAAGGAGAGGCTGGCACATTCTCGTGTGGATGAGATGTCCCTGGAGATTTCAACAACAGTTGGAATACAGCTGCCATGGCTAAAACCAGGCAAGTACAGATGTCACACCAAAGACAGAGTAATTTCATACTGCTCCAGGCTGCCAATTCAAAAAGCCAATAGAGGAAAAGTATAGGTGAAAGCAGTCCTTAAAATAGCCTGCATACTATTTTAAATACCAATTCTGTGGGGAACTAAAATCTTAGCTGCTGAGATCCCTAAACAGTCATTATGGTTTAAGGATCTCAATCAAAAAAAAATCTTTCAACTCAGCAAAATGCGAACTATACAAGCTGGTCTCAGAAACTAAAATAGCTATCTCAAGTGTAGGCTTATACTTTGTAATTCCAAATATTTGTTTAGAAAATGTCAATGCCAACGTGGGTGCTGGTGGCTCAAACCTATAATCCTAGCTACTCAGGATGCTGAGATCTGAGGATCACAGCTCAAAGCCAGCTCAAGCAGGAAAGTCCACAAAACTCTTATCTCCAATTAGGCACCAAAAAAGCAAGACATAGAGCTGTGGCTCAAGTTACAGAGTGCTAGACTTGAGCAGAAAAGCTAAGTGCCAGAATCCACGCCCTGAGTTCAAGTCCCAACACACACACACACACACACACACACACACACACACACACACACACACACACACACACACACACACACACGGTGTAATCCTAGTTACTCAGAAGGGTAAGAGATCTAAGGATCAATGTTCAAAGCCAGCCTGAGTAGGAAGTAGGAAAATCTGGGAGACTCTTATCTCCAATTAACCATCAGAAAGTGGTAGACAACTAGCCTTGAGCAAACGAGCTCAGGGACAATGCCCAGACATTGAGTTCAAGCCCCAAGACAGATAGAAAAAAAGAATGTTAATGCCTGGAGGGGGCCGGGGAGGGCGGGGAGGGCTATGGGAAAGGATGGGAAGGGGAAACAAAGGAGGAGGCTACAATGCTTGATAAGAAATGTACTCATTATCTTGCCCATGTAATTGTAATCCCTCTGTACAGTAATTTCACAATAAAAAAAAAGAAAATGTTCATGCCAATGTCAAGGCAATTTTCCTTTTTTCTTCCTTTAGTAGTTATTTTTCTATATTCTAAACTGATAGGTTAGATGATATACTAAAAATACAAGATAAACTATTCCTTTCCCTTAGACAAGCCAGGAGAACTGGGTACTAGTGGCTCATGCCTGTAATTCTAGCTACAGGAGACTGAAATCTGAGGATCATAGTTTGAACTCAGCCTGGGCTAAAAAGTCCACGAGGCTCTTATCTCCAATTAACTAGTAAAAAGCTGGAAGTGGAGGTATGGCTCAAATGGTAGAGCACCAGCCTTGAGCTAAAGCTAAAGGAGAATGCATAGGCTCTGAGTTCAAGCTTGGCACTGTCACAAAAAGAAAATGATAAACCAGGCAAAGAATCTTTCACAAACCTCATACACACCACATGCACACACATGCACGTGCACGTGCACATACACACACACACACACACACACACACAACTTACCAAATGCCTTCTTAGGTTCTATTAATGTCATGGTAAAGAGTTCCTCTTTTTTTAATTCCTTTAACTTCTTAGCAACTTCATAGTGACGCTGCCCAATGATATTTTCTCCATTTATGCATTCAATATGATCTCCCACACAGATTGTTTTAACCGAGTCAATAATGCTACCATCTTTAATCCTCTGAAAGAAAGAAAAATAATTGTGATAATGTAGTATGAAATAGAACTGTGTGGCATTACTTTTCTTGATCTTCATATTTATGTATATGTACATGCATATACATATGCATATATGCACACACATATATGTACACACATATACACTGACATTTGTAATTAAATATAATGCTTAGTTAAAGATGAAGCAAAAAAAAAACAAACAACTATTCTTTTTTGGTATCATTCAGAATTCAATTCCCTCAAAGTGACTATCTCCTCTAAGAAGTTTTTCTTGATATCTCTCAACCCACTCCTCAAAGAATGAGTATGGTAAAACTCTTATCTTCCTTAGTAATTTTTGCTCTATAAACTGAGCACTACATTAGGCATTTCACATTTGCTTTTTCACTGAACTCTAACAACCTTTATGAGACTCTCACATCACAAATAGGGAAGATTGAGCCTTGGGAAATCAACAAGAATCAACACAGCATGGTATAATTGTCCCTTTACTTCTTGCTCTCCATTAGTAATCTGTAATAACCTTGGGGTCACCGATTGTGTGTTCATCCTTATATGTCTTGTGCCTAACCCAATGCTCACACAGTGATAAATGATGTTCAATTATTTAAACATGAGGCCCACTGTAACATATAGAACTTAAGATTTTTCTACTGGCTACATTTTTTAAGCCTTCATTACAAATTTAAAGATTTGAAGATTGGTGTGATCATAGATAAGAAGACCAATATCTAACAAGAGGCAGATATGGTTAGCAATTTTGGAAGTCTCTAGAGTAATGAATGATTGTGGTGGTTGTGACTCTGTGTGTGTGCATGTGTGTGTGTGTGTGTGTGTGTGTGTACATGTACATGCATATTACTGGGGATTATACCTAGGGCCTCACATATGCTGGGGGAAAGCTCTACTACTTGAGCCATGTTCTCATCCCTTTAGTTTGATTTTTTGTTTGTGAGATGGTTTCACTAACCTTGTCTAGGCTGGCCTCAAATTCTCAATCTTCCTGCCACATCACAAGTAGCTGGAATTATAGTCTGCACCAGCATATCTGGATAGGTATGAGGCATACTTAAAATCTAAGGAGAAACTTCAAGCTGGCTGGGCCTTCTTTCTGTGTGTATGTGTGTGTGGTGTGTACATATGCTAGTACTGGGGTTTGAACTGAGGGTCTACATAGTGTTGTCCCTTAGTTTTTTCTCCCAAGGCTGGTGCTGCACCTCCTATATCTCTTGATCACAGCCACAGCTCTGCTTATGTATTTTTTTTTGCTTTGGGTTTTTTTGGGGGGTGTGGGGGGTTGGTGCTGGTTAACTGGAGGTAAGAGTCTCATGGGCTGCCTGGGCTCACTTTGAACCCTGATCCTCAGATCTCAGCCCTCCTGAGTAGCTAGGATTACAGGCGTGAGCCAGTGGCACCCAGTGTAAGCTGGTCCTTCTTGGCAGGGGTGGGTAGAGGCTGAAACAGGATCTTACCATATAGCCCAGACTGCCCTGGCATTTACAATCCTTCTACCTCTCCTTTTTGAATGCTAAGCTTAAAGATGTGTGCTACCATGGTAGGCTTCTTACATTTTTTCTACAATGCATCTGTCATGTTGGTTCAAAACAAGGTGGAAACCATGGCATCAAGAATTTCTGAAGTTGAACTTTACAACTTGTGGGGGAGGGAAGGAGGAGTTGGGGGGCAAGGGGTGGCAGGGGAAAAACAAAGGAGGGGGTAACAATGCTCGATAGGAAATGTACTCATTACCTTACTCATGTAACTGTAACCCCTCTGTACAGTATTTTTACAATAAAAAAACGTATTTTAAAGAAAGAATTTCTGAATTTTAGAAACAGGAACGCTAGAAAACCTTGTCAGAATAACAGGGCTTCTAGGATGTACAAGTTTCTCCACAGCGATGAAAAGAGAAGCACAATAAAGGCCACGGTAGGCCTCAGGATGCCCAAAGCCTTCCTGGGACGGAGGGACAGACTAGACATACTGGAGCTCTACTGCTGTGTCATGAAAACATGCATGCTCTCCAGCCTTGCCAGGTGGAGGGGTCCCATCTCAATCCATGGAGCCAGGGATTGGGTGTCAAGTTTACAGAAACTCATGGTACCCCATTATCTCAAAAATATTGTTAGCAGAACATTAGAAAACAAAAATCTAAAAAGGCTGGGCACTTTAAAATGGTAAATTATATGATTACATACCAAAACTCACAACATATTTTTCTCCACAAATTTTAAGTATATTGCTATCTTTAATTACAATTCACCATTAACATGTCAATATGCGTATTATATACTAATGCCTACTTCAAGAAAGATTATTTATTATTACAGCTAATTATAAGATGCAGAAAGTTCCTAGTCTAGAAACTTTCACTAGTTAGCAAAAAATGATGTAACCATAACTTGCCATTCAATGCTGAACTGTCCCAGAAAAAAAAAAAAAAAACAATAGGATTAAGGTTAGGTACCAAGGGCTCTCACCTGTTGTGATCCTAACTACTCAGGAGGAAAAGATATGAGTAAGAAGCCATACTGAAATCTGAGTAAAAAGCCATACTGAGTACAAAAATCTAAAAGACTCTTATCTCCAATTAACACAAGAAAAAGTCCAGGTATGGCTCAAATGGTAGAGAACCAGCCTTGAGCAGAAAAAGTTAAGCAAGAGCATGAGGTACTGAGTACTGGCACATAAACCAAAAAAAGAAGCAAGACAAAACAACAGATCAAACAGAAAAGAAGAAAGAAAAAAAACCATAATAATGCTACATAAACATTCTTAAACCATTAAAGAGTTTTCTACATCCATATTTGCCCTTCAACTTTTTTCTTTTTATGTTAATTCACCTCTTAATGTACCTTTAACCTATTTGATCAATTGAACCATACACAGTTCAGTGTCCCACCATGTATTTTTAGTTTTAAGATTTATCATTATAATTTTATTTTATATAAGCATTACATAAAGTTAATTATGTGGAAGACTTAAAAGGCATGCAAGTTTCTTACCAACGAATTACAGGTCAGAGTAACAGCCATCCAGGCCTATGAGCAGCTATAACGGTCACAGAAAAGTACACAAATGGATGGAGAAAAGGCAGAAGTGAGAACAAATGGCAGGGTGAGAATCCAGGGGGAAAAAGTGAAAGCATATGCAACTAGCAGCAGATAAAGATCTAGAAGGAAGAGAAAGGAAAATCAACATAAGAAACTTAAAGAACACCAGGAGGTGGACCAGATACAGAAATAAAGTAGGTAACACTGATTATTGTATAGGTTACCTAGCCTTAGCCTCATAAATATGTTGAATGAACAATCAATGGAGGTAAGTTTCTGAATCTAATGTATTTTCACAATCATGCAATAACTGGATAGAGATTGATAATATTGCCAAGAGTTGTGATTGAGATCTGAAGGACTAAGGCATGGAAAAGGATATTCATGCTATAATCATGTTTATTGAATCATTTACATTATTCTTCACTCAAAGACTTTCATCTGGCTTTGATACTGAGGCTACAACAGCAGGTTGCTTACTAGATATTTCTTGGGAGACAGGAATCCATAATTAAACATAAAGGTTCCCAATCATTTTCAATCACTATGATATAGAAGCTTCCATCATACTCACCCTCTGCATATCTAGCACAATGGCCTCACCACAAATATAAGCACTACTCCAGGGTGGCATCCTTCCAGTCCCCAAATTCTAGGCACAGACTCCAGGTGGCCCTGCAGCCACATGTGGCCATTTTGAGACCTGCACCCTTGAGTCTTCCAACCCTGTCCTCAACCCTGCTCACAGTAACAAACTAATATTCTCAGGCCACTCTCATTCACTGCCTTGGGGAATATTTATTGTTAAGGTACCGAACTGAGTGTGTGTGGCTCAAGTGGTAGAATATCAGGCCTTGAGTTCAAAGCTTTGTACTACCAAAAAGAAAGAAAGAGATGAGAGAGAGAAAGAGAGAAAGGAAGAGAGAAGGAAGGAAGGAAGGAAGGAAGGAAGGAAGGAAGGAAGGAAGGAAGGAAGGAAGGAAGGAAGGAAGGAAAGGAGGAAAGAAAGAAAGAGAAAAAAGAAAGAAAGGAAGGAAGGAAGGAAGGAGGGAAGGAAGAAAGAAAGAAAAGAAGAAAGAAAGAAAGAAAGGGAAAGAAAAGAAGCTATTAGAAAAGTCATCATTTTGCAACCCTTATAAGAAAAATTGATTCAGGCAAGAGAGACCTGTAGATATCACCAGCTCAGTGGAGTATAAGGGAATAAGGGTTTTCTTTTTCTTTTTCTTTTTCTTTTTCTTTTTTTGCCAGTCATGGGGCCTAAACTCTGGGCCTGGGCGCTATCCCTCAGCTCTTCAGCTCAAGGCTAGTGCTCTACCACTTGAGCCATAGCGCCACTTCCGGATTTTTCTGCTTATGTGGTGCTGAGGTATCGAACCCAGGGCCTCACGCATGCAAGGCAAGTGCTCTACTACTGAGCCACCTTCCTAGCCCCGAAATAAGGGTTTTCATGATCTTAAAGTATCTTCCCACAATTACATATTAAAGAAAGAAGAAAACATAATAACTTTGAAGTAAAAAAGACTGGTGGATAGCCGGGCGCTGGTGGCTCACGCCTGTAATCCTAGCTACTCAGGAGGCTGAGATCTGAGGATCGCGGTTCAAAGCCAGCCCGGGCAGGAGAGACCATGAGACTCCTATCTCCAATAAACCACCAGAAAACCGGAAGTGGCGCTGTAGCTCAAGTGGTAGAGCACTCACCTTGAGCTGAAGAGCTGAGGGACAGCGCCCAGGCCCAGAGTTCAAGCCCCACGGCCGACAAAAAAAAAAAAAAGACCAGTGGAAGCCAGGTGCTGCTGGTTTACCCCTATAATCCTAACTACTAAGGAAGCTGAGATCTGAGGATCACAGTTCAAAGCCAGCTCTGGCAGCAACATCCTTGAGATTCTTTAATAAACCACCAGAAAACCAGAAGTGGTGCTGTAGCTCAAGTGGAAGAGTACTTGCCTTGAGCTGAAGAGCTCAGGGACAATGCACAGGCCCAGAGTTCCTTAGACAAGTGACGACAATTATCATCACAAATAACAAGACAGGTCAATGTCATGTCCCTTCTGATGTGGTAAACAGAGGCCAGAGCATGGCCCTTGTATCTCCCTCCCAGAATGCATACCTGCCTCTCAACATGAGGACACTTCAGAAAATCCCAGATCAAGAGATGCCCTGGAAAAGGCTGACTTATTCTAGATTTAATAAGATTAAAAAGACAGGCCAAGTAAATGAAAAGTAGGATCCTAGATCAGACCTGTAATGAGGAGGAAGTATGAACACTATTAGCTAAGATAAATGATAGAATTGCAATCTAGACTACAGGTTAGTTTCAAAGTATCAATGTTAGATTGTCTGAACTCTGCCATTGTACTATAGTTAGATGCAAGAGAACATCATATCATTACTAATTATACTCACAAATATAAAGGATGAAAGCAATATAACATATATACATAAATGTGTATGAGATTAAGAATGTAAGGCAAATGTAACAAATGGTAACAATTGGACATTTAGGTAAATGATGACTTTGTATATTATTACTGCAATCTTTCTATATGTAATCTTTCTTAAATATAGGATCATTTCAAGTAGTAAAACAATTTGGCTAGGTGCCAGTGGCTCATGCTTGTAATTTTAACTACTCAGGAGGCTGAGATGTGAGAATTGCAGTTCAAAGCCAGCTGAGGCATGAAAGTCTGTGAAATTCTTAACTCTAGCCAACAAAAGGCCAGAAGTGGAGCTGTGGCTCAAGTGGTCCGGCAGTAGCCTTGAGCAAAAAAACCTAAGGGGCAGTTCTCAAGCTCTGAGTTCAATCCACAGTACCAGCACCCCTCCCCCCCCCAAAAAAAAAAAGAAAAAGGAAAAGGAAAAAAATTAAACTCAGCAGCATCTCTCTCCTATGCTGCTTCTTAGAACAGTAATGTAATGCTTTCAAATCAAGCATTTCTTCCAAACATGAGACAAAGGAAAATACCCATCTCTAAAAACAAAATGGTCCAAGTTAGATGAGCTTTTAAATACAGACTTATATCAAGAGGTAGAGCAGCCAGGCGCTGGTGGCTCATGCCTGTAATCCTAGCTACTCAGGAAGCTGAGATCTGAGGATCATGGTTCAAAGCCAGCCGGAGCAGGAAAGTCCATGAGACTCATCTCGAATAAACCACTAGAAAACCAGAAGTGTTGCTGTAGCTCAAGCAGTAGAGCACCCGCCTTGAGCTGAAGAGCTGAGGGATGGTGCCCAAGCCCAGAGTTCAAGACCCACAACCAACAAAAAAAAGAAGTAGAGCAAAGTAGACCTAGAAGCAGCTTGCTCCTCTTTTCAAATCATGTATTTTCACTGCCATATGGAACATATTTTAAATATATATAAACAATATATTCTCTAAAATATTATCAACAATGACCACAGTATAATATGAATCCCTCTTTTAACATGACCTTAACGAAAAAATAGAAAATGTAAGGGAAGGAGGTGACAGTGTCCAAAAAGAAAGCTACTCATTACCTGCTTATAGAACTATAATCCCTCTGCACATCACCTTTATAATAACAATACAAAAATTAAAATAAAATAGAATAAAGTAACCTCTACATTGGCCCTTTCTCTTTTGCTACCAAGGTACTCTGTTTTCCCACAGCTGGTGATGAGTTCTCTGAGGCAGGCACATGTCTAACAGAGCATATTTTAAAATGTAGAAACACAATCTCTAAACATCACAGGTCAACATCTAAAAACTCCACACATGTTTGCAAACCTTCCCAAGCCTCCTCAGCTGACATTCAAAAGGCACTGCCGATGTATCTCATGTCCTGAGCTTCCCTGGGATTAGCCCACATGACTTTCTCAACTCACACATTTTCCATTGGCTCATATGCTCAACCAGAAGCACAGTCATATCTTTTGCAGAGCTAAAAATAGCTGCTATTTCTAGGGGTAAACCAGAGTACCATTTACAGTCAAGATAACTTCCCTAGGAATATTGCTTCAGTGATGACAGTGTGTCAGCAAATCAGGGTTTAGATAAAACAGGCATACAGCATACTGTGTTGCCTGAAGCCACCACTGATTCTGAGCTCAGTGCACTTAGGAACACTGGCTCTGCAGTCAGATTTCTTAGATTCATATCATGAATTTATCCAGCTATATAATTTGGGGCAAGTGATTGAATCTTCCTGATTCTATTTTTACATCTGTAAAACAGAAATTCCTAAAATGACCTACCACAGACAAAGTCCAGGGACATTTATGTTAAAAATAAATCAGAAGCATCAGAGGACATAATGTGTGTTTATGTATACTTCTAAAACAAGCCAATGGTGGGAGAGGTCCAAATCATGTGGGGACAGGAGGTGTTGGTGGCCAAGCCTTCAGAGTGACAGAAATGAAATTTCCATGGATCCTGTGGCAGCTACACAGGTGTTAATGCATAAACACTCACTAAACTGTACATCAAAATGTGTTACACTGCAACATCAAAGCAAATAAAGAGAAAAGATATAGTGCCAACAAAATAGAAAAGTTGTAGAATTAAATGAGAAAATGCATGCAAAGTGCCTACTCTACAGTAAGCATTCAACATAAGACAGCTGTTACTATTACTCTAGTCAGCCCTAGGGATTACTTGAACAAGGGAGTTCTTAGCCTGGGCAGCAGAGTAAGGTACCAAACCAAAAAGAAATGTGAAATGTTGCATCTTTTCTGAACATACATGGACATTTTTCACATCTCCATAACACAAGTAATCTACAGAAGAAGATTTAAAGTATACAGGACAAAGTGCATAGATTATATGGCCATGCTATGATGTTTATATTAAATACTTGAGCATCTATAGATTTCAGCATGCCAGGGGGACTTGGAAGCAATTCCACCAGTCAGTGAGGGACAGCTGTACTCACTACAGTAGAATTACTTTTAAAGAGATGTCTATTTTTCTCTCTCTTTAGTTATAATTTCTAGACCATGTCAAACATTTTTCTCTTGCCCTTGCAGCTCCATATTACTCTTTATATCTAAATAAAACAACTATATTGTTTAGATCATTTTAAATAACATTTTTAAAGAATTAAATAGGTTGGCAAAAATCTGTGCAGTTAGAAGTAACAAAATAAATCTTGAATGGCAACTCCTTTGTACAACTATTTACAGATAATAACATTCAAAATGGGGGAGGGAAGGGATAGTAGGAAAAAAAAATAAAGGAGGTGGTAACAATGTTAGACAAGAAATGTACTCATTACCTTACTCATGTAACTGAAACCCCTCTGTACAGCATCTTTAGAATAAAATAAAATTTAAAAAATAAATAAAAGCTAAGCACTAGTGGCTCACGCCTGTAATCCTAGCTACTCAGGAGGCTGACATCTGAGCATCCTAGGTCAAAGTCAGCCCAGGCAGGAAAGTCTGTGAGACTCTAATTTCCAATAAACCACCAGAAAACCAAAAGTGGTGCTTTGGCTCAAGTTGTAGAGGGCTAGTCTTGAGCTGAAGAGCTCAGGGACAGCGCCCAGACCCAGAGTTCAAGCCCCATGACTGACAAAACAAACAAACAAATAAATCCCTCTCAAAAATAAATAAATACATAAAAATTATTTTTTTTAAAAAAGAAGTCACAACAAGTCACTGGAGATCAGCAAGAAGTGACCTTGTGCCAGAGCTGTAGCCACATTTTCCTTTGCTAAAGAAAGAAATTCAAAGAAAGGGTCAAGAAAAAATGATGCCTTTTGGTCACTTTTTTCCTTTCTTCTCTTTCTCCCTATCCTTTCTTTTTGTTCTTCTGACTTTTATTTTGATTGTTGCTGTTATGCCAGTACTGTGGCTTGAACTCAGGGACTGGGTGCTGTTCCTTATCATTTTTGCTCAAGACTATCCTTCTACTACTTCAGCAACAACTCTATTTCTGGCTTTTTGGTGACTAAGTGAAGGGATTATCCACTTTCCTACTCGGGCTGGCTTTGAACTGGGATTCTCAAATCTCACCCTCCTGAGATGATCCAGCTTACCTGGATGACCATTTTCTTGAAGTTAAACATTACCAATTTATACATCAAGGCTGGGCTGATCCAGCTTTCACACTGAAGATCTTCTTTTTCTTTTTCTTTTTCTTTTTTTTTTTTTGGTCTATTCTTTGCTGGGACATAGTCTCACTATGTAACAGCCCAGGCCAACCTAGAACTGGGACATAGTCTCACTGTGTAACAGCCCAGGCCAACCTCGAACTGGGACATAGTCTCACTGTGTAACAGCCCAGGCCAACCTCGAACTTGTGATCCTTCTGCCTCTACTTCTCAAGTCCAGGAATTACAGGGATGGATCATCTCATCTAGTTCATTTTTAATTTACTCTGATGTGATCAATTTTCCTAAATGTTATCCTCAATTAGGGCACGATGTTGTTTTCTTTTTTAACTTACCTTGATAAAAGCATAGCCAACACCATTATCAGTAATGGTGAGTCCAAGTGAATCCTCAGATTTATAGACGTTCACTTCTTTTTTTAATCCCTTCACATGGGCAAATATGAAATCTTCAAGACCTAATTGCCCTCCTAGGAGTCTTTTCATGTCAATTTTAGGTGTGTTTAAAGTACAATATAGGATCTGAAAATGAAAAGAAATGTTTTAGGTCAGTTTTATCAGAGAAATATCCTCATTTGTCAAACCCATCCTTTAAAAAAAAAAAAAAATCAAGTGATCAGAAAGATTGTGTCTCCAAGCCAACATAGGGGGAAAACCTTTGTAAGAACCTCATCTCAAACAACAGGTAGGCACAGGTGACACTCACCTGTCAGCTCTATGGGAAGTTGACAGTGCAAGGATCAAGGTTCAAGGCCAGCCCAGGCAGAAAAGTTTTCGAGACTTTTATCTCAACAGAAAAAGCCGTGTGGTGTGGTGTGCTTGTTATTCAGCTACAACAGGAAATGTAAATAGGCCCAGATCCAACCTTGCATCTGATCTCAAAAATAACCAGAGAAAAATGGTTGGAGGCAGAGCTCAAGCAGAAGAGCTCTTGCCCATGAAACACTAAGCCTTGTGTTCAAACTCCAGTATTGTCAAAAAAAATGTCTTACATGTCAAACCAAAGAAGAAAATATTAACATGCCTATTTGATGTCCAGATGGCCAAATGGAATTTTGACTCTGTTTTCCATAACAATGTTGAGCACAGATATTGCTAGCCCTTCTATATTCATCAGCTAGGCTGTTACTTCAATAAGATACCTGAGGCACCAAAGACACAAAGATTAAGATGGCTTACTTGGCTCTTTTTTGCAGAGGTTCAGAGTCCAACATCAATGGCCCCATTTGTTTGACTTTTAATGAGGACAACTGGTTACAGTACACTGCTGTGAACTTGTAGGGGTGAGGAGCTTATATGACCAAACAAGAAGTCAGAGAAAGACTGGGATCCCACAGTCCCTTTCAAGTACCTGCCCCAATGACCTAAACATCTTCCACTACGTCCTCACCTCCCAATAGTGCCAGCCTGGGGACCAAGACTTTAATTACAATGGAATTTGGTGAGACATTCAGACCACACCTAAATCACAGCACCTTCCCTCCTCCTTCCCAGAAGCCCTCAATCTCCATCTCTCCACCAGAACATCCAAAATCCTCATGAAACTCAAAATGAGTGTGTGATGACTACTTATCAAATGGTTTTCTGGGCCATGTTAAAGCATGCCTGAACTAGAAGAGAGCTTTATATAATACAACTTTCTTTACAATACAGTTTAAGGCTCAGGGTGGTCCTGAGAGCTCAAGCCAAAACCCAGAGATGTGAAAGAAGCTAGGGAGGAAGCAAGGGAAAAAGCCCACTGGGTTCTGAGCAATGAATGCCCACAGGGGAAGCCCCAACCCTTCCTCTTCTCATCCCGGTTTTTAATCTGTCTTCATTTAATTCTCCTGTTCCTGGCACTGGTAAAACATAATATGCTTTGTTGTTTGTAACTTTTGCAAATATCCTAATGAGAAAACTATCCCTTCTAGGGAATAAAAAGACAGTTAAGCCATGAATGGCTTCTATTTCTAATTGTAAAATTAGTCCATTATGGATGGATAGAGGGAATAGAAATATACAAAGAAAGCAACTTTTCTAACTTCCATTTTCAAAATCACAATGAGTAGAAGAAAAAACATAGTTTTCTCTTTGTTTTTTTCAATCATATTCATACTATATTCAAACACCACTACCATTAAGCAACTTCAGAGTTAAATAGGAAATAAAAGATTAAAACATGGTGATTGTATAACAGAATAGGAGGAAAGTCTCCCCAAATGAAATCTGGCACAATCTAAGCCTCCAGCCACCAAGCTGCTTCCTCCCTTTCTTTCCTTTCTAATCACCGGCTACCGTGCAAAGCAAACCCTACATTTCCTGCAGGTAGAGCTCTCCTCCCATCATGCTTCCTCCCCTGCAGACTAACACTGTTCCAGACAGCAGACACTGGAAGGCAAGGCAGGAAGAACCCTCCTTGGAGAGTGACAATGGAAACGTGGATATGTGATGGCTCCTGAGAGTGGGACTAAAGGCCTCTGCAGCAGGGCAGCGGGGAACCAAAGTTCTAGGATGTGAGATCAGTTCTTCCCTTAAGAATATGTACCCAGGGCTGGGAAGTTGGCTCAGGTAGAGCGCTTGCCTTGCATGCCTGAGGCCCTGGGTTTGATTCCTCAGCACCACATAAGCAAAAAGAAAAAAGCCAGAAGTGGCGATGTGGCTCAAGTGGTAGAGCGCTAGCCTTGAGCTGAAGAGCTGAGGGACAGCGCCCAGGCCCAGAGTTCAGGGCCCACGACCAGACCCCCAAAAAATAAAATAAAATAAAAATAAAAAATAAAATAAAATAAATATATATAGGGGCTGGGAAGGTGGCTCAGTGGTAAGAATGCTTGCCTTGCATGCATGAGGCCCTGGGTTCGATTCCTCAGCACCACATAAGCAGAAAAAGCTGGAAGTGGCACTGTGTCTCAAGTGGTAGAGCACTAACCTTGAGCTGAAGAGCTCAGGGATGACGCCCAGACCCAGAGTTCAGGCCCCACAACCGACAAAAAAAAAAAGAATATGTACCCAGCACTCAGTAATAACACACAGCTATCAACGAATTTATCTCTCAGTGTGTCATAAAGGCCTAGAAGTTCAAATTCAAATATATCCTCACAGATATTCATGTGTGTGTGTGAGAGAGAGAGAGAAAGAGAGAGAATGTGTGTGTGTGTGTGTGTGTGTGTGTGTGTGTGTGTGTGTGCGCGCGTGCGCCCTGATTGTGGAGCTTGAACTCAAAGCCTGAGCTTTATCCCTGAGTTTTTTCTGCTCAAGCTGCCACTTTACCACTTGAGCCACAGCTCTACTTTCAGCTTTTTGCTGATTCACTGGAAGGTCTAAATATCTGAGAGTTGTGTTTGTAAGGAAGAGTAGACTTTTTGGGTAAGACAGAGAAAGGAAGGGGTGGAGGCATGTCACTCCAAAAGCTTCTTTGCCCAGAAGCCCCAGCTGACTCTTTCTTGCATTTTCCCTGGCTTAAATTGGATCAGGAATGAGATATTTAGTGATTTAAACCTAACCAAGCTTCATCTTCTTGGAACTCAGGGTAGGGCTACTTGTACTCTCTGATATGGCTTGAGAAGGAAAGGAGGCTTTCAAAGGAATAGTTAGCTTAGAGATTTATATCTAGCCACAACAATATAAAAAAAGCTTTTTTGCCAGTCCTGGGGCTTGAATTTCTTAGGGCCTAGGCACTGTCCCTGAGCTTCTTTTGCTCAAGGCTAGTACTCTACCACTTGAGCCACAGTGCCACTTCTAGCCTTTTCTGTTTATGTAGTACTGAGGGATAAAACTCAGGGCTTCATGCATGTTCAGCAAGAATTCTACCACTAAGCCATATTCCTAGCACAGATCTCAGCCTCTTGAATGGTTAGGATTACAGGTATGAGCCGCTGTAGATCACATCAAAATTTTAAAAACCCCGGGAAATCCAGTTCTGACTTTCTTTTCTGTAATGTTTTCCTTAAGAAGGAATTAAGCTGGCCAATGATTCTACATTTCCCAAAAATATACCTGAAAAATAATTATGGGTTTGCGCAGCCAGAATTGCATCATTCGTGGATGTGATTTGAAATGCAAGCAACTGGGACACTTACCTATTAAGCAAGTATGCTTAGGTAAAGTAACACTATTACTAAATATTTTTATAGGACTACACTCTTGTTACCATCTTCCCAAGAACCTTGCTTACTTTGTACACTTTGTCTTAAATAAGCATTGTAGAAACATCAGCCAATGTCACAGAAAAATTTTTTAAAGAATATGCTTAATAATTAACTTAGTAATTAACTAACCCTAACTTTCATCAGGAGTTATTACACATAAGAAAACCACTTGGATTATGTTTTTGTTGTTAATGACTAGGTTTTATCTGGGCTTTTTTTGTTGTCCTAGTTTCAAAGACTTTTTCCTCAAAGGGAAAAAAAAAACTTTATTTTACTTCCATCTAGATAATTGCCCTTGAAATAGCAGGAATTAAAACACCCTGAATCTAAGAACAAAATAATTACTGAGGGAAAAAGTTTACCCCCCTTGGCCTGAGTGCTTAAACAAAAGAGATCAGGCCTAAGCCAAGACACAGAGATAGAATTACCTGACTCAAAATCCTTGCAAAAAGAAAGGTGGGCATGGTGGTACATGCCTATAATCCCAGTTTCTGAGAGGATACAGTAAAAGGAAATTTCAAGGCCAGCCAAGACTACACAGCAAGACTGTCTTTCAAAGAGGGAGACTAGATTTGTGGCTTATGTAGTAGAGCACCTTCCTTGCAAGCACTCCAGCTCAGAAATCAAACCTGGAATGGGAGTGGGGGCATTCTTTCAAAAACTCAACACTACTGAATATCAGTGATTCACACATGAAATCCTAGCTACTCAGGAGGCTAAGATCTGAGGATCTCAGTTCAAAACCACTCCAGACAGGAAAATTCCATGAGACTCTTTTTTTTTTTTTTTTGGGTCCGGTCGTGGGGCCTGAACTCTGGGCCTGGGCACTGTCCCTCAGCTCTTCAGCTCAAGGCTAGCACTCTACCACTTGAGCCACAGTGTCACTTCCGGCTTTTTTCTTTTTGCTTATGTGGTGCTGGGGAATCGAACCCAGGGCCTCAGGCATGCAAGGCAAGCGCTCTACCACTGAGCCACCTTCCCAGCCCCTCCATGAGACTCTTATCTTCAATGAACCAGCAAAAAGCTAGAAGTGGAGCTACCGCTCAAGTGGTAGAGGGACCACCTTGCTAAAAAAAGATAAGGGCAGGCTGGGAAGGTGGCTCAGTGGTAGAGCGCTTGCCTTGCATGAATGAGGCCCTGGGTTCGATTCTTCATCATCACATAAGCAAAAAGAAAAAAGCCGGAAGTGGCGCTGTGGCTCAAGTGGTAGAGTGCTAGCCTTGAGCTGAAGAGCTGAGGGACAGCGCCCAGGCCCAGAGTTCAGGTCCCACGCCCGGACCAAAAAAGAGAAAAGAAAAAGAAAAAGCTAAGGGCCATGAGTTCAAGCTCTAGTACCAAAAACAAAAAGACATAACCCTCAGAACATCTTATGCTATACAATCTCCCCCAGAATATTTGGTAAATACATTGGATCAAGAAGTTTTTGTAACTCACAACTATTTTTCCACTCTGTTCACAGAGGGATGTCACTGTACATTGATCTGGGTTGTAGGGTTTGGATGTGGCTCCCACATCCACTAACATACTGGGAAAGCGAAGATGAAGGTGTGCAAAAATATCAAGAAAATCAGAAGGAAAGTTGACCCTGTGCTCCAGCTACTTTGCACATTACCTCATTTAATCCTTACGACAATTTCAGGTAAAAGCTACCGCTATGGGTTGAACCACTATAATCTGAAAACTTGGATTTAAAATGTTCTAAAAGCTCCAAAATATTATTTATCATCATAATGGCACAAGTGGAATATTCCATAACGTGCAAGCTTGTTTCCTGAACAAAATTATTTAAGGATATTATATACAATTGTCTTGTGGTTATGTGTACATGGTAAACATAAAACAGAAATTCATTTCTTGCTAAGACTTAGGTCCTAGGCTCTAGACACTTCATGATGCATATGTACATACTCCAAAATTTAAAGAAACAAAACCCACTGGAATCCAACACACTTCTAAGGATTTAGAAGAAGAGATATCAACCTATGTACCTTACTTTCCTTTCTTCCTTTCTTTCTTTGTGGTGAGGATTGAGTCCAGGGTCTTAAGCATGCTAGCCAATACTCTACCCCTGAGCTATATCCTCAGCCCTGCCTATTTTTTACAGCTCAGAAAACAATGGCTTAGCAAGAAAAAAATGGTGTGTGTGGATAAGTAGCACTTACTCAGGCTAACTAGGAGTCCTGCTCTGGTTGACTGACTCCAATCTTTTCCCTACAATGCTTCTCTGACATCTACCATCTTCATATGGCCATCTACATTACTAGCCACTGCCTAACGATTCACCAAATCATGTGAGTTGGGCTTAAATGTAAGTAAAGTATTACTGCACCTTGTGCAGATGAGAAAATCAGCTCAGACCCCATTATGTGATTTGGCTAAGGTCACAGAGTTAATGACACGAACATAACCAGAATTTAGACTCTGAGGTTATTTCTAATTCATGATACTATCGCTTTAATGTAACTACATCAAAGTGACATTGATGAAAATGCACTATACTCATAAATTGACCCCTGAATTGAAACCACTTTACAACTTCTTAAAGATAATTTTTAAATTTTAACAAATGAACTCAGTTTTGAATTTAGAACTCCCACAAGAAGGAGACAATGCAGTTTTATACTCTGTATGGAGCCACAAAAAGTATGTTTATTTCATAAATCACCCACTTTCTAAAAGGACTGAGAAAGGTGGCAAAAAGGAGCTATTTATAGGTGGACACTAAAAGTCAAACATATTTGATGATTATACAAATCTCACAATAGCAATAATGCCCTATTCTTTAAGCTGAATAAATGTTAAGGATCAATGGATAGTCACATATATGCAGATTAGATAGATAGATAGATAGATATTCCCCATTGGGCACTGGTGGCTCACATCTGTAATCCTAGCTATTCGGGAGGCTTTGATATGAGGATCACAGTTCAAAGGCAGCCCAGACAGAATATTCCCCATGAGACTCTTAGCTCCAATTAAACACTCAAAGACCAGAAGTGGTGCTGTGGCTCAATGTGATAGAGTGCTAGTCATAAGCAAAAGAGATCAAGGACAGTACCCATGCCCTGAGTTCAAGATCCATGACCAACCAAAAAAAAAAAAAAATATATATATATATATATATCTTTCTAATAAATAATTTTAAAGCTGAGTAGTTACAGACATTTCTTTGTGTTATAAACAATCATTTAAAATCTCATGCTTCTTAATTTCCACTATGATACATGTACTAAGTCCCTGAGATGGGTTTTTAAATACACATCATTTTACACATTCATGTAGTGCCTTGCCTCTACCTTGCCAACAGCCATAGTCACCTAGAAACAAGATTCACAGTTGAAAAAGATCTAAAATTGGCATTACAACAGATATTTGGAAATATGATACTGTATGCTCTATTTAGACTTTCATGCGGATATTGTACAAAGCCTTGGTCGAACTGAGTAGAACTTTCTATAAATGATTCACTTCTAAATTGGTCACCCTAGGTCAGCATTGGTAAGCCTTAAATAAAAGGTGAATCATTCTTTGTACTCTTTTCTTCTCTGGTACAACTACTTTTTTTCTCCAGTGTTTTGAATGACTAAAATAATACGACAAAAGAATTCTATCCCCACTAAAAGGAAAGATATGGTCAAACTTCCCAGAATAACCAAAAGAACTTTTTCTGGAGACGGGGACCAACTATATGTCCCTGAAAGTCAACATTGCATAGTTTCTCAGGAGGCTGAGATCTGTGGATCTTGGGTCAAAGCCAGTCTGGGCAGAAAAGTCTGTAAGAGTCTTATTTCAACTAACGAGCAAGAAGCTGGAAATGGAACTTACGATTCAAGTGATAGTGTCAGCCTTGAGTGAAAAAGCTAAAGGGCAGGACTCAGGCTGTGAGTTCAAACCCCAGTACTGGGGGGGGGGGGGGGGGAGGAGAAGGAGGAGGAGGGGGAGGGGGGGAGGAGAAGGAGGAGGAGGGGAAGGGGGAGGGGGAGGAGGAGGAGGGGGAGGGGGGAGGGGAGGGGAGGGGGAGGGGGAGGAGACGGGGGACGGGGGGGGGGGGGGGGGGGGGGAGGAAGACAGAGGAGACGAAGAAGGCGGAGGAGACGGAGGAGGAGGCGGCAGCACGACAATGAAGATGATGAAGAAAAGGTTTTAGTCTTGCCTTGGTGCGCATGCCCCAGCCACTAACTAACAAGATAAATCAGATGTTTTTGGCTCCATATATCATCCTCTTCCTTAATATTTGGGCATTCAGAGTTAGACATCTGAGATTTGCTAGCCAATAATACTACAAGGTTAGCTGGCAATTTAAAAGACATCATAAATCATTGCTCTCCTGCCTTGTCAGATGCTGTGTCAAATTTTCCAGCTTTCTGAACCACTTATCTTCTTTAAAGCCTCTTCCTATTTGACACTAACAGTAGGAGAAATCCTAAACATACAAGGAGAGACTGGAAGGGCAGACATTTATCCACTGGAACAGGAGAATAGTTTATGAAACATTATAAATATTATAGATTATCATTATTAGTAAAGAGATTTGTGGACTAAGCTTGTCAGATTTACAAGCAGTTTGTAAACAATCAATGCCATTGACTGATGCACAAAACTTAGAATGTCTTGTCTAAAGAGCATGTGATGGCCGGGCTGGGAAGTGGCTCTGTGGTAGAGCACATGCCTTGCATGCCTGAGGCCCTAGGTTCGATTCCTCAGCACCACATAAGAAAAAAGAAAAAAGCCGGAAGTGGCGCTGTGGCTCAAGTGGTAGAGTGCTAGCCTTGAGCTGAAGAGCTGAGGGACAGCGCCCAGTCCCAGAGCTCAGGCCCCACGACTGGACCCAAAAAAATAAAAAAATAAAAAAAAAGAGCATGTGATGGTTAAAAACATGAGTCATACCAGACACTGATGGCTCACACCTGTCATCCTAGCTACTCAGGAGGCTGAGATCTGAGGATGGTGGTTCAAAGCCAGCCTGGGCAGGAAAGTCCATGAGACTCTTATCTCCAATAAACCACCAGAAAACCAGAAGTAGCGCTGTGGCTCAAGTGGTAAAATGCTCACCTTAAACTGAAGAGCTGAGGGACAGAGCCCAGGCCCAGAGTTCAAGCCCCATGACTGACAAAAAATAAAATAAAAAGAGTCTTGGAAAACAAGAATGCAGGCAAGGTGAGCCATTGAGAAGTTCAAGATAGAGTGATGTAGGAAGATGGCCTACTTCTTATTCTTCTGTAGCACAGAAATTCTGACAGAAAGATGAGCACTTTGTAAGGCTCTAGCTGGACACTGGTGGCTCATACCTGTAATCCTAGCTACCCAGGAGGCTGAGATCTGAGGATGGAGGTTTGAAGCCAACCCTAGGCAGGTGTCCAAGAGACTCATCTCCAATTAACTACCACAAGCCACATGTGGACCTGTGGCTCAAGTGGTAGAACATTAGCCTTGAGCAAAACAGATCAGGGATAGCACCTAAGCCCTGAATCCAAGCCAGGGCCAGTACCAAAAGAAAAGAAAATGCTGGTGGAATTGAAAACATGGGTGGGGTTGGGAGGATGGGAGGAATGATGAAAGGGATGACATTGATCAAGATGCATAGTACTCATAAACTGACATGTTGAGTGTAACCTATTTGTACAACTACCTAAAGATAATAAAAATACAATTTTAAAATACAAAAAGAGGGCTGGGAAGGTGGCTCAGTGGTAGAGCGCTTGCCTTGCATGCCTGAGGCCCTGGGTTCAATTCCCCAACACCACATAAGCAAAAAGAAAAAAAGCCAGAAGTGGCGCTGTGGCTCAATTGTGGTAGAGCGCTAGCCTTGAGCTGAAGAGCTGAGTGACAGCGCCCAGGCCCAGAGTTCAGGCCCCATGACCGGACCCAAAAAAATAAAATAAAATAAAATACAAAAAGAAATGCTGATGGACTAAACACACAAACCCTTACTCTGAGCTGTGTGTGATAATTCTTCGAGGCTTGAGTTTGCTCCATATTGACACTTCTCTTACCCTGGGGATAAAAGCCATGGAAGTAGAGCATGGGAAAAGGTGAAAACAAGTTTCCAGAACTATAATTCTGTCACAGACCCAGGCCTACATGAAAGGCTCTCTCCTTAACTGGGTATTGTTTCTTATTAGCTCCCTCCTCCCCGTTCTCACCAAGCAGCTACTTCCTGCCCTCTGCTTGCTCCTCTAGCCATGAGAGTCCTCTATTGGGGTTGGCAGAGCACTTAGAAGAGGGGGGAAGAGAGCCAAGCCTAGGTCAGAACGCTTCCCAAAGAGGCTGGCAAGGTACTGCAGAGTTCCATCCACAACTCACAGGAATGTGTCACCCACCAAGCCAGAACCAGGACAAACAGTTCCAGTCCCCTGGCTCTAGGCTTAGTAGTGACACTGTGCCCTCACTACCTGCTTCTATTTTTATGAGCACACACTCTCCCCACACACCATCATCCGCAAATCCCTATGATGTGAAACCTCCTGATTGCCCAAAAACAGGCTTAGAGAGAGGCCTGCTGTCCTTCACTGGTCAGTGTATCACACACATCCTCATCCCATCTCTTTCTTCCTTTCACTTTTACAAGAGAACTTGGTGATAAGTGAGGAGAACTTTAAATCCCAACTTACATCTTGACACAGAGTGATTATAAATACCACACCCCTTCCATTCTCTGAAGTGTCTGGAATATAAAGTCTATGTTTATGTTGGAATATAAATTATGTGTTCATCTATTTATGCGTCACTTCCTAATAAGGTGACTCAAACAGGCATGCTTGCATTTATACAAGATGAAAATCCTGTGATTAGGATGTTGAGAAAGGCATTGAAGTAACTTCCCCCAGTTTCCCAAATCTCGAACTTTATGAGAAAAAATATGAGTGTCCAATGACTTCAGCACAATTGCCAAGATTCTAGAGACTTAGTGACTGTGAGAAGAGATGCTCCAATGTTCACTGGGGGGAGAGAAAGTTAAATACTAGAATGATATGCTAAAACAAATTTTTGTGTTCCATATGTTTGCTTAGTTGATTATTTGGGGGGTAGTTTTGGTTTTGGTTTTGCAATGTGAGAAGTTGAACCATTGCTACATCACTTGAGCTATGTTCTCCGCCCTTTTATTTTTTTTTTTTTGTTTTTGTTGTGTTGTTTCGTTGTTGTTGTTGTTGATATTTGATAGTACTGGGCTTAAAGTGAGATCTGGGCATTGTCCCTTAGCTTTTTCACTCAAGGCTGGTACTCTAACCACAGCCTTACTTCCAACTTTTGCTGGTTAATTGGAGATAAGCGTCTCATGGATTTTCCTGCCCAGACTAGTTTCAAACAATCCTCAGATCTCAGCCACCTGAGTGAGTAGCTAAGACTGTAGGCATGAGTCATGGGCACCCAGCCTGCCCATCTGTTTCTAAAATAGACACACACTATTAGCTTTGCTGAGACTGACATCAAACACAGTCCTATCAGGTACCGATGGCTCAAGCCTGCAATCCCTAGCTACTCAGGAGGCTGAGATGTGAGGACTGCGGTTCAAAGCCAGCCCGGACAGGAAAGTCCGTGAGACTTATTTCCAATTAACCACCAGAAAACAGGAAGTGGCACTATGGCTCAATGTAGTAGAGCACTAGCCTTGAGCTGAAGAACTCAGGGACAGTGCCCAGGCCCAGAGTTCAAGCCCCATGACCAACAACAACAACACAGTCCTATTGTCTCCACCTTCCAAATAGCTGGGATTAGAAGCATGTACCATCACACCCAGCAAATGCTGAGACAAAGTCTGTCAAAAGTCCTCTATGCCTAGAAATATAGTGAAAACTGATATATTACTAAAGAATAATTTTGGAATGGAGGAACAAAGCGTGAACAAATGCAGCAGTGGTACTCACTAGACACTGTTGAAAATGAACTATACAACTTACTTGGATAGAATGGGAGGAGAAAACGAGAGAGCGCAAGAGAAGGGTGACACTGTCCAGAAAGAAATGTACTCTTTACCTGACTCGTGTAATTGGAACCCCCTCTGTAGACTGCCTTTATAATAACAATAATTTTTTAAAAGAGTTATGCGGGGCTTGAGAGAATAAACATGGACAAATGCACAAAACCGATATCTATTTCTCAAGTTTAAACTGAGGTTCTTGTTTATACTAAATTTTGTTGAAGCCATCACCAGAAGAACCCAGATTAGTTACTGTAACAGAGAATTGCACACCAAGGTAGTTTAATCAGAGGACCATGGGTATAAATGTAGTTTTTATGTTAAATCTGTCTTCTTTAGTTTCTGAATTTAAGAATACTATGTAATAATAAAAATTATATTAGTCAGAAGTGGCTCTGTGGCTAGCCTTGAGAAAAAGAATCTCAGGGACAGTGCCAGGCCCTATGTTTAAGCTCCAGGACTGACATTTTTTTAAAAATTGTACTGGTCTAGAATTTTTTTTGCCCGTCCTGGGGCTTGAACCGGGACCTGGGCACTGTCCCTGGGCTTCTTTTGCTCAAGGCTAACACTCTACCACTTGAGCCACAGTGCCACTTCCAGCTCTTTTTTTTGTGTGTGTATGTGGTATTAGGGAATCAAACTCAGGGCTTCATGCAAGCTAGGCAAGCACTCTACCATTAAGCTACATTCCCAGCCTAGAATTTTTTAATTATAAGGAAAATTTACAAAAATAAGCATCATCCAGGATCTCTTATGTTTTAATTACCTTCAAATAGTTATACAAAGGGTTTCAATTTAATGTGTCAATTTGTGTATACAAGACTAGTATTTAGGAGCTGGGAAGTTGGCTCAGTGGTAGAGTGCTTGCCTTGCATGCATAAGGCCCTGGGTTCGATTCCTCAGCACCACGTAAGCAGAAAAAAACAGAAGTGGTGCTGTGGCTTAAATGGTAGAGTGCTAGCCTTGAGCTGAAGAGCTGAGGGATGGCGCCCAGGCCCAGAGTTCAGGCCCCAAGACTGACCAAAAAAAAAAAAAAGACTATATTTGTTGAACCACTGCCCCAGACACCTAGTATGCTGTTTCATTTAATATTTTTATAACAGTCCTAGAAGGAATATATTATTTGTACATTTAGCAGTGACAGAAATGAAGCCAGAAGATGACACCTCCAGAATCAAACCCAGAATATGCCACTCTGCCCTGTGTGACCCTTCCCCTGTGACCTTATTCCCTGTGTGGTTCTGTCATCCACCCTGTGTCCCCATCCACTGAATCTCCCTGCAAACCTGCCCAAAGTTACAGGAACAGAGGACACTTTGAAATGTGACACCAGCTTAAAACACCAGAAATTTAACCCCACACTCTATCCCACATATGACAAGCCTACAAGAGCTAAGATGTATCTCAGCGGTAGAGGGCTTGTCTAGCATGCACAAGGCACTGTGTTTAATTTTAGCACTGAAAAAAACAATGTCCTGTAAAATCGATCATAAAAATTAAAGGAAAACCAATAAGAGGTCTCTTTCTCTCCTGTCTTCATCAGGTAGAGCAGTTACTTCATCTAGAGTAGAGAGGTGTGGTTGTGAAGGCAGCTGTGTTGGGGTGATGCTAACCTCTAAGGAAACAGATGGAATTGTTGTGAGGGTTTCTGTGGGTGTCACATTAGGGGAAAAGAGGGAGGAAGTCAGAGATATTGAACAAATTACAATGTGTGAAAGCCAAGCCCAGGGAAGAACTGTCCTGCAGTCCACATGATTTTCAAATGTTCTACCACACACTGCTGCTGGGAGGACAGGGAACATTACCATTACTTAAGCCTAAATCCTAATTCTGTGATATAGGTCATTTTTTTTCTTGCTGGCCCTTGGGCTTGAAGTCAGGGGCTGGGCACTGTCCCTGAGCTTCTTTTGCTCAAGGCCAGTGCTCTAAGCTTAGTCACAACTCCACTTCCAGCTTTCTTTCTCATGTCTTTCTTTTGTTTTCTTCTTGTTGCTTTTGTTGGAGATGGGGGGGGGGGGGAGTGGGCGGTGGTGGTAGTTTTACTGGAGATAAGAGTCTCAGGGACTTTCCTGCCTGGGGTTTTGACCCATGATCCTCAAATCTCAGTCTCCAGAATAGCTAGGATTACAGGTGTGAGCCACCTGCGCACAGCTAGGGTAAAGTATTATTTGTTCTGAATTTTTATGGCCTGCAATTACCATGAAAATAAAGGAAAAACTGCATCTGTTTTAGGAAGAAACTTATCAAGGGTTACTCATCATTTGAGAAACTTGAGTTGATGACATTTGTGACTGACAACAACAAATGCTGTTTATTTTATTTGATTTTTTAACTTTTTAAAATATAATTTTATTATTATTATTAAGGAATCTTCAGGGGGGGTACAATTCCATGTCAGGTAATGAGTACAATTCTTGGGCAATGTCATCCCTTCGTTCACTTTCCCCATTTCCCCTTGCCACAAGTTGCATAGTTCATTTTCCATACTGTATATTGAATACCATGAGTGCATTATTAGTTCACCCTTCTTCCCTCCATTTCCCTCTTTTGCCCCAAAGAATATTTTTTTAAAAAAGAAACAACAACAACAGTATCCTTCTTTAGTCTGTTTGTGTGTAAATGTATAGAGTTCTGTATAAGTTATCATATCCAGTTTATTTTAGCTCTAGCTTCCACATATGAGAGAACACTTATTTTATTATCTTTAAATAGTTGTACAAAGAGGTCTCAATTCAGTATGTCAATTTGTGAGTATAATGAATCTTGACTTTTTAACATAAAGCACTATATCTATCTGGTCCTATTTTTGTTGCTATGTTAAAATGTTTCTATAAATATTTACAAATAGTATCTATCCCTGTGAAGTAAAAGTGCTGGAAGCATGCCTCAGTAGTAAAGTGCCTGCCTAGCCAGTGTGAGGTCCTGAGTTCAACCCCAGTACTGAAAACAAAAGAGGCCACATATAATGAAAAGAGCTGGGTACTGGTAGCTCAAACTTGTCATCCTAACTTGTCAGGAGGCTGATATCTGAGGCTCGCAGTTCCAACCTGGGCATGAAAGTCTGTGATACTCTTACCTCCAATTAACCAACAGAAAGCTGGAAGTAGAGCTGTGGCTAAAAGGGGTAGAGCATTAGCCTCGAGCAACAAAGAGCTCAGGGACAGTGCCCAGGCTCTTGAATTCAAGCACCATAAGCAACAAAATAAATAAATGAGTAAACAAAAGTAAAAGAGACAACAATGCTGATTCGATTGAATGTTATCCTATTTTTACTATTTTTAATCTAAAATTTTTCACTACAAGCAGGTAGTTTAAATATTTATATATTGAAACTCATATCTGTTTCTAATACTAAGGTAAATTAATGTATTATGTTTTAAATAATATGAATACATGGGTAATATTTAAATTTTTATTTCAGTGTAGTAAATGTGGTGTCTAGTTGGTATTAGAAAGGAATCAGGAATATAAAGGTTACAAATCAGCCGAGCACCGGTGGCTCACGCCTGTAATCCTAGCTACTCAGGAGGCTGAGATCTGAGAATTGCAGTTCAAAGCCAGCCCGGGCAGGAAAGTCCATGAGACTCTTATCTCCAATAAACCACTAGAAAACTGGAAGTGGCACTGTGGCTCAAGTTGTAGAGCGCTAGCCTTGAGCTGAAGAGCGCAGGGACAGCGCCCAGGTCCAGAGTGCAAGCCCCACGACCGACAAAAATAAAAATAAAAAAAGATGCACTTCCTTTCCTCCCCCCCTCACTTTTACAGAGTGAGAGAAATCAAGCTAGGAAGGGAGTACCAGAACACAGAAGGCACAGGAAAAGTGACGAGGGAGGGTCATGAGCCTTATTGTTAGGCAGCTATCCAATGTGAGAAGCTACAGGAGGCTGAATTAAGGTTCTGGCCCTGGATGGCAAAGGACATTTTGTGGACACCACTCACAACTACTACTGCAATAACATGGTGTGCCCAGCATGGAAACAGAGTAGCCATTCCCCACTTTGCTATTGTATAGCCCTCGAGGCCACGTTTAACACTGTAATTGAGGAACTTGTGACTTTTATAGACTGAGCTGTAGATCCTGGATGTTAGCCATAAAACAACCAAACAAAAAAGTTGGAACAGACTCTCTCCCTGTGCTTTGATTTATCTCCAGGGAGATTTTCATGCACAGCAAACATGCTTTCTGAACGCTTGAGTTCTTAACTCTGTAAAGCCACTAACAGAGGGTCAGATGTGTTTTTAAAAACAAACATTCCATTACTGACAAGATCTAAAGTTCCTTCCTGCCTTTCACTCATATCCAAGCCTCAACTCCCTAACCTCAGACTCTGGCCACAACTCAAACAGCACAACTAGAGTTTCTAAGACTGGTAATGAATGCCTGCTTCTTCTATGTGAATGCAGAGTAGTGATCAAGCCATCCATCTTCCTGGCTTCTTCTTCATTTGGACTCTTTCAGGAAACATGTTGCCAAAGTATTTGCTAACCAGTCACTTCTCTTTGAATGATCAGTATACCCCCAGTTAATGGGGGTTTTCCTCATGAGACACAGGGAAGCAAACAGTGGTACAAGAAACCCTCTCCAGAGATACAAAGACTTCTCAGAAATTATTAAAATTTGCCTCATCACCATTAAAGATACAGTAGCACCAAGAACACTCTGCGGGCCCTCAGAGTACTACAAGGCTACCAGCAACTGCCATTTCCACATCGTGTCTTTTTTCTTGATCCACTCTTCTGCCATTGCCAACATGCACAGAACAGTTGAACATTATGCTCCTAACTGGGTTAAAAAATCATATAACACATTGGCACACAGACATAGAAAATCATAAGGGAATTTTCAGGAAGGGCAGTCAAGGACAGGCCACAGCTGATGCTTCTGGAGAAAAGGATGAGGGAACTGTGGTTTTATATGATCCACACTATGTAAATTTTTATCTTGTACATACATTGTTTTTTGATTAAAATAATGTCATTTCTGTGTAGCTCCCCTGTAGGTTTCTGTTTTCTAGAACATGATTTCTGATGCACTAAGTAAATTAACTAGAATCAGCCAGATCATTTTCTTTAGTGGTCCCTGGCCAGAGATTACAGATACCCCAGCTGAGAACCACCAGATAGAGGAAGATCTGTTAGGCAGATTGCAATTAATACTAACAGGAACTCAAAGATGAGACAAGTTAGATTAGGTGTTGACTTTAGGAAACTGGTTACAGATCTCCTAACTATATCCAAAAAGCTTTGAAGCAACTATTAAAGAGCTTGTGTGGTGCTGAGCACCAGTAGCTCATACATGCCTGTAATCCTCGCTGTAAGGTCCACTCCTGGATTGCTAGCAGACTCCACCCTCCTCGCAGCAAAGTCTCCACCCAGTACCTGCATTACCTAGGCAACTGGGACACCTGGAAGAGGTCACATCTGCATCTGCTGAGATCACACCTGAATTTGATGTGGCCACACCTTTCTCCTCCCATACCCTGGATAAGGCCTAGCCTAGGCCCAGACGTCCTCTCTCTCTCTCTCTCTCTTCTCTCTCTCTGCTCTTTTCTTCTCTTCTCTTTCCCAACTCTCCTTTTTTTTTTTTTTGTCGGTCGTGGGGCTTGAACTCTGGGCCTGGGCGCTGTCCCTCAGCTCTTCAGCTCAAGGCTAGCGCTCTACCACTTGAGCCACAGTGCCACTTCCGGATTTCTGGTGGTTATTGGAGATAGGAGTCTCACGGTCTCTCCTGCCCGGGCTGGCTTTGAACCTCGATCCTCAGATCTCAGCCTCCTGAGTAGCTAGGATTACAGGCGTGAGCCACCAGCACCCGGTTTCTCCTCTCTTTTCCCAGCTCTCTTTCCCAGGCCTTTCCCCACCGCGTGGAGGACCAAGATGGCCTGGTGCCAGCTGGAACGATGAATAAACCTACCCCTTACCTGAATACCACGTGTGTGGTGATGTTCTTACTCAGCTACCTCTTTTTAAAAACCTAACACTAGCCACTCAGGAGGCTGAGATCTGAGAATTGCAGTTCAAAGCCAGCCTGGGCAGGAAAAGTCCGTGGGACTCTTATCTCCAATAAACCACCAGAAAACTGGAAGTGGCGCTGTGGATCAAGTGGTAGAGCACTAGCCTTGACAGCTTTCAGGCCCAGAGTTCAAGCCCCACAACTGACCAAAAAATAAAACAAAAAAAACAAAAACAAAAACAAAAAAAAAACATGGTGGTTGTTTTTGTGGTAACACCATGCCATATTCCAAGCATTGCATCCAATATCAAAAAAGCAGAAAATATGCCTTGGATTCTAAAACATCTTCAAGTTTATATTACTATGTCTTCCTGAATTGTATGCACGGGATTCTATTTTCCAAAATTATTTCTTCCCCGGGCACAGGTGGTACACAACTATAACCCTAGCTATTCAGGAGGCTGAGATTTGAGGATCGCTGTTCAAAGGCAGCCCCAGCAGGAAAGACCATAGAGTTTTATCTCCAATTAACAACCAGAAAACTGGAAGTGGTGCTGTGGCACAAAGCAGTAGAGTGCTAGCTTTGAGCAAAAGGAGCTCAGGGACAATACCCAGGTCCCAAGTTCAAGCCCCAAAACCAACAAAGAAAATTTTTTTCTTAGAATTCAAAACCTCCAAAAGATGGAAAGATGTATTAGCACTTCAGTTCGAAGGGTAATTGCTAATTTGTTTGTTAACAGTACTAGGGTTTGAACTCAGGGCCTCAGAGTTGAAAGGCAGATGCCTTATCACTTGATCCCTGGCCCCAAGCAGGATCAAGACTTCAATATGAAGCCCTCCATCCCAAACTTCTCTAACAAGAAAGAAGTTATCTCTCTCTTACTGACAGTTTAAATTATTCAGGGTCTCTGTCATCTCAAGGATTCCAATGGTCTAATCACTTGCAAAGCACAATCGTTTATAACCTTCATAAATCCATCAATACTATCAACATAAAGATGACAATGGAGCATTTTAGTTGAATGCATAAGCTATAGAGGAGCATTAAGGCTGAGAAGGACCTTGGAACTTCATTTTATCTAGTTCCTGTGGCAGTCAGGGAAACTTTTTAAAGTCTTCAGGCTCTAATCCAAATATAAACGGGTAAAGCCCAGAAATTTTGGTTCTTTAAAAGGCAACCAGGCAATTCTGTGATTAAACTTCTTTCAGAAATACTTGTCTAGTCTACTTGTTCCATATTATATATGAAGAAACTAAAATATAATAAATAAAATACTTAGCCAAAATTGGCCAGTGAAGTGAGCAGAAGAGCCAAAAGATCAGCCAAGGACAAGCATAAAATGGAAACTGGGCTGGGGGTATGACTCAAGTGGCAGTGTGCCTACCTGGCAAACACAAGGTCCTGAAAAAAGGAAAGGAAAGGACAGTAAGGACAGTACAGGAAAGGAAGGAAGGAAGGAAGGGAGGGAGGGAGGGAGGGAGGGAGGAAGGAAGGAAGGAAGGAAGGAAGGAAGGAAGGAAGGAAGGAAGGAAGGAAGGAAGGAAGGCAGGCAGGCAGGCAGGCAGGCAGGCAGGCAGGCAGGCAGGAAGGAAGGAAGGAAGGAAGGAAGGAAGGAAGGAAGGAAGGAAAGAAGGAAGGAAGGAAGGAAAAAAGGGATGGAAGTAGGGAGGGAAAGAGAGACAAAGAAAGGGAGAAAGAGAGGAAGGAAGAGAGGAAAGAAGGAAGAAAGGAAAAGGAACTACCTGTTAGAGTTCTTCAGAATGATAAAAAAAAAAAAAAAGTAAGCCTTAACTAACTAGAATATTAGTATTTGTCATAAAGAACCATTTTATCAAAGAATAAAACAATGGATGAATAGCATTTAAAACTATATCTTTTTAAAGTATATTTATTGGAAGACTGGTCCAAGGAGTGTTATACAGGGGTTAAAATGAGAGTTTCATAGTCAAATGAGTGTAGGAAATGATAAACACCAAGATTCCTGGTTTTATTTATTTATTTTTTTTTTACATATTAAGGGCGTCTGGAGTCTTTATTGTCACTAGGAATCCTTGTGCATTTGATCAAGATTCTTAGTTTCTTTTTTTTTTTTTTACATTTAAAGGACTTCTCAGAGCCTTCATTGCTATTATATTTATGATATATTTTTCAAAGTTACTCAACAACTGAAGGTATTTTTCTGTAACATTTCAAGAGATCAGTGCCTTGAGACACATTTTAGAAAAGCTTGCACCAGTTTGCCAAGTTGCTTGCCTTTGAGTCAAACTCACCTGGAGAAAGGGGCATGTCGTTTCTACCGTCCTATTTCAGCTCACATCAGAATGCTAGACACCTAGTGAGCACTCAGATGACTAGATTCCTTCAGAAAAGTACCTAAAAGTGACATGGGAGGCCCAGACAGACAAAAAGTAGATAAATGACTAGCTGAGCCTCAGATTGCAGGAAGATTGTGGGAAAGACAGGACAGATGTAAAGAGGCTGGTTATAGTGGAGGGGGTGGGGTGGGAGGGGTTTCCCCTTGGATGATGAAAATGCTCTAAAATTGACTGTGGTGATGTTTACAATCCTGTAACCACACCAAAAGCCACTGGACTGTACACTTCAAAAGGTAAATTGTATGGGGCTGGAAATGTGGCCCAGTGGTAGAGTGCTTGCCTAGCATTCAAGAAGCCCTAGGTTCGATCCTCAGTACCACATAAACAGAAAATGCCAGAAGTAGCTCTGTGGCTCAAGTAGTAGAGTGCTAGTCTTGAGCAAATGAAGCTCAGGGACAGTACCCAGGCCCTGAGTTCCAGCCCTAGGACTGGCAAAACAAAAAACAGTAAATTGTATGATACGTGAATCATATGTCAATAAAGCTGTTCACAAAAGTTAAAAAGATTAAGACATAGTTGGTTTATTTAGTAGCAAACAACTTAAAAAGTTAAAATACAGGGCTGGGAAGGTGGCTCAGTAGTAGAGTGCTTGCCTTGCATGCATGAGGCCCTGGGTTCGATTCCTCAGCACCACATAAGCAGAAAAAGCCAGAAGTGGAGCTGTGGCTCAAGTGGTAGAGTGCTAGCCTTGAGCTGAAGAGCTGAGGGACAGCACCCAGGCCCAGAGTTCAGGCCCCATAACTGGCAAAAAAAAAAAAAAAAAAAGTTAAAATACAATAAGACACTTTTGGGTCTAGAGTTATCACCAAGACTTCATAAGTACCTACTATGTGCCAGGTACTAATCTAACGATCATGTTCCCCTCCCAATAATCTTTATAATGAATGTTGTCATCCACCCTACTTTACCAAGGAAGGACAGAATAAAAAACAGTAACAAATAGCATTTCTAATCACTAAGCTCTACTGATTGATGCTTCCTGACAGAGAAGTTCCCTGCTAGTGGGAGGTTTGTCCATTTTGCTCACATGTATTTTATGAGATCTGGACCACTGGCTAGCACAAAGTCAGTAATCAAAATAATTTTTAAGAAATGTAATACATGTACCTCCTTTTTAAAAACTGAATCCTAGGCTGCGCATCACTATGGTTTACACTTAAATTCCTAACTACCCAGATTTGAGAATCTAAGTTTGAAACCAGCCCAAGCAGACACATCTGATAAACCCAGACAGACAAATCTGAGACTCTTAATTAACTCTAAAATTAACTAGCAAAAAGTTAGAAGTGAATATATGACTCAAGTGATAAAGACCCAGTCATAAGCAGAAAAAGCCACGCAATAGGACAAGGCCTTGAGTTCTAATCCCAGTTCCAGCACACAGACACATACAGAGAGACCCACAAGAATGTTATCCATTAAATGGTATATTTGGTTTATATGTTTTTTCTGCTTGTGGGATATTTAATCATAAAAACTTCTTCAATGGAAGATGAAATAGAAAATGTTGAAAGCAGTTGAAGCTGTAGTCAACAACACTACAGTATTCTTATGGTTTTGCACATAAAATTTCCATAATAAAAAGTTAAAAATTAAAATTAAAAGCTTTACTGCATATAAACTCCTGGTTCCTACCCAGAGCAGCTGTCAATCTTGTCGCAAAAAAAGACAATAAATTAATAACCATTCAGTCTGACAAGCATTGCAGAACCAAAAAGGAGAGGCATGAAACCAAGTCCCAAGGCAAAGAGAAGGCTACTGACCTTTGGGTCCTGCAATATTCACACAAGTAAGTAGGAAAAGAACAGAGAAAAGATTTACAGATAAAGGAAATAACAATTCAGGAAAGCCATAGAGAACTATGTATAGTTTCATGGATCAGCCAGGCCATGGAATTTCTGTGGTTTAACTTTATGTCATTCAAGAAGTTTTAGAATACCTATCACAGCCCCTGCAAACTGGACCAGAGCTGAACTCCTCAGCCCCAGGCCTGAAGGTCCTTTCCCACCACTACTGTACCTTCGCACAAAAGAGACTCTCACTTTAAAATTTTTATTTTATTTTATTGTTATTGTAAAGGTGATGCACAGAGGGGTTACAGTTACATAAGCCAGGTAATGAGTACATTTCTTTTTAAACAGTGTCAACCACCGCCCCCTCATTTTCTCCCAGTTTTTCCCTCCTGACCCACCTCCCCCACAAGCTGTATAGTTCATTTTCAACATAGTATCTAGTGAGAATCACTGCTGCATTTGTTCACCCTTTGTTCCACAATTTCTGTGCTCCACTTTTCCCTCCTCAAAACAGATACAAGACAAAAGGTACAGAAATCTTGGACATGATAAACTAAATAAGACTCTAGACATTCACACAGTGAAACCAAAGTAGGATATTCTTAAGAGAGGATCACAAAGGCTCAATTGAAATGAACTCCAAGAAATGGAAACAAGAAGTTTTATGTAATTTTGCTTCTTGTTTTATTTTTTCACCTTTGTCGCTGAGATTCTCTTTTAGAGACTTGAGATAAATTAGAGCACAGTATTAGAGAGGCAAAAATCCACTCAGAGGGGTTGGAGATGTGGCTCAGGTTGTAGATCATCAGCCAATGGGCAAAAGCATCAGATAAAGAGTTCAAATCCAAGACTTAGACAAACACACGGGGTGGCGGGGGGGTGCAAAAAGGGCCTTGGAGGAGCAAGTCAAGAGGATGAAGGATGAGTGAGGGTAGCATCCATCAGGAGTGGAAGCATCAGCAGAGAGAAGAGGACTGAGATGAAGAGCTCTTAATTCCCCAGCATGCAGATTCTGCTTTAACCGAGACAGGATGAACCATGTTATAGTTGTCCAGGGGACCTGACTGTCACATAAGCTATCTTGAGCAACCTTACGTATGCTAATAATACTGATATATAGCTCTATGGACTGAATGTTTGTGTTCTCCCCCCCAAAAAAAATCCATGTGCTGAAACCCTAACCCCATGGTGATGGTATTTGGCAGAGGGATCTCTGAGAGGTGATTAGGTCATAAAAATGACGTCCTTGTAAGTGGAAGTTGTGCCTTATAGAAGAAGCTCTAGAGAGCTCCCTTTCCCTTCGGCCGTGTGAGAACACAGTCATCTATGAACCAACAAGGGGACCCTCACGCTACCTTCTAGCCCTCCTGCCTAGGACTTCCTAGTGTCCAGGACTGTGAGAAATAAATTTCTATGGCTTATTCACTACTCAGTCTAGGAAAACTTGTTATAACAGCCCAAACAGAAACACAGAAGCAAATATACAAACTGCCCAAGGGGACCTGAGAATCACCATCTCTTGTAATCTGCTAAAGCCTGTACTCCAGGGTTTGCTAGAGAATTGAGTGATGTGAATTAGAAAAGTGCTGCAGGTGAGGGGAAGTGATGAGCCAGTCAATAGTAATAGAGATTTAAAGAGGAGTCCTAAGAGTGTAAACATTACTCTAGGGTTGTTCCAACAGTTTCTTCAGGGGAGAAACAGTCTTGTCCATTTCTTACCTTCCTAAAGGCAATGAAATCTAAAAGGTAGCTGGTTAGATTCTCCTCATACTCTTCAAAATGAGTCATGTTTCCTTTGTTTTTGTTTTTATATAAAAATGAAGCTGACAGCCAGGCACCAGTGGCTCACACCTGTAATCCTACCTACTCAGGAGATGAGATCTGTGGGCCCTGGTTTGAATCCAGCTTGGGTAGAAAAGTCCATGAAACTCATATCTCCAATTAATCACCCAAAAAGCCAAAAGTGGAGCTGTGGCTCAAGTGATAGAGTGCTTATCCTTGAGAAACACTGACAAGGCACTGACATCTCACCTATAATCAATCCTAGCTATTCAGGAGGCTAAGATCTAAGAATCATGGTTTACAGCCAGCCAAAGTCAGGAAAATCTGTGAGACTCTTATCTCCAATTAACTGTCGGAAAACTGGAAGTGGAACCGTGGCTCAAAGTGGTAGAGTGCTAGCCTTGAGCAAAAGAATTCAGGGACAACACCCAGGCTGAGTTCAAGCCCCACAGCCGACAAAATAAAAGCTCAGGGACTGTGCCCAGACCCTATGTTCAAGCCCCAGGACTAGCAAAATAAGTAAGTAAATAAATAAATCTTATGTGCAGAGGTATAATAACAATAATACATTTATAACTTCTCAGGTGGTACTGTGCAATTCCACTACATTCAGTTTAAGCCAAACATTATACAGAAAACATAGAACATGAATTGTTGATTATGTTCTAGTTTACATAACATGACTAATACATCATTCATTCCCTCTTCTGAGAAATAATATCTGGGTTATTTTCATTGTCTGCAGAATGAAATTCATACATCTTCTGAGGCATCTATGAACACACTAGCATCTACATTGTCAGCTTCCTCTCATATTAGTCATCTACATTTATTTATTTATTTATTTATTGCCAGTCCTGAGGCTTGAACTCAGGGCCTACCACTGCCCCTGAGCCTATTTGTGCTCAAGTATAGCACACTACCATTTGAGCCACAGTGCCACTTCCAGCTTTTTCTGAGTAGTTTGTTGGAGATGACAGCCTCTGGGACTTTCCTGCCTGGACTAGGTTTGAACTGTACTCCTCAAATCTCAGCCTCCTGAGTATCTAGAATTACAGGCCTGAGCCACCAGCACCTGGCTGCATTTTAGTAATTCTTTTTTTTAAGAAGTCTTTATTGTGTAAATACTGTACAGAGGGGTTACAATCACATGAGCAAGGTAATGAGTACATTTCTTATCAAGCATTGTTGCCTCCTCCTTTGTTTTTCTTCTACCATCCCTTCCCTTCCATCTCCACAACTACATTCCCTCTTCCCCCTTCCTCCCCCCTCCACCGCCTAAATTGTAAAGTTCGTTTAGTAATTAAGTGACTACTTTCCCCAGCCAAGATTACCAGAATCTACCACTCCAGGTTTCTTGTTCCTTTTAAGAAACTACACATAGAACTTTACAGGGACAATGGATTCCAAGCAGAATCTGGAGTCTCGGTAAGAAGGTATTAGAATGAGGGACTTAGGATGTTTCTTGGGATAGAAGCATGCTTGTCATATACAATGTCATGGGTTCAATCCCCAAGACCACCATCCCCTAATAAAAAGAAAGATGTATAAGGATGAACTTCGGCTTAGTTTGGTGGTTTGAAGGTAAGCACTAGCAAGCATGGGTTTGCTCTAGACAGGGTGCTGGCAGGAAGCAGGGCCTGTTCTATAACCAAGCAACTTAATAACTCCATCGATAAGGTACAAGTTGAACACAGGCACAGAAGGGTTTTCCTGAGGTCCATGTTCTGTGGACTTGTTTAGAGCAGCAAGAGAACATCAAGGCCTCCCTTGGAGTGTCCAGCCAGCTCCCAGATGTCAAGGCTGTTTTTGTCTCTCTCATACTTTTTCTGCTCCATTCTGTTAGGCTTATTTCATTTTCCTCAGTGCTCAGTTGTAACAGTCACATCAAATTTCCAATTCCCTCATTTGCAGGGGAGGGGGGAAGTTACTTGTTGAATAGGAGAGAGAGTCACAAGCAAATCAGTGAACTTCATTTTCCTCTCTTCTTTCTGAAGTTCCCATTTATGAACCAGAAAGACAACAGTTCCATTTTCCAGTTACCAGCTTTGCTGGGAAATGGTGAAGTCTGAAGAACGTAAAATGCTCTTCAGCAGAGCCACATAAATATACAATATTGATTTCCATAGGAGCTCTGTGCTGGTGCCAGAAGCTGAAAGGGAAGCAACTTCAGCAGCAACCCATATGCCAAGACTCTTCAGGAAGTGACTGCTTGCAAACAGATCCTCAAACTTCCTAACGTCTAAGCTGGATATGGTAATTAACTGTAATTACCATCTCAGTCCACATAGAGAAAACATTGTGTTGTACACTTTAAATACATACTTTTTTAATTCTTTTTTTTTTTTTTGTCAGTAGTGGGGCTTGAATTCTGGGCTTGGGTGCTGTCCCTCAGCTCTTCAGCTCAAGGCGAGCGTTCTACCACTTGAGCCACAGAGCCACTTCCAGTTTTCTTTTAAATTCTTAAAGGTCTGAGTGATAGCCAGGTATCAGTGGCTCACACTCGTAATCCTAGCTACTCAGGAGGCTGAAATCTGAGGATTGGGTTCAAAGCAACCCAGGCAAGCAAGTCCATAAGACTGTTATTTCCAAAAAGCCAGACATGGTGCTGTAGCTCAAAGTGGTAGAGCAGTAACCTTGAGAAAAAACAAGCACAGTGACAGAACCCAGGCCTTGAGTTCAAGCTCCAAGATGGTAAACACACACACACACACACACACACACACACACACAAAGATATGAGTGATGTTCCTAACTTCTCCAAGGCAAGTCTCTTTCCCCCATAATATGAAAAATGTTAATATCTACATCAGATATCATTATTGTGAACAGTAGTAAAGCTTTATACTAAAGATACAGGATTTTAACTACTAAAATTGTGCTGACTCTTTTGTTCTCCTAGTATTTTTTGCACCCCAGGAATGTTCTAGGGTGCAACTCTAGGCCCTTAGGATTAGATCAGTACATAAATCAAAAAGACAAAAATTCTTTATGGGTTTATATTCTAGAAGGAGAGGGCAGACAAGAAAATCAATAATTTGCATTGCAGATTAGCATGTGATAGAAAGAAGGGAATGCAATAATGGTGCTGTACTAACTGGGATGATGTGTACCAGCCTCACCAGAAGAGCTCATTGGATGGAACAAATTTAAAGAGGAACATTCTATAGGAGAAGGGTCTGGCAAAGACCACTGGAAAAGCCCTCAGCCTCCTGCAGTCAAGGAATAGCCAGGAGCCAGACAGGCTGGCACAGAAGAAATAGGATATTGGAGAAATACCAAGGTCTGTAGCTCAGCAAAGGAACTTGGTTTCTGTTCCAAATGAGGTAGGAAGTCCTGAAGGGTTTAGAGTATAGAATGAGAAACAAACTGCATCTCACTAAAGAAAGCAACTTTGAGGAGTTTTGCTATAAAGAAGAAATGGGAGTAGGTAGCACAGGGTATCTCATATTAGCACAAACTGATACAGATTGAATATCCCTAATCTAAAATGTTCCAATGTCTGCAATGTTTGAGTGTGAAATGATGCCACAAGTAGGAAATTCCACACCTGACCTCATGTGATGGGTTGCTGACAAATGCAGGTGGGCACCAAGTATTTTGTGTAAGTCATAAGCAGGAATTCATGTTAGGTTCACATTTGAGTTTCACCTGCAAGACAGTTAATTATTCCAGAATCAGAAAAAAAAATCTACAATCCAAAACACTTCTAGTCCCAAAGCATTTCAAGTAAAGAATATTTACCTTGCATAATCAAATCAAAAGAAATAATTTCTGAACTTTACAAAAAAACTGAGTTTCCAATTTCTGCACATGTCAACCTTGTTAATAAAAAACGGATTTAATTCATTATTTTTTTCCCCAATCCTTCCTTATGATACATATTTAAGTTAAAAAAAGCATGTCATGGGGCTGGGAAGGTGGCTCAGTGGTAGAGCGCTTGCCTTGTATGCATGAGGCCCTGAGTTCGATTCCTCAGCATCACATAAGCAAAAAAGAAAAAAGCTGGAAGTGACGCTGTGGCTCAAGTGGTAGAGTGCTAGCCCTGAGCTGAAGAGCTGAGGGACGGCGCCCAGGCCCAGAGTTCAGGCCCCACGACTGGACCCAAAAAAAAAAGAAAGAAAGCATGTCATGGGCTGGAAAATTGGCTCAGTGGTAGAGCGCTTGCCTTGCATGCATGAGGCCCTGGGTTCAATTCCTCAGCACCACATAAGCAAAAAAAAAGCCGGAAGTGGTGCTGTGGCTCAAGTGGTAAGGCGCTGGCCTTGAGCTAAAGAGCTGAGGAACAGCGCCCAGGCCCAGAGTTCAGAACCCAAGACCAACAACAACAACAACAAAAGCATGTCATGGTGCAAACAACTTGCCTAATTATTACAGTAAATATTCAAAATGCCTCTTCAACAAAATTCATGTGTGTGTGTATGTCTGTGTGTCTGTGTTTCTGTGTGTCTGTGTGTGTATAAGTCTGTGTGTGTGTCTGTATGTCTGTGTGTCTGCATGTCTGTGTTCTGTGTGTGTTTCCGTATAGGACTTGAACTCTTATTTGGCTCTTATAGTTAAGGCTGGAGCTATACCACTTGAGCCACAACCCCATGTCCAGCAATATTTTTTGGTATTAAAATAGAAATAAGGAGTCTTACTGACTTTTCTGCCTTCGCTGGCTTCAAACCAGGATCCTCAGATCTCAGCCTCCTTGAGTAGCTAGGAGCACTCAGAAACAAAATTCTTAGCAATGCTCAAGAGCTCAAGAACTATAGTCATAAACAATGACTCAATTCTTATGTAACCTGAATATTTTAGAAGGTGATATTAAACGTTCTGAAAAAGTGTCTCTGTGTTTATAACTGTTTTAGATGAGATTATTTTCTTTACTAAATTGCTCAATTGGTAGCTTTGTAAAAAAAAAAAAAAAAGACATCAGCTCTAAGAGTTTTTTGCATAATTGACCATCTGTTTCAATGTAATGATCACAATAGACTGCAGGCAACCAGCACTTGTACCAAATCCTCCATGATTCACTCGCTTCATCAGCATTTCCTTCAGGGAATAGTTGCGATCCACAACTGTCAGTTTCACATTTGCAGCTTTTTGAGGCAATTCAATATTTTTGTGGTTGAATTGGGGGAGGGGACCTATTTTGATTAAAAAGAATTTTACCCAGTTTGGTATTTGGAATTTGAAGGCAGTTACTAAGAATCTCCCAGCTGGGAGATTGGAGTCAGACTGGAGTCAGGAAACCCCAAACCAAATCCTGTGTCACAAATGAGTGTGGAGATTCTGGGTAAACTGCTAACTTCTCAGATCCTCATTCAGCCCAACTATAACACAGAATTCTGGAGAGGATAGAGTGCCTTCACCAGAGAGACTACATATCTGGCACAGTTGGGAGTTATGGACCCCAGTAAGTTTGCTTGAATCTGTCAAATGTTTTCCTTTGTCCTCAATAAAGGGTGGAAAGCTCTTTACATAATGCTATTTTTGTCCTAACAAACATCTAGAGGGAAGAGAAGATGTCTGAGAAATCTGCTCAATCATCTTTAATGGGGAATTTTTTGTTTTGTTTTGTACACACTGGCATCTCAAAAAAGATTTCATAGCCAGGCACTGGTAGCTCAGACCTATAATCCTAGCTACTCAAGAGGTTGATATCTAAGGATCTCAGTTTGAAGCCAGGCAAGAAAGTCTGAGAGACTCTACTCCAATAAACTACTCAGAAAAGGTGGAGAGTGGTATGTGGCTTAAGTGGTAGAACTCTGAGTTCAAACCCTGGGGAGAAGGGGGAAGGAAATAAAACAACTAATTTCATTATCCCCCTTGTATAAAGAATGAGATAAAGAATGGAATTCTCTACAATGAATTTTTGGGGTTCTTGTTTTGTTTTTCTGAGGAGGAGTCTCACTATGTAGCCTGGTTAGCAAACTCATCATCATCTTGCCTCAGACTTCTGAGTGTTGGATACAGATATGCATCACTATGCCTGGCTTCCTGATGTGCATTTGATGTTAATAAATAACTTCTGCTTCAAAACTAACTACTGAGATAGTTATACTACACAATGATGGCCAATACTTTATCCTGGATGTACTTAGTTAACTCTTCCTAATCCAGATGGAAAACTCGAAGTAATATTATATTAACAACCAGCAAATATACATATATCAGGGTTATAAGGGTTTGTTCGCAAACTCTAATAATGCACACTAAAACACTTTTATTTCACTATCTGGGAATCTTATTTTGCAAGTCAGTGTACTGGAAACTGAAAACATTGAATATGACTGCCAAACTATTACTAAGTCACTCTGAAAAAGCTTGAAAACAATAGCTCCATGGAATTTGGAGTCAAGGGGGAAAAATTGGGCTTAAATCCAGGCTGTGCCATTTGCTATATGTAATTTTGAAGAAAAAAAAAAATTGGAGTCCAAAACAGTTTTTTCTCTGTGGAGCAGAGATATTAATAATAAATAAAACTTGGGCCAAGTGCCAGTGGTTCATGGCTGTAATCCTAGCTACTCAGGAAGCTGAGATCTGAAGACTAAATTTGAAGCCAGGCCAGGCAAGGAATCCTGAGAGCTTACCTCCAATTAACTAGCAAAAAGCCAGAAATAGAGTTATGTCTCAAATGATAGAGTACCAGCCTTGAGCAAACATAGGGCCAGCACTGAGGCCTTGAGTTCAAGCCCCAGAAATGGCACAATAATAATAATAACAATAACAACAACAATAATTGCATTTGGGTGCCAGTGGCTCACACCTGTAATCCTAGCTACTCAAGAGGCTGAGATCTGAGGATCACAGTTCAAAGCCAGTGGCGCAGAAAAGTCTGTGAGACTCTTATCTCCAATAAACCACCAGAAAACTGGAAGTGGGGCTGTGGCTTAAATGGTAGAGCACTTGCCTTGAGCTGAAGAGCTCAGGGACAGCACCCAGGCCCAGAATTCAAACCCCATGACCAACAAAATAATAATAATAATAATAAAAGCTACTGAGGATTCAGTGACCTAATAAAATCATACCTTGAGCTCAAATTAATGCCATAATGATGAGGAAAACTGTTAATGTAGTTTTTAATAATGAACTAAAACTGGAGTCCCTGGTAACCTGAGAGCCAATTAAAGTTCTTAAGTCTTCTATCAAGCTCACAAGCTTAGATATCTGAAGATCTAAGTTTAAATGTCATCCCTGAGCAGGGAGTCAGTGACTCACACCAGTCAGTAATCAGAGCTATTCAGGAGTCTGAGATTTGAGGATCTCTGAAGTCAGCTTGGGCATAAAAGTCTGAAAGACACTTATCTCCAAATTAATCATCAAAAAGCCAAAAGTAGAGCTGAGACTCAGGTGTTAGAAAAAAAGCTGAAGACAGTGCCTGGTCTTGAGTTTAAGTCACATGACCAGCACTAAATAAATAAGTAAATAAACAAATAGATATCAGCCCTGATTTTTTCTTTCAACCTTGGTAAAGGCACAATCTCTGCAACTCAGTCCCTAGATTAACTCATACAAATCAATATTCTCGACTGCAATTTGTAAAGTACAGATAATACGCTATCTAATCTGTTAGGTTTGTATGTATAAACTCTGTCTTTACAATACCCTTTAAAGTTGATACCCTTGTCCCTGCTTTACAAGGGGCTGAAACTGAGAAAGTTAAACGTGCTCAAGATCTCTTGTCTACTATGTAAATTGTAGGTCCCAGCTCCACATTCAAGTTTATCACTTTAACCACTCATTTACCTCACCTCGAGAAGATCAATGATAATTATTCCTTCAAAAGTGCTTTTTAAGTGGCAGAGTGGCTCTTGCCTGTAATTTTAGGTACTCAGGAGTATGAGATCTGAGGATCATGGTCCAAAGCCTGCTTTGGCAGACAAGTCCAAAAGACTCTTATCTACAATCAACCATAAAAAAAACACGATGTGGATCTGAGGCTCAAGTGGGAGAATGCTATGCTAGTCTTGAGTGAAAAAGCTCGAATGACAGTTACCAGGCCCTGAGTTCAAGCCCCAGGACCAGCACACACACACAAAAGTGTTTTTTTTAATTGAAACCTAAAATACAGTTATAACGATCTTGAGCTAATATAAATAATTCACAGAATGGATTTACAACTTGCCCCTTAGATCCTGAAGCACAGAAAGAACAAAGAGTTACACTTTGAGCTCTCTTTTGTCTCTTCTTGGAATTTTGCCTTGACCTTAATTTCACTTGAACAGATCCGATAAACAATGAATTTAAAAACAAAACATAACAAAACACTAAAGAACAGATAGATACCCAATGCCATTTTTTGCCACTCAAAAGTCCACTCTGCATGCCTGGGAATCCAGCACAATAAATTCCTGTGCTTTTCCTAAAAAGTGTGAACAAACTACTTTCTTTTTTTTCTTTTTTTGCCAGTCGTGGGGCCTGAACTCTAGGCCTGGGCACTGTCCCTCAGCTCTTCAGCTCTACCACTTGAGCCATAGCGCCACTTCTGGCTTTTTCTGCTTCTGTGGTGCTGAGGAATTAAACCCATGGCCTTCATGCATGTAAAGCAAGCACTCTACCAACTGAGCCACCTTCCCAGCACACAAACTACTTTCTTGAGCTAACCTCTTACATGTGTATTTAAAGTTGTTAAGATCTCTTGAGTAAATATAAAATAGCCACAAAAGTCCTCATAAACTTCAGCTTTTAAGGTCACACCTGTATCAAACTCCAGTTCCAGGCATACGCATAATCTAAATTCCTCAGTCCCTTTTTGAAAATATGATGACCTTTCTCATGAAAACTGTGATAACTAGTCTCAAGTAGCTAGGTATGATTCCCAGAGATAAATCCCCTTGGAATAAGAACCCAGCTGTTTAAACTTCTTGGAAATAATCCCAAAGAGTTTCAGGTTCTATTGAAAATGTCCGACCAGGGGCAAAGGGAGGCACCTTCTGGTAGCATCTGGAAGCCATTTCCATTTCCTCCTTTAATCTAGATGTCATCGGTTGGCACTTCAAGTATTTATTTTCCCTTGAGTCAGGCTGTGAGAACTCGTGTCTTTAATCCTAGTTATTCTAGAGGCTGAGATCTGAGGATTGCAGTTTGAAGCTAGCCTAAGCAGACAAGTCTGACTCTTATCCCCTGTTAACTAGCAAAAAGCCGGAACTGGAGGTGTGGCTCAAGTGGCACAGCACCAGACTTGATTAGAAAAAGCTAAAGAACAGTACCCACGCCCTGAGTTCAAGTCCCAGAACCAACACAACTATCTATACATACATATACATATACACATATACATACATATACATACACATATACATAGAAATGTGCAGAAGCATATATAGAAATGAATAGATTATACATTATCTATTTGACATATTTAAACGTCTGCCGAGGAAATGGAGAGTCTGGAGTAAAGTCCAGGTAGGGTGGAGGATGTGAATCCGCCCCACCACCTCTGGACTGTGGGCAGGTGCTTACCCACACCTGGAAGGTCTGAATCTGGGACCTTAACAGGGAGAAGTCATCACGTCCCCCAAAGTCCCCCCACAGACCAGATCCGCGAGCACGGGTGACTTTGCTCTTGCCTACCCCTCTCTCCTCCCCGGAACACCTCCCCGATGGACTCCACCCTGCGTGCGCCCCGGGGCTGCGCGAACGCGGGGCCCCAGCAGCCAGGGCCCGCGGGCGCCGACGCGGCGGGAGGAGGCCGGGCACCTGGCCTTACCTCGGCGGGCGAGATGTCGAACACGCCGGCGATCTTGGCGTAGAGCTCCTGGATGCTGGCGAAGTTCTCCACGCGGCCCGTGGGGCTGCCGTGCGCCAGCTGCGCGTGGAAGACCAGCTTGCGTGCGGGGACCGGGGGCCCCGGGAGGCTCTGCCCGCTGGCGCCCGCCGCCTTCTCGCCTTCCACCAGCGGGGCATTCTCCCTGGACTTGGCCTTCTTCTTTCCCCGCAGCCCCAGGGGCATCTTCCCTGGCCGAGGGCGCGGCTCACACGCGCTACCAGCCGGCCGACTCCTGGGCCCCAGGGCCGTGGACTTTGCGCTTGGGGCCCCGGGGGTTCCGCGCAGGTAAAAGCCTTCGCCGCCGGGCCAATGGCAGCGGCGCTTCCGCCGGGCGGCGTCGGGCTGGGGCCCCCTCCTTCCCCGGGAGGACCGGGCACCTGCACCGGAGCACACTGGAGCCTTCCCCCCCAGGCCACGGATCCGTTGAGAAGGAAAGCTCGCCCGGAGACTCAGCGTGTGAAAGAGCCTCGGTGTCCGTGAAAGCTTCGGGATGTCCCAGGATCCACCTGTGTTGGCCCTTCTCAGTCTTTCCAAAATTCGTTCAGCCCCAAGCCTGGTGTCCCTGTGACAGGGGAGTGGGCGAAAGTCAACCTACTTCGGCCTCCTCCAGGCCTTACTTAGGGCAGGGAAGAAAGGATGCCCTCAGCTCCAGTCTTTGTTTATAATGTCTGTCGTGGGGCTTGAACTCAGTTTTCTTCCCCTGCGTTTTTGTTGTTTGTTGTTGTTGTTTTGCTCAAGGCTGGTGCTCTACCACTTTGAGCCACAACGCCCCTTCTGGTTTTCTGGTGGTTAATTGGAGATGAGTCTCCTGGATTTCCTGCCTGGGCTGGCTTTAAACCGCCATTCTCAAGTCTCAGCCTCCTGAGTGGCTAGGATTACAGGTGTGAGCCACCAGCGCCTGGCTTTAGGATCTCTATTTTTTAAGTCACCTATTCACAATTCTTCCTCCCACTCGATGTCTTAGATGGTCAGTATTATGATGTTAGCTTCAGGTCCCTCCTCTGGCTTTTCCCTCTGGCTGCATTTTTCACAAGAAAGCAAAACAGTTTTGAATTGTTGGCTGCATTAATTCCCTAACAGGTGACCAGACTTTGCTCTCACACTCTACCGAAGTTGTGCTTACTGCTTAATGCCACATATCATTAACTCTTTTCAATCTTCCTCTAGCTTGAATTCTAAGTACGTTTGTGTGGATCTTGTCATTCTTTTTGGATTTTGCCTCTGTTTTTAGTTCCTTATTCCCATTCATCCCCACCTCAACCTTTGCTAACTGCCACTCTCCAGGAAAAATGTTCACCACCACTTTTCTTTATCCACATTCTCAGTCCATTTGCTCTCTCCAATGGCATACTGACTACTAAATTGCTATCTCCAGCTAAGGAAGGGAATGTGCTCCAGGATATTTGGAATTTCACATTAATCTCACCCACCTTTAAGCCTCCTATGCTTTCTCTGGTAGGGTTTTGAGATTTTGCGCAGGGCTGGCCTTGGGACTTCAGTTCTCCTACCTATGTTTCCCTCAAAGCTGGGATTATAGGTGCAATCCACTATGCTCACTCCTGAACTTATTTTCTTATGTTTTTACCACTGGTTGAAGTAGAGAGAGCTACCATGTGCTCAGTGGCTCAGGTCTGACATCCGTGAGTTATCATATCCAGTTTTTCATTTTCCCTCATTCCTCACATAAATTCAGCCCTGAAAAAATCCACGTTTCCCTAAAATGAGCAGATGCACTGAGGAGGAAGGAGAGTTCTAAAGATTCTCTAAGATGACTTTAATTTTTTTGTATTTTATGCTTCTGTAACGTAAAAAATAATGTAAACATGTCTGGCTTATCCGAATAATTCTTTGAGTCTCAGGGCTCAAATTTGTCTTTGTGGTTATGATTTATGTAGCACCAGATTGTATTATTTGGTCTAAAAAGAGAACAGAGCTAGATGGTAATATGTACTTGTAATACCAGTACTACTCAGGAGGCTGAGGCAAGACAGTTTAGAGTTTAAGACGAACCTGGATTATACAGTCTCAAAAAAAAAAAAAGAAGTGAGAAGTTCAAGGCTGCAATCCTAGCTACTCCAGAAACGAAGACCAAGATCAAAGTTTGAGGCCAGCTAGGGCAAAAAGTCCATGAGACTATTATGACTATTATCTCCAAATAACCACCAGAAGAAAAAAATCCAGAACTGGAGATGTGGTTCATGTGGTTCAAGTGGTACAGTACCAGCCTTGAGTGAAAAAGCTAAAGGATTATACCCAGGCCCTGAGTTTAAGCTCCAGTACTAGCACTCCACACACACACACACACACACACACACACACACAATCACAGCAAAAACTGAACTAGGGGCATGGCTCAAGCAGTAGAGTGCTAGCTGAGCAAGTGAGAGGCTCTGAGTTCAATATTGGAAGGAAAAAAAAAACTGGGGAAAATCTAAATATATTAAGCCTCCCAATCAGGTGAAAGTTAATTTTACAGTGTGTTGTGTGAACAAAGAGTTCATAGTTTGATCAAGAAAGGAAAGAGACATGAGTCATCAAAAGGTATATGATAGGCACATTATAACTATCTGGGAACATATATGGGAATACAGGAGGATGTAAAACTAAAAAATCAGCAAAGAGAAGAATGCTTTTTTTGAGGGGGAGAACAAAGTCTTAGATTGCCAACTGAATTCTCAGTTTTCCTGCCTCAGCCTCCCTAATATTGAGGATTACAGATGTGTGCCATATTGCCCCGCTAAAAATGCTTAAGAGCTAGGTTCAATAAAATGTCAAAAGAAGAGAGCAAAAGTTTTGGCTTAAGGTAGAAAGATTGGCTTCTATATTATTCCAGTGTCCTTTCATTTCTAACTCCTATTTTTCTTTACCTAGAAATTGGACGTTTTCCTGAAAGCCTATATCAAGTTCACATTACTGTAATATCTCACACAACCAAATGTACTGGGCATGCTGACAACCAAGAACAGATAGTACACTCAGAGTAAGATACTTGATGCTGAAACTACTCTCAAGTAAAAGGACTGGGTAGGTGGTGGTCATCTTTTAATTATAATATATAGTTCCCATACTCCAGGACTATTTCTACACTCAAGTTCCAAGAGATGAGGACTACAAAGTTCCAGGGAGAGAATCGCCTTAAGAAAGGCTAAGCATTATAAGAAGGAAACATCCATGGAGAAGCAATCTGGAAAGCCCAACACCTAACCCCAGACTAAAGGGATTCCTATTCTGGTCCTCTGTCATTTACATACCACCTAGCAGGAGATCAGGCCCCAAACCAACAAAAAAAATTCTAGAATTAATATAACCATATATATCTGCCAAAAACAGTATTACCTTGTTTATAAGAAAGCATTCAGCTAGCAAATGAATCATAAGATAAATTTACTAATGAAAACATACTCATTGCACCGTCTTTTCTATTTCCCCAACCCCATTATGTGTGTATTCAGTAAGCGAATACTTGAGGGAAAAAATAGAAGATTTAAAGTCTTCCCTGGGACTAAAGATAGCATGTTTTATAGTTGCGTGGCAACAACGAGCAACTGAAGATGACAAATGGGGGAGGAAAGAACTCTTAGCTGAAGTTCAAATAAATGAGAAACAATTGAAAAATGGAAAGAGGGAAAAGGGATGAAGTAGTAGAATGTGAAGAATACAGTGACTAATCAAGAATAAGTATGTACTTAATTAGCTTCTTGAGTACCTACTAGGTGTCACCGTTAGTACTCAGTATTTAAATGCATCTTTTCATCCACGTATACTTGGAGGAAGTGAGGTGACATGGAGTCCAAATTATTACGCATCTCCAAAGTTATATAAGTAAAATATGAGAGCCAAGAACACATGTGAAGCCAAGTGCTGGTGGCTCACGTCTGTAATCCTAGCTGTTCAGAAGGCTGAAATCTGAGGGTTGAGGTCTGACACCAACCAGGGCAAGAAAGACCATGAGATTCGTCTCCAATTAAACACCAAAAAAGCCAGAAGTAGGGCTGTGGCTCAAGTAGTAAGATGCTAGCCTTGAGCACAAAAGCTCAGACAGCACGCAGGCCTTGAGTTCAAGCCCTAGGTAGTATACACACACACACACACACACACACACACACACACACACACACACACACACACACACACAAACAGTAAGCTGATTTAACCTAGATTTTTCTGCTTTGGTTTAAATATGGAAACGTTGTCAATGACTTAGAGAGTAGACACATTCAAACACTCAAAAGAACATGTTTCAATTATTCTAGATCATATGTATAATTATATATATGATATATAAACTTTTGATGACTTTCAGAGTTGAACAATTAATTTCTTCTCTTTTTAAATAGTATTAGTGTTTGAACTCAGAACTCTGTGCTTTCTAAGCAGGTATTCCACCTCTAAGCCACACTCCAAGAAAGTAATTTTCTAATATAGGCCCACAATAATAATTCAAGCAAAAAACTACTTTTGATGAAAAGAGTAACCTAGAGCTCCGGAAAATCATCATGAATTAAAGGTCAAAGTGTAGCAATGACAAAAAAAAAAAAAAGTACAATTTCTTCAAGAAAATAATGGAGAACTCGGCCAGGAATGTGGCTAAGTGGTAGAGTGCTTGCCTAGCATGCATGAAGCCCTGGGTTCAATTCCTCATATTGCATAAACAGAAAAAGCTGAAAGTGGTGCTGTAGCTTGAGTGGTAAAGTGCTAGCCTCAAGTAAAAAAGCAGCTCAGGGACAGTGCCCAGGGAAGAAGAGGGAGAAGAAGAAGTAATAGTGGTACTCATGGTAGAGTAGAATTTTTTTCATAGCTGTATTATAGTCCGAAATTAGGAAATCTGGGGTTAATCTACTTTTCATTTGCTGGGGAAAAGTACAACATTTTCAGCATCAGAGGGTTATTGGTGATAAAATGAATTTCTTCAAGTGTTCCGTTTAACTTTGAAATTAATGAAACAGATTCTCAAACATGGTCAAATATTTTAAAGTTTGTTCCACAGAGAGGTGTGTATGTTTTGACTTTTTAAAAATTAGAATTTGAGGGCTGGGAAGGTGGCTCAGTGGTAGAGCGCTTGCCTTGCATGCTCGAGGCCCTGGGTTCGATTCCTCAGCACCACATAAGCAAAAAGAAAAAAGCCGGAAGTAGCACTGTGGCTCAAGTGGTAGAGTGCTAGCCTTGAGCTGAAGAGCTGAGGGACAGCACCCAGGCCCAGAGTTCAGACCCCACGACCGGACCCCAAAAAAAAATAGAATTTGAGGGGCTGGGAAGGTGGCTTAATGGTAGAGCGCTTGCCTTGCATGCGTGAGGCCCTGGGTTCAATTTCCCAGCACCACATAAGCAAAAAGAAAAAAAGCCAGAAGTGGCGTTGTGGTTCAAGTGGTAGAGCACTAGTCTTAAGCTGAAGAGCTGAGGGACAGTGCCCAGGCCCGGAGTTCAGGCCCCACGATCAGACCAAAAAAAAATTAGAATTTGACCTCAAATCATATCTTTATAACCATAGCAATTGAAGATGAAGATTTAGGTTTTCTGTAATTTTAGCAGAAGGAGGACTAAGTTTATCTCGACTACAGATGAACAATGAAGAGAATGTTCATTTATGTAAGCTAAGAGATAATATGAACATTAAATGAATGTGTTTCTTTTCAGTATTAGGGTTCAAAAATCAGGGCCTTACACTTGCTAGGCAGGTCCTCTACTACTGAGCCACACTTCCATCTAATGTTTTCACTGCTTATTTTTGTGATAGGGTCTCACTTTCTGCCCAACCACATTTCCTCTCATTGTAGCCAGAATGGCAGGTGTACATGCATCAAGCCTTTTTTTACCACTGAGATGTTACCTTGGCCTATAACTACACCCTACCCACCTGCAGCCTCCCAGGAAACTGGGATGACAAATATGAACCACCAGGGCTGGGAAGATGGCTCAGTGGTAGAGTGCTTGCCTTGCATGCCTGAGGCCCTGGGTTCGATTCCTCAGCACCACATAAGCAAAAAGAAAAAAAGCTGGAAGTGGTGCTGTGGCTCAAGTGGTAGAGCTCTAGCCTTGAGCTGAAGAGCTGAGGGACAGTGCCCAGGCCCAGAGTTCAGGCCCACAACCGGACCCAAAAAAAAAAAAAAAAATGAACCACCACACCCAGGTAGCAAGTGAGTAGGCATCTCTCACATGGATGCCTGGACTGACCTGAAACCATGATCCTCCTAATCTCAACCTCTCAAGTAACTAGGATTATAGGCATGTACCACAACACTAGGCTCTACACCAAATTTTGACTGGTCATCCTTCTATTTTCTTTTCAAAAGCCAAATAAGTAAACAAATTGAGATGGTGAGTTTAGGTGTTTTTAAAGGAAAAGAAATTAGTGATAACAAGATGTTATAGCATCAATGTAGAGATGTGTCATTTTCCATAAAAGCCACAATATTATAGTTGAGGGAAGATGCTCAGCATATGAAATAAGAATATGAATTTTTGCAGGTGTGTTAGTCCACACTGTAATACAGGCATTCAAGAAGCTAAGAGGATCTGAAGTTTGAGGCCAGTCAGGGCTACTAATAGCTACATAGCAAGACCCCAGAGAGAGAGGGTAGGGAGAAAGGGGGGGGAATAAAAAGAAAAGAGAGGGTGGAAGGAAAAAAGGAAGGGAGGGAGGGAAGGAAGGAAGGAAGGAAGGAAGGAAGGAAGGAAGGAAGGAAGGAAGGGAAGAAGTAAAGAAGGGAAGGGAGGCAGAGAGATCTTCCTCAGGTTACTATGCTGCTATATAGAAATTGACTGATTTGGAGTAATTCTTTAATTGCACTTGGCTAATATTTCCTATTTAAATATATTTACTTTGCATGGACAATATAAAGGATTTATAGATCAAGTGGCATGTATCCTAGCACATAGTAAAATATTTAAAAAATTAGTATTGCATAATAAATGTTCATAAGAAAATTAATGACATTCTCTAAGATCCTGTAGTAGCAATAGAATCAAGTATACACCCTGTGCTGGATAATACTTTTTTTTTAGGTGGGGGGGTCTGGTCCTGGGGCCTGAACTCTGGGCCGGGGCGCTGTCCCTCAGCTGTTCAGCTCAAGACTAGCACTCTACCACTTGAGCCACAGCACCACTTCCGGCTTTTTTTTCTGCTTATGTGGTGTTGTGGAATTGAACCCAGGGCCTCATGCATGCAAGACAAGCACTCTACCACTGAGCCACCTTCCCAGCCCCTGGATAATACTTCTCATATTTTACTGTAATCTTAAACTTCACAAACAAGCTGTATGAACATGGTATATATTTAAGTTATTCAAAAGAGTGAACTAGAACATTTTTATTCCAAGCATTGGGATTAATAAAGTTGGTTTCAGCCTGGCACTGGTGGCTCACACCTGTAATCCTAACTCCTCAGAAGGCTGAGATCTGAGGATCTCCATTCAAAGCCAGCTTGGCAGAAAAGTCTGTGAGACCCTTATCTCTAATAAACTAAGAAAAAGCCAGAAGTGGTACTGTGATTCAAGTGGTAGAGCACTAGCCTTGAACACAATAAAGCTCAGGGACAGTGCCCAAGCCCTGTGTTCAAGCTCCAGGACCTGAAAGAAAAAAAAAGTTGGTTTCAATGATGAATATTAGTTACAAGAGAAACATTAAGACCATCTGCAATCATTTTAACAGTCATACTTTTGTAAATTATTGAGATAATGAATGTACACTAAATTTTAGAAACGAGTGGTCTATAAGATAAAATGCAAATATCATGGGGTGGAGTCATGGCTTAATGGTAGAGCACTTGCCTTGCAAGCACAAAACCCTAACCTTAAACCCAGAATGTCAAACAAGAGAGGGGAGGGGGGGATAAGGAAGGAAGTAAGGAAGGAAGAGGAGACAAAGAGAAAATAAATGCCTTACGCCAGGTGTCAAGGGCTCAGGTCTGTAATCCTAGCCACTCAGGAGGATGAGATCTGAGGATCATGGCTCAAAGCCAGCCTGGACTGGAAAGCCCGTGAGACTCTTATGTGCAATAAACCACCAGAAAAACGGAAGTGGCTCTGTGGCTCCAGTGGTAGAGCACCTGCCTTGGGCTGAAGAGCTGAGGGACAGCGCCCAGGCCCAGAGTTCAAGACCCACAACCGACCAAAAAAAAAAAAAAAAGCAAAAACAAACAAAAAACCCCTCAGGGTAGTCCATATCTATCTATCACTGGCTCCCCACTATTCTTCTACCTCTCTTCCAAATCAAATTGTAGCCCTGAAGAATGCTGGCAGTTTCTCAACCACCACCATGTCCTCCATTCATAACTCTCCTGGAAATCACTTTCTCAGTGAGACAACTGATACCCTATTGCACTCAAAGGTACCTTAAGTGTTGGGACAGACATAACTATACGGAGCCTCTGACAACCTCTCAATAGGAAACAGAGTGAGCGGCATTGGAATTTTGGAGTAAGGAGTCTGCCCCACTGCCACGCCATTTTCTCTTTGAAAGCAGCTTCTGAGTTATGAGCTCTCGTAGAGACTGAGCACTTTACCACGCAGCACCAAGCATGGGGCTTGAACTCTGGGCCTGGGTACTGTCCCTCAGCCCTTCAGTTCGAGGAGAAGGCTCTACCACTTGAGCCACAGGGCCACTTCCGGTTTTCTGGTGGTTAATTGAAGAGTCTCTCAGCCTTTCCTGCCCAGGCTGGCTTTGAACCACGATCCTCAGATCTCAGCCTCCTGAGTAGCTACAATTACAGGCTTGAGCCACCAGCACCCAGCTGGCTATGGGTATGTATGTCTGTAAGCACTTGGAAAGCAGAAGCAGAAGCATGTTAGATTGGTCTATATAGCAAGTTTTAGGCCACTTTGGGCTACATTGACTGTCAAAAAAAAGAAAAAAGGCAAAAATCTGTTTTATATTAAAGAGCTCGTAAAGTTTTAAATTTTCAGAATACAAAGTTAAGATCTTAATCTTATTAAAATAATTAATGATTGTTTAAAATTCAAAAATAAGGAAAATAAATTCCTCATAGCCAACACCTGATGATTCTAACTGTAAATAAACATCAAATATCTGAATCCCATTCTGAAACGGTCAATATATTACATATTACAGTATTGTGGCTTGACCTTGGTACAAGAATAGTTTGTATTATGTAAATCTTGTAGGTTATAAACAACAGTTTATATTAAATAAATTTTTGGTTTTGTATGACAAGAGAGATATTAAAATTTTCTTCAAATTTCATGAAAGTAAGCTTGTATAAGCTGCAAGTACTTTTTAAATAATATTAAGGCTTCCTTATTAGCCTGGTTTCCAATTTTAACTTCTAAATAATTTTCTCCAAAATTTATATACCAGATATTCCAGGAGATAAAAAGCACTAAATATGTTAACTATTCCTGTTACATACTTATTGTTCTGAATTTGGCTATGCAAATTTTCAAGGTTGCCTTCCTAAGTTAGAAAGTATAATTTTAAAAGTCACAGTAAAATATGATTTTCTTATCTGAGAGTTATGTTTCTAATAGTGCTGTGGTAGGAAAATGGTCAGGAATTAAAGTTATTCTGGGAAAAATGCTTTAGGTAGAACTCTAATAAGTCAATGAATACTTATGGTTTACCGTTCTTTATTCAAAAGAAACATCTCAAAATAACAGGTATATATTTTTTAAAAACTTTTCAAAAGCCTACCTTCATTCCAAATACTTAATTATTTTTCAGATTTTGAGTCTCAGTTAATCCCAGAGCTTGAACTCCTTCATTTCCAGAGCCTCACCTCAGAGACATGTGCATACTTAGGATTTTTTAAAAATATCAAAATAAACTTTTACTTCTGCAGAAAAATTTATTCAGTAAATATTTTCAAGCTTTTTCAATACTGGGCCTCCATAACTTCATACCATTAAAGTACCTCTTATCCAGACATTTTGCATTTCATTTTTAAAATCTTTTAAGTAGTTGTTCAAAAGAGTTTCAATTCAGGGGCTGGGAAGGTGGCTCAGTGGTAGAGCCCTTGCCTTGCATGCCTGAGGCCCTGGGTTCGATTCCTCAGTACTACATAAGCAAAAAGAAAAAAGCTGGAAGTGGCGCTGTGGCTCAAGGGGTAGAGGGCTAGCCTTGAGCTGAAGAGCTGAGGGTCAGCGCCCAGGCCCAGAATTCAGGCCCCATGTCTGGACCCCAAAAAAAAAAAAAAAGATTTCAATTCAGCAAGTCAGAACAATGGATCTTCATCAGTTCTCCCTGCATCCTCCCCCCTTTTTTTTTGTCAGCTGTGGGGCTTGAAATAAGGGCCTGGGCACTGTTCCTGAGTCTCTTTGTGCTCAAAGCTAGTGCTCACCACTTGGGCCACAGCACCACTTCCAGCATTTTCTGTGATTTAACTGGGAATAAGAGTCTCACAGACTTTCCTTCCCTGGCTGGCTTGAAATGCGATTCTCAGATCCCGGCCTTCTGAGTAGCTAGGATTACAGGCATGAGCCACCAGCACCTGGCTCCTTGTATTCATCTCCTTAACACAAATAGTAAAACCATTCTTTATCTCTGGCTTTATTTCTTACGTTTAAGTCTGCTTCCAATTTTTTTTTTCTTCCTACTATTTATGTGACTATCGTTTTCTTTATTCAACCCCCAGTTTCCTCTTTTAAAAATTATTTCAGGAATGACTTGAGATCTACATTCATACAAACCAAAATCCTAGCAGCCATAGAGGTTAACCAACAAATTTTTAATTTAGAACAGATCCCGTATTTGTGAATGAATATAAAGCTTCTGTAAGTTGCTACTTAGAACAAACTTCTCAACAAAATCTAAAAGCATTTTTTCTTCTCTCATCTCCTTTCTCTCTCTTTTGCAAATACAATTTCACATAATTTAGGTATCTTTAACTTTCAAAATTAATTTTGAACAATTATTATAATTAAACTAATTATTATTTATGCAAAATATTTTTGTTAATGAAAGATAAATCCTAATTATGGATTATTATTGATATTAGTTTCCTTTCTAAGAAATAAACTATCTTTGAAACTGTTTCAAAAGTTGTAAGTTTTGGGGCTGGGAAGGTGGCTCAGTGGTAGAGCACTTGCCGTGCATGCTCGAGGCCCTAGGTTCGATTCCTCAGCACCACATAAGAAAAAAGCTGGAAGTGGCGCTGTGGCTCAAGTGGTAGAGTGCTAGCCTTGAGCTGAAGAGCTGAGGGACAGTACCCAGGCCCAGAGTTCAGGCCCCATGACCGGACCCAAAAAAAAAAAAAAAAGTTGTAAGTTTTATATATATACATATATATATATATATATCTTTATAAATGATAATATTTCAAAAAAACATACTAAATTAAATAGACTATAAAAAGCAGGCAAACAAACTTAAAAAGAATGTGACTCAGTCAAAATTTAGCAACATGGGACATGAATTACATACTGGGGAAAATGTCACTGAGACAAGAACTCTCAGAATTCCTTTATGCATTTGTACTTCACAGACAACTGAGCCTCTAATTTTATTTAACTTTCAGAATTCCTAAAAATACTTTCCAAAAGCTTTATGCGTTTTATGAGCATAAAATATCATAGGAAAAAAACATTTAAAAGGATGAAACACTTAATGTATAAAACTTATTTACTCACATTTTTCTAATTTCTAAGGGAAATTATACATATATAGTTTTATATATATATACTATATATTACATATACATGAAGGCAGAAATATAGGCAGTATACTACATTAAACATTATTGAGTGAAATTTTTTTAGATTAAATGAGGTTTATTCAACTTCAACTATGAGATAGTCCTTGGAATGCAAAATTAGTCACATCAAGGCTATTACTGGGTCCAATCACATATATTAACATCATTTCATCCATCATAACTATTCAAATGTCAGTTTCTTAAAAATGAGCAGGAACATTTTCAATTCCTTTCTTCCAACAGAGGTTTATAAATAGGTAGGGGTGATGAGCTGAAGTCGAGGTCAAAAGCTCAGATGTTTTCAGAAGCCAGATACAAGTGTAGGTAGATTACATGCCTTATTTAGACATAATCTAATTAAAAAGACATTTTTTAAAACTAATGAACTGGCCAATCCAAAGGATTCCCTTCCATCAATAAACACAATCTATAGTAACCCTTTTTAACATAAGCAACTTGTGGGTTTTTTTAAATATTTTTTTTTATTTTTTATTGTAAAGATACTATACAGAGGGTTACAGTTACATGAGTAAGGTAATGAGTACACTTCCTATTGAGCATTGTTACCCCCTCCATTGTTTTCCCCCTACCATCCCTTCCCTCCCTACCTTCCCCGAGTTTCTTTCTTTGTTTTTTAATTGGGATTAAGTGATTACATAATTTCCCGAATTTCACAGTATTGTGGAATAATGATGCTCATTTAAAGTCACAAGTTCATTCTAACTTTCCTATCAAAGTCTATAACGTATAACGGTGTACACATATACACCATACATGTGATCAGCAGCATGGGGATATTTAGTAGTGGTTCAGCCAGATGAGTGGAAGTTCTTTGTTTCTTAAGTCCTGTTAGTTTTGTCGTATCACCTAACATTTTGGATTTAGCATCGACTTATCAGGGAGACCATGTACTGTTTGTCTCTTTGCTCTTGGCTTACCTGGCTCAACATGATTCCTTCTAGCTCCATCCATTTCCCTGCAAATGCCATTATTTTGTCATTTCTAATGGCTGCATAATATTCCATTGTGTATAGATACCACAATTTTTGGATCCATTCATCTGTGGTGGGGCATCTGGGTTGTTTCCATATCCTAGCTATTGTGAACAGTGCTGCAATAAACATGGAGGTGCACATGTCCTTGTATACTGGTTCCTGATGTTCAGGGTAGATGCCTAGAAGTGGTATGACTGGGTCGTAAAGGAGGTCAATCTTTAGCTTTCTAAGGACCCTCCAGACTGCTTTCCAAAGTGGTTGTATAAGTGTACATTCCCACCAGCAGTGTAATAGGGTTCCTCTTTCTCCACATCCCCTCCAGCATTTGTCGTTGGCTGATTTGTGGATGTGGGACATTCTGACTGGAGTAAGGTGGTATCTCAGGGTTGTCTTTATTTGCATTTCCTTCACCACCAGGGATGATGAACATTTCCTCATGTGTTTCTTTGCCATTTTTATTTCTTCATTTGAGAAGTCCCTCTTTAATTCCCTTGCCCATTTAGTAATTGGTTTGTTAGGTTTGGGAGGGATTAGTTTCTTGAGTTCCCTGTATATACATGATGTTAACCCCTTGTCTGATATATTGCTGGTAAATATTTTTTCCCAATTAGTTGGTTGTCTTTCTAGCTTGGTTGCGATAGATTTAGCTGTGCAGAAGCTTTTTATTTTAAGGTAGTCCCATTTGTTGAGTCTCTCTCCAATTTGTTGTGACCCTGGGACTCTGTTCAGGAAATTCCTTCCTATGCCTATTAGTTCAAGTGTCTCTCCTATTCTGTCCTGCAGTAGTTTCAGAGATTCAGGTTTAATGTTAAGGTCTTTAATCCATTTTGAGTTGATGTTGGTGCATGGTGATAGGCTGGGGTCCACTTTTAGTTTTCTGCATGTGGCTGCCCAGTTTTCCCAGCACCAGTGGTTGAAGAGGCTGTGTTTCTTCCATTGTATGTCTTTGGCTCCTTTGTCAAATATCAGCTGGCTGTAGGCCTGTGGATTTATTTCTGGATCTTCTATTCTGTTCCATTGGTCTTCGGGTCTGTTTTTGTGCCAGTACCATGCTGTCTTTGTTGTTATAGCTCCGTAGAAGAGTTTGAAGTTCGGCATGGATAGCCCTCCCATATTGTCTTTATCCCCTAGAATTGTTTTGGCTATTCTAGGTCTTTTGTTGTTCCATATGAATTTTTGGACTGTTTTCTGTATTTCAGTGATGTACGTCATTGGGAACTTGTGGTTTTTCTCACAGAGAAAATAGGTAAACATCTTCATCAATGAGTTTACTTATAGTACTTTTGTTTATCTGTATTACTCCAAAACTATTCAAGCTATATAAGAACTGGTTAAAGAACTTTTAAAAACTGAAAGTACATTTATAATTCAAATAAATTAAAAAACTTTTCTCTATTAATGCACTAGGTATGTGCAAAGGCCATTATCAGTTTTCTCTAGGAGATTTGTATTCATTTTTTGTATAGTTATATAAATTTATCTTTTTTTGTCAGTCGTGGGGCTTGAACTCTGGGCCTGGGCACTGTCCCTGAACTCTTCAGCCTAAGGCTAGCACTCTACCACTTGAGCCACTGTGTCACTTTCAGTTTTCTGGTGGTTAATTGGAATAACAGTCTCACAGGCTTTCCTGCTGGGCTGGTTTTGAACTGCGATCCTCAGGTCTCAGCCTCCTGAGTAGCTAGGATTACAGGCTTGAGCCACCAGCGACTGCTAAATTTATCATTTAACTAGAAATTCTCTACTTAAAACACATTTAACCCAAGATTATCCATATATCTAATCTACAAACCCTCCATTTTAGCCAGGAGAAAATATTCAATCAAGAAAATTGCAATAAGTAATTGTGGGTTTAAAATAGAAACTACACCTACCACTCTGATGTTTTTCAGCTCTAGCTCTTCAAACTTGTGAGGAAATTATCATGATGTTCATATTTCTCTCTTTTCCCCTATGGTGCTGGAGGAAAATCCTAGTGCACTGTGTTATTTAGTATACACAGTTATAAAGAAACAATTTTTATGATTTAAATACAAGGATTAGCTCAATTCTCTGGCATTTTCTCATTTCCCATTTGCTACTGATGTATATGATTACTTCTAGCAATTCCATTGTTAGATATATGCCCATGCAAATTGAAAAGTTATATCTACTCCAGAACTTACACAATTTTTTCATTTTAATAATTGTATTATCAGATACACATAGGCATTGCACTTTGTGTTCCTCTCCTCCTTTGGTCTCACTGCGTTAAATAGATTTTCATAGTAGTGTGACTTAAAAGAACTAGTAAGTGGAAATAACCCAAATGTCAAAAGAAAAAAAAAAAACCAGTGAGCAGATAGGGCATATTCAATCAAGTCATAAAAAGTAATGAAGTACTACTGATAGTCAATGCAACTTGAGTGGACTTTGAAAAACATGCTAAGTGTAAGAAGGTAATCAAAACGAAAAAGCAAGCCACATGTTGGTACACACCTGAAACCCCAGCTGCTCCGAACACAAGGATTTCTAATTCCAGTAGAGCCTGGGCAAAGTTAGTAAGACCCAATCTTTTTGTTTTCCTCTTTATTTTTGTGAAAATACCGTACATGAACAAGGTAATGAGTACATTTCTTTTTTTTTTTTTTTTTTTTTTTTTGGGAGTCCGGTCGTGGGGCCTGAACTCTGGGCCTGGGCGCTGTCCCTCAGCTCTTCAGCTCAAGGCTAGCGCTCCACCACTTAAGCCACAGCGCCACTTCCGGCTTTTTTTTTTCTTTTTTGCTTATGTGGTGCTGAGGAATCGAACCCAGGGCCTTGAGCATGCAAGGCAAGCGCTCTACCACTGAGCCACCTTCCCAGCCCAATGAGTACATTTCTTATCAAGCATTGTTGCCTTCTCCTTTGTTTTCTCTTACCATCCCTTCGGCAGATGAGTGGATCAAGAAAATGTGGTATACATACACAATGGAATTCTATGCCTCCATCAGAAAGAATGACATTACCCCATTTGTTAGGAAATGGAAAAACTTGGAAAAAATATTAAGTGAAGTAAGCCAGGCCCAAAGAAACATAGGTCTCATGGTTTCCCTTATTTGCAATAACTAGTATATGTCTGAGACAAGCAGAAACGGTCAGATAAGTTGATGTTAGGCAAAATGAACCCTAAGATAAGACCCAATCTTAAAAGCAGAATGAAAACAAATCAGCACAAAAGCTATATACTTATGATCAGATAAGATGAAGTCAAGTGAAGTGAACTCCAAGATAGGGGCACAAGTGTTTTTTTTTTTTTTCTTTTCTTTCTTGCTATTGTTTCTAACGTATTTATCAGGTACCATGTGATTTTTTTATTGCTTTGTATGTCCCTCCCCCACGGTATAACTCCTGTTTTCACTGTATTTGATGTTGGTATAATTTGAGGAGGGCAAGGGAAAAAACAAAATGTTTAAGTAGGGATACAGGTTGACCCATTGCAACAATGAGATGTAGAAGACACTATGTTGAAAAACGAACTTTACAATTGCTGGGGGAGGGGAGGTGGAGAATGGGGCGGAACAGAAGGGGGGAAGGGGCGGAGGGGGGTGTATTTGTGGAGGTGGGAGGGAAGGGATGGTAGGGAAACACAGAGGAGCAACAATGCTTGATAAGAAACGTACTCATTACCTTGCTCATGTAACTGTAACCCCTCTGTACAGTATTTTCACAATAAAAAACTTATTAAAAAATGAATAAATGAATAAAAAAAAAATCAGCAGAAAGAGCACAAGTCATAGAACATCTGCCTAGCAAGCCCAAGGCCCTGAGTTCATTCCCTTGTGACACACAACCACATGTTGTTTTATTCCTTTCATGGGAAATAGCAAGTGTGAACAAATGCTTTCTATAAACAGTAGATTAATTTTTCGGATACTAGAAGAAGGAATGAGTAGGGAGTGATTGCTAACAGACAAAGGTCTATTTGGAGTGATAAAAATACTCTGGAATTAGGCAATGGAGGTGATTGCATAATTCTGTGTATACCTTAATGCTACTGAATTGTATAGTTAAAAATGGTAAAGTGCTTGGGGCTGGGAAGGTGGCTCAGTGGTAGAGTGCTTGCCTTGCATGCCTGAGGCCTTGGGTTCGATTCCTCAGCACCACATATGCATAAAGAAAAAAAGCTGGAAGTGGCGCTGTGGCTCAAGTGGTAGAGCGCTAGCCTTGAGCTGAAGAACTGAGGGACAGCGTCTAGGCCCAGAGTTCAGGCCCCTAGGACTAGACCCTCCCCGCCCCCAAAAAGGTAAAGTGTTGGGTGCCAGTGACTCACCCCTGTAATCCTAGCTACTCAGGAGGCTGAGATCTGAAATCACAGTCCAAAATCTGATACTCTTATTTCCAATTAACCACCAAAAAGCCAAAAGTGGAGCTGTGGTTCAAGTGGTAGAGCACTAGCATTGAACACAAAAGCTCAGAGACAGAGCCCAAAGGAAGATGAAACTCTATAAATGGATTATATGCCAATATAATATAATTATATGCCTATAAATGTATGTTATCTATAAAGTGTTGAGTTTCTAAGATTTCATATTCTACTGAAAATGTTGTAGGATCCAGTAAACCAGTATACCCTATACTCTGTATACCCAATATATATATGGTGTATGTGAGAGTAAGATGGGGGTGGAGGGGGGGAATTATTCTGGAAATGGTTTTTTAACCAAAAACTGTTTCAAAACATCATTTCTAATAGTTATAAAATAGAAGACAAAACCATTTTTAAGTGTAAATATATTTAAAAAATTAAAACACCTAAGAAATGCGATCTATACATATGAAAAAGTAAAGTATTTATATGCACAACAAGTAGTAGCAATATTATCCATAAGCAGCAGTTAGTGTTTTCCCCTATATTTTGGTTTAACACTACAGCGGTGGTTCATTCATTTTAGGGAAATTCTATAAGATACATATGCATATTATGAGTAACTTACAGAAGAATGTGTAATTGGAAATTAATTCCAAATATAGTACTTTTCTAAAACCACATTTATTATTAAACAATTTACTTTAAACTAGTGGACAATAAAATGAGCCTATAATTTATTAAGTCCAAGATATATATAATCAACTTGCATAAAATTACATATGGCATTTTAAAAAGTCTATTTCTAAAATATCAGTAATTCAGGCTATTGGGATTTCCACAGGAGATAATTTGCCATATTTATTTTTATGAAGAAAAGGTCTACCTTTAAGAAAATTACAGCTATGTTATTAAGAAATGTTACAGCATACTTTAAAAATCAAAATGGTGAAACATATGTATCACTATATTCTTTTATCAGTACCAGCCAGATAACAGCATTTCACAAGATGATTTCAGTCTAATAACTACATTTCCAAATTTACTTGGGCCTTTATTATTTATACATGTATACTTTAGTGAAGAATTTTAATATCCATTATGGGAAGCTATGATTATGATCATCTAATGAAATAAGAAATAAAGTATTTGGGTAAAATAGTACTTTACTAGAAATATATCTACCAACTCCACAAAACCAACTTTTACATATAACCAAAATACTAAAAATTTCTGATTTAGGGAAAAAGAAAATATAGTGAATTGTTTTCACTCTAACTGTAAAAATCCCTTTTGCCTATATATTTGACCCGTCTTTATTCATGCAATTTATCAACTCTCAAAAGAATTTACACATCTTTATACAGAATTCACATCTGTATCAGTAAACTGCCAGTCTTTTTATATTTTCAGTGTCTTATCAAAATATGGATAACAAAGTTCTTCACTCTATGAGGCAGGAAGATGTTTCCTAAGAATTTCTTTGGATGAAGAAGATATAGTATCTGGGAAGCACACATCAAAGTCTATTAAAAGATCACCACGTTGGTCAGGATTTTTTGGAAATGGCAGCCCATATCCAATAATTCTTCTCCTCATTCCAGGTTTCACAATATCACTTATTGACATAGGTATGTTTCTTCCATCCATTGTTGGCACATTAATTGAGCAACCACACAATGCCTAAAATGAATCAAATAAAAAAGTCAAATTCCAAAGTTTAAAAATCTAAGTAAAAATACTACAAGGTGGTAAAGGATAATACTATTAAGGTTAAATATTAACCAACAATAACTTACAAAAGTTATTTTTCCCTTTTAGAAAAGTCCCCTCAGGAGAAACAGGAGATACCACAAAAGACAAGAAAAAAAGAAAGAAAAAGAGAAGTAATGGGAGAGCTTCCACAATGTCTTGGAATGAAATGGGTAGTTTAAGGTGCTACTACAATACTCAAGATCTAGGAATTGCTGTAAGAGAAATTTAGAATTGGAAACCTCACAATAAGAGCACTACTACTTATCCGGAAAACTATAAAATACATTTGTTTTAGTCAACAAATGTTTACTAAATGCCACACAATTCTTGATGAACTACACAGAGACCATGTACCAAGAACTCAAAACAAGAAATGCATAAGGAACTTGCAGAAACATACACAAACTCAATTATAATACAGTACAGTACAGTGTGGGGACAGAGGTATGACAGAGATCTGTTGTGAAAGAAAAGATACCTGTATTTTCCTTTTACCTTCTGGGAAAAGAGAATGCTTTAGTTAAGCATTGGACTAGTAGCAGGTATTAGGGCAAGTTAAAGAATAATAGTGCTGGGGCTGGGAAGGTGGCTCAGTGGTAGAGCTCTTGTCTTGCATGCTTGAGGCCCTGGGTTCTATTCCTCAGCACCACATAAGCAAATAGAAAAAAGCCGGAAGTGGCACTGTGGCTCAAGTGGTAGAGCACTAGCCTTGAGCTGAAGAGCTGAGGGACAGCGCCCAAGCCCAGAGTTCAGGCCCCACGACTGGACCCAAAAAAAAGAATAATAGTGCTGCAAAGAGCTCAGACAAAGACACAGAATTATCTAAGATGATACTAGCACAAGTTCAGGGAAGAAGATATTTTTTTAAGTAGAAATCAAATTTTTCCATTTTATTTTTTTCTCTATTTCATTTTAAATGTAACTTTTTTTTTTTTTTAATTTTTTTTTGGGTCCGGTCATGGGCCTGAACTCTGGGCCTGGGCGCTGTCCCTCAGCTCTTCAGCTCAAGGCTAGCGCTCTACCACTTGAGCCACAGTGCCACTTCCGGCTTTTTTCTTTTTGCTTATGTGGTGCTGAGGAATCGAACCCAGGGCCTCAGGCATGCAAGGCAAGTGCTCTACCACTGAGCCACCTTCCCAGCCCCCTAAATGTAACTTTTTACTTTACAAAAGTGGCTAGATAGAACTTTTACTGTCACTAAAGATATTTAATTTCTATAAATTGAATTTTATAAATACTGTAAAACTAAGAATTTTAAGTGAGGTACTGATATGGTCACATTTCATGAGTTACAACTGAATTTAAGAAATACAGTTCACTCTATTTAACATTAACATGTAAATGGTTAATAAAAAGAAGTAAACCTAGAGTGTATAAAGTGGCAACCATGAAAGAAATAGTACTTCCTCAGAGAGTTGATATTAAGATTAAAATAATGTGGCTCTTAGGTTCTTATTCAGATAACTCCCTAAGATTAATCAGCTGCATAAATCTGTTTGCTCTCAAGACTCCTAGTTCTTGCTAACTTACCTCCCGTAAACTAATTTTGGCAGTATAAATTATATTTGATCCATCTCTTTTAAATTTGGGGTGATCTTTGTCTTTGATAACAAAAACAATGTCTGCTGGAATATTATTTGGTGTTTCATCTCCTTCCCTAGGAAAAGTAATTTTGGTGCCTTCTTTCCACCCTTTTTTAATCTCAATGGTGAGAATTTTGTCCTCAGATCTGTAACTCCTCCCATCAGGATTTAATCTTTTTCGAGAAATCTTCATCCGTTTGGTACAACCACTGTATATTTCTTCAAGTGACACTCTAAGTTCATGAATAACTGGAGGATCTTGTTTGATACGGGATGGCCCCACAGAATTCCTGTCTCTTGGATATCCATTCATGCTGAATCCAAAGGCACCAAAAGGGTCTCCATCTATTTCCATCTCTTCATTATCTCTACCACCACCAGCCATTCGTCTTCCAAAGAAAATTTCAAATGGGTTGGAACCTCCAAAAAATGCTGCAAAGGTGGCATGAGGATCTCCATGGAAGGTATACCGAAAGGTACCTCCTTGTCCATCAGCACCTCCTGCTCCGCCTTTTAACCCTAAGTGAAGATATAATCATTATTAGAAAAAGAAAAGAAGGTTGCAAGACTTGACAAGCTACCAACAAGGATAAACTTTACTAATTAACTTTGGCCAAGTTAGATTGCAATTTACTAATAATAAAGAAAGGTCATTGTAACTAAATCCAAAAGAGTTATATAGGTTCACACAATCTACTGTTAGATTAAATGTTAGCTTTCAAGTTTTTCCTCCAGCCATTTGCCAGTGGCTCAGGCCTGTAATACTCCAATTAACCACCAAAAGAAAGTGGAGCTGTGGCTCAAGCAAAAAAGCTCAGGGACATCATCTAGGCCCTGAGTTCAAGTCCCAGGGTGGGTGGGTAAGTGCGCGCGCGCGCGCGCGCACACACGCGCGCGCGCACACACACACACACACACACACACACACACACACACAGAGCAAAAACAAAAAAAAGTTCCTCCTAATCCTTAGCATTAATCATTTATTTCTAAATCTTTGGTTTATAGTAATTAAAGAAAATAAAATTGAGAAGCCCTTATATACTGATTGGCATACTGAAATATATAAAGTTTTTAAAAGATGTCACTTTAAGTCAAGCATCAGTAGCCCATGCCTATAATCCCAGCTATTCAGCAGGCTGATATCTAAGGATCAAGGTTCAAAGTCAGCCAGCCCAGCCATGAAAAAAAATCCCTAAGATTCTTATCTCCAATTAACCATCAAAAAACCAAAAGTGAAGCTGTGGCTTAAGTGGTATAATGCCAGCTTTGAGTGAGAAAGTGAAGTGATGCTGTTCCGGCTCTGAATTCAATCCTCAACACTGGCAAAAAAAAAAAAAAGAGGAAGATGTCAGTTGAAAAACTTCAATAATGTGGGGCTGGGAATGTGGCTCAGTGGTAGAGCGCTTGCCTTGCATGCATGAGGCCCTAGGTTTGATTCCTCAGCACCACATAAGCAGAAAAAGCTGGAAGTAGTGCTGTGGCTCAAGTGGTAGAACACCACTAGCCTTGAGCTGAACTGCTGAGGGACAGTGCCCAGGCCCACGACCGATTAAAAAGAAAAACTTCAGTAATCAATGTAAAATACAGAATCTAATTTTTAAATTTAATATTTTAAAATTATTATACATTATTAGTATGAGGGGTTTCACTGGAATAAACACATAAATATAAACAGTGTGCTGTAAACAAGTTCATCCCTTCTATTACATGTAATCTAAATCTTTCGAGTACCATTATTATTATTTTTTGTCGTGGGTCCTGAACTCTGGGCCTGAGGCGCTGTCCCTCAGCAGCAATTCAGCTCAAGGCTAGGCTCTACCACTTGAGCTACAGCACCACTTCCGGTTTTCTGGCGGTTTATTGGAGGTAAGAGTTTCACCGACTTTTGCCCGCGCTGGCTTCGTGGCTTCGAGCCACGATCCTCAGCCCCCTTAGTAGCTAAATTACAGGCGTGAGCCTCCGGCGCCCGGCTTCTAGTACCATTATAATCAATAAGCCATATTCATACTACATAAATATTCAGGCCATCTTTTACTGTTTAAGAATTAAACTAAAACTATGTCAGAAAAGGAAAAAATTAGACACTAAAACAGCTATTCTCAATTTAGATGTAAATCTTTCTAAGTATACAATGCATCAGAGCTAGGTCTGATAGCTCACATCTATAATCCCAGCTACTCTGGAGGTAAAGAATAAGGAGAATCTGGTTTGAGGCCAATGTAGGCAAAAACGTTAACGATGTTTTTGTGATCACTGTTGAAACTGATTTCATTTTTATCATACAATTAACAAAATTTCTTTGAGCCTTATGTGAATTCCTTTTCAAGGAAACAGGAAGAAAGCCTCTAATTATAAAACGGAACATTTTAGGTGGGAGGGGGCGGGGAGGATTGGGTGGGAGGGGGGGAGGATGGGAAGGGATGGGAAGGGGAAACAAAGGAGGAGGCAACAAAGCTTGATAAAAAATGTACTCATTATCTTGACCTTGTAATTGTAACCCCTCTGTACAGTATTTTCACAATAAAAAAAAAAAAAACATCTGAACATTTTAAAGAGTTTAAACTAAGCCGGGTGCTGGTGGCTCACGCCTGTAATCCTAGCTACTCAGGAGGCTGAGATCTGAGGATCGCGGTTCAAAGCCAGCCTGGGCAGGAGAGACTGTGAGACTTTTATCTCCAATAAACCACCAGAAAACCAGAAGTGGCGCTGTAGCTCAAGTGGTAGAGTGCTTGCCTTGAGCTGAAGAGCTGAGGGACAGCGCCCAGACCCAGAGTTCAAGCCCCACAACCGACAAAAAATAAATAAAGAGTTTAAACTAGAAGATTCATATATACCTAAACTAAGTAATTTAAGGGGCAATAAATACTTATTTTATTTTTTGTGAGGCATAGGGCTTGAACTCGGCCTGGGTGCTGTCTCTCAGCTCTTTAGTTCAAGGCAAGTGATCTATCACTTGAGCCACAGCTCCACTTCTGGTTTTCTGGTGGTTAAATGGAGATAAGAGCCTCATGGGGGGGGGGGGGAAGGGGAAGAGCCACATGGACTTTCCTGCTCAGGCTGGCTTTGAACCTCAATCCTCAGATCTCAGCCTCCTGAGTAGCTAGGATTAAGGCCTCAGAGCCACTGGCGCCCAACAATGCATGCATTTTTGCATTGCTCATGAATTTACAGCTGAAAAGGCTAATGAGCAATCATGTTTATTGAATAAACAGAATTCTTAAAGTCTTAAATCTAAACTAAAAAAAAAGTGTCATGTATCCATAAAAAAAAAACAGAACAAAATCAACCCTTTATACATACACAATAAGTTTAAAATTAAAATGTACTTTGTATGTTTTTAATACTTAGTTTTGCATATTTCTTACTATATATTTAGCTTCTTCCATTAAAAGTACGTATGTATTATATAACATCTAACGACATCAAATTATGTCTAAATTTTTATTTTTTCTATTAATATCTAAAGAGAACGAGACCTAAAAATCTGAAACTTGTCAAAATACAGATACTGAATGATATATACTCCCATGGGAATTAGGTAAATTCCTTATAAAAATGAATGACAGCTGGGCACTTGGTGGCTCACCCCCATCCTAGCTATTCAGGAGACTGATATCTAAGGATCACAGTTCAAAGCCAGCCAGAGCAGGAAAGTCACTGAGACTCTTATCTCCAATTAGCCAACAGAAAATTGTGGTGCTGTGGCTCAAAGTGGTAAAGAGCTCAGAGACAGTGACCAGGCCCAGAGTTCCAGCCCCATGACCACCACCAACAACAACAAAAAGAACAACAAATATAAACAGGATAAAAACTTTCAAAATATAACTCATCCAAATCTCTAATAAACTTTAGTAGTATAACCATAACTTCAAATGTTAAAGAGCTAATGACAGCCAGGCACAGTGATGTATGTCTATAATCCCAGCTACTTAGGAGCTGAAATTGGGAGTATCTTGTTTTGAGGCCAGCCTGGGCAAAAAGGTATGGCTATTTCATCTCAACTAATAAGCAAGGCATGGTGGTGTGCACCTATGATCCCACAGGTGAAACTAGGAGTTTCACCATTCAACTCAGCTCTGGAGAAAATTCAAAACCCTACCTAAAGTAGACTTTGTAAAATCTCTTCCCCTCTCTCCCCCAAATGGTAACTTTATCAAAGAATACAAAGTTTCCAATGCAAGCTGGGTGCCAGTGGCTCTCACAGCTATAATCCTAGCTAGTCAGGAGGATGAGATCTGAGGACCTCAGTTCAATGCCAGACAGAGAATGTCTGTGAGACTTTTATCTCTAATCACCAAGAAGCCAGAAGTGAAGCTGTGGCAAGTGGTAGAGCACTACCCTTAAAAAAAAAAAAAAAGATCAATAGCACCCACAAAGAGTTCAATCCCCAGTTCAAGCCCCTTCCCCAAAAGAATGAAGTTTCAATAATGACCGAGACAATCTTATCAAAATTCATGACATTGTAATATGATATGAAGTATTATTAAAGCAGTTATCACTTGTACTGCCTAACATTTGAAATATAATAAGTATGCCATCAACTATGTGGCTAATTCTAGGTAAGAGTCTCATAGACTTTCCTGCCCCAGTTAGCTGGCTTCAAACCACAGTCCTCAGATCTCAGCCTCCTGAGTAGCTAGGATCACAGGCTTGAGTCACTGAAGCTTGCCAATTTTTAATTATGTATAATTAGTATAAGGGAGTTTTTCATATTTAACTACATTCCTTCTATCCAAAATGTTTCCTAGTTACCATCATCACTTTGTGTGATCAGGGAATACACTCTAGAATCAAAATTATTTTATCAATAGTTTATTTAAAAAATATTAAGTAAGCTGGGCACTGGTGGCTCACATCTGTAATCCTAGCTACTCAAGGAAGCTGAGATCTGAGGATCGAGGTTCAAAGCAGCCTGGCAATTAACCACAAGAAAACCAGAAATGGCGCTGTGGCTCAAAACAAAACAACAACAAAAAGGCAATATTGAATTGTTAAAAATTATTTTAAAACTTATTGGAAACATATTTTGTCGATCATGGGGCCTGAACTCTGGGCCTGGGGACTGCCCCTTCAGCTCAAGGTTATCGCTCTACCACTCGAGCCACAGCGCCACTTTTGACTTTTTCTGCTTAGGTGATGCTGAGGAATCGAACGAACCCAGGGCCTCATGCATGCAAGACAAGCACTCTACCACTGAGCCACCTTCCCAGCCCATGAAAACAATTATCTTAAAATGTTTAAATTATGTAAAAAAAAAAAAAACAAACCCACCCACTAATTTGTGAAAAAAAAAATGTATTTGTTGTCCATAGGAATGACTTCCACTAATAACTAGTTAACTTGACTACAAGTCTACCAAAAGAAAAGAGCACTGGAAAAGAACTAGGTTTTCAAAGAAAAAATTAATAAAGGCACGTTAGTAACTCTAAAGAAACCTAATGTAAAATCCAGATTTATGGCAAGACCTCAGAGAGTTAATAGAATGGAATTCTTTAAATAGATTTAATTCACAAAATTCCAATTGACTTTCATATTTTTATAACACATAATACAGAGATTTCACTGATAAAATATATAAACTAGCCAGCCGCCAGTGGCTCACACCTGTAATCCTTGCTACTCAGAGGCTGAGATCTGAGGATCATAGTTCAAAGCCAGCCTGGGCAGGAAACTCTTCAAGACTATTATCTCCAATAAACCAATAGAAAACTGGAAGTGGTGCTGTAGCTCAAGTGACAGAGCACTTGCCTTGGGCTGAAGAGGAAGGACAGCATCCAGGCCCAGAGTTTAAGCCCCACAACCAACCAAAAAAACCCATATATATACATATATATATATGGGTATATATGGATATATATATATATATATATATATATACTAAGAGGAGCAAATTCATAGAAACTATTATACTGAATAAAGTTTGATCATTTAAACACTAACTTTCAGTATCTGAAAATTACTGACTAATTAAACAATAAGCAATATAATAAGGACAGCACAAAGAAAAGGACATTAGGAAGCTAGAATAAATGAGGATGTATATGAAAAAATTAATCCTTTAATACAACTTTCTGTTCACATCCACTGACTGAACCACTCAGAACTATACATGAAACTTTTGGAGGAGGCAAAATCCAACTTTAAATGTCTGTAGTTCGTGGTTTTGTTTTGAAGTGATTCAACTATGGAGAAAATTTGTTTACTTAAAAAGATTATCATATGCCATAAAATTAACCCATTGTAAACATGCAATTCAATTACAGGAAATTTACAGAGTTGTGCAACCATCACTGCAATCCATTTATGGAATATTTCCATCATTCCAGAGTTCTCTAAGTTTTCATTTGTAGCTTTTTTTTTTTTGGGGGGGGGGGGGGTCTGGACTTGGGGCCTGAACTCTGGGCCTGGGTGCTGTCCCTCAGCTCTTCAGCTCAAGGCTAGCGCTCTACCACTTGAGCCACAGCACCACTTCCAGCTTTTTTTCTTTTTTCTTATGTGGTGCTGAGGAATCGAACCCAGGGCCTCATGCATGCAAGGCAAGCACTCTACCACTGAGCCACCTTCCCAGCCCCATTTGTAGCTAATTCTTATCCCTACCTCCAGCCTTTGACAAGTTCTTTTTTTCTTAAATTTGCTGTGTCTAGACATTTCATATAAACAGAATTATATAATATGTACTCATACATCTGAGTTCTTTCATTCAGCATACTTTTTGAGATTTATCCATGTTATAGCATATTTCATTAAATTGGTCCCATTAATTTATTTTATTCTACTTTATCCATATTAATTGGCAGTAGCTTTTAAATTGCTTTTAAGATTGGAGCCATTACAAATAACGCTGCTATGAACATTCAAGTTTAAGTTATTGTGTGGGCATGTTCTCTTTTATACATTTCTAGGAGAGGAATTGCTGTATCATCTAGTAAGTTTAAAAGTTGCCAAACTTTAAGAAAAAAATTAATTTTAGCCAGGTGCCAGTGGCTCATGCCTGTAATCAATCAATCCTAGCTACTCGGGAGGGTGAGATCTGAGGACATGGGTGTAAAGCCAGTCCAAGTAGTAAAGTCCATCAGACTTTTTTTTTTCCTGCTGGTCCTGGGGCTTGAACTCAGGACTTGGGCACTGTGCCTGAGCTATTTCGCTTAAGGCTATTCTCTCACTTGAGCCACAGCTCCACTACGAGGTGTGTGTGTGTTCGTGCGGGCATGTGCACGTGCACTGGTGTAGTAATTGAAGGTAAGAGTTTCTTCAACTCTTACCTGCGATTCTCATATCACAGATGTGATCTGAGGCTTCTGTGATCCTCAGATCTCAGCCTCATGAGTAATTAGAATTATAGGCATGGGCCACGACATGCCCAGCTGAGACTCTTAGTTCCAATTAACCACCAAAACACCCAAAGTAGAGCTTTGACTCAATTGGTAGAGTACCAACCTTGAGTGAAAAAGCTAAGGAACAATGGCCAGTCCCTGAATTCAAGCCCAAATACTAACTCACACACACAAAATTAAATTAAACCTAGAAATTTTCATAACGAATAAACTGAATCACTAGTTTTCTTAATTCATAAATATATAAATTTAGCATTAACTCATACATTTCATAGGTCATGGGTCCTGCAAATTATCATTCCTCATTTCAAGTAAATTATTAGTGTCAGTGTTTTATTGCTATTGGAGAAACTTCAGGAACTAGCATTGAATAGGCAGGCACAGAACAAACAATAAAAAGCTAAGAGAAAAAAAGGTTTTCCCATACTCTCATAGTAAATCTACAAGTTTTTTGAGTTGTTTTGGGGGGCTGTTTTGTTTTTGTGTGTATGTGTGTGTGCCACTCTCTGGCTTGAACTCAGGGCCTGAGCCCTGTCTTGAGCTTCTGCTCAAGGCTAGCACTGTAGCAGAGTCTCAATTTCTGGCTCTTTTCTTTTTTTTTGGTACTTTATTCGAGAGAGGAGTCTCACACTTTCCGTCCCCAACTGGCTTCAAACCTCAATCAGATCTGTTTCCTGAACAGGATTACAGGAATTAGCCAATATTGTACTGTGTGTGTGTGTGTGTGTGTGTGTGTGTGTGTGTGTGTGTGTGTGTGTGTGTGTGTGTGTGTGTGTGTGTGTGTGTGTGTGTGTGTGTGTGTGTGTGTGTGTGTGTGTGTGTGTGTGTGTGTAATTACAGGACATACAAGTGATTGAATAAAGGGCAACAAAAGAATTCTGGGTATACAGGTGACACTGAATTTTTTTTTTTTAACTCACTCACTGGTAGTGATATTGTACTGTGTGTGTGTGTGTGTGTGTGTGTGTGTGTGTGTGTGTGTGTGTGTGTGTGTGTGTGTGTGTGTGTGTGTGTGTGTAATTACAGGACATACAAGTGATTGAATAAAGGGCAACAAAAGAATTCTGGGTATACAGGTGACACTGAATTTTTTTTTTTTAACTCACTCACTGGTAGTGACCCGTGAGAATTTTTTTTTTTTTAACTCACTCACTGGTAGTGACCCGTGAGCAAAAAATCATTTAAGAAAAGCATTTTAAAAATGTAATGTTAAACCAAGAAACGTATAAATTTGAAGACAATTATCCTTAATAAACCTGAATCTTATGGCTTAGTCACAGCAAATATATACTTCAGAAACCAGCAAATATATACTTGAGAAACCAAAGAGATAGGGCCAAATACCTTACATTTAAAACAGTGGATATCTGTTTGTTTTTTTTTATGGGAATTTACATTATCACTCCATAACTGTGGATTTCTTTACACAGTCACAAACTAAACCTTTTAACCTGAGTAGAGATTACTAGCACATTTCAAAATTCTACTTAGGTTTTGAGATGAACCAAATTACATTTTGAGTAGTTTAGTCATAGGGAACATACAAAATTTAACTACTTATCATTTGCCTTCCTCAGTATTTACTTTGTAAGAATCTGACATTGCAGATTCTCACTATAATGTAAACTTAACTCCTCGCAGATTAAAAAGGGGGCAAAGGGAAGGGAATAACCAAACTCTCCATATACAGTCACCCTGCCTGTCTCCGTCTAATATGTTTCATCAAAATGAGTAGTCACTGCTTGACTCAATTTTAAGAATACACTTCTAATTAGGAAATTTTGGTTTTTAAATGCATTGAACAAAGAAAAGAGATAACAAATGTTTTCACACCTACAGTAACTTAAGAAAGATTTTGGAGAAAAATAAAAAGTATCTTAGTCGTGATTTTAAAAGTGGAAAATCCTAGAGCCTGTAGGAATTTATTGTTGCTAATTAGTAATTTAAAATAGCCTTACTCTAAGGCTAAATGCATATGGAGATGGTAAACAAATTTGACTTAAAAAGGAATAGTTACCTTTAGAATAAAATCAGCAATTGTTCTAACTAGGTGGCCATTTTAGGTCAAAAACTGTATTTCTAAGATCTCATTTTCTTGGCACACAATTACTGTTTACAATTAAGTTAAAAACTTGTTCTGGTATTTTATGACATCAGGAAAATTCTTTCCTCTCCAGGCAGACTGCCAAAAACAACTGGAAGCTAAATGCCTGTGCCTTCTGCTTCTAAGACAGACGACTCTGTCTTGTTCAGAAAACTAGCCTTGCTCTAAAAAGGAAAAAAAATTTTTTTTGCTTTTGTGAATAAAGAATAAGCTACCCAGAATTTGAAGTAAAATGACTGAAGATTATCAATTCGGCAGAAAATTCTTTAGGAAACAGGTTGCATAAGACTTTTGACATTATTCATTCATGGTTATAAAAATTTAAGGTATTTTTTTAAAATACAAAATGTTAACAAGTAAATCTCACGGTAGAATATAAATAATGCAAAACGGTTAAAATTCCCTCAAAGATAAACAAGAACATTTTATTCATAGCTATGTATTACTCCAACAATCATAGATGAGAGCTTATTTTTACCTCGTATTTGCTTTCTTTCTTTTCTGATATGTCTTAAAACCTTTTTTAATGAGAATGAAAAGGTTGAGAGGAGGAAAAAACAAAACAAAACAAAAAGAAACAGAGCCCAAGGGACAGAAAGAAATACGTAGAATACTTACCTTCCTCCCCAAACTGATCATATATTTCTCTCTTTTTAGGATCACTCAATACTTCATAAGCTTCAGCGACCTCTTTAAATTTTTCCTCTGCCTGAGGAGATTTGTTCTTGTCGGGATGAAATCTGAGGGCTTGTTTTCGGTAAGCCTTTTTAATATCTTCATCTGAAGCTCCTTTTTCAATTCCCAAAATGCCATAATAGTCTTTCCCCATTTCGAACGCCTTGAAGTAAACTTAGATTTCCCTTTGTAAAAGAAAACAGCGTCCCCAGTCTTAGCAAGACAATGATTCTGAGAAAAATAAAGCAAGCTTAGTATTTTAAAAGTTAAAGCAAATTAGCAAGTCAGCCTAGCTGCCTTTAAGGCAGCGAGTAGCAAGCAGACAGCTTCTCCGTCTCCGTGTTTAATTCCTTTCCAACAGCTCACTCACAGATAAATATATACTACACCAGAGACGGCCTCCTTCCAGATCCTCCCATTTTCACTACGTGTCTCCGTACTTTCTAGAACAGCAAATGCTACAGGACGTCACTTTCCCAGCTGCCTCTAGTCAAAGTACTAAGCTGTTTTCCCCTCCTCCTCAATTAACCATTCATTTTCCTTCTCCTCTACCAATCTTATTTCCTATTTGAAAAACCAAGTGGATTTAACAAACCAGGATGTCAGCACATAATGTAGTAATTACATATTTATTCCACGGTAAGTAAAAAAGGAACAAAAATAATTATAGTCATTAAGCATCTTAAGGTTAAAATGTTACCAATTTATTGTACAAATAAAAATGCCCTGATTTTAGATATTTTAACTTCAATTTCAACTTATTTAATTATAAAATATACAATTCTGAAATATGAACTGTTTAAATTAGAAATTTCAAGTAGTCATTTTCAAAATTCCTGGAGGGGGGAAGGTCTATCAGAAGTGTGACAAAGTCAGACCAAATTTCACTTTTTAAAAAAAATTATTATAAAGGCGATATACAGAGGGGTTACCATTTCATAAGTCAGATAATGGGTACATTTTTTAAAAAAACAATGTTACCCCTTCCCTTGTTCTCTCTGTTTTTCCCCCTTTTCCCCACCCATAACGTGTAGAGTTCATTTTCAACATCATTGCTGCATTTGTTCATCCTTTGTCCCTCCATTTCTGTCATACAATTAAAAAGTCATACTTTAAAATAAATAAAAGACATAAATACAATTTAACTAGTAGTTTTTTTTTTAATTTGGTGACATTAATGAATCTAGCAAACTAGTGTTCATTTATAAAAGCTTACTTTCCAAATTTCAACTTATTGAAATTTCAAGTTACCTCCACTCCAACAGAATGAGACCACCACTACTCTGGTTACTATTTACAGAATTTTTGTATGCAGGACAACAAGGGGAAAAGCACTAAATTACAACATACTCTTGTTCCTGTAAGACATTTAAGTGAGTGAACTTTAAATCTAGATAACTATTTAAAGGGGGTAGTAATAGAAATATTTCTTTTAAGACACATTTTGCTAATTATAAGTATATAATCATTGACAAGTATTCTGGAAAGTACGATGAAATAAAAGAATAAAATAAAAATTATCCTATCAGATTTTGGTAATCCTTGTTAAATGCTAGTACATCTCCTAGTCCTTTTTCTATGGTTTTTAAGATTATATGTTGCATCTTTTTTAAAAATTAAGTTTAAATGACAGCATTTATATTTATATACCTTCAGATGCCTACATTTCCCCATGCAACATATTTTGAATATATATGAGAAATACTTTTGCTGTATTCTTACTTCCTATATGGTTTTCTCACATTTTCAAATAATATTCTCATGTCTATATTTTTTTTTCCTTCAGTGCTGGAGGCAACACTGAATCCAGGACCTCACATTTATCTAATCAAGTGCTCTACCATTGAGCTACACCCTCTTCACCTGTTTCTAATGTAATACTGAGAAGATGGGATAAAGAGAATGTCAAAAGTGTTGTACTAAGTCCATATTGTAAATATCTCAATGTCTGTAAACTTGAAAAAAAAAAACTTCACAAGGAAATGAACATGTTTGAAATATGATGAAAAGCTAATGTTATCTTTAACAAAATGAAAACATCTATTTCATATGCCAGCAATGATGATTCAGCACTTTCTGAATGGTACATCTTTGCGTGTTTTGTCAGCTATGACTTCCTGTTTCGCAAAATTCGACTTTATGAACATCTTGGTATTTGAAATTTATAACATTTATTTAGGCTTCTATATGTTCAGGGATTTATAAGTTCGCATGTCTTTTAGCCTCATAAAGAATATTCAACAAGACACTATATTGAAAACAAACTTTACAACTTGGGGCAAGGAGGAGTTGGGGAGGTGAGGAGGAAAGGGATGGTAGGGGAAAAACAAAGGAGGTAACAATACTCCATAGGAAATGTACTTATTAACTAATTCATGTAATTGTATCCCCTCTGTACAGTATAAATAATACACAATAAAAAAATTTTAAAAAAGAATATTCAATGTCAAAAGATTCGTTCCAAATCCAAAACCTTGGGGAAAATGTCAACATTAAAAGTCACTGAAAGACTACTTTTAAAAAGTAGGAGGAAAAGGGCTGGGAAGGTGGTAGAATGCTTGCCTTGCATGCATGAGGCCCTGGGTTCGATTCCTCAGCACCACATAAGCAGAAGCCGGAAGTGGCGCTGTGGCTCAAGTGGAAGAGCGCTGGCCTTGAGCTGAAGAGCTGAGGGACAGTGCCCAAGCCCAGAGTTCAGGCCCCTAAATGGCAAAAAATAAAACAAAAAACAAAAATAAAAGTAGTAGGAGGGCTGGGAAGGTGGCTCAGTGGTAGAGCGCTTGCCTTGCATGCATGAAGCCCTGGGTTCGATTCCTCAGCACCACATAAGCAGAAAAAAAAAAAAAAGCTGGAAGTGGCACTGTGGGTCAAGTGGTAGAGCACTAGCCTTGAGCTGAAGAGTTGAGGGACAGCGCCCAGGCCCAGAGTTCAGGCCCCATGACCAGACCAAAAAGTAGTAGGAGTGCACAGAATCAGAGGGAAACGGGGGCCATCAACTGTACTGGACATTGATGAAAACGAACTAAGCAACTCAAGGTCAGTGATGAAAGGGAAAAAGGGAACAGCTTACACTAAGCAAAAGGCAAAAAATGTAAGTATCACCCAAAGTGGAAGAAATAGTTGTGCTGTCAAAATTCATAGAATTCACAAACATAGACCATGATAAAGACAATTTGCCTTGTGAAGGTTAAAATGTGTTTGTGCCTTTAAGTATTACTATCTCGCAATACTGTGAAATTTATGTAATCACTTAGTCTCAATAAATTTTTTTTTTTAAAAAGCATACTGTCAGCTGCGTATTACTGAGCTCACTACTATAATCCTAGCTATTCAGGAAGCTGAGATCTGAGTATCACAAAAGCCAGCCAGGCAGGAAAGTCCCTGAGACTCTTAAAAAACAAAACAAAACAAAAACCAGTAGAGCTCATGTGGTAGAGCAATAATCTTGAGGGAAAAAAAAATCTTAGGGACAACAGCCAGGCCCCGAGTTCAAGCCCCAGAATTGGCATGCTCCTCCCCACCCCTCAAACACACTGGAGACTTTTACTCTTGCATTCTCTTTTCCATATTGAGCTGTCCCCTCTAGTATGTTGAAAATCCATTACACAATACTTTTACATTAAATTTTGGTCATCCTAAATTGGTGAGATGTGAGATTTTTTTTGTTGTTGCTGCCTCTCTTGTGAGAGGAACTGTCATCTCTGCAGATACCTATGACAAAAACAGAAAGTCTGTAAAGGAAACAGTACAGGCATATTGTATACAAAACGTATTTAATAAATATTTTTAAATGTAACAATAAAAACAGTGTTAGGGGTATTTTGTATTGGCATGGTATCTGCCTAGCATCTGCTGGGGGGGGGGGGGGAGGAGTGGGGGGGGGCGTCTATTCCTAATACCACTTTGAGCCACAGCTCCACTACTGGTTTTCTGATAATTTTAATTGGAGATAGAGTCTCATGGACTTTCCTGCCTGGGTTGGCTTTGAACCTCAAAACAAACAAAAACAAAATTAATTTTAAAAATAAAAACAAAGTGTATAAGCTGCTTAAAACACTTGAGAAACTATATAATGCCTATCTTTTATTTGAGACTAGGTCTAGCTGTATTACTCGGACTGGTCTCAAATTCTGGGGCTCAAGTGATCTCTTTTCTCAGATTCCTAAGAAGGGCCTGACTATAGATACATGCCAACATAATCAGCTATATTCCTACATATTTGCTATTATAGATATATGTGTGGCAGAAAGCATGAATAAACGAAATAATATCTAGGATTAGAAAGTGATAGAATTTTTTTCTTAAAGGCTGCTATATTTTTTAAACAAAATATAAAATTGTTTGCATTAAAAAAATAGGCTATTAGCTGAGGATTGGTAGCTCAAGCTAGTAATTTTATCTACTACAGAGGCTGAGATCTGACAAGTCTGAAAGACCTTGATCTCCAGTTAATCAGCAAAAAGCAAGGACTAAAGGAGTATGGCTCAAGTGGTAGAACATCATCCTTGAGTGAAAAAGCCAAGTGAGACCATATAGCTCTATATTCAAGTTCTAATATTGACATAAGGAAATAAATTTAAGCTGGGAGCTGGTGGCTGAAGCCTGTAATTTTAGCTACTCAAGTCCAAGATCTGAGGCTTGAGGTTCAAAGCCAACCTGGGCAGGAAAGCCTGTGAGACTCTTATCTCTAATTAACCATCAGAAAACTACAAGTGGAGCTGTGGCTCAAAGCGGTAGAGTGTTAGCCTTGAGGGAAAGAACTCAGGGACAGGGCCCAGCCCTGAGTTCAAGCCTCACAACCAACAAAAATAATAATTAAGTTTATTTATTTAAAAAAAAAAAAAGAGCCAGGTGCTGGTGGCTCACACTTGTAATCCTATTACTCAGAAGGCTGAGATCTGATTATTACAATTCCAAACAATTGCTGTAGGCAGGAAGGGCCTTGAAACTTATCTCCAATTAATGATCAAGAAACTGAAAATGGAACTATGGCTCAATGCTGTACAACTATAGCCTGAAATAAAAGGAGCTCAGGAACAGCACCCAGATGCTGAGTTCAAGCCCCACAACTGACAGAAAAAAAGAAAAATTTACAGCAAGTATGGTAATATACATAATGCCAGTACTCTGCTGATTAATGCAAGAGAACTGAATTTGAGGCCAGCTCGAACTACATTTGCAAGATCTGGTCAAACAAAAAGAGAAGAGGTAGGTTTAAAAAGAAAAAAAAAAAAAAGCATGAAAAAAAATATGAGGGAATAGAGATAAAATAAGGCACAGGCAAGGTGGGTGCTGGTGGCTCACACCTGCAATACTAGCTACTCAGAAGGCTGAGATCTGAGGATCAAGGTTCAAAGCCAGCCTGGGTAGGAAAGTCCACTGAGACTCTTATCTCCAATAAACCACCAGAGAACTGGCAGTGACACTGTGTCCCAAGTGGTAGAGTACCTGCCTTGAGCTGAAGAGCTCAGGGACAGGGTCCCAGGACAAAAAAAAAAAAAAAGGCGGAGGCACATCCCCTTACTCCCTTTAAATGTTTACAAAGTACATGGTTCAAGCCCTTTTACTGAGGTAAAGGTATTTATATCTTTGATTAAAACAATTTTAAAGAAATGACTTTAACCTTTTTAACTACATCAGAAAAGTTGAAAATTAATTAAAATTAATCACAATGAAGTTTTGTCAATAATGCTAGAGGAAAATGTGTCATTATTTTCGTAAGACATGGACCAGAATTAAGTAAAAATCGTAGTGACATTTACACCATTTTCAACACTTTAATAAAGCTTTCTAACTTGGAAAATTATTTTTTGATAAACATAGAGAAATTATTTTTACAGAAGTACAAGTCCTTTTTTCAACAATTAGTTTAGGAATACATTTAGATAATTACAGGTACTAAAGATAGCATTTAAACCACACCAAAAAAAAACTAGTTTTGTTACTTTTGATTTTTGTTCATACATAGCAAAGATAGGATTACTTTTATTTTCTCTGGTTTTTTTTTTGGCAGAACCAGGGGTTGCACTCAGGGTCTCACAATTGCTAGGATGGCCTGTCACTTGAGCCATCGCTTTAGTTTAGCTTTAAGAGAAGTCTTGTGGACTTTTCTACCCAGGCTGGTTTTGAAATTTGGTCTTGCAGATCTCTTTTTCCTGAAATAGCTGGGATTACAGATATGAAGCATAAGTGCCCATAAAGTTGTAGTGTTTTTTTTTCAATTCACAAATCATTTCTCAGTCTCTTATACATAAGTAAAGACATATTAAGATGGATACCTTTTAAAACTAAGGCAAAATTATTATTAAAATTTAAGTCATGAGTCAGGTGTGGTACCTATAATCCCAACATTTAGGCAGCTAAGGCAGGAAGATCACAAATTTGAGGTCAGCTGGGGGAATACAGCAATGCTCTATCTCAAATAAAATAAAATTCAGGCTATCATTAAAATACTTGAGAGAAAAAAGGCCTTATCTTTTACTGCCAATACTTAATTCATTGTCTGCCAATACTTAATTCTTAAATGGGAGATATTCAGGCCTGAATTTTATGATTCATATTAGAAAATTATGACTTCCATTCTGTACTACTTCCTTATCCAAGTACAGGCTTATCCAAGTAAACATAAACAGGCTCTTTTACACCTCTTGTATTTGAGTATATAACCTTCAAACACAAATATGTTCAATGGTTATTACTTTTGCCAAGTTGGCACCAGGTAAATTGTTTAGTAGTTAAAAACACAGTTTTTAGAGCTAGACTCTTAATTACTGTGTGGCTTGGGACTTGAAAAAAAAATCTGTACCTCAGTTTCTCCACATGTTGAATGAAGTTAACACTAATTATCAGCTTTGTCAGATTGTTATGATTGAGGTAAATAAGTGATATAGCATATATGATAAAAGTGCTTTAAGACGTTTATACAAACTTTTAAATAAGTTGATAAAAATTTCTATGCTCATATAGAGCTATCTGAAAATATTTGGAGTTCAGAAATATTTTATGCTTAAATATTTTGGGGGGGGGAGTACAGAATGGATTTACTCTCTGCTATTAAATGCTTGTTACTCATTGAATGTTTACGTACTAATATTTAAAGATTAAACTTTATTAAATGTCTCTTAAATAAAACTTCCTAATAACAACTCACTTAATATTGTCTTTTACAAAAAGTCACTGGAAAGCTTAGTATAAAATATAAACATACAATCAGCTAATATACTTTCCTAGCATTCTAGAATCATTTCAAATATTCTTTGTGTATTGTGTATGTGTTGGAACTGGGGCTTGAACTCAGCACCTCACACTTTTGCTTGGCTTTTTCCACTCAAAGCTAGTGCTCTACCACTTGAGCCACATCTATACCTCTATCATATTATTCTGGTTAATTAGAAATAAGTTCCTAAGGGCTGGGAAGGTGGCTCAGCGGTAGAGCGCTTGCCTTGCATGCTCGAGGCCCTGGGTTCGATTCCTCAGCACCACATAAGCAAAAAGAAAAAAGCCGGAAGTGGCGCTGTGGCTCAAGTGGTAGAGTGCTAGCCTTGAGCTGAAGAGCTGAGGGACAGCGCCCAGGCCCAGAGCTCAGGCCCCACGACCGGACCCAAAAAAAAAAGAAAGAAGTTCCTAAGACTTGCCTGTCCTGGTTGGCTTCAAATCACAACCCTCAGATCTTAGCCTCCTGTAAGTAGCTAGGATTACAGGCATGAGCCACTATCCCTAGCTTTAAAATATTCTTTATACTGATTTTTTTTTGGGGGGGGGGGGGGTCGGTCGTGGGGCCTGAACTCTGGCCCTGGGCACTGTCCCTCAGCTCTTCAGCTCAAGGCTAGCGCTCTTCCACTTGAGCCACAGAGCCACTTCTTCTGCTTATGTGGTGCTGAAGAATCAAACCAAGGGCCTCACACATGTGAAGCAAGTGCTCTACCACTGAGCCACCTTCCCAGCCCCTTTATTCTGATTTTCAACATTAAATAGATATCCAAAGAAAACTACAGAATTACTAGCTATCTTAGGTCTTGATATACTGATATTTGATCATGTAACTTTATGCTCAAAGATCACATAGTCTAGTACAGTACTATGTAACAGAAATATAAAACAAGCCACAAGTGCAAGCCATGAATATCAGTTAAATACTTGTAGAATACAGATTTTACTAAAAAGTAAAAAAAATAAACCCATGTGAAATTACTTTTAATTTTATTACTTTTAATTTTTTTATTTAAGCCATCAAGTACAAGACATGATTATTATAGCATGTAATCAACATACAAATGATCAACCAGATTCTCTACTTCTTGTTTTTTAGTACTGAGGATTAAACTTGGGGCCTCTATCAAGGTTCTAATTCTTAAGCCATGTATGCTCCCTACTCCTTTTACTTTTTTATTTTAAAAGCATTCGTAAATGCTTTTTTAAAAAATATTCGTAAAAGCATGTATTCGTTGTATAAGGTGATTTCATTGTGACATTTAACACATGTATACAATGTATTCCAACCAACCTCATTCCTTCTATCACTCTTCAACTATCACATTCCTCTTCCTTAAAATTAAAATTAACAGATTTTTACTGTTTTATTTTCACACAAACTAAATTGATTATATTCATTTCCATTCACCTTCTTCATCCCTTCTCTCAAACCCATGCCTCCATTCCCACTTCTACTCCCACCAGAGCCTGTTCTACTCATCCCTTTGCTTTTTTTCTCTCTCTCATTCTCTCTTTCCTTCCTTCCTTCTTTTTTTTTGCCAGTCCTAGGGCTTGAACTCAGGGCTTTAACACCATCCCTGAGCTTCTTTTTGCTCACTCTTTTTGCTAGCACTCTACCATTTGAGCCACAGTGCCACTTCCAGCTTTTTCTGTTTAGGTGGTACTGGAAATTGAACCCAGGGCTTCATGCATACTAGGCAAACACTCTAGAACTAAGGCACATTCCCAGTCCCTTTTGCTTTTTTTAAGTTTTGTTTTTCCAGATATGATCTCATACTAACTTTGCCATGATCCTATGTCCGCCTCCTGAGCAGCTGGGAACACAGATGTACACCATCATCATGCCTAGGTTGTTTTTTGAAATAGGGCCTCATTAATTTTTAGCCTAAGCTGGCCTCAAACTATGTCTCCTGTTTCCACTTTTGAAATAGCTAGGATTAAAGGCAGGTAACACGGTATTTGGCTCTTTAAATTCTTTTGGAAGGACTAAACCTTTGCAATCCAGTGTGTATTTTATACTTACACAATTTATCAATTCCGGGCTGGGAAGGTGGCTCAGTGGTAGAGCGCTTGCCTTGCATGCTTGAGGCCCTGGGTTCGATTCCTCAGCACCACATAAGCAAAAAAAAAAAAAGCCGGAAGTGGTGCTGTGGCTCAAGTGGTAGAGCGCTAGCCTTGAGCTGAAGAGCTGAGGGACAGCGCCCAGGCTCAGAGTTCAGGCCCCACGACCAGAGCCAAAAAAAAAAAAAAAAAATTTTAAAGTTGTGGGAATAGTGCTATTCACATGTGTTCAGTTCACATATACTTTCAAAGTAAAGCAACGTTCAGAGAAAAGCAACATTGGGAAATGAGAAATTTGCGATTTTCATTATGTTCTTTTAAAGGTTTTTTTTCCTCATATGTTTAAAAAGAAAATATCTTAACTGGTCAGTCAGAAAGAAAGGAGTATTTGGCCTAAGTGAAACATGAAGCTCCTAAGACAAGTATTACAAAGAAAAAAAAATAGTACAAGAGGTAAGGGAGGAGGAGAAGATACACTACTATTTAGCCTATTTGTTTAGCTCTCCTATTGTTTGTAACTATAAACATTTCTTTCCATTTAAGTCAGTACCATATTTTAACTACAAATTATCTTTAGGTTATATCTAGGAAGACACAATTGCTGCTTCTGGGCTCGGAATGTGGCTTAGTGGTACAATGTTTGCCTTGTATGCATGAAGCCCTGGGATCGATTCCTCAGTACCACATACACAGAAAAGACTAGAAGTGGCTTTGTGGCTCAAGTGGTAGAATGCTAGCCTTGGGCAAAAGCAGCTCAGGGCAGTGCCCAGGCACAAAGTTCAAGCTCCAGGAATGGGAAAAAATAAATAAATAAATTGCTGCCGCCAAGAAGGTTTAAACAGGATTCAAACATTTAATTAGCAGCTACCAAAAATAAGTAGTTTATAAAAATTAGCCAACATATTCCATAGTATTCATTAATTACTATAAAACTAGGCCACTTACTGCCTCATTTCAAATACAAAGAGCCAAGATTACTGACTGCCTAAAACATTCATAGATTAGACTATATAATGAATAGATACATATAGGTGTGAAGTTTAATTTTAAGTGGATGAGTTGTGAGTTTTTAATATTTTTTTTGCCAGCTGAGATTTGAACTCAGAGGCCTTGGCACTGTCCCCGAGCTCTTTTTGCTCAAGGCTAGAGCTCTACCACTTGAGCCACAGTGCCATTTCCGGCTTTTTCTCTTTATGTGGTACTGAGGAATCAAACCCAGGGCTTCATGCATGTTAGGTAAGCACTCTATCACTAAACCACATTCCCAGCTTGAGTTTTTAATATTTTTAAAGTTAATACATCAAGGTAAAATTTATGGAGACTTACATGTCATACTACTGCTTGAGTCATGAAGAATAAGAATGTAAAGCCACAGTCCCTGCCCTCAAGAGGTTTACATGAAAAATAATATAAAATAATACCTATTGCCTATGGTTGCTTTCACCAGATAGGGATAGATTTGAGTAGTTGCAACAGGCACTGCATGTCCTACAAAGTATTAAATATTTACAGTCTTGTTCCTTAACAGGAAATGTTTACTGCCTCCTGCTTTATACAAAGTATATTTGATGGTGGGAAAGGGCAACTAAAAAAAGTATTAATACAATTTTATTACATCTGACAAAAATTTTTAAAACTCTAGTTTTTATTTTAATTTTACCCAGAAAATAAAATGTGTAGACTGATCCTCAACTTGGGTAAAGGGGATATATTATTTGGGTGATAAGGTGAGATATTTATCAAAAAGTAGTAAATGGATTATAAAAAAACAAAGAAAGACTATTTTGCTCATTCATTAGTCCTGGTCATAAATTACGTTGGCCATTTCCCCAAATCAAATAAAGCCTGACGGTAGTCAATTCTCATTATTGCCCTTCTTGTTATTTATATTCCATTAAATTGCTGTGGATGCTGAATTAGCAAATTCTGAATCACTAACTCTAAGAAAAATGCAAAGTTAAGTTCCTGCCAGCTTCTGATCATATTTTTTATAAACCAATCAATACTTAACCTTTTATGTATTTCCGTTTAAAGATATACTATTGATTTACTGATATTAACTTATGGCTAACAGTATTACAACTCATACCTAAACATGAATATCTGATGTACAGCATTTTTACAAGTCACACTACAACCTGCTTATATGTAGGCATAACTAGATAATGCCCTGCACTTTGCTAGGAGCCCATTTTAAACAGTGAAATCACCCAGAAAAGCACACACACACACAAAATAATGTGTCATTAAATAAACCATGAAAAAGAAATCTGTTTACCATAAAAAAGCTGATACAAGAATGCTAACTCCTACCTCATTCACCCTCAGTGGGTTTGTAAGATTCAAATTGCTACTATAAACATGTATATCTGCAAATGACCCCAGATCACCTTCAGTATCAATTTGGAGGCAAAAATAAATCTTCATGAGTAGGCAAATTCACAAATATAGAACTGACAAGAAACAAAGATCTATTATATAGCTATTTGCCATTACTGTAAGTCTTTGATCAGTTAAACTTTTGTTTCAGGGCAATAGTAATATTAAGAATTCAGGAGGTCTGGGGGGCATCTGCTTAGCAAACACAAGACCATGTGTTCATCAATCCTCTACAAACAATTCTCACCAAATCCTCTACTACAAACAAAACAATAACAACAATCAGGTACTAAATGTCTTGTCTTTGAAGTAACATTTGTTATTGTTAAAGCAACAAGGTTATATTTATATAAGTACTTTATCCTCTTCTCTATTCTAGGAATCCTTCATCTAGCTTACTTAATGCTTTGAAACACACTGTCTAGCTGTGCTGTTTCCCATCTTGACTCAGGTTCTCTTGGATCCATACTTTTCTCCATCATTTTATTTTCTCTATCATTTATTATTCTACATAGTTGTCTGTGCCCCACCCACTGAGCTGTGACCTTCAGAAGAGTTCCTATTTTATCCCCCCTTTTTCCTTTCCTAGATCCAATGGAACCTGATCTTTATAGTAAACACACTGCTACTCAATGACTGTTACTGAGTAAATGAACCAAAGATAGAGTAAGATGACTATGATACAAAGAAATAAATAGGAAAATTTTAGTAAGTAACAATCTGTAAAACTACCAACCGACTGGATATATACAAATTAGGATTTCAGATTTCTTAATTAACAAAGGTATGCACAGCTGTGTTACAAATCAAAGTAATAAATATAGGAATAACATGTTTGGAAGGAATCTTAAGCATTATGAATATACCTATGGGTCTATTAATACCCCTTCATCTACTTCTATTAGGAAAGAATATTGCTTGGTAGTTTGGTGATGGCTCATGCCTGTAATCCTAGCTCCTCAGGAGGCTAAGATCTGAGGATCACAATTCAAAGCCAGCCCAGGCAAACAAATGCAAGAGACTCTTACCTCTAACCACCAAAAAGCCTGAAGCAAATCTATGGCTCAAGTGGTAGAGCACTGGTCTTGAGCCTAAAAAGTTAAAGGGCAACACTCTGGCCCTGCATTCAAGCCCAAGTACTTGCATGTGTGGTACACACACGCATGCACGTGCACACACACGCACACACCATATATATACATACACATATGTCCATTTTGTTTTAGAAGTATATATAATATATGTGTATGTAACATATAATAATCATATATATAATAAATATATGTATATATATATTGTTTGTCTGCATGTCTCAGTATTACCTGTTTCTCTGGCTAAGTCTCCCAATTAAATTTGAGACCATATTTTTACATTTTTAACCCCCCTCAAATACTAGCATAATATTCAATTGAATTAAATATAGATGAAGAAGTCTATGGTACAAAAATTCTAAAGTGGAACTTAGAAATCTCAGCTGGAGATAAAAGGTTTAGAAAGGATCATAATACAAGTGGTATTTTAAAGCAAAGAAATGATTTTTGAAAAAAATTAATGGAGAACTTTGAGATGATCAGCATTTAAGAAACTTATCAATCAAGAGAAGATAATAAAAGAGAGTAAGTCACTAGAGACCAACTAGGTAAACCAATCATTCCTATTTTCTTTCTAGCTATCAGTTATCTTAAATTTCTTTCAGGAATAGAGGAATGAACTCTAGAAATAAGTAAATATATTACATATACCTACATAAAATAATTGCTGAAGTGATATCATAAAGACAAACCTTGATGCCAAGAGTAGGAGCTGAGAAGAGCAAAAGGAAATCAATGTTATATTTATAACATTGAAGGCAAGAGGACGATAAATTCCAAGTATATAGACGCTGTCAATTTTGTCTTACCAAAAACAAAAAAAAGTGAACATAGGGTGCTTGATAAGAATGGTGACGGTGTGACAAAGCAATTATAGGAAGTACAAAAGAAACTGAGAAGTAAAGAATTACTAACTTTCATGTGGACGCAGCTGAAATAACATGATTCTTATTTCATTTATTTCTTCACGAATATCTTAATTATTTTATTATACTATATATCAGGTACACCTTTATAGGTTCTTCTAGTTGTTTTTGTGCCAATACTGGGGCTTGAACTAAGGACCTCTCACTCTCACTTTGCTTTTTAGCTCAAGGCAATACTCTACCACTTGGGCTACACTTCAACTTCCTGCTTCTTTTTGTTTTGTTTTGTTTTTGGGTCCGGTCATGGGGCCTGAACTGTGGGCCCTGGGCAAGGTCCCTCAGATCTTCAGCTCAAGGCTAGCGCTCTACCACTTGAGCCACAGCGCCACTTCTGGCTTTTTTCTTTTTGCTTGTGTGGTGCTGAGGAATCAAACGCAGGGCCTCATGCATGCAAGGCAAGCGCTCTACCACTGAGCCACCTTCCCAGCCCCCAACTTCCTGCTTCTTGATGGTTAACTGGAGGTAAATATTTCACAGACTTTTCTGCCTGGGCTGACTTTGAATGCGATCCTCAGGTCTCAGCTTCCAGAGTACCTAAGATTATATACTTTTGAGGCACCAGCACCTCACCCCTTTCTAGATTCTGGGATATAGTATAAATATAAATCCATGCCTCACGCTTGTTGTATTCTAGAGTAAGGCAAATAAAATTTAAATTTTTCTCTTAGTTAATTGTGTTGGATGGTGACAGAATCTAAGAAAAATAAGACAAGGAAATAGGATTTAGATGGGGTAGTCAGAAATATCTTCACAGAGAAAATGAAGTGGGGAAAACCATGCATGTATGTGATAGATCAAATAGAAAAAAAAAGTCAAATTTTCAAAAGCCCGGAAATGAGTGAATTCCACTCTCTCTTGATAACTGCAAGATGGCTAGTACAGCTGGATCAGAATGCTGGACAATGTATAACCCTCTAGGGTCACTAAACACTTAACTTGCATTCTGAGGGAAAATAAAGCCACTGGAGAATTTTATGCAGAAGAATTTCATGGAGTTTGGCTTCAATATTAAGAATAATGTGGGGAAGGTTGGTGGGAAAGGTGGTAATTTAGACCATAATGTAGCAATGGAGGAAATGAGAAATGGTCAACTGCTAGCTTTATGTTTGAAAACTACAGATAGTTGTCAGAATTTCCTGAAGATTCAGATGTGGTACATGACAGAAATCAATAATGACACCAAGGTCATTCAGTTTCAGCAAACAGATAATATAATTGCAATTTACTAAAATAGAGAACCAATAGGGAGGAAGATGGGGGATTCAACACTGAAAATAGAAAGCTTAAGATGCATGGGACCTTGCCCATATAATTGTAACCCTCTGTATGGTATTTTCACAATTAAAAAAAAAGATGCATGGGTATTTTATTATGTAATGGTTTTCAATTCTTGTGGTTAAACACATGATAGAGTAATCTCATTTAATTTGTATAACAATGCTTAAGTTGTCAAAAGCAAACAGACCCCAAAAAGGAAAAACAACTTGTCAAGGTCTTTAAAATAATGATGAATTAAAATTCACCAATCTCTAGTCTATCTGAACCAATAGATAGCTGTGAATTAAGAGTAGACACAATTGAAATGCAGAAATGAGCAGGAGTTAAAAATTAGTGAAGTGGGCTGGGTATGTAGCTTAGTGGGAGAGTGCTTGCCTTGCGTGCATGAAGCCCTGGGTTTGATTCCTCAGTACCACATACACAGAAAAAGCCAGAAGTGGCACTGTGGTTCAAGTGGTAAAGTGCTAGCTTTGAGCAAAAGAAGCTTGAGGATAGTGCCCAGGTCTAGAGTTCAAGTCTCAGGACTGGCCAAAAACAAAAAACAAAATAAGTAAAATGACAAAGAGTTAAGATTAGAAGAAACAAGACTTTTATAAAAATGAAATCTTTTTTTTTTTTTTGGGGTCCGGTTGTGGGGCCTGAACTCTGGGCTTGGGCACTGTCCCTCAGCTCTTCAGCTCAAGGCTAGCGCTCTACCACTTGAGCCACAGCGCCACTTCCAGCTTTTTTCTTTTTGCTTATGTGGTGCTGAGGAATCAAACCCAGGGCCTCAGGCATGCAAGGCAAGCGCTCTACCACTGAGCCACCTTCCCAGCCCTAAAAATGAAATCTTAAAGAGAGGAAAAAAACACGACAGTACTTGGTAAACAAGCTAAATAGGAAAGAGGTCTTCTTGGGTGGATAAAGCTAGCTAAATGCAGTCTGTGGTCTTACGGACATTGTATTTTGACTAGTCAAGGATTAATGCACTAAATCCTTAATAACATATACTATGTGGCTTGGGATAAGTGATGACTAAAATAGACATGATGTCCTAAGGAGTTCATATTCAAGAGTGAAGGGCAATAAACAAACAACCATGAGGTAGTTTGGGGCCAGCACTATCAGAGGCACTCAGTGTTATAGGAGCTAAAATGGAAGTCCCTCTTTGTGACTTACTCAGCAACCTGAAGCCTTTACTCCAGGTTCGTAACAGAACACAAGTATTAGAATGACAACCAGGATGACAATGACCATCATTCATCAAGTTATTTCAAATAGGAAACTAAGAAATAGTTAATAAATGATCTATTTAATCATTAAGCTTTTCCCATTCCTCTTTTTTAATCTATTGTCTAATAAACTAATGTTTGTTAGTTTGTATGCAGTAACTCCTGATTTCATTCAGCATTCACAGAGTAGAACATAATGCTCCATGAAGATCAGATATTTATTGTTTACTAATGTATCTTCAGCACCTAGCACAATGCTCAACATTTTAATGAGATTGAATAAATGAAAAGTAGTATTATATGCCAGACATATTAATCCCAAAGTGAGAGAGAGGGAGTGCATCATTTAGCCAATGCTGGGGCTCACACCGGTAATCCTAGCTACTCAGGAGACTGAGATCTGAGAATTGCCCCTGGTAGCCAGCCAGGGCAGTAAAGTCAAGGTGAGACTCTTACCTCCAATTAACCACTCAAAAACAAGAAGTGGCTCAAGTGGTAGAGCTCTATCCTTAAGTACAAAATGGTTCAACAGCAGCACCCAGGCCCTGAGTTCAAGCCCCACAACTGAAAAAAAAAAAAAGGTGTATCACTTAAGCTTCAATGAAAATCTTTTTTTTTTTTTTTTTTTTTAGTGCTGAGGACCAAATTCAGAGACTTGCACTTGCTAGACAACTGTTTTTTCCACTGAGCTAAATCTGCAATCCCCAATGAAAATCGTTTGATCTTTATATAGAAGTACATAGTTAAGGAGCAAACAAAGTTTTAAAGGATCAAAGTACAAGTTAAGCTGGGCTCAGCCTGTAACCTTAGTTCAATGGGAGGTTGAGATCTGAGGATCCTGGTTCAAAGGCAGCCCGAGCAGAAAAGTCTGTGAGACACAACCCTCCCCCTCTCCTCCTCCTCTCCCCACCCTTATCTCCAATTATCCATCAGAAAACGGGAAGTGTCTCAAAGTGGTAGAGCCCGAGCCAAGAGCAAAAGAGCTCAGGGTCCACTCCAAGGTTCATATCCCACCAGCTGTCTGAAATAAAAGGAGTTCATGTTGAGCTCTGCATTTTTTTTGGGGGGGGGGGGGGTGTCGGTCTGGGGCTTTAGGAGCCTGGGCAGTGTTCTGAGATAAAAATAAAAACAGGGCTGGCAAGTTGGCTCAGTGGTAGAGCACTTGCCTTGCATTCATGAGGCCCTGGGTGCGATTCCTCAGCACCACATAAGCAGAAAAAATAAAAAAGCTGGAAGTGGCACTGTGGCTCAAGTGGTAGAGTGCTAGCCTTGAGCTGAAGAGCTGAGGGACAGTGCCCAGGCCCAATGTTCAGGCTCCATGACCAGATCCAAAAAAATAAAATAAAATAAAATAGAAACACTACCATCATGAAAAGTTATTTCTGTATCTTTAGTTGCTACAATTAGACAATGTAGCATAAAATACTGATAAATCATAGAAAATCCAGATGTTTTGTCTAAAAGATTTAACTCATTTTTCCTCTCAAGTACATGGCCCTTCAAATGTATTTTAAAACTGAAACAAGACTATCAGCTTACATGAAGCAACATAAAAGAAGGGACCAATGCTGGTGGCTCATGCCTGTAATCCTAGCTACTTAAGAGGCTGAAATCTGAGGATCATGGTTTTAAAGCCAGACTGGGCATATAAATCTGTGAGACTCTAAAATAATCAGGGAAATGCAGAGATGGAGACATCACTCCTGAGCAAGCAGGCCCAAATGCAAGGCTCTGAGTTCAAACCCCATACCACCAAAAATAAAAAAGCTTGAAATAGTTGATATCAAGCTTTGACCCTTCAGATGTCAACCTCCAAAGTATCTTAAATTACAGGCCTAAGCCTGAAGCTTAATTAAGCATATTTTAAAACAAATTTTTTCTCAATCAACTGGAAGTTCTTTAGTTTTGTGGTGGTAAGGATCAAACCCAGGACTTCATGCATGCTGGGCAAACATTCTACTACTGAGCTACATTCTCAGCTCCCATATTAAGCTTTTACTAACATAAAAATATTAATACTGGGAAACAGTCATAAAGCAGCCCTCTTTTATTTATTCATTTGCTTAATTGCTATTTTTTATTTATATTTTTGGAATTATTAGGATTGGAACTCAGGGCCTTTTGCCTGGAGCAGTCCTCTTTTAACAGAAGAGCAGGGAAAGATGAGGACAAGATCTATGTGTTCAGAAGACTTACTATAATCTAGCCAGTAAGCAACACTTAGAGCTTTTTGTACAAAAGAAGCTTTTTCAAACTTTGAAAACATGAAACTATATAGTTCATTTTCTTTTTTTTTAAAGGGGGCAGATTCCTCAAAATACTGTTCAGAAGAGCTCAAATATCTATATATTGACAGTTCTTGAAGAAACAACCACTGTCACAGCCTTGGTTATAAACACTTGAAAGGGTCTTGTTAAAATAAAAAATTTAACATATTTGGGCATGTAGCTCAGTGGCAGGACTCTTGCTTAGTGTGTAGGAGGACTTGGAGCGACTTAAAATTTTAGTTCTGGTTGCCAGTGGCTCACACTTGTAAGCTTCCCTACTCAGGAGGGACAGGAATTAGGAGGTTCCTGATTTGTGACCAGACCAGGCAAAAAGTTCACAGAACACACTCTCCCCATCTCTACCATATATGGAATGTATCTGTCAATCTAGGAAGCTAAGACTGGGAGGACTGTAGCTCCAAGTCACCCTGGACATATACTCAAGAACCCATCTCAATCAACAGCTGGATGTAGTGGTGTGCATTTATCATCCTAGCTACTCCGGAACAATAAATAGGTGGATCCTGTTCCAGGGTAACTGGGGCATATATACATATTCAAAAAGTAAGAAAGTCAGGTGCCAGAGGCTCATGCCTATAAATCTAGCTACTCAGGATGCTGAGATCTGAGGATAATGGTTCAGAGCCAGCCAGAGCAGACAAAAATCAGTGAGATTCATCTCCATTTAATAAACAAAAAGCTGGAAGCAGAGGTGTAGCACAAACGGTAGAGGGCCAGCATTGGATGAAAAAGCCAAACAAAAGCACAAGTCCTAGAGTTTAAGCTCCAGTACCAAATTGAAAAAGAACAAAGGCATACTAGGGGCAGTCCTCCAGTGGTAGAGGGTCTGCCTAAGCAAATTCCAAGTTCAACCTCCTATACCACCAAAATGATAATATACATATATATATACACACACACAGAGAATGTGTGTTATTTGAGCAGTGATTCATAAATTCATCTCATGAATTACTTCTAAACTGAAAGAGTTGAGAGTGGCTTCCACAGGATTAACACAGAAGGAAAAGAAAATAGTTGACTGGTTAAGGAGGAACAGAAGCCATATTAGTATCGTTTCATGGAAATTCCTAGAGGTTAGTTTGTAGTTTCTGATATAAGAACCAAGAATGCAAAAGCCACAGAATGTAATGTCTTCACATTTACTGTGTACATATACAAATATGTATACATTATTATCAGAAGTGCTACAAACTGAACCTACAGCCTCAAACATACTTGCCAAGTGCTCTACCACTGAGCTATATCTCCAGCTTCCATTTAATTATTGTTAATTCTTAAATTATCTTTAAGTAGTTGTACAAAAGGGTTTCAATTCAACATGTCAATCTGGATCAGTGTTAAGTCTTTCCATCACTCTCCCCACCTCTATCCTCTCATTTAATTAAGCAAAAATCTGACAGTTTTCTAGAGTAGTTATATCTCCACAGTTTTGTTGGGTATTTTTGTTACTGTTGTTTGGTTTGTAAAAGAAGCTCACTACAAAAGAATTTGGTCTCAAACCTGTGATTCTCATGCTTCTACTTCTAAAATGATAGTATAAGTGTACACCTAGGCTCTGAATGGTGGTCTGTATTTCAGGATTAACCTAGGAAGCCTTCATTAAAGATTCTAATACAGGGGCTGGAAAGATGGCTCAGTGGTAGAGTGCTTGCCTTGCATGCCTGAGGCCCTGAGTTCGATTCCTCAGCACCACATAAGCAAAAAGAAAAAAGCCAGAAGTGGCGCTGTGGCTCAAGTGGTAGAGCTCTAGCTTTGAGCTGAAGAGCTGAGAGACAGCGCCCAGGCCCAGAGTTCAGGCCCCAGGTCAGGACCCCCCCCAAAAAAAAGATACTAATATAGGGGCTGGGAAGGTGGCTCAGTGGTAGAGTTCTTGCCTTGAATGAATGAGGCCCTGGGTTCAATTCCTCAGTAACACATACGCAGAAAAGCTGGAAGTGGTGCTGCGGCTCAAGTGGTAGAGTGCTAGCCTTGAGCTGAAGAGCACAGGGGTAGCATCCAGGCCGAGTTCAGCCCCCATAACCAAAAAAAAAAAAAAGATTCTAATACAAACCAATAGAGAGAATAGAGCTTGTGACTAACCCTTCTTTTTTTTTTCCTTCCAGTGCTAGGGATTAAACTCAGGGTCTTGTACAGACAGGCTAAGCACTCTACTACAGAAATACACAGAAATACACTTCTAGCACCTTCCTGCATTTTTAATTCTTTGGGGGGGGGGGCGTGTTATTAGGGTTTAAACTCAGGGCATCACACTAGTTGGCTTGCTTGATAAGCTGGCAATCTACCACTAGAGCTACAGCTCCAGCCCTATTTCCTTGCTGCTTTTTTGGGGGATGGAGTAGCATGAACTTTGCCCAGGTTAGCCTTGAATTGCTATCCCTCAGGATCTCAGGCTAAGTAGCGAGGATTACAACATGAGCCCTGGAGCCTAGGTCCTACCTTCAAAGCTTTTTTTTTTTTTTTAAAAAAAAAGCTCTCTATTGCTAAGGTAGACAATGCAGACAACCACTAAGATCACTGGAATAGGTTAGGTTTTACACACGTGTACACACACATACACACAATTACACGTGTGGTACCAGAGAAGCAACACAGGTCCTTGTACCATGTTAGACAAAATGCTCTTCCACCGAGTTCTATTTCTTATCCTAAAAAAATGACTTAAGGTGTTATAAGATAAATGTGATAAAAGAACTGATAATATTCAAGTAGGAAAAACTTTTTTATATTAAAAAAATGAAGTAATTGTAACAGGAAGATAGCTATAAAAATTTACCCTGTTATTTTTTATTTTCTTACTCAAAATTATATACAGTGCTAGGGATTGAACTCAGGACCTTGTGTATACTAGGCAAGTGTATTACCAATGTCTTCAACTCCTAAAAGTTCTTTAATAGGTGTAACTAGGGGCCGGGAAGGTGGCTCAGTGGTAGAGTGCTTGCCTTGCATGCATGAGGCCATGCGTTCAATTCCTCAGCATCACATAAGCAGAAAAAAGCCAGAAGTGGTGCTATGGCTCAAGTGGTAGAGCGCTAGCCTTGAGCTGATAGAGCTAAAGGGCAGCACCTAGGCCCAGAGTTCAGGCCCCACAATCGACCAAAAAAAAAAAAAAAAAAATCAGCTGGCTAGTTAGCTAATCTGTCAGAGCATAAGCATCAATTCTAGATTATCAGCTATGATACGCCTTTTAAGAGATTTACATTGAAAATAATACTTAGTCAAGAAAAAAAATCTGATAATCATCAGATTTAATAAATTTAGAAGAATCAGCAGAGTACAAATGTGTGAATTCAGAAAACATATTTAGCTTAAGAAAGTCATCATTAGTTTTCCTTAATTGATGCTAAAGGATTCTGAATTGTACTAAAACTATTTGAATATAGCTGTTGAGAATGTATTACACAGATTATCCTTTCTTGTACATAGAAATGCCCACTTGAACAACACTTTATAATTTCTGAAGAGCTCAAATCATTGGATCCTAAGGTAGGTAATGATCTCTACATGGATGAGAAATCTAAGACAAGGCCCAAGCCCAAAGTTAAATCCAACTAACACACACACACACACACACACACACACACACACACTTTTTTTTTTTTGGTGGGTCGGTCATGGGGCTTGAACTCTGGGCCTGAACACTTTCCCTGAGCTCTTCAGCTCCAGGTGAGTGCTCTGCCACTTGAGCCACAGCGCCACTTCTGGTTTTCCAGTGGTTAATTGGAGGTAAGAGTCTCACGGACTTTCCTGCCCAAGTTGGCTTTGAACCATGATCCTTAGATCTCAGGCTCCTGAGTAGCTAGGATTACAGGAATGAGCTACCAGCGCCTGGCAAAAACCAACCACAATTTAAAGCTAGTGTTTTGGGTTTTTCTTAAACATTCTTTCACAACATAGTTCCAAGACTATGTAGGCTAGAATAAATACCCAGAGTTCTAGGTATACTGATATGGTAGAGACAAAGTCCCTGCTCTCCAGTTATATTCTTTTTTTTTTTGGGGGGGGGGGGTGTCCGGTCGTGGGGCCTGAACTCTGGGCCTGGGCGCTGTCCTCAGCTCTTCAGCTCAAGGCTAGCGCTCTACCCCTTGAGCCACAGCACCACTTCCGGCTTTTTTTCTTATGTGGTGCTGAGGAATCGAACCCAGTGCCTCAGGCATGCAAGGCAAGCGCTCTACCACTGAGCCACCTTCCCAGCCCCTCCAGCTTATATTCTTAATGGAAGAGGGACATAAAAATGGAAACATGGAGAACACAAAACAATTTCATGTGAATGCTATAAAGCAAAAATGGTAATCAGATAGTCATTGGAAAGTAGCAAGAGGTCTAAGGAGATAGTATTTGAATATGACACATCATACTTAAGAATACCTATAAAAGCATCACAGGCCAAGGAATAGGCAAGTATAAAAAGTATCAGAGGCAAGACCTTGGATAGAAAGTTGACCAAAACAGCTGGGGACAAATCTTGAAAGACAATGGTGTGGTTAAGTGGAGCTGTTAGGCCATTTGAAAAGTAGGATTTATAGTGTAATTGGAAATACAGGAGAGAAGAACTGATTTGTTTTCAAAAATTATTAAGCTTCTGTATGGGGAATGGATTACTGTAATACAATAAAAAAAAACAGGCACTCAAGCTTCTTTTCCTTAGAAAATACTCCTATACAGTGGGTACATGGGGGCTTGTTACTTATGAAACTTTATATATTACATACATTTAGATACAAATTTTCTTGAAAGGTAAACTGTAGAAAACAGAAACTAGGAGATGTAACAATCCCAGAGTGAAATGACAGTAAATTGGGTCAGGATGGGAGCAGTGTGGTTTAAAAGTAATGGAATTTAAGATTATTAGCTGGATGACAGTGGCTCATGCCCCTAATTCTAGCTACTCAGAAGGCTGAGATCTGAGGATCTCAGTCTGAAGCAGTCTTCCAATTAACCAACAAAAACACTAGACTGGAAGTATGGCTAGTCTTGAACAAGCAAATCAAACACACTAAGACCCTTGAATTCAAGCTGTAGTTCAGGCACAAGATACATACTAGCAGGCTGGAGGCTTGGATCAATTGGTTGACTGCTTGATGTGGAAATGCAGTTTTCAAAACCCATAACCACCAAAACAAAACACAAACAAACAAAAAACAACGGATACATTTTTGTCTGACTGAAGAGAGAGAAATCAAGGATAACTAGTGAATCTCAATGAGAAGTTACTAGGTGCGTATGTTTGAAGTCATGTTTTGGTTTTCACAACTACCCGGTAGAGGATAAAAAGGATGCTACTAGCACTTGTGGATAGATCCCAAAGATGCTGCCAAGCATGCTAGAATGCACAGTTGCATGACAAAATAACAATACTGTTGAGGCTGAGAAATCCTAGTCTAGAATTATTTCAATGGTTTCTATTCTATAATGTTCCTATTTCCAGGAAAATATACAAAAAGAAAAAAGAAAAAGAAATAGAGGTTCTATCTATATTCAGGAAAAAACCATACCATATTATTTAAGGGCAGATTATATCATTCTGTAGTAAATCATGCTGGTTATCAGAAGAGTGTTATAAAAGGCAAAAGTTCAACTGCTGATCATAAATTGTTAGGCACATTTTATCCAAATACCGTTTAAAGGTCAGTTTAGCAATACACTCAAACTTTTATGCTTTTGTAAATATCGCTATGATTACGTGTCGTCCAACAAATTACTTTTCTACGAAAATGTAAAGGGACTGCTACAAACACTGGAAGTGATGGCGAGAGCTGGAAATAGTGTAAGTTGATTACAAGGCAAATCACGGGCCATTTTGTACGTACAAGCTTATGCCATTTACACAGCTGCGTTACATACGGCCTTGACCATACGGGCACATGAAAGGTTACGAAGAACACTGAAGTTCACTCTACGACTGGCAATAGGTAAACTGCCTTTTTAGACTCATTCACAGGAGGCAAAAATCCTCCAAGGTGAGCAAGGCTCATGTTTACCTCTGTTAACCAAATATAAAGCATTTGTGGGAAAGGAGGGGGAAGTCACTACGATATACTTAACTTATGAGCCGAATAATAAATCTAGGTATCCTAATTCCTCCCTGGAACTGCTATGATTAAGATTATATTACAAAGGCCCCGGGAGGACATGTCTGAAATCATTTGGCAAATACAGTACATAACAGAAATGGCCACCCAGGAGGGGGAAAAAAAAATCCTTCCGTCCATTCGGGTATCCAGCCACCAAGTCACTGCTGGTCAAGCAAACGAAGGCTGCTTTGAACCCCGCGGACGGCGACGCCGACCTCAGGCCACCGCGTTTAACACACAGCAAGCGCGGGCCTGCGCTTCCTCCGGTCGGCTCGCCCACCTTCGCTCAAACAAAAACTACACACGCCGCTCCAGACCCGACAGCGGCCCAGGCTGGCGACAAATCCACACGGCCGACCGCCTAGAAGTAGAACACAGGGGCAACTTTTACTACCCTGGAAATCATGCTGGGCTCCCACTAGGCCAGGCAGACGTTTCCCGGAGCATCACGCGGCGCCCGGGCGCGCTTCCCTCAGGCCGGGCCGCGGCGCCCTCGAGACTCTGTTGCGTGGCCGTCACGCCCGCCGGCGTCAAGCCCTGCCCTACGGGTACACAAAAGGACCCTGCCGGAAAAGCCTTCCGCACTCTCTCCCCGAGGCGGCGACCGGTAAGGAACCACGATGCCTGTTCTCTGCCAGCTTTCCGCCACCCAAGCCCGGACGCCGTATCCGCGCCAGCCTCACCCGCCAACTCAAAAGACACCATTAGCCAACCTCACCGACCCCCCCCCCCCCCCCCCCGACAACACGCGGAGAGGAGGCGCCCGGGGAAACCCTCCTCTCGCGAGACCTTACACCAACCCTCGCGATATTCGGCCTCCCCCCCCCCCCACCCCACCCCCTTTTTTTTTTTTCCTTCTTCCCTCCCTTTTATTCAATTCCACTCCCGTCTCCACCTCCACCCCAGCGCGGTTACCTCAGAAACCTCGCGGGATTTCCGTGTTCCATTCCCCGCCCCTTTACGGCACGATGGTCGCGCAAGAATGTGATAGATCCTCGACGGCCGCCATTTTCTTTCTTTCTTAGCAGTTAGCAGAAAGGCGATCTCCGCGAAGGGGGCGGCGGGCGGCTACGGGCGTGTGACCATGGCAGACTACTCGACGGTGCCTCCACCCTCCTCCGGCTCGGCTGGCGGCGGCGGCGGCGGCGGCGGCGGCGGCGGCGTGAACGATGCTTTCAAAGATGCGTTGCAGCGAGCCCGGCAGGTGAGCGCGGACCGCGCGGCGGGCTCCCGCGGGCTCCCGGCGATCGGGCGCCGGCGGGGCAGGCCACCGCCGCCCCTTCGCGCGTGAGGAGCCGGGACACAGAGATAGCCCTGCGGGCCGGGCTGTCCACACGCCCCTCCGCGCCGCGGGGACGACCGGAGGCCCGGGAGCAGATCCGCGGGACCCGACGCCCGCCACCGAGACGCGGCCTGACGTGTCCCGCCCGCTCCCGCGGCGCCGCCGCTCCGCCGGGAAGTTAGCCCCCTCCCATCCCGGGCAGAAAGCGCGCCTACTTGTACACAATAGTGTGGAAGGAAGGTTCTGGTAATTACTTAGTTGGGGGGGGGGGAGGATAGTAACTGGGGTCTGGTCCGCCGGAGCCTTTTTAAAGCACTCTTCGAACCACTTCCGGCTCCTCGGGACTGGATTTTTCTTTTCCTCCCTAAATCGAAGCCGCTTTCGGGAACGATCGCGTTCACGTGCTCGGGGAAGGGACTTCACCCTTCCTCTGGGCGGGATTTTGGGTGTCATCCTGCCGGTCCGGCCGCCTCGCTCCTCAAAATGGCCTCGGGCTCTTGATACTCGTGGTTTCCCTTTGAATCTGCCTCCGGGTTCACCATCGTGAAGTGCTCAGCCCTCTCTGCGCTCTGGAGGCGCGGACTTCGTGCCCCGGAGGTTCTTAGCGGGACCCCCCACCCCCACCCCGGACGGACTACTGTAAGGGGCGGGGGTGCACGGACTCCAGGAAACTCAAGTTTGAACTTTTGTCTTTTTACGTAGTCATTAGTTGTGTTCCTAATTTTGAAATGATAGGGACCTGTTTGTAAATTAAAGTTAAACATTTTCCTTACGACACTGCATATTATGCTAGGCATTTTAAACTAGTATTAAGCAAATGGTACTAAGAAACCATTTTTATTATATTAAAAGTCTTCTTAACTTCTCCCTAAAGTTAATTGAAGCATTACTTTTCCCTTCAGTTAATTGAAGCATTACTGAGTCAAAATTCATTTTCTAAACTCTGCAGTGATGTAACATCACCCTTTTCTAATGGGTAACACATTAGAGAAATGTACCTGTGCTTGACAAGTCAGTCTTAGTAGATTCATTTTGTGCCACACTGTAGATACAGGAAACTAAATGTATGAGTTAATTTATTTGTAGGATTCTATGATATTGTGAAGGAACCAAATACAAATGAACAAAAGTACTAGATTACTTTATTAGAAAGTAAAGAAAATACAAACATTGATTCATCCTCTTACACTGTAAACATTTGTGATGTTTTGGGTCAGGCACAGTACTAGGTACCAGGGAAGTAAGAGTGTCAACTTGCTATGGTAATGACAGTTGTGCAAGCAGAATGAGAGAGATTGGCTAATAGAGAAAATAATGTACAGTCACTTGAGGATTGTTGGAATGACCAGAACCCATGAGTGGAGTTACTGGAGCAAAGCGGTGAATGGGGAAGAAGAGAAAGGGAAATGAAGTGAGAAAAGGTACAGCTGGGTCCAAATACTAAAAAACTTAAGTTGCTAGAAAGGCTCGATTGTGATAATAGACAACCCATTTATATTTGTAGTATTTATCTACAGTAACCACCTTAAAGGTACTCATCATTGGTCAAATTGAATTGTAAGTGAAAGAGTCAGATACACAGATAGAATTAAGTATTCTTGCAAGATATTTGATAAAGTTTTACATTGGAAATAACTATGGAAACCAGGCACTGGTGGCTCACTCCTGTAATCCTAGTAGCTATTCAAGAGGCTGAAATCCAATGATTGCCGTTTAAAGCCTGCCTGGGAAGGAAAGTCTGTGAGACTCTTCCCCCCAATAAACCACCAGAAAACCGGAAGTGGCTCTGTGACTCAAGTGGTTGAACCTTGAGCTGAAGAGCTGAGGGCCAGCACTGAGCCCCAGAGTTCAAGCCAAGTGACCGACTTAAAAAAGAAGGAAAGTTAACTATGGAATTCAACTCTACAAATTCAAGTCCTAAAAGACTCTCTGGTTTTTTGGTACTCTGGCCTTAAGTACTTTTCCATTCAAAAACATCAGTACTGCTTAATTCTGGGCAGGGCATTTAAGTTCATTTTGGACTACCATTTAAGTGGTCCAGTAGATATTTGAGACCTAAGGGTAGAAAAGCAGTGTTTTGGGGTATTAGTACACCTCTCAGAAAAGAAGGTCGAAATAGGCACTCAAGGATATAAATAGACGTTTAATTGAGAAAGCCCTTGAATATATGCTTACCCTGCCCAGTTTCCTTGTTAATAGTAAAACGCGAGGCAATTGGGTTAGTTCACATCAGGATCCCCTAAAGGGAATTTCAGTAACCAAAGGTTTGATTTTTTTTTTTTTTTTTAATTTGGGTAACTTTCCACTAATTGTACCCTACTTAAAGCTGGGATTGGTTTGTTTGCTTTTTTTTGCTTGGAGGAACCTAGGGGGTTTTAACCGAGGGCTTTGGCACTGTACACTTAAGCCACACCCCCAACCCTGAGGCTTTGTTCTCCAGTGCAAGGGATTACTTTCTAGTTGCCCAGATTCCTGCTAGTAACTTCAGGACATTACTTACAGAATTGCAACTAAGCCTTTTTGTGTGTGTGTGGGTCAGTTGTGGAGCTTGAACTGTGGGAACTGTGGGCCTAGGCACTGTCCCTCAGCTCTTCAGCTCAAGGTTAGCACTCTACCACTTGAGCCACAGTGCCATTTTTGGTTTTCTGAGTGTTTTATTAGAGATGAGACTCATGGACTTGCCTGGGCCAGCTTTGAACTGCCATCCTCAGATCTTAGCATCTAAGTCCCCAAAATTACAGGCGAGACCCACCGGTGCCCAGCTTAAGCTGTATCTTAACATTTTAAAAAATAATTTGTTTTGAAGTAATTTAGTACACATTTTCTTTTTGTCTTGGCTTTAACTCAAGACCTAGGGGCTGTCTCTGAGCTTGAATCTCCAATAAACCACTCAGAAAACTGGATGTGGCACTGAGGCTCAAGTGGTAGACTGTTAGCCTTAAGCTGAAGAGCTGAGGGACAGCCCCCAGGCCCAGAGTACAAGCCCATGACTGACCAAAAAATGCCAATTTGAACTGACCTCATTTCAAGTATTCTAACTGCATGTGAGTAGAATGTTGGAAAATTTCACTCTCCTCATCTATCTTTTGAAGAGTCATGGGAGAAGACAGTGGAGAAGATAGGATTAGGATTTAGTTTCCTCAAAACTAACTGCTCTTCTAAAGATTCTTAGCAGGTTCCTTCCCTCCCCTCCTCCCGCCCCCTTTGCCTGGAATTCATTTTGATAAGTATTATTTTATACGATCAGAGGCACTACAACCTTGTGTGTTTTTTGATGAGTAGTTTAATTCCCAGTCATAGTAATTAATTACTTAAAGTATTAGTGGTCATAAAAATTAAGTTGTAGTTTCAGTGAGCGTTATTTAGCATATGTACATATTAGGTAAAAAAAGAATTTTGTATCAACAAGTATATAGACGTTTGATTTATTTTTAATGATACTATACTTTTTTCCCCCAAGATTGCTGCAAAAATTGGGGGTGATGCTGGTACATCATTAAATTCAAATGACTATGGCTATGGAGGACAAAAAAGACCTTTAGAAGATGGAGGTAAGTTATAGACATATTTAGTTGAAATATTTTTAGTGTATTCAGTTGGGCATTACTTTTACTGTAAGATTCCTAAAATTGTAAGGTTTATATTAACCTCAAAAAGAAAAGAGAAAACTGGGAGACCTAGACAAGGTAGGTACAATTTAATTTGAGTGAACAATCAAGTTTTATCTAAATAGCCATTAATTTTACCTCTCTTGGGATTGTAACAGTTTGACAGGTTGCACAGACTGATTATTCAATACTACTGAAAACAAATTTTTAAGTGGTTTAGGAAACACTTCACTGGTTTTGCACATACCTGAATGGATATGTGCTATGCTTTCATTATCTTGCCATTTCAGATTTCAGTTAATATAGAAAGGATAAAGTGCCAGTCTGCTAGTGTATGTTATTTCTTTGTTTTGTTTCTTTTAGAGCTTTGTTTTGTTTTCAGGTGTAACTTGATGTGGACTAAAACATTGGATTTATAGTGCTTTGTATTTGAAAAAGCATTGTTGAAGTTTCTCAAGTTACAAATATGCATTTTTTTATTTTAGGTGTTTTTGTTTTTTTTTTTTTTTTTTTTGGTAAGGATTTTGACCAAGCTTACAGAATGTATTTGTAGCTTCTGAGTAGGTGTACTTGATTTCCTTTTAAAGTGTCTTTCATATTTATAGTGAGGTTTTTAATAAAATGAGCTAATGATGCTTCAGATGTTGTATGTAATGTATTCTTTTTATTTTATGTGTAGATGGCTCTTGGACAAGTCCGAGCAGTACAACACACTGGGAGGGAATGCCCTCTCCTTTTAAAGGCAGGAATTTTTATTTATTACCTGTGTTTAATATGTAAACATGAAATAAACCAGTGAATTCTTAAAAGGACACAATGATCTTTTTGGATTATGTGTCTGAATTTTTACTGCATAACAATTGTGTATTTGCCATTTAAGTTTGCGGTGGGGAGGAGAATAATAGTACTTTCCAGGTATAGTCTATTGAAAGTGGCGCGTGGTAGTCATCTGTAGTGGATTTATATACGAAGGTAGGTCATATAGTTTGCCTTTGAATTCTTCTAAAGTTTAATGTAGTGAAATGTAATAGAACAGTTTCGATTCAGACTTCCTTATAATTTTTTTTCTTTTTTGGGGGGGTAGCTTTGTGTTCATAGTCACATGTAATCAACTTTTTTGGGGTCAGGGGGGCTTTGAACTCTGGGCCTGGGCACTGTCCCTGAGTTCTTCAGCTCGAGGTGAACACTCTACCACTTGACGCAGAGTTTCACGGACTTTCCTGCCCAGGCTGGCTTTGAACCAAAATCCTATGATCTCAGCTTCCTGAGTAGCTAGGATTACAGGTGTGAGCTACCACTGCCCAGATTGTAATCAACTTGTAACGTATGAGATTTACACAATTTGGTCATCTTCTCCCCCACTCCAATCTTCAGTACCTACAATAGAAGCATCATTAGCCTTTAGCAAGTGATATTTTGCTAGTAATGTAGCTAAATACTTTGTCTTGTATCATTCTAAAGTGCTTAACAAAACATGGTCAATAATTTAACAAAAATCAAAACTTAAATGTCTGTGCATCTCTTAACTTGGATAGAATGAAAAAATGACTTCTTTAGATTGAGTCTGGGTTGAATTTTGGCAATTTTTTTTAGTTCAAGTAATAAACCATTCTGTTGCATATTTTAATGTTTATAATGATATTTTTGCTTGAGGGAGGAAGCCTTATAGTTAACTGCAAAAGAAAATTAAAAGTTGCTTAATTTTGCAGATCAACCAGATGCTAAGAAAGTTGCTCCTCAAAATGACTGTAAGTATTATTTTAAACTGTTGTTGTATTTCTATTTTTGGTGGACAGTTTAGTTGATAGATATTATAAATTTATACCTTTCATAATAAATAATGCATTCATCTCTTTTAAAAATTATTTATGTCTACATATACGTTGTAAACCTTGATTCCTGAGTTACTATACGTTTCATTTAGGTACTCTTAATTTTTAGTCTATGCTTGTACCACCTAAAGAAAATGTTTTATACCATTGCAATACATTTGCCCTTTCACTGACTTTCTTGTTATTGTCAGTGATGATTTGAATAGTCTGTATTAAATTTCATTCTCCCTGATTGTGTTTTCTGGATTAGGGAAAGATATTTAGACAGTTTGATGTGGTTGTGTTTAATATTTTGGATTCTTGTTTTAATTTTTTGGTAGCTTTTGGAACACAGATGCCACCAATGCATCAACAGCAAAGGTACAGTCAAGTGCTTTTTTATGTTTTGTGGGGGGGGGGTTTGCAAGCCTTAATTGAACTGTATATATTAACTAAGTGTGTAGTGATTATAGGCATGTCTGCATGTTTTTATATATGGGGTTTCACCTAAAAAAAAAAAGGACATTTGCCAGGTGCCAGTGATTCACATTTGTAATCCTAGCTGTTTAGGAGGCTAAGATCTGAGGGTTGTAGTTCAAAGCCAGCCCAACTAGGAAAGTACTTGAGACTACTTAACCATCAAAAAACCAGAAGTGAAGCTATGTCTCAAGTGGTAGAGTGCTAACTTTGAGCACAAAAGCTCAGGAACAGCACCCTGGCCAAGTTCAAGCCCCAGAACTGGCACCAAAAAAAAGGAAATTTAAGATACTCTTAAATTTGGAAAAATAAGTAGATTAACCATGTTTTAGAGGAAATAAGGTGAATTATAATAACGTAAAGTGGCATATTTTGAACTCTTAACTGCTTTGCTTCATGTCTTCAAACTGTTCCGTTTGTCTATTCGGTTGATATGTGTTGGATCTTATTTACAAATTTTTTTGGTGTTTGTCCTGGGGCCTTTAACTCAGGGCCCTGGGTGCTATCTTGAGCTTTTCTGCTCAAGGCTAGCACTACCACTTGAGCCACAGCTCTACTTCCTGCTTTTTGTTAATTATTTGGATATGAGTCTCATGTACTTTGCTACTCAGGCTGACTTCAAACCACAATCCTCAGATCTCAACTTCCTGAGTAGCTAGGTATAAGCTACCAACCAGTGCCTTGCTCTTTATTTATAATTCTTAGCTTAACTAGGTCTGAGGACATACTTTGGTCATGAGTATGTGCCTAGAGCCTTAGTTTACCCTATTAGGACATTAAACTTCCATTTATTTATAAAAACATACACATATGTACCATATCTTTTTAAGAAAAAGATGTTTCTGTAATTTCTTAGCAGATCTGTAATGACAGAAGAATACAAAGTTCCAGATGGAATGGTTGGATTTAGTAAGTGACCTAATTTTAAATTTTAAAAGACATAAACAAAACATACTTGTAACCTTTCAGTAAATAATTTTCTTCTTCTTTTTTAACTAGTAATTGGCAGAGGAGGTGAACAGATCTCACGCATACAGCAAGAATCTGGATGCAAAATACAGATAGCTCCTGGTAACACTTCTTGGGGGTCTCCCTTCCTTTGTTTTGTAGTGTTAAGAGCTCAAACCCAGTCTTGTGTATAAAGGCATACTCTGCTAAGATACACCCTTATACTTCTCTTGATGTTTTCAGTGATTAGAAAACTTGCTTGCTTTTATTCCTACTAATGATATACTGTGGGTTAATTTTTTCTTGGCCTGAAATTTTCTTTTTAATTGCAGACAGTGGTGGCCTACCAGAAAGGTCTTGTATGTTAACTGGAACACCTGAATCTGTCCAGTAAGTATGAAAATGTTAAAAGTTTAAAAGTTAAAATTTATAAGTATAAAAACAATATAAAACTTTTGAACATTGTCCTGTGTGTTCTTATTATTGATACATTGCCTCCTTTTATTCAAGACCAGCTCTTTACTATTTGAATAGAATAATATCCTGTAATTAAGCTAACTTTATCCTGCATTGTTAGTTTTCTTTTCTTTTTTTGGGGGGGGGGGGGGCGGTCGTGGGTCCTGAACTCTTGGCTTGGCTGCTGTCCCTCAGCTCTTCAGCTCAAGCCTAGCACTCTACCATTTGAGCCACAGCGCCACTTCCGGCTTTTTTTTTTCTGCTTATGTGGTGCTGAGGAATCGAACCCAGGGCCTTAAGCAAGCAAGGCAAGCTCTCTACCACTGAGCCAACTTCCCAGCCCCGCATTGCTAGTTTTCTTAAGTAATTTCTAGTAGCAAAACAAAAAATCATCTTGAATTCTAAAATCTATTTGCCAAAAAAAAAATTCTTAAGAGAGGTTTGTATTTACCAAACTATCTGCCTGTTTTTTTTGTTTTTGTCTTAAACTCTCAACCAATCAAGTGTTTATTCTAATCATTCCATTGAAATTTCTAAGGTCACAGACTTCAAGCCACACCTTTCATTTACTATCAGCATGGACCCTCAGGACAGGCCATTCTTAATAATTGGATAAGGAGCACCTACGTTTTGGCTGCTCTTAGCTGCCATTTAGTAAGCAGATTTATACACTATAAGTTTTGCTTTTATTTTACTTTTTATTTTTGTTCTGCTGGTCCTGGGGCTTAAACTCAGGGCCTAAGCACTACCTTAAACCTCTTTGTGCTCAAGGGTTTCACTGTACTACTTGAGTCCGCAGCTCCCAGTCTGGCTTTTTCTACTTTTTTTTTTTTTTACAGACTTTTCTGCCCCAGCTGGTTTCAAACCATAGTCCTCAGATATTAGCCTCCTGAGTAGCTAGGTTTAGGTTTATTGGCATGAGCCTCAGGTACCTGCCTGTTTCCTCTTAAATTTTTTATCTTGAATTTTTTCCATAAATTACAAACTTACATGTTTGGTGATTGCCTGGTATCACCAAACTATGTTTTTAATGTGTGGGGAAGGAGGTATTTTGTTGAGGATCAACAAGAGTGCATTCTACCACTGAGTTCTAGGCCCAATCTCGGATAACATTAAAAACAATTCTTGCCAGATACCAGTGGCTCATAATCTATAGTCCTAGCTACTCAGGAGGCTGAGATTTGAGGATTGTGGTTCAAAATCAACTTGGGCAAGAAAGCCTGTGAGACTCTAAACTACCAAAAACCTGGAAGTATAGCAGTGGCTCAGGTGGCAAAGCACTAGCCTGGAGCAGAGGAAGCTCAGGGACAGCACTCAGGTGAGTTCAAGTCCCAGGACCAAATAAGTTTCTACCTCATCTCCAACTTTTATTCATGTTGTCTTATAACCTTTATTTTGCCTTGAATTTTTTTCTATAACTTAGGGAATGATACATTGTTTTTAGAAATATGCTACTGTTACTTGTTTAATAAAGTTAAGCCAACACATTAAACAAAATTGTAGTTTAAAACATAAATAGTCCTTGGTGGGGAAGTAATTCTATGTCCCTTGCACACTTTTAGACATGTCAAAAATTGTATTCCTAGAAAAACCCATCTCAAAGAATGAATATGGCATACTTTATTCTTGAAATTTTAACTTATTACTAGGTCAGCAAAACGATTATTGGACCAGATTGTTGAGAAAGGAAGACCAGCCCCTGGCTTTCATCATGGTGATGGACCTGGAAATGCAGTTCAAGAAATCATGATTCCAGCTAGCAAGGCAGGATTAGTTATTGGAAAAGGGGGAGAGACTATTAAACAACTTCAGGTATTGTTATATTGTGACGTGATTTATTTTTCCTATATTTTGAAGTCAGTTTTCATCTTTCTTCTCGGTAATACTCGTGATTTTTATGATTTTTAAGGAACGGGCTGGAGTTAAAATGGTTATGATTCAGGATGGACCTCAGAACACTGGTGCTGACAAACCGCTTAGGATTACAGGCGACCCATATAAAGTTCAAGTAAACTTCACTTTGTCCTTTATAAAGAGATTGGGAGGGTTTGGGCAAAATGTGAACAAAAATGGAATGTTTTCATACTTTTTTTTTAACTGGGTAACTCTTTGTAATTTAGCAAGCCAAGGAAATGGTGTTAGAGTTAATTCGTGATCAAGGTGGTTTCAGAGAAGTTCGGAATGAGTACGGGTCAAGAATTGGAGGGAATGAAGGGATAGATGTAAGTAAAAATACCTAGCTGCAATCCTTTTATGTTATTCTAAATAAAACAGTGTTTTCTTGTTTTGAATAGATGGCCCCTCTCAAATTGTATCCCTTTTTCTTCCTACTTTAATAGGTTTTGTCTCTTACTGAGACATGGCATGCATAAAGCTGTTTATACTTTTATGACTTAAATGTAGGTTAAATTTTCAGGAAAGAGCTTTCGTAATACTTTTACTCTAATTTTCATCAGGTCCCCATTCCGAGGTTTGCTGTTGGCATTGTAATTGGAAGAAATGGAGAGATGATCAAAAAAATACAAAATGATGCTGGTGTTCGAATTCAGTTTAAACCAGGTTAGCATATATAGTTAGTTAATCTTCTAAGTTTTCATAGCCATTAGTTTTGATACTCATATACTTCTGTTCAATTAAATAAATTCATGTCCTTGTTTTAAAGATGATGGAACAACACCTGATAGAATAGCACAAATAACAGGACCTCCAGACCGTTGTCAGCATGCTGCAGAAATTATTACAGACCTTCTTCGAAGTGTTCAGGTTTGATTTTTTTGTTTTGTTTTGTTTTTCCTATTGGTATTTTTAATCAAATCTGAAAGTACAGCTTCAAGTATGCTTGATATGTGCTTTATTATTCCTAGAAAGTTTAAATTTCTATATAAGTACTTTCACTTCAGTAATTTTTATAAATGAAACTATTGTTGGGCATTGGTACCTGTACTTAGTAGACTGAGATCTGAGGACCACAGTTCAAGCCATCCCAGGCAGAAAAGTCTATGTGACTATTCTCTGCAATTAACCAGCAAAAGCCAGAACTGGAGGGAGGTATTGGTCAAGTACTGAACAAAAGTGCTAGCTTTTACAAAAACTCTAGAGAATAGTACAAAGCCCCAAATTTAAGACCCGTGTAAGCACAAAACAAAATGGAAATCTTCACATGATTATTTTGGTCAAGGAATTTGTATCTAAATTTCTGACTCAGGAATATGAGGATTAGTGGTGGGGACCTAAATTATTATTGTGAAAATAATAGTTTATACTGTTCGGTGGTTTTTTTTTTTTTCTTCTCCTTTTCCCTCCTAAGGCTGGTAATCCTGGTGGACCTGGACCTGGTGGTCGAGGAAGAGGTAGAGGTCAAGGCAACTGGAACATGGGACCACCTGGTGGACTACAGGAATTTAATTTTATCGTGCCAACTGGGAAAACTGGATTAATAATAGGAAAAGGCAATGTATCTTAAATTCTTAGTTATTTAGCATATTACCTAATGTTTCTAAACACTTTTCGTTGCTATTATAATTCTTTGGAAAGTATTTTTATATTGATATGTAGCAGCTAAAATAAATGAAGTTTCTGGCTTCTACAGAAAGGAATCAAGAGTCACTAGTGTAAGGAACTTTTGACTCAATCATGATTTGTGTAGGCTTCAGTGGCTCACACCTATAATTGTAGCTTCTTAGGAGAATGAGGTCTGGAGGATCACAATTAGAAGCCATCCTGGATAGAAAAATCAATAACACTGCTCAATCAATAGAGTTCAGCTAAGCAAATAAGCCTATTGAGTTCAAGGTCCTGAATTCAAACCCCAGTAACTACTCACTACCTCCTTCACCCTATTGAACAAAAATGACTTAAAGTTTAATGTATTTAGGAGAATGAGATGTTGAATATAAACAAAATGGGAGGATGTCAAAACTTGATTTAATGGCTCATTCATTTAATTGTGACTGTAGGGGAGGGGCCAGGTGTTAGGACTTGAACTCAAGGCCTGGGCTTTGTCCTGAATTTTTTTTTTGCTCAAGGCTAACACTCTACCACTTGAACTAGAGCTCCACTTCCAGCTCTTTGGTTGTTAGTGGGAGATAGAGTCTTATGGACTTTCCTGTCTCCACTAACTTCAAACAAAAATTCTCAGGTCTCAGCTTCCTGAGTAGCTAGAACTTCAGTGTGAGCTGCTGGTTCCCAACAACTGTTTTCTTTGGAATAGTTCATATTTAAAACTTCAGGCAAATTATTGTTTTCTGATTTCAGGTGGTGAAACCATAAAAAGTATAAGTCAACAGTCTGGTGCAAGAATAGAACTTCAGAGAAATCCTCCACCTAATGCAGATCCTAATATGAAATTATTCACAATTCGTGGCACTCCACAACAAATAGACTATGCTCGTCAACTCATAGAGGAAAAGATTGGTGTGAGTATGCCTAAAACTCCTGGTTCTTAATGTCCCTGTTCCATAAATAAGGCATTAATTGAAATTGTACTACATTGCCATGTAAAAATTTGTTTTTAGCTTTCAGCCAGATTTTATTTATTTTGGTGGGAGGAGGGTCTGGTCGTGGTGCCTGAACTCTGGGCCTAGGCGCTGTCCCTCAGCTCTTCAGCTCAAGGCTAGTGCTCTACCACTTGAGCTACAGCGCCACTTCCAGCTTTTTTACTTTTTGCTTATGTGGTGCTGAGGAATCAAACCCAGGGCCTCATGCATGCAAGGCAAGCGCTCTACCACTGAGCCACCCTCCCAGCCCATCAGCCAGATTTTATATTAGCATGGTAGGGGAATATGGAAGAGAGAACCATTTCATTTTATCAATGTAAGAAATGTGAGTTAAAGGCTTAGACTTGCCAAAAATTAGGTGTGTGCATGTGGAGATCGCATGGGGCTTGAACTTGGCCTGGGCGGTGTCCCTGAGCTCCACTTGCACCACAGTGTCGCTCCCAGTTTTTGAGTAGTTAATTGGAGTTGAGTCTAATGGGAACTTTTCTGCCCAGGATGGCTTCGAACTGTGATCCTCAGAACTCAGCCTTCTGAGTAGCTAGGATTACAGCAACCAGCTAAAAAGTAGCCTTTATATTTTAAGCTAAGTGAATACACTTAGCAACTTCTCTTTTTTTAGACTGTGGCATCAGGTGGGTAAGATGAATGAGGCCCACTCAAAACACTAGTAGCTGGTAAAACTTCGTTTTTCCTGCTGCCTTTACCCATTAATAAGAGTTCCCAGTTTTTTTTAACATTTAAGGATAAGGCAGATTTAGATGGCTTCTATATATTTGGGGGGGGGGGGGGTCCAATCCATGGGGCCTGAACTCTGGGCCTGGGCACTGTCCCACAGCTCTTCAGCTCAAGGCTAGCTAGCGCTCTACCACTTTAGCCACAGCGCTACTTCCAGCTTTTTTCTTTTTTGCTTATGGGGTGCTGAGGAATCAAACCCAGGGCCTCATGTATGCAAGGCAAGCACTCTACCACTGAGCCACCTTCCCAACCCTGGCCTCTATATTTTAAAAAGAAAAGATTGGTTTGTAGATAGCCCTTCCTGTATTTTAATCCTGTAACAATAAAAAGGCTCTGTGCTGGGAAGAAGAGCTTATTGTGCTTTTTACTTCCTGAGTTTAACTTTTCAGTCTGGCCCTTTTACTTTCCTTGAAAATAATACTTTCTGACTGTCCAACTACCCTATCCTGTTTTATCATCTGGACTTTGTTCTACATTAATCTTTGTTTTCCCCCCAATTTATTTGTGTGTTTGTGCACACACGTGCACGCTGATCCTAGGGCTTTGAATATCCTGGGTGCTATCCTTTAGCTTTTTTAACTCAAGGCTGGCATACTTCACTTGAGCCACACCCTTCCACTTGTAACTTTTTGGTGGTAATTGGCTAACTTTTCCTGCCTGGGCTGGCTGTCAACTGCCACTCTTGGATCTCAGCCTCCAGCAGATGTAAGCTCTGGGACACTTCATCTTCTACAGTTGCTTACAGTTCTTCTGCAGTTCCTTGCTGCTGAGAGTGGACTGTTATACATATCTGGAAAAAAATCTTTCCAGATCCTATAACAAAGCCTAGGACACAGCCATTCCATATAAGTTTTGAGCTCTTTATTTGTTTGAGGTGACCTTATTTTTAAAGCCTTTCCTTTTCAAGAATCCACATTTCTTCCCCTACATTAAACTGTACTCTAAATAATTTTACCTATTTGGGGGTGCTGTGAAGAGATCTTTTGTGAAGAGATCCAGTATTCTGCCTACCAGAAGAAATGAAGGAAATTATTTTCATAGTGGAGTAAAGCTACATCATTTACAAAGTTATTAAGAACCTTAATTCCATTGTTAGGTTGTTTTAGTTTGTAATAAGCTTAATATCTAACGTACGACATTGCAATAGAGACAAGTTATTAGACTCCTTAGCTATTTTTTTAACATTAGATTATGGACCAAGATTATAATTGCCGAAAAACAAATACTTGTTCAAGTTGTTTTCCAAGACTTAGCTCATAAATGCCTTAAAAAGATGAAGACTTCCAAAAACTTTTTCTTGTCCACAAGCATTTTTCTTTAACTTTTTCCAGAAACATAGGGAAATACCTAGCAATAAAAGTAATCTAATTAGAAGCTGGGAAGGTGGTAAAGTGGTAGAGTGCTTGCCTTGCATGCATGAGGCCTTGGATTCAATTCCTCAGCACCACATAAGCAGAAAAACCCAGAAGTGGGGCTGACGCTCAAGTGGTACAGTGCTAGCCTTCAGCTGAAGAGCTGAGGGACAGTGCCCAGGCCCACAGTTCAGGCCCCACGACCGACCAAAAAAAAAAGTAATCTAATTAAGTACACAGTTGTGGGTGTTTAGAGCCACCTTAATTTGAGTATATAGATGAGATGTTAGTATTACTTACACAAGTGCTAGAGTTGATAGAGGGAATTGTCAATTTATTAAGGTCTTTATACCAGTCTTTGGAGTATCAAAAACCAAATCCAATGCAGTTACCTTTACAATAGGAATTTAGACTTTTATTTAGACTTTTGGAAATAACTTTGACTTGAATTTTGAAAATGAGGCAACCTTTTTGTGTGTGTCTGTGTATCCTGGAGTTTGAACTTGGGGCCTGTGTGCTGTCCCTGAGCTTTTTTGCTCAAGGATAGTACTCTACCACTTGAGCTACAGCTCTATTTCTGAGGTACTTTGGGGTTTTTTTGTTTGTTTTGTCTGTCATGGGTCTTGAATTCGGGAACTTGGCACTGTCATTCAATGCTTGTGCTCTTATCACTTTGAGCCACAGAGCCACTTCCAGTTTGCTGGGGGTTTTAGCAGGTTTGGAGGTTTAATGGGTTTTATAGTTTTTACCTGCTATTAGGGTTTTAACTTAGGACATTAGGCTTCTTTGGCTGCCACTTTTCTGACCTCATCTCACTTTAACCACAATCCTTCAGATCTTAGCCTCCTTAATACCTAGTTGTGAGCCATCAGGACCAAGCTAGATTTTGGTTATTAAATGTTATTCAATGTATGCTATTAGATGTTATTAAATGTTCCTTTACATTCTACATTAGTTTTTCGATTGTAAAAGAATCCAGTAAAACACTATTTGTAGCCCAGTGTTGGTAGCCCACACCTATAATCCTAGCTACTCAGAAGTCTGAGATGTGAGGATTGCAGTTCATAGTCCGCCTGGGCAGAAAATTCAGAAACTCCACTATAAAAAAATAGTGCCAAGGCAAGGTGCCATTGGTTCAGGACTTTGATCCTAGCTACTCAGTAGACAGAGATTTTAGGATTATAAACCAGCTGAGACAAAAAAATATCCCCAAGATTACCTCTCCAATTAACCAGAAGAATACTGGCAAAAAAAAAAAAAGTGCCTAGCACATATGGCCTTAAAAAGTATTTTAACTTTCTTTTGTTTTTTGTTTGGTAAAGATAAGTCATGAATGTTAGAAATAATTAATTGGAGCCTTTTCTTTTTTTGGTCTATCGTGTTCTTGAACTCTGGCCTTGGGCGCTGTCCCTGTGCTCTTTAGCTCAAGGCAAGCGCTCTACCACTTGAGCCATAGCACCACTTCTGGTTTTCTAGTGGTTTATTGGAAATAAGAGTCTCACGGACTTTCCTGCCTGGGCTGGCTTTGGACTGTGATCCTCAGATCTCAACCTCCTGAGTAGCTAGGATTACAGGCGTGAGCCACCAGCACCCAGCATGTCTTAATTTTGAAGGGGCCAGCTATTAGTTGGAGCCTTTAAGAGACAAGTAATTGAAAGTGATTTGAATGGTCATCAAGTTTAATTTCATAGTGAAAAGGTTAACAACTAAATATAGTTTAAATATCTCCCAAAAATTTTCATGCTGTTTAGAAAGTTCTGATTGATACAAGGAAAAATGGGATAGTGCCTATTGATCTAAATAAGGTTCAAAAATAGAAAAGTTCTGAAGTAATTTTATGTAATGATTATTATATTGCAGATGACATGCTCTATAGACAATTTACAATATAAAAATTAAACATTTTGAGGAATATTACATTGGCCAAATTGCTGTCTGGGAGAGTAGAAATGCAGTTAACAGATAAGGACTTAGTATCTGATAAATTTTCCTTACTAACAATATAAAGCTGGGATTTGTGGCATGAGCCTGTAATCCTATCTCTCGAAACAAGTCAGATCTCTATTGAAAGTTGGCCCAACAAAAAGCAGTCCAGCCGAAGGCCCAGGTAAAAAGTCAGTCTATTCAAAATTAATGTAAACTAAAGGGGTTAGGTGTGTGACTGTATTTAGTGGAACACCAGCTTAGCAATCACTAGGTTCTGAGTTCAAACTCAGGTGCTACAAAAGAATTGTAAAAGGACAAAAAGAATAGAAAAAGAGGTTAAAGATCCAGTCCCTCTTGGCTCACACCTGTAATCCTAACTCTAGTCATCAGGCTGAGATCTGAGCCGGCTCCCGCCAGCAAAGTCTTAGCTCTTGTAAACCAGCAAAAAGGCCAGAAGTGGAGGTGTGGTTCAAGTGGTAGAGCACCAGCCTTAAAAGGAAAAAAAAGGCAATGCAAGGGCCTGAGTTCGAGCCTCAATATTAGCCCAAAAAAGAAGAAACTTTTTGCATTTAGTTACGAATGCAACTGGTTTTTATGAATTTTTAAGGTCTCAATGTAACACATTTTTAATGGATTTTACAATAGTATAAGGAACTCTAAAACTTGTCACTTGATCTTAAAGTAACTTGGCCACACCTTTTCTGACTGTTTTTAATGTCTTTTGGTGTTTGACAGGGCCCAGTAAATCCTTTAGGGCCACCTGTACCCCACGGGCCCCATGGTGTCCCAGGCCCCCATGGGCCTCCTGGGCCACCAGGGCCTGGAGCTCCAATGGGACCATACAACCCTGCACCTTATAATCCAGGACCGCCTGGCCCAGCTCCTCAGTAAGTACCGAATTGATTCTAGGCTTTTCCCTAAAGATCCTAGATTTTGGCAAATGGTTATTTATATACATATTTTCTTTACAGTGGTCCTCCAGCCCCGTATGCTCCCCAGGGATGGGGAAATGCATATCCACATTGGCAACAACAGGCTCCTCCTGATCCAGGTAAAGTATTACTTACATTAGTGCGTTGTCTGTATTTACCCATCATTCCTTGTTGACATCATAAATTTCCTAATGTTGATCCTATTTTTATACAAATTACCTTCGCTCTTTAGTTAGTGAAGATTGTTAGCAGAGTGTTAGGCATTACTTTTACCAAGGTATTAAAGACTATGGCCTTTGTAGAGCCATTTTTCTGGCTTTTTACTTCTAAATGAACACAATAGTGCTGAAAGTTACAGGAATAACAGTGTTTTAGGTACCAGTGCTTTTAGATATGTATAGTGTGACTTTCCATGAAAGATTACTGTATATTTATAAAATTGCATTTATAAAATTAAGTAGTTGAGCATTAAGCTCTTAAAGCTTCTGATCTTATCTATACTATAAACTGTCCATTGTAGTACTTCTAATAGGACAATTTTAGTAAAAAGCAGGTCCAAATTTAATAACTGTACTGGATACATTTAATAAAATATTTTCTGCATTTATATTTAGATTTTATGTGTTCTGTGCTTGCATCTCTTCATGACATAGTTTTTATTTCCATCTTGGTCAACAAAGAGGCCTTCTTTGAAACTAGTTAATACAAATTGTTTGAAAATAGGTACCCTAAATTGTGAATTACTTTGTACATTTAGTATGTTAATTTCTGTGTTCTTTTGTGTCAGTCCTAGGACATGAATTTCAGGGTCTAGGTGCTAAGTTTTTCTGCTCAAGGCTAGCACTCTTACCATTTGAGCCACAGCTCCACTTCTGGCATTTTTAGTGGTTAATTAGAAAGTCTCAGACTCTAATGGCTTGGGCTGACTTTGAACTGTAATCCTCAGATCTCAGCCACCTGAGTGGCTAGGATTAACAGGCAAACTGGCTTAGTATATTTACTTTTAAGAACCAAAGTAATTGATTTAAATGAAGTTGTTCTACTAAGTGTACTTTTGTATTGTTTTTAAATGAGTCATATATCAGATTTAACTGGAATTTTGTTCTTCAGTAATTCATGTTATGAAATAACATGACAATCACTAAATGACCACAACTTCTACTTACTCAATGTGCTAGGACATGGGTTTACAAACATGACTTTATGTCCAATAGCAAGTTTTACACTCCTGTTATATAAATAGTAGTATAACTGAATAGGTTATAAGGTAAAGTGAAATATGATGTATAACAATCTGAAAATCAATCTTACTAAGAATGGGAAGGATTTTCCTTTTGTAAGATAAGCAAAGGAATGAGAGTCAATAAGTTGAGCAGATTTATATTGGGCAACCTGAATGTCACTATTTGAATGGGTAGCAATTGAAGAAAATATGTATTGTAATGTTTTCCAGTTGGTGTGGTAATACAGTCATTACTGTAAGACCTGGCCAATGAGTATGGGTTCTTCAGGCTTTGCCTTTGGCAGCTAGGCAATTTGACTCAGGTTTATCAAAGTGTTTCTGAGTTTTTGGTGTCAGGTGTTGCTAAGAATAGAATTGTATATTTTATTGTCAGTAGTATTCACCTGAATCCCAGCACTCCAGGAGGATGGACAGGAGGGTTTTGAGCTCCAGGTCAGCCTCAGCAACATAGCAAGACTTTCGCCTTGGAATACAAAATAGCAAAAAGAAAATAACTTGTACATATTTATATAATGATCAAGAATTTAGTTCTTGAATCAAGTAGCTTTAGATCAGTCTTAATCTTATAATTTAATAAGTGTTGAGGAAGTATTTGAACTCCCCTCACTTTGTTTTCTTAGCTACAAAATTAAGTAAATTGATAATGTTGTTAGAAAATTTTCAGTATATACTAGATAAATATAGCTATCAGACTGTCTTATGATTTACACATGGATGAGTAATTGCTCTTAATATTTCTTGCTAATGTTTATTCTATTCATGTTGACATACATCTGTCTGTAGTCTCAGCTACTCGTGGGAGGCGCAAGAGGGACGATCATTTGAGCCTAGGAGTTTGAGACCAGCAACAGTGAGATCCCCATCTGAAGGAAATCCTAAATGTTTATTAATATACAGATAATGACACCACTGAGACATGAATGTAGAAAGTAGTATTATATTGAGCAGTTGAGAAAGGGTTGGAGACTAACCTTAATTTCTTGCTGCCTTAAATTTTCTTTTCCTCAAAATACTTGTCCTTTTCCCAAACTTCAGTACCCTTCATTAAGCTTCTGAAAATTGCTGCTTGTTCAGAATGAGCACAAAGCTGTTCCCATAGCTGTGGAAAATACATTCTTTGGGGGAGTACAGACTAATAAAGATATGTACATAGTAGTATATAACATTCTTTGTTTATTATAAAGGACAAAAATCAATAAAAAGACTTGTGGTTTCTCACTAAGAGGTCTCAGATTGTAATAAATAACATCAGTTGCTCTATGAGGAGTGAATGAAGATGAACCAAGCACAGAAGAAACTGGCTGGACATACCAAAAGCCCCGACATGAGCATGGTGTTTTCGGAAAAGTACACCAATTTGTTCCAGCCCTAACCTGAGTATTGGAGAGATACCAGCTTAAATGGAAAGGATAAACAAGGGAATTCAGTTTATTAACACTGAACAAAATGTTATGATTTTGTATCTTCAGGGAATACAACATAGGAAAAAAGTTGGTTCTAATTATTTCTACTTTGTTAATCTCTTCCTTCAGCTACCTGCCACAAAGAACTTACTGTACATAGTGAGCTTAGAAAAGGACAGGATGGTTTGAGAAAAAGCATTAGATATTAAGTTAGATGTTCTGTTTGTATTCCAGTTTTGCCACTCACTTGTTTTATAGCCAAGGAAATTATCTGAACCTCGGATTTCTGTCGTCAAGCTGGTGATAACAAGAAAGTAGAAAAACAATGTTTCCTTTTAGTGGGCCTGTGTATTTGAGCTTTGGCAGGGCAGGTTAATTTTTACTACAGATAAGGATATAAACCTTGAGCTTGTGTTTCTTAATTCTAGCTAAAACAGGAACGGATCCAAATTCAGCAGCTTGGGCTGCTTATTATGCTCACTATTACCAACAACAAGCACAGCCACCACCTGCAGCTCCTGCGGGTGCACCAACAACAACCCAAACTAATGGACAAGGTAACTATGGTAACTAGAGATTTATTTACTTTAAATAATATGAATTATATAACTAATGCATGAAATTTTTTGTGTGAGTTTCTAACTTCAGTAAGTTTATAATAGCAATAACCTCTGAATACCCAGATAGCCTAGCTGTTAGTTTTATTCCTCATTTGTCCTATTACGTTATCTCATATATGTCCAAAACTAGATATGATTGCTCATTACCTTTGAATACTTTGTATGTTCTTCTCCAATTAAATAATCATGAGTCCTCCAAATCAGTTCAGCTTAACCATATCAAATGTCCAAATACACAGCTCTACAATTTCACCAGTTGTCCCAATAACCCCTTCCTCTGATTCAGGATTCCATCTGGTCACATACTCATTTACATTCATGCTTTAAAATACAGAGTACAGGCATATTAGTTCCTTTCTACTTTTTTTATGGAGACAGAGTCCCAACTATGTTGCCCAGGCTGCTTTCAATTATCTGGGCTTGAAAGATCCCTTGCCTCAACTTGAGTAGCTAGAATTACAGCTGTATACCATTGTACTTTTCCTATTGAGCTTTTTCATAATGACCATGAACGAAGTGATGCTTACTTGGCAAGAAAAATCTCAAATATATACAGAACACTAAAGTGTGTTGTATGTGAAGTCTTTCATTCCTGGAATCATTTCTATGACCATGATCATTGGTCATGTTGGTTCTTTTCAGGTTTCTATACCATTTTTCCCTGTAAGTAGTATTGGGAAAAAATTATACTAAGATTAGGCCACTGTCTTTTCATCAAACTTCTACCTATCAGTCTTTCATAGTACCCTCTGCGTTATTAACTATACTATTTCTATTACAGTGATAATCAGTTGGTATTTTATCCTGTTCTTACATCAGTATGGATTCCTGTTTTATTTAGTAGGTTATATTTTAACTTCGTTATTTTTCATTAGATTGGCCTATATTGGAGCAGTTGAATGTTTTCAGGGTGATTCCTGTATAAATGCCTATTATCTGGCTTGATAAGATTTATTTTGTGCCTTCTGGCCTTCCACCTGTGAATCAGCTATTTCTTCAAGGATACCTGATTTTCTTTTTCAAGAGGATACACAAAAGTTAAAGCAATAACAAAAAGGACAGGAGCTGAAGGCATGGCTTAATTGGTAGGCTGCCTAGCATGCGTAAGGCCCTATATTCAGTCTCCAATGCTGAGAGTGAGAAACATAGAATTTAGAAGCCAAACACCCCACACACATTATTTGAACCACATAAATATCCAGATCTGAAAGTCTCATGAAACCTTATATTTATGCAATTCCATTTTGACATTTCAAAGTTCTTTTTAGCCTTTTCATATTTATAAATAGTGAAAGCCCTAGTATCCTTTACTTACTGCTCAATGAACCCAATATTGTTTTCCCAGCAAATTTGTGCCTCCACCATTTTGTCTTTGGTATCAGCAGGGTTATGACCACCACATAAAACTTCCTCAATGCACCATGGTAGGCCACTGCTCACTCCTATACTCAAAGCAAAGTCCAAATTGCTTTTTAAACATTAAAGTGCCCAGTGTCGGTTCCCATACCTATAAAAGATCTGAGAATCAGGATTCAAATCCAGCCTGAGCAGACATTCTGACTCCTATCTTCAATTTAACTAGCAAAAAGCAAAATGTGGGGGTCTGGCTCAAGGGGTAGAGTGCCAACCATGAGAGAAAAAGCTGAAAATGCAAGGCCTTGAGTCACAGCTCTAGTATCAGAAAATAATTTTGTTGTTTTTTGTTTTTTTGGCGGTCATGGGGCTTGAGCTCTGGGCCTGGGCGCTGTCCCTCAGCTCTTCAGCTCAAGGTGAGTACTCTACCACTTGAGCCACAGCACCACTTCCCATTTTCTAGTGGTTTATTGGAGATAAGAATCTCACAGATGTTCCTGCCCCGGCTGGCTTTGAACTACAATCCTCAGATCTCAGTCTCCTGAATAGCTAGGATTACAGGCGTGAGCCACTGGCGCCTGGCAGAAAATAATTTTTTTAATCTTAATGTTTTATTTTGTTAAAAAGGAGATCAGCAGAATCCAGCTCCAGCTGGACAGGTTGATTACACCAAGGCTTGGGAAGAGTACTACAAGAAAATGGGTATGTTATAATTTATATGTAATTAAACTAATCTCTTAGAATCTCTTGGCAAATATACACTAGCAGTTTTGATAGTAAAAGTTTATTTTACAATCAAAGATGATTTCAGTCCATTTAGAAACTAAATATATTAAGTAACTGGACAAAACATTTGTGCCATACAATATGCTCTGTGTATGTGTGTTTGTGTGTAGCATTGGACATTATAATACTTCATGTAAAAACATTTACCTGATGGCTTCAGGGTCAATTTTAGTGTTGAACAAAAATTGGCTATGTGGTAGCATATTTGCTACAACATAAATGAGGTAAGTGACAACAGGAAGTCCATAGCTTAAAAATTTTCAAGATAGCTAAATGACTACATCAGTGAATCCTTTTCTATTCAAAATAAAGTAGTGGGCTATGAATGTGGTTTACTGGTAGAGTGCATGAAGTCCTGCGTTCAATTCCTCAGTACCTCATTAAACAGAAAAGGTTGGTAGTGGTGCTGTGGCTCAAGTGGTAGAGTGCTAGCCTTGAGCAAAAGGAGCTCAGGGACAGTGCCCAGACCCTGAGTTTAGGCCCCAGGACTGGCAAAAAAAAAAAAGGAAAAAGTCTCTCAGACTTTTCTGTGCAGGCTATCTTCCGACATCATCCTCAGATCTCAGCCTTCTAAGTAGCTAGGATTATTAGCTAGGCGATTAGCCACGGGCACTTGGCTTAAAAAACTTAATTCAGTGACTAACATAATACATTGGTCACAGTATTAGATGCAGACACTGGTAGGAGCCCTGCACTAGTGGAAGATACAGTTGTCAATCAATGTTTTGCAAATATGTAACTATAAACTGTTATGTGTAGGAAAGAGACCCAATTTCACTGGCTTTTGGGGGTAAGGGGGGAAGCAGTCCCCTGAACTCAACGCCTGAGAACAACTGTCCCTGAGATTTTGCTCAAGGCCAACACTACTACTTGAGCCATGGCCCTACTTCCTGCTTTTTCTGTAATACTGTGGTATTGAGGAATCAAACCTAGGGCTTCATACATGCCAGGCAAGCACTCTTAACACTAAGCCACATTCCTTGCCTCCTACAAAATGGTTAGAACAGATTTTACTTGTCCGAGGGTTTAGGTCCCAAGCCTGTCTCCCAAGATTGTTTTTTTGTTCGTTAGTTTGTTTACCAGTCGTGGGGCTTGAATTCTGGGCCTGGATGCTGTCCCTGAGCGCTTCAGCTCAAGGCAAGCACTCTACCACTTGAGCCACAGTGCCACTCTGGTTTTCTGGTGATTATTGGAGATTATAGAGTGTCATGGACATTCCTGGCCTGGGCTGGCTTTGAACCATGATTCTCAGATCTCAGCTTCCTGAGAAGCTAGGATATAGGCATGAGACACCAGCATCAGGCCAAATTTATGTTTTTTAAGAACTATTTGGAACTTTACGTTTATGGTCAAATACTTTTTTGATGCTTTTACTTTTACTTAGAAATAACACTTATACCATAGCTGGTTGTCATAAGAAAGCTAACCAAATCCTTCACAGGTATAGAAAAATGGAGGATTTTCTCAAACGGTAATGTGCCAGGTTTTCTTATATTACTATTAAATGAGCTTTACCTTAGGGCCTGGGCACTCTCCCTAACATTTTCCCTCAAAGCTCATTTTCTACCACTTGAGCCACACACCTCCATTTCAGGATTTTTTCTGGTTAATTGGGTATGAGAATTTCAATGATTTTCCTGCCCAGGCTGTCTTTGAACCACTAGGACTTAGCTTCCACTGGGCCATTTGGAATTAAAGGTTTGTTTTTCTAAGGGAAAAACATGTCTAACATTTTATATTGATGTTTGCCTCTAAAAATGAGTATGTCTTGCAGTGATACTTTAGTTTCTTCTGTAAACTTGAAGTAGAATTATTTTTCTCTTAAAAAGTTTTGTTTTAGGTAGAGTTCATAAGAAACATTGTTTGCTCTTATTGTCCTTACTAGGTTCTTGAAAATTTTCTAATTATTGAAATTTATGTTCAGCTTTTGCTCAATTTTTGTCTCCTTATAAGATCAAAAATGTTAAGCCAGGGGCTGGGAAGGTGGCTCAGTGGTAGAGCGCTTGCCTTGCATGCCTGAGGTCCTGGGTTCGATTTCCCAGCACCACGTAAGCAAAAAGAAAAAAGCTGAATAGCTGAGGGACAGCGCCCAGGCCCAGAGTTCAGGCCCCACAAGCGGACACACCCCCCGCCCCAAAAAAAAAAGTTAAGCCACTGTTTGAGGAGAGTTATTCACAAGAATGCAGAATTTTGGTTGTACATTAAACTATCCCAAATAAAGGGTTTTCATGCATTTTTAAGGTTAATAGTCATAAGTCTTAGTGTTTATTCTGTGACTAGTTTTGAAATGCGTTAGGCTACTTTTGGGAATACAGCAATAAGCTACTTTCTGAGACTATCTCCCAATTAGCCAACAAAAATTGAGGCTGCAGGTGTGACTGAAGTGGTAGAGTGCCACTTGTGAACAAGTAGGAAGTCCTGAGTTCAAGCCCCAGCCCAAAATAATCCAAAACACCCAACATTTTCAAAATTTGGCAAAATTTGAATGTCTGGCTTCCAAAAAATGTCCTGTATTTATCATTGAGTTATTTAGCTCCATGCCCATTAAGTGCTCCTATTCAGTAGGTAGTTTTATCTCTTAAACTCACAATTCAGAAAAATCACTTAGATAAAAAATCTGTTCATGAAATCTTAGTTTTTATTTTGTTTTGTTTTTATGCTGGTTCTAGGGCTTGAACTTGGGGTTTGGGCGTTTCCCTTGAACTTTTGTACTAGGCTAGGGTCTACCACTTGAGCCACAGCTCTACTTACAGCTCTTTTAGTGGCTAATTGTGGAGATAAGAGTTTCCTGGACTTTGATGCCAGGACTGGCTTTGAAGCTCAACCTTGGGAGATCTCAGTCTCCTGAAATGCTAGGATTTACGGGTATGGGCCACTGGTGCCCAGAGAAAGTGTTTTGTGTTTCAGTGATACTGTTGTCATTTTAGCAAAACTGTATTGTGATGTGAACTCATCAAGCCTTTTATATCATGGCTATTAGATGTTTTTGCTTTTTATTTTTATTGAAGACTTAAAGTTTAAAAAGAACACATCAGTCCAAATGGAAGAAGCAAAAATAAGTCATTTCCTCTCTTTTCATACTATCTTTTACTGTCACGTTTATCCTCTGACTTTACCTGTTGAAGGTTTATATATACTACTTTAAAGCAATTTTGAAAGTCATTCAACGTAATTTGTTTGACTCTGGAGTTAAAGCAAGGAATCCTGAATCTTCTAATTTTTACCTCTGCTTTAAGCTTGTGCTTGAAATTTTTTTTTTTTTATAATTAGCATAACAAAAGGCATATTAATTTTCCTTTCTTTCCCTTCTCTCTAGTTGCAAAGTAGCTTCTAACACTAATAAGTATGTACAGTAAACAAGAACACTGAATGTGGTGGTACCAGCTCTGAAAATACAGAGGCAGGAAGATCATGAGTTTGAGGGTAGCCAGTTCTGACCTTCTGCATATCATTATAACCTGTACTTCCAGTGAATATTGTTATATTAAAATTTAGGGGGTTTTTTTTAGGTCAACAAGGGCAGACACAAGATTATTCAAAGGCTTGGGAGGAATATTACAAAAAGCAAGGTATTGTTTTTATTAGAAATGAGATTCTTTTAGGCTTTTAATTCTAGTTACAGCAACAGTTTTTTTTTCTTAAAGGTCAAGCAGTTCCTGCTCCTACTGGTGCTCCACCAGGTGGTCAGCCAGATTATAGTGCAGCCTGGGCAGAGTATTATAGACAGCAAGCAGCCTACTATGCCCAGACAAGTCCCCAGGGAATGCCACAGCATCCTCCAGCACCTCAGGTATAATAAATTTGCTAATTTAATTACTTCATGCTAATCATGTTTTCTGCATGTTTATTGTTTGTCTCTTTGGAAATGCATATGTTTAACTTTTTAGTTTTTATCTGATGAAATATAACTAAAGGAAGCAATTGTGTATATTTGGGTTTTTTGTTGGCTTTTGTTTTTGTTTTTAAATAATGCTTTCTGGCATCTGAATGCTGAATATTTCTACCATGCCTTTGATTTTAAAAATAAATTTTCTTCCCTCCAGGGATTTGCAAATCATGCAAGAAGCCACCACCATTTATATTAACCAGTTTTTCTTTCTTAAAGGATTCACTCCTAAATTAGCTCCATTTAAAGGATTTTCTTTAACTTTTTGTGTATTTCTTATGTATCTCTTCTGCACAGGGCCAATAATAAGAAGTGGACAATACAGTATTTGCTTCATTGTGTGGGGGAAAAAAACCTTTGTTAAATATATGGATGCAGACGACTTGATGAAGATCTTAATTTTGTTTTTGGTTTAAAGTAGTGTTTTTTTTTTTTTGAAAATGTACAAAATATCTATCACTACTGATAGGAGGTTAATATTTCTGTGTAGAAATGAAAAATTGGTTTGTTTTTAGTATTTAGTGTAGATGTACACATTCCAGCAAATGTATTTGCAACTATTATGTGGTCAATGCTTTGTGATATAAATGTACTTTTTCAATGTATACTTTCACTTTTAAATGCCTGTTTTGTGCTTTACAATAAATGATATGAAACCTCCTGTGTCGGTAAGTTGGATATATGGGTAAAGGATTTGTAATTGCTTAGCAATGGTAAATTAAGCTACATATACACAAATATATAAGCTTTCCCCATGAATTGCTGAACTTTTAAACACTGGCATGTTTTTCCCCCTTGCAGTATAGTGGTAGATTGGAGAATCTTTTTCCACTTACTTGTATTTGGCTATTTCAGCACAAGTAATCTTGATATCTTCATTTTTTTTCCTTTTGTTTAAAAACTGCATGTGTGTACAATGATCTTTTAGCATACTTCCATTGCATTAACAGTGAAATTTCCTTTTATACATGACCACTGTTTCAGACCTGTACTGCTGCTATAACAGTTAACCTTTCTGTTCTTAATTTGGTAATTACTTATTTCCAAGACGGTTTCAGCATAACTAATTTTAAAGAGTTTTCAGATAGTGAATTTGAGTAGTCTACTAAGAACAACTTTTTCCACGTAAACCAACTTTTTGATGTATATATTATTAGTGTGTTTCTTTCTAAATTTAGGTTAGAAAAGTGAATAGTATGCAAAAAAAAGATAGCTATATTGCATCTGCCATTGAAACCATTGGGGTATGGAAACGTTCAAGCTTTTTTTTTTCTTTTTCTTTTTGCAGTATAGATAAGCTTTGTTTTATAAATGCACAAGTCCAGTCATTGAATCAAATGATTTTTTTTGTGTACTTGAAATCATTTTATTAATCCTTAACACTCATGCTGAAGTTCTGATATTTTGTTGAAATCCATTGTTTTACTCTGCATATTTGTTGGCTCTTTGCAAATTAATATGTTAGACTACATGCAAATACAGTCTGTCTTGCCATTGTCTGTTGAAGTGCAGGTTTGATCCAGCCAGTATAGAACTAGCTCTGTAGGGGTGAGGAGGACTGTGCTGTGTATCATCCTTGATTGTGTTCCTTCAAGGAGCATTGCACTGTAAGTACATCAGAATGACAAATTGATGAACTGCAACAGTATCTTTTTGTCAATGTTCCACATAATGCAAATGCCATATTTTGTGTGAATATTATGTTGGAATACAGTGCTGATATCTCGGAAAACCATAACTGTTTCTTAACAGAATAATACATAGTTCTGTATTTTTTTTTAAGTGAGCTTAATGGGTAAGTATTTTTTTATATGCTTTAGCTATCGCTAAAGAAAACTGATCATTAACAAAGTTGAATAGTATTATGGTGCTCCTAAAATGCTGTTTTTCAATGTAAAATATGCATATCTTAATATGAAAAACTTGAAATGTATAAGACAGAAGTGGTTTTCTGTTTGCAAATAATAAGCAATGTAGCACTTTTAACACCATTTCATAAATATATTGTTACTGGTGGGGAGCACCATTTGTTGTTTTGAGTATACTTTAAAGAAAGAATGTACCAAGACATAAATGTTGAGATTACATATAGGGTGGAAAATAGCAGTACAGTTCATTGTAGATGTTTTGAAATGTTTTTTGACTGTTTTATGTAATGTAGAGTGACTTCCCTTACCCTTACTTAGATCTGGATATGTAGTCCTAGTTTTGAAGTTTAATAGTTAAGGAATTTAGTTAGTTATCTATTATCTTTAAGAGTAGGGTATTGACATGAACAATTTCAGAATTTTGCATGATACTGTTATATAGATGACCTTTTAGGAAAGTGGTGCATTTATTAAGTGAACTGAACAAATAATTCAGTTGGATTCAGTATCATAACACAAATTGGAGGCTGTTGATTTTGATTCATTTAAGGTTTAAAATCTTTATTAATTGCAAACAGTGCAATTATTTATACTTCACAGTGCCTTCCCAGACCTTCCACCTTAGGTTCTGCTGCAAAAAGCAACAGGTAAGCACAACCTAAGGACATATATAAATTAATATTTCAGTACATTAATGTTGTCCCTGTGAGGTTTTTGTGGTTGTGTACTCAAAAGCAATCTGCTACTGCTTCCCTAAAATGTATTTTGTTATTTATGCTACCATCTTAGTGGAAAGTCTGTTAAGTTGTTCAAACAACTGTTTACATTTCTGGGTAATGGTTTTTTGCTTAAAATTTTTTTTTATTAAACCAAGAAAATGAGTAGATTGCTACTGTAACTGAACGCTCAATACCCAAATCTTTTTATATTTCTCCCAAAATATAGAAATGTTAACAGTTGAGAAAGGAAATTTACATAGTTTTCAAGATCTAGGAAATCATTGTTAGAAACGTCAACAGCCTTCACAGTCTGTATGATTGATAGGACATTTTCTTTGCCCTCCAAACCTATGGTTTCTTTTTCCTTTTCTTTCTCTTTTTTCTTTTTTCTTTTTTTTTTCTTTTTTTTGAATTAGTTGATTCAGTAAGAGTATTTTGGGTCAGTTTGGTTATGATTTTTTTTCTTAAGACAATTGTTTTCATAAAATTTATACATGCTGAAAAGGAAAAATAAAAGGAATATTGGCAGTATGTTTTGATAAGGCATGTGTATCAGTGAAATGTTAACTGTATAGCAAATAATCTTTCATAATCTGTAGCAACCAGTGTTTTTCTGATTTATATTTTAATAACTGACGCTGCACTTACTTTATGCCAGTTTAAAATGTGTGTGTGTTCTTGTAGATGACTTTAACTGGTACATATTTTGAGTTAAGATGAATGTATTAAAGCAGCGTCATATCAGTTTTGTTTGTTCAGTTTCTAAAATGTGCTGATCCTTTTTTAAAATCCTGCTTATCTTTACAACAAAGAAAAATATTCAAAAATACTGCCTTCATTTTCACACACAGTGCTGAAGATGCTGCAAGCACCAAATCATAGCTCATAAAATCAGGTCCTGAGATAGTTACCCATAAAGAGGAATCCTTTGAGTGTATGCCATTGGTGAGCCGATGAGCATGGACCATAGAAGGGCTCAATGTAGAAGGTAAAATTGGCAAATCATAATTGAGAAATATGAAATGTATTCCCATACATGATATGGTATAGGGTGTATTGTACCTGCTTTTGATCACTTCATTTTAAATTGCTTTTCAGTTGATCCTTAAATGTTCCATGAACTGTTAAATTTCATAAGTTATGCACCACATTTATGTCTTATGTGTTTTGATAGCTTAGGTATGTTGTAGTTGATAATATAAAAGCGCTCTTAAGAGCCTGTCAAGGTTTAGTTGTAGTTTGCATTTTTTATAAAAGAAAATATAGACAAATACTAATAGATATTGGGGCATTGTTTCTATCTCATGAGAATTTTTATTTCATTACCATAAGCCTTTGCTGATTTTATAAGCATTTTTTATGACATTAATCTTAACCTTGAAAGAAATGAAAAGCAGAAAAGGTGAGCCAGCTGTTGATTTGAATGCAGTGGATGTTAGGAATGGTAGAAGAGATGGTTAGATTGAAATTGAACTAATTTAGCACTTAAGCAAAAATTAGGTGAGCTTTTTAAAACAAAAAAATCTTAGTATGGTGGTACTTAGAATTCTGTGGTTTGGTGTTCCGTAAGTGAGTATAGTTTTTTAATTGATAAAAATTGTTTTAATACGAAAGCTGGTTATTTTTTTATTGATCATTTATTAGCATTTTAAAATGTTCTTAATATCTTGATAGTTAATGCATAAAAATGAGTTAATGAGTTTGGATAGGAGTTACAGTACCTTCAAAAAGCAAGAGAATATTAAAAGGTTTTAACATTTCATTTGCTTGAATATTCTGCCAACAGAACCAGTTGGACATAAAAGTTAAGCTGTTTAAAATAATGACGTTGAGTTTAGTAAGCAATGAGGATGTCTTATTTTTGTTTCCTGCAATTTTGCCTCATTTTAAAATGCATTTCAGTAATACTTAAGGATAATTTTTACTTTATAATCTTTGATTAGTCACTTGGCTTTTCTTACACAATATGAAGTTTTGAGGGACTTTTAAATTGGTTCTTGAAACAGGCAAGTGAATCCCAAGGTTTTATTTTCTTCAGTAATACCCCTAAAGCAGCCTTTAAATGTATTTGCGAATATATATATTTTTTTCTTATGCATGCTTGATGCATTTTCGTCCTGAGAAAAGTGTTCTCTACAGAAACTACCCGTGTGTAAAAAGAAGATTGGCTTAAAATGGCTACTGTGATGGGAACAGTGTCTTAGGGAGATGCAGCTTGGACTTGAGGTAAATTGAATACTTTACGAAATGTGGTTTAGAGTTTGCTTTTATGACATTGTAAATGGGCACATGATTGCTGTAATTGTGTATTCATTATGGTCTTCTTAATAAAATAAATAAATGTACGTTAATGAATATTATAAGGAGTGAGTGCTTTGTGTCTTTGTAAATGTATACAGTGGAAAGAACCTTTTATTTTACAGTTGACTGTCACTTAAAAGTTTACTGTGAGAAAATGGGGTATTTTTTTAAACTAATTGATAAAAGAATCATTTGATTGCACAAGTCTTTTAACATAAAAGATTTTTCTTCTTTAATACACAATTAGCTTTTTATGGGTTTACATTGTAAAATAGTCTTCCAGAAAATTAAAATACAAAACAACTTGAGATAATAAAACATGAAAGCTAATTATTTACAAAGTTATTTGAAACTTACAGTTCTAAATTGAAAGCTGTGTCACTTTTTCCTAATCCTCATAAATCTTGAAACCTCTACTTCTACAGAATATTTTTTCCTTCATAAACTTGATACAAAGTTTTCTCACTAAAATACAATTTATTCAGGCAGGATCACAACACAAATTTGCTTATAAGTTAAATATTCAGAACACAATGATTTCTATAAGGTTTTGTTTAGCAAAACTACATGAATTTCTTGGTTTTCTTCATGCTTCTCCTTTCTCATGAATCAAGAATGATATTCCTTGGTTCAAAAACTTTGAAACTACACCAATCAAATTTATGTAGTACTAAGGGAAAAAGATCCTACTTACTGATCGGTTTCAGCTTCTGTGCCAGCTAACTGCAGACTAATTTAGATGTAAAAGCTCATAAATGACCTTTGTGTCATGCAAAATAATGACGTACAGCTATGAGCTTATGGGAAGTACATATACAGCTTCTTCATGTCCTAAAAAATTCTGAATACATTTCCCAATTCTATTAGGAATATTTAATTGTCTGCTGCTGCATACCGTGGTAATAGCTATGATGACTCATTCAGAAAAGAGATTCTTTGGATGAGTTTTGTGTTTTGAAGACTTTAGGGAAAGGAATTATGAAGTCAACAGTGGCACTTCTGTTTTCCTTTTTGGCCCCGCCACAGAAAAGATGGATGTAGTAAGAAAGTTGGAGAGAGAATTTCCAAGGGGAGAAGGAAGCCTAGTAGTCGTCAGCTAAAAAAGAGAAGAAGAAGAATGATTTTTTTTTCCCTCTCTAAGGATAAAAAAATTTCAGTACAATAAAAAGTTAAAAGCCGGATTAATTCTTACTTTCAATGGTAAGAATACAGGTACTAGCTGCTGAGCCTTTACTGTTGACTGCTTTACACATATACTCCCCTCCATCTTCTGGGAAAGTTTCTGGTAAGTAAAGGCAGTAAGTTTCTCCTCTTTCAATGTATTGATAATCTTCTCCATCTTGAAGTATTTCTCCTTCAAACCACCATGTAATTTCTGGCTTGGGTTCTCCAGTTACTTTAACAGTAAATCTGACTGGCTCGCTGTCTACAACTGACATGTTTTTGAGTGACTTTTTAAACCATGGAGCTCCCGATCTTGTTTGCTCTTCATCTTCAGTAGTGGAGCCATTCAGGATGCTGCTTTCTTCTTCTTCATCCTCTCTGTTCTGTATTAAAATAAGTGCGTTCAGTTTGACATTTGTAAATTTGCAATGATTCCACAACAGTACTTGGTAGTAATGGAATTTTTAGGGTAAAGGTACAGAACATACACTTACTACAGAGTACTTTATGAAACATACTAGTGATTAAGCACCTATTAAAATACCCCTTATAAATTTGGGTTTTAAGAGCATCCTTAGTAAGCCTGGTATACCTTTTGTAGTGCTGCATCAATTTCTTTTTGTTCAAACTGCATTCGTAATAATTTTTGTTGTTCTATTCTTCTCTGCTCTTCCTCTTCTCTTGCCTTAGCCATTTGTTCAAATCTAGCTTTCATATTCACTTTATGAGTAAATGGAGCCTCACTTCTTTTTGCAGGCTTTACATCAACATCTTCTTCCTTCAGGAAAGTGGGCCAAGAAAGTAACAGTTGCTTGCTTTCTAAAAACCAAGACCTAAATAAAGTTTTAATAGTCATGTGGTTTATAGGAGCAACGTATATTTGGTATGAACATTCATACCATAACATAGTGTAAGCATCATGTCATTGGCAGAAAAACTGAAGGTAACTATATGGAGACTAAACATGAAGTTGTTGGTAGTTTAAATTGAAGCCACAGTGTGAGTGTAAGAACAGGCCAATTATGGTGGCAACAGATGAGGTGAACAATTTAATAAGACTTCTAAAGTACTATGATTTCTAAACCAGTTAAATAAGGGTTAGTCTGTGAAAAAAAAACTTCAAAGCACTGTAAGGAAATTGCTTCAGGGTAGCATCTCCAATTAAATATGAGAAGTTGATAATCTTGATTTATGGAATATAACAGTGAGGTGCTGCACCTAATGAAGTAGAAGGTAAAAGTTGGAAAACTTGGGGGTGGTTTACCAAATTAAATAGGAAAATCCTAAAAGCGCAAAAATTAAGGTAAAATGGAGTAAACAGACTAACCTATCACCTGAAAGTAATTGACATATACAACAAAGGTTTTTCTGATATATAAGAACTAGCTTTGGTATCAAACTAATTCAACCTCTGAATCTAATAACTTGTAGATTTTAGCATAAACATTTAAGTAAAAATTTACCACTGTCCATTTAGCTCTCAAACCTGCTTTTAGGAGATGGGAATCTTGAATAGGTAACAAAAAAAAATCTCAACACCCAGTGTTTTCTTTACCATCTTTCTGAGCCCCTGAAAGCGAGTCAGAAAAGTACTAAAGGAGTTGTGTTGAGTGAGTATTGTTTGGTACATTAAAAGGCACTGAAATACTAATTATGGTAGATGGTGTATCTTCCTTGAAATGTGAAAATTTTCATTTTTAATTCTGAATATAATTTTAGCTATTTTATAGTCAGTTAACACAAAGCTTGTCTAGCCTATATTTCAGATATTTATCCAAAACAATTTGTGGTAGCATCTGCTTTCCCTAGTAATGTTGGTATAATATTCAGTGCCTAAGTTATCACCTGCTCAAAAGCAACCTTTACCCATTGAGTTGAAGTTAGGTCTCCTATTTTACTCTCTCAGCTCTTCCTTGATGGCTGTTTAGTAGTTTATCCAAGTTAAACCAATAGTCATTGAAACACTAAAGTAGGAAGGACCTAAGTCATTTGTCTTCTGCATTTGTCTGCTGCTCAAAGATCATGACATCAGAATTCCAGTGATTCTTACACTGATTTATTGCTGTGACCTTCAGCAGATCATATGGGCTTTATAAGCGTCATCTATATATAGGAATAGTGGACATGCCTTTTGTACTAAAGTCATTCTGAAACTGGGAAATCTCAAAAGCTCTTAAAACCTTCATGTTCTGTGTAGTTTCCATATCATATACACCAAGGGCTAGTTTTAAGTACTGAAAATTCAGTCAATGTTATTCCAGTTGAATTGTTACTATGCCATAGTTAGGTTAAGTGTAAAAAAATAATATACCTCGTGGAAGTTTTCTGCTTCTCGCTCCTTAATTTCAAGGTCAATTGCTCTCCTCCTTGCTCTTTCTTCTTCTATCTTTCTCTGTATTTCTTTTTCCGATAGCTGTCCAATTTTTTCAAACTTGCTCTTTAGATTTTTAGCTTGAATAGAACCACTCCTTTTTAATTTAATTAGTTCTTCATACTCTTTGCTCAGTCCGAAAGTTTCATTTTCCTCCTCTTCCTTCAAAATTAAATTTTTTAAAATGTTGAATGTCAACAAATTACAGTAAACCTGCTTATTCATGGATGAAATGTTCCAAAACACCCAAAGACATTTCTAAGTCATGTAGTGGAAGTTCCTCCCTACCCCACCACCCACCCCCATATTTTTCTTTCAGTATTGCTGTGGGGAAATGAAAGTCCATGAGACATCTCCAATTGACCACCAAAAAATTGGAAGTGGTAGAATACCATAGTTGAGTTTAAAAAAAAAAAAAAAAAATCTTGAGCTGAAGAGCACAGGGACAGCGCCCAAGCCCAGAGTTCAAGCTCCACGACCAACCAAAAAAAATAAAATCTCAGAGACAGTGCCCAGGGCCTGTGCTTTCCCCGCCCCCCCCCCCATTATTATTATTTTTTTACTTAAAGCTCATTACAGTTTCTTTGGCATATCCAAATGGTCAGCATCACTACTATGGTTCATTGGGCCCAATAGTAAATAAAAATTGCATTGCTTGACAATCACCACTCTCGTGACACTTCAATAACAGAATAAGTACTAAGTGACTAATGTAATGAGCAGATAGTGTAAAGAGATGGCTGCTTTCAAATGATAAAACAGTGGAAATATCGGACCTTCATTTAATACTGATACTTTCTCAAGTAAGTATGGCTAAACTTTCCTATTCCATAAGACTTACTAAAACTAAATTTGACATGGCAAGATTAATTTTTACTAGGGTATTCTGCAGGAAATTGTTGATACGGAAAAGTAAAGCAAATTGGGCAACAACAAAAAACTTGGGCATTGGTGCTGTGTAGTTTGCCTAGTTGTTTAGATGTGATTTTCTTCATCTTTAAATAGAGCCCAATTATCTCCAAAATTTATCCTAACTTTGATTTTATAGTGGTTATAAGGTTAGATACCATTCATTGCTCTAGTAAATATATATTTCATCAGTGATGAAAGGGAGCCAGTCAAAATTGAACTTTTTTTTTTTGCAGTAAAGGGGGTGGGGGATGGGTCGGTCGTGGGGCTTGAACTCTGGGCCTGAGTACTGTCCCACAACTCAAGGCTAGCACTCTACCACTTGAGCCATAGCATCACTTCTGGGTTTGGGGTGGTTTATTGGAGATTAAGAGTCTCACAGACTTTACTGCTTGGATTGGCTTTGAGCCATGATCCTCAGATCTCAGCCTCCTGGGTAGCTAGGATTACAGGCATGAGACACCAGCACCTGGCTCCAATTCTTTATAACTATTTCTCATTCAGATTTGTTTCCCCAGACTTTACATCACCTCTTTCCGCAGCACCTACCAGGCAGCCAGGGCTTAAGCTGTTCTTCCAAGGCGTAGTAGGCTTTTATATGCTATAATAAACCCTAATCCTGTAATATAAAGTAATACATATCTCAGGCAGGGTGCTGCATTGCTTGGAAACCTCCAGACATCGTAGGGTATTTCCTAGCATGAAATGTCTTAACAGTTAAACACTATTATATATTCACTATACAGCTCAATAATATGAACATTGAACTTTATAAGTGGGTGGGGCCTGGAAGAAGAGGCTAAACCTTGTAATCATTTCCTCTAGTATATTCATCCTATGTATTCATTCATATATTTGTATTCTCATAACCAGCTAGGCAATTTGCTTAGCCACAACCAGGACAAAGAAGTAAAACAGCCTACTGCCCCAACATACGACAGCTTCCAAGAGACTACAACCCCTATGTAAAGATTAGGTTCATGGGTCAAGATTCATACATAGGCTGGACGCTGGTGGCTCACGCCTGTAATCCTAGCTACTCAGGAGGCTGAGATCTGAGGATCGCGGTTCAAAGCCAGCCTGGGCAGGAGAGACCATGAGACTCCTATCTCCAATAAACCACCAGAAAACCGGAAGTGGCGCTGTAGTTCAAATTGTAGAGCACTCACCTTGAGCTGAAGAGCTGAGGGACAGTGCCCAGGCCCAGAGTTCAAGCCCCACGACCAACAAAAAAAAAAAAGATTCATGCATAGTCGGCCCAGAAAGTCATCTGCCAAACATGCCATGGTACTGCCAGTTTAAGGCTGGAACAGTTATTTCCCCATGTTATGAAGCTAGGTGCAGGACCCTGACCCTATTCCTGTGTACAGTCTGGAACTAGCCAAGATGCCAATCAGTAATCAAGTGTTTCCCCTTCGTTGCTACCCATGAAATTGGGCCACACAGACAAGAAAGATGCTACATGGGACCTTTAGTAGAATCTTAGGAAAGAATGCTGAGATCTCATTCCATTCTGGAGAAGATGTGGCTCAGCTAAGGATCCGTTGCCCTAGCCTTCCATCATACATCTAGCTTCTACTGAGGACATAACAGGTAGGATGAAGATGTTCACCTAAGAGCATCAGAATGTATCTTGCAGGATCCTTTTGATCACAGGGTCCAGTGAGTGACCAAATTGCTTGCTTTATGTAGTCAGAGCATGTATATTTGTTTTAACTAAGATACTTTAATATCAAAATTCCATCTTAGAATCAGTAAAATAAAATTCAAATTTTGCTCATGAGGCTAGCAGGTATGGCTCAATAGGTTAGTATGTGCTTAGTATGCATGAGGCCCAGTGCCAAAATAAAGCCCCAAAGAACCAATTAAGCACCTTTCCAACCTTACAATATATTCTCATCCATGGTATTCCTGCAGTTACATTTTGATTATCAGTGTGGATGTGGTAGTTCAGGCCTGAATCAGAGCTACTTGGGAGGCAGAGGAGGATCCAGAGTTTGAGGCCAGCTTAGCATAAGTAATGAATGCCTGTCTCAATAAAAACCAAAAGACGGGGCTGGGAAGGTGGGTCAGTGGTAGAGTGCTTGCCTTGCACGCATGAGGCCCTGGGTTCGATTCCCCAGCACCACATAAGCAAAAAGAAAAAAGCCTGAAGTGGCTCTGTGGCTCAAGTGGTAGAGCGCTAGCCTTGAGCTGAAGAGCTGAGGGACAGCGCCCAGGCCCAGAGTTGAGGTCCCACGACCGGACCCAAAAACAAACAAAAAGGGTAGGGGTGGTGTTCAAGTGGTAGAGCATTCACTTTGTTCAATATCCTAGTCCAACCCCCAGTTCTGGAAAATAATATAAATGGGCAAATTAGGTACAGTACTCAGAACAAGAGTTTACAATCACTCTTGTTAATTGTTAATAAATCCAAAGAAATTTGAGGTGTCTAGGAAAATACTTTGAGAATTAAACTAATATGCCAGTCACTTGCAAACTTATGTACAATTTTGAAACTAACAAGGAAGGAGTAAAGTTTGGTATGAAGTGCACATATATGTGGCCTGCACTAAGTAGTTGTTTCTCACAAAAGTAGGTTGAGTAGCTTTTATGTGAGTAGTACTACTTTTGAAGTTACTCTAAAGAAATGTAAGTAAAATACTTAAGTATTTATGGTTAATAAATAGGTATGTCTTCAAACCTTACCTCTCCCATTTCTTGTCTCAGCTGTTCAAATTCCTGTTTCTCTATTTCTAGTTTATGCTTCCGTTCCTCCTCTGTTCGTCGTTTTTCTTCTTCCATTTTTTGTTTTAATAATTCTTCAAAATTAATTTCCAGTTTCCCCGGTGTAAGTGATTCTTGAGAAATGGTTTGATACAACTCTGGGAAGTCATCATCTACTACCTATTAAGTGATAACAGTCCTATCATTGTTTTTGGCCAGGATTATACGAATTAAAAAGGGAATCTTTTGTGTAATAACTGAGAATACATGAATAGAAAGGTTTCAGGTCACTTTAGAGTAGGATAATTGTGATTAAATGACTCATTTAATACACACTGGATAGGATTTAAATTTAAAGAATAACAGACTGAAGGAGAAGCATCTTAGAAAGGAGAGAAGAGAAAGGAGGGGGGAAAAGTGGGGAAAAAATTGCCTGCCTTCCCACAGAAGACAATACTCAAGGTTGTATGCCAGACATGCCAATTTACTCAGAATCTCCTCTACATGAAACATAGTTTCAACTGACTGGTGTTACTCATTGGATACTTTAAAACCTATTTGCAGCTGGGCTGGGGTGGCTCACACCTGTAATCCTTGCTACTTAGGAAGCTGAGTCTTACCATGCTTCTCCGTGCTTCAGCAAATGCCTTCTTTTCTTCCTCTATCCTCCTCCTGGCTTCTTCTTCTGCTTTTCTTTTTTCATCTTCTCTCCTTTGCCTTTCTAGTTCCTCAAAACTAAGTTTGAGTTTGCCAGGGCGGTACTCTTTAAAAATATTTCCTGTGTCTTGGTTTTCCTCCTCTTCATTTACCTTATTGGTCAAAAAAACAATTGAGTAGTAAAACTTGGGATTCATTAAAATAGGCACAGACTAGCTAGCCATTTCATAAAATCCAAATCCTCTTCCTTTTAGATGGCTCATGTTATAAATACCTCAATTGGGGTAAGTTCCAAATAAAGATGTACTCAAATAAAACTTCTCAGTACAGTTTTCAAATAAATAAGGTAGCATATTTTTAAAATGTATTTGCCATACTGAACAATAAGTCTTCCAGTACAAACTGTGTGTACTTAAATTAGGCTTAAGTATATTAAGTATATTTAGAGTCCTTTCATGGATTTTTTTAAGCTATAAGCTGTGGTACTTTCTCTTAACTAAATAAAAGATCGTCTACAACTATTTTATATAAAATTCAAGCTTCATGATTCATTGTTAATTCAAATATTAATTGAAATGTATTATTTAACAATATTAAGCTGACCACACATAATATATAAAATACATAGTATTCATTTATTTACCAAAAGTAATATTTTAAATAGATGTTTAGAAATTAAAATTTTGTGATATATAATCTTTATAATATCATTAATGAGATCTAACCAATAAAATTGTGATGATTTATAAAAGACATGTCCCATTTTCTAAATTCATTTTAAATTCAAGGCCTTTTGTTTGCTCAGTTGGCTGGCACTCCTTTATCACTTGACTTATATCTCCAACTTTGCATTTTGCTCATTATTTTGGAAATGTAGTCTTGCAGATTTTCTGCCAGGCTTGCTTTGATCCTTGATTCTCCATATCTCAGCCCTCCTGAGTGGTTAGGATTACAAGTGCAAACCACCAACTCGTGGTTTTCATTTTAAAAAATATTTTTAATGTGCCAGCCCTTGGGGCTTGACTTCAGGGGTTGGACACTGCCCTTGGGCTTTTTTGCTCTCAAGATTAGCTACCACTTAAGCCACAGTTCCACTTCCAGCTTTTTGGTGGTTAATTGGAGATAAGAGTCTCATGGACTGCTCAGGCTGGCTTTAAACCACAGTCCTCAGATCTGAGTCTCCTAAGTAGCTAGGATTATAGGTGTGAGCCATCAGCACCTAGCTTTATTGATAATTTTAAATACTATAATAATAGTTAACACTCATAGAGTATGCACCCACACATATATACACCAAATGATATTTTAACTGCTTTAATATTTTCAAATTGCTCAGTGCCAATGGCTCACACCTGTAATCCTTAGTTACTCAGGAGGCAGAGATGGAGGTTTGAAGCTCATGCAGGGAAGTCTAAGGCACTCTTTCCTTCAATTAACCACTGGAAAAAGCCAAAAATGGAGTTGGCAAAAAAGCTAAAGGAGGGTGCCCAGGCTGTGAGTTCAAATCCTAGTATCAGCATACATACACTAATAATAATATGCTCAAATACTTGAAAAACTGCACTGATGTCAATGTATACCAAAAAGACTAAAATGCCCTTTAAGGGGCTGGGAATGTGGCTTAGTGGTAGAGTGCTTGCTTAGTATGCATGAAGCCCTGGGTTCGATTCCTCAGTATCACATAAGCAGAAAAAGCCAGAAGTGGCACTGTGGCTCAAGTGGCAGAGTGCTGGCCTTCAGCAAAAGAAGTTCAGGGATAGTTTCTAGGCCCTGAGTTCAAGCCCCAGGACTGGCAAAAAAAAAGCCTTTCAATGATGCCATTAAGTGCATTGTTGTCATTGTTGAACTAATAGATGAAGAGAAAAATAGGTTTGTTGCGTAACTATTTTTGCATCTATCCATATTAATGACAAAAATGTAAACCTTATTCTATACAAACGTTCTACATAGGAAATTTCAAAAAAAAATTTGGGGGGGGGCATGGGTCATAGGGCTTAAACTCAGGGACTGACACTGTCTCTGAGGAACTTTTGCTCAAAGCTAACACTACCACTTAGAGCCACAGCTCCACTACAAGTTTTTGAGTAGGACATAAAAGAGTCTCACAGACTTTTCTGCCTGGGCTGGCTTCAAATTGCAATCCTCAAATCTCAGCCTCCTAAGTAGCTAGGATTACAGGCATTATCCACAGGCTCCTGGCCTTTATTTTAATAAACCATATCCACAACTAGCTATCATTCTTACTATAAAATACAATGTTTAAAGCTAGACATATATACCATTTGCCTCCTTGCTTCTTCAAAAGCACGCCTCTCGGCTTCTAAACGTTGTCTTGCTTCCTCTTCAGCTTGCTTCTTTCGGTTTTCTTGTCTTTGTCGCTCCAATTCTTCAAAAGTTAGTTTCAGTTTTCCAGGAAAATGTGTTTCCTTTTTGGCTTCATTTTCCAGTTCATCATCCTAAGCAAAAATGATGAAAGCAAACCTCTTTGTTTTAAAGGAAATCGCTTAACATGCTACTAAATTAGTTAGGTTGATTCTTTTTTTTTTTTTTTTTTGCTGGTCGTGGGGCCTTAACCCTGGGTCTGGGCGCTGTCCCTCAGCTCTTCAGCTCAAGGCTAGCGCTCTACCACTTGAGCCACAGCGCCACTTCCAACCTTTTCTGCTTATGTGGTGCTGAGGAATCGAACCCAGGGCCTCATGCATGCAAGGCAAGCACTCTACCACTGAGCCACCTTCCCAGCCCATAGGTTGATTCTTTAAAACCAAAAAACAATTACCATGACCAATGAAAGACACTTTGCCTCCTTGAGAGTTCGCTGTTGCTGTTCACATTTTACTCCTTGTTCTTTCTCTACATCCTCAAAATTCTTCTTTATTTTTCCAGATGTCTTATATGATTTGACAGGCACTACTGTTATAAGCAGTGAATCATCTCCTTCCTATTTATAAGACAGATAATTAGTCTACATCTTCTTGGCTGTGCTCTGATGGTTCTCACTTGTCATCCTAACTATTCAGGAGGCAAGATGTGAGAATCACAGTTCAAAGCCACACTGGGTAGGAAAGTCCATGAAACACTTATCTCTAATTAACCACCAAAAAGACAGAAATAGGGGCTTAACTAAAGTAATAAATAGCATAAGCTTTGAGCCAAAAATCTCAGACAGTACCCAGGTCCAGAGCTCGAGCATCAGGTCTAGCACACACACAGACACCACCACCACCACCACCACCACCACTACCAACAACAACAACAAAAGAAAAAGAAGGGAAAAAAAACCCAGTATATATCTTCTTAATAAAAATTTTAGGTCTTAAAGAACTTTACCTCCATAATTGGTGAGTTTCATTACATTGCTGTCAATGATTTTATGAAAAACAAAACATTATTACTAATTACATATCTCTAAAGTTTGCTGTTAATTTAATAAATTCAATAAAAGTAGTTAATTTCACTGAAGTCCAAATGTTGACAAAGTTCAAGAAGCATTCTGTTTCTGGGATGATGAAATCCTTATATCCCTGCTCAGATAAAAAAAAAACTGTGGCAACCATTGTGTGAATTTAGCTCTCTATGCACAATAGGTAATGTATATGTGAGTGTACTCCAAATCAATCTGATGGTGGATTCTTAAACATAAAATCAATGTTTCTTCTTATGATCTTTTTTCCCCCACAGAAGTTTATAAACAATACAACTAGCATTTAATAAGAAAAACCAAATAATATCCAAGCAATTAATTCAACATTTATAGTACAGATAAAATATTTAAGATGTATTTTAATTAATTTCATGAGTTATACAATATAATCTTTTGTTGCCTCTTAACTTTTTTTTCAAAATAAAAAGAATTATAAAGCATAACCCATTCCTCCCCTTCAAAAATTCCAGTTTATGTGGCTATATAAGTTTTAAGCACACCATCAAATTGTTTGATTTTTAAATTGGTTAGATAAGATGGGTTGAGTAGCATTTCCTCATGTTAATACACACTGCATTCAACACTGGTGTATGAAAACACAAACTCTCAGGAACTCTGAAGAAAGAAGACAGATGACAAAACAGAAGCTGCCACTTACAAATGTTAGTTTTCAATGGTCTCAATTATTAGTTCAAGAAATAAGAGGTGGTCTTGGAAGAGTATCTCAAACTGAGAACTAATGATACTTGTATGGAAGCAAAAACATACTTTTCCTTAAAACACTAGGTCATAGTGTTTGAAAGTGCAGAAGTATGATTTTGCTTTTGCAAAAGAGTTCTTGCTATCTTTATAATAAGACAGTAAAATAAAATCCCTTTTAATTTTTCTCAGAATAGAAGATGATTTGTGAATCAGATCATTTTAGGTGAATATTTCATTAAAGGAAATATCAGTTTACCTCTGGTGCTGATTCAGTTTCCGTATTGTTTATGTCCTCAATCTATTGAATGAGAATTTCATGTCATTACGTTACATTGTATTTCTGCTTGTTCCTTTTAAACATACAACTGAAAGAAACTGAGTGTGACTTCTAGTAAGTTTTCAAATATATGTTTTGAAATATTTTCTATTTTTCCAAGTTAGCTAAATGTCCTCACAAATGGAGATTTAGCCTTACTGGTTTTTGCATTTTGATACCAACATCAATATCCAGTGGACAGCATTTTCAGAAAAAAATTTCCTTTGTAAATTTGCATATTGAATAATGGATCAAATACTTTTGACTTGGCTATTCGTTTACAATAAGCAATTATTTTAATTAGCCACTTGAATTAAAATACATAGAAATATTTCTCTATTCTGTGTCCCACCCAAGGAAAACATCATTACCAGTCAAATAATTTTCATGATTTCAGTTTACAACATGAGTATATGATAAAAAGAACATAAATCTGGTAAAACACATAGGCTAATTTAGAAGGAAAATTTATTTTGGAAACCTTGGTTTTCTTCATATTTTGACCAACTCTGTGTTGAAAAGGTCCTATAATCCCAACTACTCAGGAGACAGAGATTGGGAAGATTGATGATTAAGGACAACTCGGGAAAAAATTGGCATTACCTCATCTCAACCAATGAGCTGAATTTGGTGTTCCCAGCTATGCAGAAAGCATAGGTAAGAGGATTACAGTTCCAGGCATGCCCCTGCATAAAAACGAAACCTTATCTAAAAATTAACCTAAAAAAGAAAAAAGGGCTGGAGGCCAGGCTCAGAACGCTTGCCCTTAACAAGGGCAAGTCTGAAAGTTACTGGGGTAATACCAAAACAAAACAAAAATAGCCAGAGCTCAATTTGGCCATTATTGTTATTAGATTTGCATAAAGAATACTTAGCAAACTGAAAATGGTGGTGATTTGAATAATGAAGGAAACATATCTGAGGAAAGTAACAGCCATTAGAAAGTAAAAATTCAGAGCTGTAATTCTTGCTAATGAGGAGGATGAGATACAAAGAATCATGATTTGGAGCTAGCTAAGCAAAGAAAGAAAAAATCCTTGAGATTCGATCTCAAAATAATCAGGGAAAAAAAATGAGTCAAACTGAGCTGGAGATGTAGCAGTGTTAGCTCTCAAGACAATTGATCCCATAGGCTCTGAGTTCAAACCTTGAGTGGGGGTTGGGGAAGGAGTAAAACTATAGGACTGGTGGTGTAACTGGGTGATGAAGCAATGACCTTGCCCAACACTACTAGAAAAAAAAAATCAGGAGGGGGATGGGGGGGAGATGGGAGGGCAGGGATAGTAAGGGGAAACAAAGGAGGAGGCAACAGTGCTTGATAAGAACTGTACCATTACCTTGCTCATGTAATTGTAACCCCTCTGTACGGTATTTTCACAATAAAAAACATTAATAATAAAAATTCAGATTATTGTTTTAATTTTATTTGTTAAATCAGCGCAAGTTTGCAAGTAGTTAACAAACTACTCATGCAACTAAACAGAACTTGGATACACTCTGGCTCATATTAGAAACTGGATAAGTGTCTCACCTAACTTTTTTTCTCTATTTGACAATAAGGAAATAATACATTTTTACTCAGACACCCAATTGCCTGAAAATTAAAATTATTCTAAAAAATAGTTTATGATTAAAAGTCTACTTTGATATTGGAACATTTATTTTTAGTAATTCCAATTATTTTAAAATAATTTTATTCAGAATAATTTGTACACTAGAAAATTATTCAGAATACTTCATCACAGAAGTTCTTGTTACACTGATTTGCTATGTAAATTGTAAAGGCTTTGTTGAATTATGCCTCATGGTAAGAGCAATTTTAACAGATCTATAATAAAACAATTACAAAATAATTTATCTTCAAAAGAATACTGGCAACCTCTTAATTTACATTAATTTCTCAACAAGAAGTTCCAGAAAATATGGTGAGAAATAAGATAACAGGAGTATAGGAAAACACTAATCTTCATTCCAGTTTTCTTTATCATGTTATTACAACCTTTCCAGATTTTTGCAGTTCCCGGTTAAATGATAAAATATATTTGGAGGTGCTTTGGATTTTGAATTTTGTTTTTCTGTTCTTGTTTTCTATTTTTTGCCTTGCTCATTGTAAATTATTGCCAAAATAGCCGGGCCACTGTCTCACACCTATAATTCTAAGTACCTGAGAGGCTGAAACACAAAGTATCTCAATTCAAAGTCAGCCTAGGCAGAAAAATCGGAGAGACTCCAGTTCTAATTAATCAGCAACAAAGCTGAGCTGGAGCAGCCCAGTGGTAGAGTGCCACCGTGAACAAGAAAACTGCATGAGAACACAAGACCCCAGTACTGGCAAAAAATTAAAATCAATAAATAAAACCATTACCAAAATAACAAAAGATAGAATTATATTTTGTTTATCAACAAATGCTGAGAAAGAATAATTTGTGGGCTGGGAAGGTGGCTCAGTGGTATAGTGCATGCCTTGCAAGCATGAGGCCCTGGGTTCGATTCCTCAGCACCACATAAACAGAAAAAGCCCGGAAGTGGCGTTGTGGCTCCAGTGGTAGAGCACTAGCCAAGGCTGAAGAGCTGAAGAGCTGAGGGACAGTGCCCAGACCAGAGTTCAGGCCCCATGACCAGCAAAAAAACCAAAAAACAAAAAAAGAATAATTTGTGCAAAGGATCCTGAGACCCTTTGGATCAATATCTTCACAGAGAAACAGGTGATCAGATGTTCAAGTATAGTATAGACTTTCAGAATCTCCTACTATGGAGTTGCTTCCCAACTATTTTTTTTCCTTTATAGAAAACCAACTTCCTTTTTTTTTCCCTTCAAAATCTCCTCCTTACAATAGCTTCTCTTTTTAAATGGATGATGGATGGTTTTTAATTTTGCTTGTCAGAGTATCCTTAAACATAGCCAGATAATAGCATATCAATCTTTTTTCTCAAAATTTTGTTGATCTTTAATTTTAACATCTAATACACCAAATATACCCACTTGTAATTCATGGTAACAGCTTAGAATTTTATTTTTTTTTTCCAGGGCTGAGGACCAAACCCAGGGCCTGGCACGTGCCAGGCGGGCGCCCTTCTGCTGAGCTAAACCCCCAGCCCCACAACTTAGAATTTTAGAACTGGTAATTATCTTGGTGGTCACTACCCTCACTCCAACTGAGGAAATCTTTACCTATCATTCTTATAGATGAGTTTGTATAAGTGGACTTTGCAAACATTAAGACTCTTCTTGAGGGGCTGGGAACGTGGCTCAGTGGTAGAGCGCTTGCCTTGCATGCGTGAGGCCCTGGGTTCAATTCCTCAGCACCACATAAGCAAAAAGAAAAAAGCCGGAAGTGGCGCTGTGGCTCAAGTGGTAGAGCACTAGCTTTGAGCTGAAGAGCTGAAGGACAGCGCCCAGGCCCAGAGTTCAGGCCCCACGACCGGACCCAAAAGAAAAAAAAAGACTCTTCTTGACTAGTTATGCCATCCTTCCCTCCTGCTACTCCAAGATACATTAGATCATATTAAATTTAAGTAGAAATGTACCTCAATTTTAAAATTAGGCTTTAGACTTTACAAGCCAGGTCCAGTGGCTCATGTCTGTAATCCCAGCTATTTGGGAGGTAGAGTTGAGAAGGAAGCAGTTGAGGCCAGCCTGGACAAAGAGTGAGAAGCTATCTGAATCAATAAACCAGATGTGTGTCAAATGTCTCTGATTCTAGCTGCATTGGAGGCTATCGGTTGGAGGATCACCATTTAAGATCCTACCTGAAATAAATGACTAAAGCAAAAAAAAAAAAAAGAAGTCTGGGATATGACTATAATGTAAAAGCACCTGCCTAGCAAACATGAGGCCCCGAGTTCAAAGCCCAGTACCAACAAAAAGAAATTCAATTTTACATATTTACAAAATTAAATTGCTATTAATACTTGGTTCTATTTACATTTCCTTAATAGGGCAAAAGCTGATTAACCAAGATTTGGTGGCACTTTTATAGGCAGAAAGTGTTTGGAGTTATTAAAACGGCTCCTTTTCATACTGTTTTATTTTCATCTATCTCTGAGAAGCCTATGACTTCATGTTCAAGCTCATTTCTTCAACACACACAGCTTTTTCTTTCAGAAATCACTGCCTATAGACTGCATTCTTAAAAGTCTAGAAAATAATCAGTGCTGGGAAATAGGGTAGAAGACTGTATATACACTTTGTTTTATTTTACCCTCTTATTTGATCATTTTTAATATATCACTAATATATATGTTAATATGATGTAATAGCTATATAATATCTAATGTATAATAAATATCACAATATAATTCTATGCGTTTCACAGTTTCACTGCAAAATGAATGGTCATCTTTTTTTTGGGGGGGTCCAGTCATGGGGCCTGAACTCTGGACCTAAGCACTGTCCCTCAGCTCTTCAGCTCAAGGCTAGCACTCTACCACTTGAGCCCCAGCGCCACTTCTGGCTTTTTTCTTTTTGCTTATGTGGTGCTGAGGAATCGAACCCAGAGCCTCAGGCATGCAAGGCAAGCGCTCTACCACTGAGCCACCTTCCCAGCCCCTGAATGGTCATCTTTACACACTATAAGGGCAGTAGCAGAGCATGTGAGCTCCTCCCTCTAGCTACCATTAAGGCATACCAGACACGCACGCATCAGCACTTCCTTCACACAAGTGTCTATTTTGCAAAGCCAGAGCTAACAAATTTCCTTGGCATGCAAGTATGGCTTATACATTGTTTTCATGATTACTTTTCTGTTTAGAAGGTAGTAGACACTGAAGGGAGCCTAGAAATTGACGTAAGGCACTTAAAGTATTGTTTTAAAAGAACAGTATTAGAAAGTAGTACAGCCAATCTACATTAGTATAAATCACATATATAAAAATAAATATAAAATGTCTAATAATTTCTTGCTCAAAAAATTAGGGTTTAATAGTGAAATTTTGCCTATCATTTGTGGCACACTTTTATTTGGTATGAGACTTAAAATGCATAAAAATATCAGCACATACCTAACACATAATATACTCCTTATTGTACAGGATAAACATTATTCAACTGACTAGTATATGTTTGACACTGATTGCATTTATTTCACCTAATATTGTAGATATTAAAGTGTGCTGGGACATATGTACCTTTAAATGAACATAATAAAGAGCATTCACCAATGCTCAAACAACCACGTGTAGTGATGTCCTTAAGAATTAAAAGCCTATGGGCTGGGAAGGTAGCTCAGTGGTAGAGCACTTGCCTTGCATGCCTGAGGCCCTAGGTTTGATTCCTCAGCACCCCATAAGCAAAAAGAAAAAAGCCGGGAGTGGCGCTGTGGCTCAAGTGGTAGAGTGCTAGCCTTGAGCTGAAGAGCTGAGGACAGCGCCCAGGCCCAGAGTTCAGGCCCCACAACTAGACCAAAAAAAAAAAAAAAAAAAAAAGAATTAAGAGCCTAGCCGGGCGTCAGTGGCTCACATCTGTAATCCTAGCTACTCAGGAGGCTTAGAGCTGAGAGTCATGGTTCAAAGCAGGAAAATCCATGGGACTCTTATCTCCAATTAACCACCAGAAAACCAGAAGTGATGTTGTAGCTCAAGTGGTAGAGTGGTCTCCTTGAGCTGAAGAGCTGAGGGACAGTGCCCAGGCCCAGAGTTCAAGCCCCACGAACAACAACAACAACAACAAAGTATTACAGTTAAAATGCCAGCATTTTGTTTAGCACTTACACATAGTTATTGTGTAACATCTTTGTAAAATCCTCAAATAGGTTAAGAAAATAATAAATGTGGACAGAATAAGAATGATGTAACAAAAGTCACCTCAGTATTTTGTTCTAAAATAAGTACATTCTGCCTGATGCTTCTGGATATCTGATACTTCATATTTTCTCTTAGGAGTTGAGATTGTTTTCAGGTTAGCTATAATTGATATATCTGTGTTAAATTAGAATATTTTAATTAGACAACATACTGATTAGTTTTTGTTTGTACAATTAGTTTCAGAAGCACTACTGACTTCATATTCAGTGGTTACCTGCTCAGCCCTTTTTGCTAATTCACGCTGTATTTTCCTCTTTTCTAACATATCCTGCTCGATTCTGCGTTTTCGTTCCTCCTCTGTTCTCTTCCTTTCTTCCTCTTGTCTTTGCTTCTCCATTTCAGCAAATTTACCTTTAACAGTGCCTAAGAATACATTTAAGAAAAAATTTGATACTTTACAATGTTCTTTTCTTTTACAATTTCATCTATAATTTGCCCCTCCTGTTTCTTACCTGTTAGCTTTGGGACATAAGCCTTTTCTGATTTAGAAGAAACCTCCTCCTCCTCATCAGAAGCAAGCAATTCTTTAATCTAGACAGTTAAATAATTTGATGTGAATACATGTCCCAAAATTGAACTCAGTTATATTTCAAAATCTACAGACCACAAAAGGACCCTCTGTTTAGTACTTTTCCTATGTAAACTATAGGAAGGAATTACAGTTCATAGATTGCTTAGCTATGATAACGTTTTTTTGGGTGGTTGCTTTTTTTTGTCAGTTGTGGGGCTTGAACTCAGGGCCTAGGTTCTGTAGCTGAGCTTTTAGGCCCAAGGCTAGTGCTCTGCCACTTTAAGACACAGCTCTACTTCTGGTTTTCTGGTGGCTAATTGGAGATAAGAGTTTCAGGGACTTTCCTGCCTGAGCTGGCTTTGAACCACAATTCTCAGATCTCAGCCTTCTGAGTAGCTAGGATTATAAGCGTGAGCCGCTGGTACCTGGCCCTATGATAAAGTTTAAGTTAGAAGTTAGGCATAGACAAAAGACCAACTACAATAATTATAAAATGAGGCAAAACAATTCAACTTAATACTTCTAAACCTACAGGTAATGAAACAGTGGACAGTAAAACTGAAAAGAGAAGACTCTTGTCTATGCAACATTCAAATTAGCTTAACAATACAAAAAGGTATTTAGGTATAGTTTACATAAAATGTTACCGTGAATAACAAATTAAATGACAAAGATGAAAACAAACATATACAAAAGAATAAAATAAAATATAATAACCTCCTGCTTTCTCCTGTTCCATTCTCTCTCTCTAATATACTGTTCTTTTCTTCTTTGCTTTTCGTCTCTAGATCGCCTTTGATTTCTTTCTTCCCTGGCTCTCTGCATGGCTTCAAACTTATCCTTTACATCACCCTTGCCAAGTTTGGGCACATACGATTTGGGGACAGGTTTAGATGAAGAAAGCAGAATCTTCAGTAGAAGAAAACAAAGAGAAGAAAGTGAAAAAAGAAAAAAGACAGGTAGAAATTAGGCAAAGATAAGAAAGAATAAGCAATACTAGAAATACTGATTGAAACAGAAAATAGAAATGAATTTGAAATTTTTGACTATCACAAACCAGCTAGATACTCTGTAAAATCTACATTGAAAAATGAAATTCTAGAAACCATGAGCAGAAATGTTACTGATATGAAATTCTTCTTTAGAAATCTCCTTTTGTGTCTAGCAGGCCACTGAAGCTGAACATCAATAAAAGATGAGCACCAAATCCTGAAACCTAAAAAGAGCCTATGTTTTATTGTCCTGTTTCATCATTAAAGATTCAGATTTTACATCACTGCTTAAAAGTTATTCAGATTAAGCTCAGTCAATCAGATGAAGCTGAAGAAAAAATTCAAGTGTTTAGACTTTGTAGTTTATAACCAAAATCACAGATTGCATTTTTGCTGTTTTTGTTATATCTAATACAAGCAAGACTGAAGGCCAGTGCTTTATTCCCATTTGTGGCTGCGGTGTGTCAGTGTCCGCAGGTGGACACTAAAAGAAAGTGTTTTAGAACACAAAACTCTTAATCATAATGATAATGACAAATATTGTAGTCAATCTGTGGCACACCAGGTTGAATTTTTAAATCTGTGTCATTGACTAAGGGGTATGTGTGTGTCTATGTTGGTGTCTGTGTCTGTGTCTGTGTGTCTGTGTATGTGCATATGTGCTGGTCCTGGGGCTTGAAGTCAGGACATGGACACTCTTCTTTTGCTCAAGGTTAGCACTTTACCACTTGAGCCACAGCTCTACTTCCAGCATTTGTGCGGGTGAATTGGAGATGAGAGCCTCACAGACTTCCCTGCCCAGGCTGGCTTCAAACAACAATCTTCAGATCTCAGCCTCCTGAGTAGCCAGGATTATGGTAAGCCACTGGCACACAATGGGTAAGCAATTGTTTAGTTTAAAAATAAAGTTTGTGATTCTAGAGTATCAGCAACTGAGCTCTTAGAATTCTCAGTACCCACTGCTAAGAACCAGAAAAATAAAAGCATCTTTCTGCATCTTCTGGAAGAAGGAGCTAAGAAGAATCCTTGCCTGTGTGAATGATTGCATTAATTCACTGTACAGGTAAAACTTTTTGAAAAAAATGTAGAAGACTAATTTTTTTTTTTTGGTAGGTCTTGAGACCTAAGTGCTTTCCCTTGGTTCTTTAGCTTAAGGATAGCTCTCTACCACTTGAGCCACAGTGCCACTTCCAGCTTTTTTCTGCTTATGTGGTGCTGAGGAATCAAATCCAGGGCCTCATGCATGCAAGGCAAGCACTTTACCACTGAGCAATCTTTCCAGCACTAATTTCTAAAATTTATAAACATATTTAAAATTCTCAAGATGCTACCATCATATCACATCCATTATTCACAAACTTAGTAATGTTCTCCAGTAATGATCCAAATGAAATACTGACCAAGACCAGCCATTATTTATACCTCGCCTTATTTTATCCTTCAATGCTATGTTATAACCAAATCCTTAAATTATGAAGCTTCTGCCAAATGACTGTTAACTTTAAACTTCTCTTTCTTCTCTCCCTCTACTCCTCCCTCTTCATCTCTTAACCTTTGACACTTACCTCAGCCTTTTGGGAAATATCATTCATGTTTGCTCTGTGTGCGTTTGAGCTGCTGAAGTGTTGGATGTTTTCGTACCTGCAAAAAATTTAATATTGTAAAATAATTTAAAGACTTTGTCTTTAATGTGTTATATATTTCTACAAGTAGAAATACGATGTTAATATCCTCTCAAATTCTTAAGTTATTTGTTATGATAATCTTCAATTCTTTTCTCAAGATTCAAGTTGTAGAAAATATAAGGTACAAGATATTAAAAGATCCTAGGCTGCCTGTAATCCTAGCTGTGGTTTGAGGATGATGGTTCAAATCCAGCTTGGGAAGAATAGCCCATGAGACTCTCATCTTCAATTAACCATCAAAAAGCCAGAAGTGGGGCTGGGAAGGTGGTTCAGTGGTAGAGTGTTTGCCTTGCATGCATGAGGCCCTGGGATCAATTCCTCAGCACCACATAAGCAGAAAAAGCCGGAAGTAGTGCTGTGGCTCAAGTGGTAGAACACTAGCCTTGAGCAGAAGAGAGCTGAGGAACAGCACCCCGGCCCAGAGTTCAGGCCCACAACCATCACCACCACCACCACCACCAAAAAACGTCAGAAGTGACGCTGTGGTTCAAGTGGTAGAGTGCTAGCTTTAACCCAAAAAAGCTCAGGGACAGTGCCCAGAGTCTGAGTTCAAGCCCCAGAGCTATCTCTCTCTCTCTCACACACACACACACACACACACACACCACACACACACACCACACACACACCACACACACACACACACACACACACACACACACACACAGATCCCAGAAAATGTATGGCCTAATATAGCTTGGTGACCATATCAAATGCACCTTAAAAAAACTATTTATTCCATAATTATTCAATATATTATTCTATAAATTCCAAATAGTTAAGAGATTAAAATGGTTGGTCATGTTTTAGATTTTGTGTGCGTGTCTGGGCAAGTATTAGGGTTTGGAATTAAGGCCTGAATGCTGTCCCATGGCTTTTTCACTCAAGGCTAGCATTCTATCATTTGAATCACAGTTCTATTTCTGGATTTTTTGCTAGTTATTTTGAGATGAGGCTCACAGACTTTCTTTGCCCAGGCTGGCTTTGAACTGTATTTCTCAATCTCAGCCTTCTGAGTAGCTAACATACATGATTAGAGAAGCTGTGAGCAGAGCTAGGCAGTAGAGTGCTTAGCATCCAGAAGATCTACGTTTAATTCATAGTACAAAAGAAAAACACAAAGGAGTAAAGATAAAACCCAGAGCAAAAGGCAAGACTGAGTATTGGTTGATCAATGAGAGTTTGGCTGCAATAATGGGACAGCAAATGAATAATCAGCGTTATTCACATTAAATGAAGATGTCAAAGTGGCTATCACAGTTTCAGAGGGAATATTGCAACACTGCTATAGCCTGCATACAATTCATCAGAAGAGGTGAACTGTAGTCTATACTTACAGTGTAGAATTTTTTGGAAAAGGTCTCTTACTGTATGCTAACCATTATGTCCTTTTGAGTACAAATGTAACAGAAATTGTGCAAGGCTGAGATCTGAGGACTGAGATTTAAAGGCAGCTTAGGCAGAAAAGTCTACTTGACTCTATCTCCAATTCACCAGCAAAAAGCCAGGTTGAAAATGTGGCTTCAAAATAAAAATCTGAGGGCTGGGAAGGTGGCTCAGTGGTAGAGCGCTTGCCTTGCATGCATGAGGTCCTGGGTTCGATTCCCCCGCACCACATAAGCAAAAAGGATAAAAGCCAGAAGTGGCGCTGTGGCTCAAGTGGTAGAGTGCTAGCCTTGAGCTGAAGAGCTGAGGGACAGCGCCCAGGCCCAGAGTTCAGGCCCCACGACCGGACCCCCCCAAAAAATAAAATAAAATAAAAAGCTGAGTAAAAGTGCAAGATCCAATACCTTCACATATGCAAGAAAGAACATGTAATACAGATTGGAGGCATGACTCTGGTGCTTTAGCCAATAAGCAAAAGCAAGCATCAGATACTAAGTTTGAGTCCTAGTCTCAGACAAAAGAAAGGAAAGAAGGAAGGAAGGAAGAAAGAAAGAAGGAAGGAAGAAGGAAGGAAGGAAGGGAAGAAGGAAAGAAAGAAGGAAGGAAAGAAAGAAAGAAGGAAAGGAAGAAAGAAAAGAAAGGAAGAAAGAAAAAAGGAAGGAAGGAAGGAAAAAGAGAAAAAGAAAGGAAGGAAAAAGAAGGAAGAAAGGAAAAAAGAAAATAGATAACAGCATTTGAGAAATAAACCATCATTGGTGGGAGAAAAAGACAGGGATGCAGTTAATGAAAATATAAAATAGTCATTTGTAGCCAAAGAACTGGAGCAAAGCACATGGACAAACATGAGGAGCCAAGGAGTGGCTGGGTTAGAGAAGCTTTCACAGATACCAGGACAGATGAAGAAGAAATGTGCAAAGTAGAAAAGTTATATTTCTATTTAAATTTTGTATTTCATTGATGTAGCCGGGTGCTGGTGGCTCATGCCTGTAATTCTAGCTACTCTGGAGGCTGAAATCTGAGAATCCTAGTTTGAAGCCAGCCTAGGCAGGAAAGTCCATGAGACTCTTGTCTCCAATTTAATCATGAAAAAGTCAGAAGCAGGGCTGTGGCTCAAGTGGTAGAGTACTGGACTTGAGTAGAAGCAACTAAGGGACAGTACCTAAGCCCTGACTGAATTTAAGTCCCAGTATAGGTACACACAGAAAAAAAAAAAAAATCAATGTATTCCACCATATACTGTTATATACTAAATAACTAGGATTCTAGAGAATTGATTATAAAATAGTTTCAATAAAAGAAAATCAGGGGCTGAGCGCTAGTGGCCCACGCCTGTAATCCTAGCCACTCAGGAGGCTGAGTTCTGAGGATCACAGTTCAAAGCCAGCCGGGGCAGGAAAGTCCGTGAGACTCTTATCTCCAATAAACCACCAGAAAACCAGAAGTGGCAGAGCACTAGCCTTGAGCTGATGAGTTGAGGGACAGTGCCCAGGCCCAGACTTCAAGCCCCATGACCGATGGGGGGAATAAAAAAAGAAAAGAAAAGGAAAAAAAAGAAAAAAGGAAAGAAAATCAGGCTGGGAATGTGGATTAGTGGTAAAGTGCTTGCCTAGCATGCATGAAGCCCTGGGTTTGATTCCTGAGTACCACCTAAGCAGAAAAAGAAGTGTCACTGTGGCTCAAGTGGTAGAGCACTAGCCTTAAGCACAGAGAGACTCAGGGACAGAGCCCAAGCCCTGAGTACAAGGCCAAGGACCATCCAAAAGAAAAAAAAAAAGGAAGGAAGGAAGGAAGGAAGGAAAGAAGGAAGGAAGGAAGGAGGGAGGGAAGGAAGGAAGGAGAGAGAGAGAGAAAGAAAGAAAGAAAGAAAGAAAGAAAGAAAGAAAGAAAGAAAGAAAGAAAGAAAGAAAGAAAGAAAAGAAAGAAAGAAAAGAAAGAAAGGAAAGAAGAAAGAGCAATCAGGTAAGGGCATGCAGGCAAAAGAACCAAGAACAGAAACATTAATACCTGATGATCCACTGCAAATATATGAAGTTATGAATTGTCCAGTGAACACATGGCAAAACTAGAAAGACATTTGAGGCATAGATAAGAAAGATTCCTGAATGCCATGGCAAGAAAAACACTTGGACATGATACTATACTGCCAGAAAAAAAGGCTTTCAGCAAGAACACAACTCACTCAGACATGTATTCTAGAAAAGAAAGAATTCTAGAAATATGCCATGTTCAGCAGTGGAGAAAATAGTGAAAAGTAGAGAAAGGCTGGCAAGGAAGACAAGTACAATGAACTTAAAAAGAGAAGACACAAAGCTGGGCGCCGGTGGCTCACGCCTGTAATCCTAGCTACTCAGGAGGCTGAGATCTGAGGATTGCGGTTCAAAATCAGCCCAGGCAGGAAAGCCTCTGAGACTCTCTTCTCGAATAAACCACTAGAAAACCAGAAGTGATAGTGTGGCTCAAGTGGTAGAGTGCTCGCCTTGAGCTGAAGAGCTGAGGGACAGTGCCCAGGCCCAGAGTTCAAGCCTCATGACCAACAAAAACAAAACAAAACAAAACAAAAACCAGAGAAGAAATAGAAGACACAGGGCTGAATTACAGCTGTAGCATTAGGGTTAAGAAGAAAAGAATTGACAGGACATAGTGATTCATTATTAATAAATGTTTATCAAGCTCATACTATGTGCTAAGTACTATCTTCAGTGATGAGGAGATTACAGTTAACAAATAAAAAGTCCCTAAACCCACGTGCTGGTGGCTCATGCCTGTAGTCCTACTCAAGAGGCTGAGATCTGAGGATCGCAGTTCAAAGCCAGCCCAGGCAGGAAAGTCCATGAGACTCTTATCTCCAAAAAACCATTCAGAAAACCAGAAATAGCTCTGTGGCTCAAGTGGTAGAGCCTTGAGCTGAAGAGCTGAGGGACAGCACCCAGGCCTGGAGTTCAAGCCCCACGACCAGCAAAAAAAAAAAAAAAAAAAGTCCCTGAGTCCTTGAAACTTCCATTGCAGTGGACTTTCAACCAATTTGATTGGGAGGAGTAGAGGAAAAGATGAAAATCCTGTCAAGAACAAAGCCAAACTGGGTGGTAGAACAGTCCTGTCACCATAAACTACACAGAAGTCTGAGAATCGGAGCATAGTGGTTCGAGGCCAGCACTGGCAGAAAGGTTCAGGAGAGTCCTTTTCAATCAATAGTTAATTATAGCGATGAGTGCCTGTCATCCTAGATTGATGATCCCAGTCCATGGATGTGCCCAGGCAAAAGCAGAAGCTTATATCACAAATAACCAGCACAAAAAGGGATTGAAGGCATGGCTCAGCAGCAGAGCACCTGACTAGCAAGTATTGGGCCCTGAGTTTTGAACTGAGCTCATTTTACTGTCTGTCAAAAATCACATGAATTAAGTTATATGCAGATTAAAATTCATGGAATTCTATTGAAGGTGAGATCAGGAGGATATGGTTAAAAGCCAGCCAAGGCCAAAAGTTAGCAGGACTCCATCTCAAGTAATAAGCTGGGTGAGGTGGTGTGTTTCTGCAACCCTAGTTATGTGGGAAGCCGTTTACAGAAACATCACAATGTGAGGTCAGCCTCTGGCTAAAGTGTGGGACTGTATTCCCAAATTACTTAATTAGTGGAAGGAAAGGAGGAAGGAAGGGTAGAAGGGATGAAAGAAAGACAAAAAGAAAGGGAGGGAAAGGAGAAAGGAAGGAAGGAAAGAAGTGGGAAATGGAGAGAGGAAGGGAGGAAGGAGAGAAGGAAAAAGTGGAGAAGAAAGGAAGAAGAAAAGGATGGAAGGAAGAAAGGAAAGCAGAGAAGGAGGAGAAGGAAGGAAGGAAGAAGGGAAGGAAAGAGGAAAGAGAGAAAGGGGAAGGAGGGAAGAAAGGAAAGAAGAAGGAAGGAAAAAAGAGGGAAGGAAGGAAGAAAAAAGGGAAAGAGAGAAGGGGAGGAGGGGAAGAGGAGGGAAAAGGGATAGAGAAGGAAGGAAGAAGGGAAGGGAAGAAGGAAAGGCCTGGTGGTGTGGTTCAAGTGTCATGGTGCCTAAGTTGCAAGAATCAGATTCTGAATTCCAACCCCAGTACTGTCCCCTGCAAAAAATCGTGGAATTTGAGAGCTCGCTTTCTAAGAACCTTACAAATCATGCAGCCCACCAATGCAACCTCTTTATTACAATAAGAAGCAAGGAGAAGCCAGGGCATTGGTGGCTCATGCCTGTAATCCTAGCTACTCAAGGGGAGGCCCAGGTGAGGATAGCGATTTGAAGCCATCCCAGCCAAAAACAGTATATGAGATCTCCAAGAAACTACTCAGAAAGAAAAAAAGCAGAAGTGATGCTGTGGTTCAAGGGATACCCTGAGTTCAAGCCTAGGAAGAAGGAGGAGGAGGAGGAAGAGGAGGAGGAAGAGGAGGAGCAGGAGGAGGAAGAGGAGGAGGAGGAGGAGGAGGAGGAGAAGGAGGGAAGAGGAGGAGGAGGAGGAGGAGGGAAGAGGAAGAGGAAGAGGAGGGAAGAGGAGAGGAGGAGGAGGAGGAGGCAAGGGAGGAGGGGGAGTGGGGAGGCAAGGGAGGAGGGAGAGGAGGAGGAGAGGAGCAGGAGGAGCAGGAGGAGGAGGAAGAGAAGACAGCAGCAGAGGCAGGAAGAGCCACGTGGTAGGCCACTTACCCAAACTTAGAAGCACCTGAGTAGTCCAGTAAGGAACTTGTCTTTCAGTCTGTTGCTCATTCCACTCTATCATCCACCATTTTCCCAACTGCTTCAAGTCCATGCAATATTACACGTATTTGTATCACACTCAAGATTATAGTAAATCCAACGGTAATACTGTCAATGCCAGCTGGCATAGTCATTACAAAACAGGCTTCTAGAAAAGGACTTACTGACCTGATCCAATCTTTCCAGTTGGATATTAAGTGAGGAAGCGCAAATTCCACCATGGCTCAGTAAAGTACCATACATGCTATAGCAGATGGGACTTCGCTGGTGTTGCTCTGGGCATTGAGTTCAGAGCCTCACGCATACTGAGCACGCACTCCGGTCATGCTGGTGCTGCACCCAGCCCCGCCCAAAACGAAGCTCACTTAAAATATGTGTGTCAATGTTTCTAGAATTCCACTACGCCTACAGTTAGCCTCTAATGTTTCTTTCATTAACTGTTCTTCACTTTTTAGGTGTGCAATTAAATATTTCAAGAATAGCAAATGATGCAGCAATCAAGAAGAGAATATGCAATCATAGTTCTCTATCCTTTAAATAACTATTTCCTTGCGTTCATGCATTATCTTCTTTCCCAAGGAGAACAGAATTGTCAAGTCAGTGACAGCTTTAAATCTGCATCTTACTGAATGCAAGCAAATCCTTTATCTCATTTTCTTTCTTTCTTTGGTGTTGAACCAGTGTACTTCAATATATTCCATGCTGGCCTCTAACTCTCAATCCTCCTGCCTCAGCCTCACAAGTGCTAGGATTACAGGTATATGCCATCATGCTCTTTGTGTCAATTTTTAAGAAAGATTTAATTGAAAGACTGAACTATATACTACTAACAAATGTTAAAAACTTAACTCTTACAGCCTTTGGCAAAACACACACACACACACACACACACACACACACACACACACACACACCCCAAAACTGTTCTGTGTTTCCTAAAATGTGAGCCTACATTCTCATCATTTTTTTTTTCCACTTGTATAAGATATATAAACTTAGAGCCAGGCACAGTGGGTCATGCCTGGAATTCTAATTATCCAGAGGCAGTGATCAGGAGGATAAGTTCAGCCAGGACAAAGATTTAAGAGCCCCCTCCCAAACAAGCAAAGAGGGTATGACAGTTCATATTTGTAATCTCAGCTACAAATGAGGTAGAGGTAGGGAGATTTCTGTCCAATGTCTACCCCAAGGAAAAAACATCTGAAAAGTAAATGTGACCAAGTGGTATAGTAGCATGTCTAGGATGAGGTCTCAAGTTCAAAAGTGAATATTACCAATATATACAGGCTTAAATATAACTTTATTGTGTTTTATTCATGAAGGTTTCAAAATTATGCTAGCCAGGTACAGATGGCTCATGCCTGTAATCCTAGCCACTCAAGAGGCGGAGGATAATAGTTCAAAGCCAGCATAGGCAAGAAAGATCCTAGGACTCTTACCTCCAGCAAACTACCAAAAATCAGGAAGTAGAGCTGTGGCTCAAGTGGAACAGAGCTAGCCTTGAGAAATAAAGCTCAGGGACAGCTCTTGGTCTTTGAGTTCAAGCCCAGGACCAGCACAAAATAAAATGCTATAAAACCTTTCAGAAACCTGATCATAACTCTAAAATGTGAAATTTTACCCTGCCTATTTGAAATCAATATTTTCCTCCTATGAATACACAATTTATCACTGAAAACCAGGAATCTTAATTGGCATTCTTCTGCAATAATTATATTAACACTTTGCCTTTATATGACAGATTTTTTTCAATTGTGTCCCCGACACTATGGTCCTGAATGGTGAGACCTATTATTTCCCTCAGCATCCTGAGTATTTCCCACAATATCCAGGACACAATGCAAACATCATTCAGATTCTTATGTGGATGAATTACAAAGAGACAACACTGTGAGACCCAAACTCAGCCCGAATAAATGAAGTGTAGCTGCAAAAGAAGAGCTGATGATAATCAACTCAAATAATAATAGAAATAGAAAATAGGGGGGGGGGGCTGGTGGCTCACGCCTGTAATCCTAGCTACTCAGGAGGCTGAGATCTGAGGATCACAGTTCAAAGCCAGCCCCGGCAGGAAAGTCTGCGAGACTCTTATCTCCAATAAACCACTAAAAAACCTGAGTGGCACTGTGGCTCAAGCAGTAGAGTGCTCACCTTGAGTTGAAGAGAGCAGGAACAGCACCCAAGCCCAGAGTTCAAGCCCCATGACCAACCACAAAAAAGCAAAAAGAAAAAGAAAGAAAAGAAAAGAAAATAGGGTTTGTTTACACTAAACTAAACATCATGACCACTCAGATACCTAGGGCACAGGAAGTAAGTGATGTGGTGATGGTGGTGGGGGTCTGGGCCCACTCCCCTTCTACATGGGGAATCTGGATGCCACCGAGGAGTCCTGCTGGGGGTGGAGGGACCTGGGTTTTGGCTGCAGACTCCTGGTGAGGTGAAGAGGCAGAAGAATAGCAAAAGATGAACTCTACTTTATGGCCCAGCTCTAGGAATCACAAAACACTCCTAAATTAATTAGGATTAAGTAGAATTAATAAGAGAACTTAGAGAAGCCTTTCTTACCTGCAATATCTTCCCTCTGCATTCTATAGTCCTCACTTCCAATGAATTGGCAGCTTGTCTTGGTTACCAAACCATGGTCCTGCCCTGCTGTACTTGACAAGCTGACAGTAACAATTGGTGTGAATGAATGCTCAGGTCTTCTTCACAACTCTCAGCACCACAGGATCTATGAAGGACTAACCCAAATCGACCTACTACACGTAAAGGAAGGCATTGCTAAGCCAGAAGACCTCCCGGTATATCATGCTTCAGACTTAGATCAGAGAACTCAGAGAACTCAGTCACATGTCTAGAAGTATAAATGAGTATGACAAGTCGTGACAAGTGGAGAATGTGTGCCCTGTCTGGGGCAGCCCTTCCTCCACTTCAACTATAGTTGCTGTGTAGAAATGTGGACCTCATTTTGTCTAGATCTCCTAAGTTTCTCAAGAGAGGACATAAATACATATTTTATTGCAAAAGGTACCTACTTTAGACATAGCTATTTCGTTGTCAGTTTGTGGCCCCTGATCTGAATGGACCATACTGATAATACCTGAGAGAGCCCAAGAGAAGCCTTATTTCAGCCAGAAAGAAGGAGGCAGAGTAAAAGTGAGAGAATAGGGAAGAGTCACAACGAAAGGAAAATGCTGCAAATTTTACAAACCTCAAAAACAGGCCGTGAGAGTACCGAAACGTTTGTCTTTTCACCTGAGAGTCCAGAATGGGGGGAAAGGGGGCAGAGAAGAAGCACTTCCTGGGCACTGCCTAAAAGCACAGGGTGGCAGACGCATTCACCTGTGTTGCTTTATTGAGACACTCAGTTCCAGGAAAATCCTTTAGAGACAGAAAAGAAACAGATAAAGTAGCCCTAGCTACTCAGGAGGCTGAGATCTGAGGATTGTGGCTCAAAATCAGTCCAGGCAGGAACTTTCATGAGATTCTTACCTTCAATTAACCACCAAAAAGCTGGAAGTGAAGGTGTGACTCAAGTAGTAGCGCTTTAGCTTTGAGTAAAAAAGATCAGGGACAATGCCCAGGCCTTGAGATCAAGGCACAGAACTGTCACAATAACTAAATAGAGGATTTGTCTTGGTCACCAATCCACAGTTCCACCCAGTTGTAATTGACAAACTGACACTGATAGTGATTAGAGTGAATGAATGCTCACCTCTTCTTCCACTCCCAGGCCCACAGTATCTATTAAAGACTAACTCAACTCTACTACATATGAAATTGAGGTATGGAATGCTAAGCCAGCAGACAGCCCATCATATGCATCCGACTCCAATTAATTACCAAAACCCACAAGTGGATCTGTGATTCAGGTGGTAGATCACTAGCCTTGAGTGGAAGCTGTCCTTTAGGACAGGCTCTGAGTTCAAGCTCCAGTACCAACACACACACACACACACACACACACACAAGAGACAACAAAAGGGGTTGGAGGTGTGGCTCAAAATGGTAGAATGCTAGTAAGCAAAAGCTTGAGTTTAAACCCAGTATCACCAAATAATCATCATCATAAAAAATAATTATTTGTATTTGTTAGAGGTTTGCAAAGAAACAGGTAGTGGGTTTTTGTTTTGTTTTTTGTTTGTTTTTTGCCTCATAAATGAAGTCTATCCTACTAGGCCACTTGTGTTCTAAGCATTCTGAATCCCAATTAATGTCTTCAGAATATCCATACTTAGACACCATTTTGTTCACAAATGAAACTCTAGCCTCAATACTTCAAGTTATATTTCAGAAGAAAAATACTGTTCAAAAGCCCAGATAAGGCACACTCCTTTGTTGATGCTAAATATAGTCACTTCTACATGACATACATTTTGACAAGGATCAGCTTTGTATGTCAAATTTTCAAAAATAGCACAGATTCCATTTTAAGGTGAGCAAGAAGAATTGTCATTTACTGCATTTCAATTGAGAATGGATTTAAAAGTGCAGATCTATTAAAATTGGATTATACTAATAATGGTAATGAGAAAAGTTTGTTGTGGTTTTTTGCTTAGGGCACTTTCGAGTTGTTGCAGGTAAAATACAGAATCTCACGCATTGTTCTTTAAATCATGCCTCAGACACGTTTGCCAAATATAAAATGTCTTCAGTTAGGTATTGAATAGCTGTGTGGAAGGAGAACTCTTTACCAGCTACACTGGATAACCAAAGTTCACTTATACTAAATATAACTTCCCTAAAAGCTCTTTCCTTGTTTTGATTAAGTTCCTTTTCTAACAGTACCCCCAGACTTAAAAGCCTTTCAGAGATGTGGTATTTTAAGTTTTCTTATGGCCGCAATTTAACCCATAAAAGTATAACATTGGGAAACTTACGTGGCCCACTCAATAATGTGTGACTAAGACTGTTATAAATATATCAGCTTATTAATCACACTGCCCAAGACATAGTTATGTGGTGACATGCCCCTGTTTGATGAACTCATTAACAAACTTTGGCTGATGAATGATATTCCTGAGGCTTTAGAGAGAAGAACTGATTTCTTATCACGGTGTCCCTTCTCTACCTGCCCTTTTCTCCCCCAAGGACAGACATTTTGTTAGGACGTATTCTTTATGCTATTTTTACCTGCTTATCTCTCTCTCTCCCTCTCTCCCAACTGTTCACAGTGGGGCCTTTTCGTACGGATCACATGAATATCTCAAAGCCATTGCTATAAGCAACCCACTTTCCAACTTGGTTATTTTTCTTACAAATCCCAGTGATTGGGGTTTTAGGGAGACTGGGTTTCCAAAATGCACCCAGCCAGGAGGCGGGCGCCTTCTTGGCCCCCTCCAGCCCCCAGCTCCCCGCGGCCTCGGGCGCTGGCCGCCGGACGGTCGATCCCCATCCCCTACAACGTTCGCAGAGAATTAGTTTGGAGACCTGGCAGCCGCCCGGCTGGTAAATCCGAATCCTCCTCCCGGGGCCTCCCGGGGGACCGATCCGGAATCATGTCTTCGACGTAGTGGAGCCCGGGATGGCGGTGGGGACATCTTCAGAGGGACCCTGCTGGCTTTCACCAGCTCAGACCCCCCAAGGGGACAGCACCCCTCCCCCCAACTCCTGCAGGAGTAGAGAAAGCACCCCGCGCCCAGCCGACCCGGCGCCGTGGAGCAGACGCCAGGGAGCGGGAAAGCAATCAAGCCGCAGCCGCCGGAGACCCCCGTGGGGCCGACCCGGGTGCGCATCCGTGGAGGTCTGCCCCGCGCCCCGCCGCCCTCCGTCACGCAGCGCTCCGGACCGGGAGCCCCGCAGTCCTCCCCCTCCGACCCCCGTGGCGCTCCCCCCAAAGCCCGATCGCACCCGCCCAGCCCGTCTTACCCGCCGGGAGCCGGTAAGGCGTCTTGCGCCTGGCCGTGGGGAGGGGTCCCTGCGCTCTAGCACCGCCGCCTGGGGCCCCCGAGCCCCGTGGCTGCCTCCTGCCGCCGCCTCCAGCAGCAAGTTTCCATAAAAGTCCTGGTGCGCAGCCGGGCCCCGCATTCCACACGGGCCCGGCGGCGCGGCGGCTGCAGCTGTTCCACACCCCGGGCCAGCCCCCGCCCCCCTCCGCCCGGCCACCCGGGGAGGCCGGTCAGGGGGCGCCGGCCAACTTTCCACCGCCCCGCGCCCGGGGGGCCGGAGCGGACACCCCCTAACCTGGGGCCTGCGTCCGCCTCCGCAGGCCGGCGTGGGGAGGGAGGCCGCGCACGCTGGAGAGGAGGATGCCGCGGTGGTCCTCGGTGCCGGGTGGCCCCCGCCGCCCCCCGCGGCCGTCCCGCCCGCCCCGCGCTGGCCCAGAGACCCACGCCCCGCAAAGTCTCTCCCTGTCCCCTAGCCAGAGAGCAAGTCAAGTGGAGGCCCCTACAGTAGCTTCGCCTCTCAGGGGCATGGGCAGCAAGTGCCTCTTCTCAGCCCCGGAGAGGAACTCCAAAGAGGGTGGTTAATAGGGAAAAGGTGGAAGGTGGAGGAATAAAATGCATATGCCTTTTCACTTTGCGTAATTGAAGCCTCTCTGGTGTTGCTCAACTACATAAAAGCCCTTACAGCCACAAATCCTTCCTCCGTTTCTTCTTCTTCTTCTCTTCTTCTTCTTCTTCTTCTTCTTCTTCTTCTTCTTCTTCTTCTTCTTCTTCTTCTTCTTCTTCTTCTTCTTCTTCTTCTTCTTCTTCTTCTTCTTCTTCTTCTTCCTCTTCCTCTTCCTCTTCCTCTTCCTCTTCCTCTTCCTCGTCTTCGTCTTCGTCTTCGTCTTCTTCGTCTTCGTCTTCCTCTTCTTCCTCTTCTTCTTCCTCCTCCTCCTCCTCCTCCTCTCCTCCTCTTCCCTTCTTCCTTCTTCTTCCTCTTCTTCCTCTTCCTCTTCTTGTTCTTTCTTCTTCTTCTTCTTCTTCTTCTTCTTCTTCTTCTTCTTCTTCTTCTTCTTCTTCTTCTTCTTCTTCTTCTTCTTCTTCTTCTTCTTCCTTCTTCTTCTTCTTCCTTCTTCCCCTCCTCCTCCTCCTCTTCCTCCTCCCCCTCTTCCTCCTCCCCCTCCTTCTCCACCATCCTCCTCCTCCTCCTTAATTTTGGTGGTACTAGGATTTGAACCCAGGGCCTTGAACTATGCTAGGTAGATGCTCTACCTCTTGAGTCAGTCCACCAGCCCCCCTGTTTTATTGGTGATTTTTGAATTTGAGTCTTGTTTTATTCCCTGCTTGCCTGAACTGTGATCCCATTTGTGCTTCCCTTTGACGGGGAAGCATGTCACTATGTTCAATCATTGGTTTCAGATGGAGTTTCAGGAAGTTTTGTGACCAGACTGGCCTTAAACCAAATTCCCTGATCTCTGCCTTATAAGTAGCTAGGATTACAAGCTTAAGGTATTATGCCCTACTACTCAGACCTTCCTTAATGTAGACCAGCAGCTTGCTAATTAAACCCATCAAACACTCCCATATTGATAGATGAAATGCATGGCCATAGGAGGTATGCCTACCAGCAAGAGAGCCTCAATTTTTCATGGCCCTTAAAGTAAAAAAAAAAAAAAAAAAATCCCAATCGCATGCAGACATAAAAAACATGAACAAGAATAACGGCTTCCAGCCTCAGGCACTGGACAGACAAGGTGCTACTGCAGGACTGTTGAAAGGCCTTGTGCTCTTTCCTGTCTCTATTTTTCAGACAGCATCTCTACACCATTTACTCAGGATGGAAATTCTTTCAGTAAGCAAGAAGGGCAAGCCATTCATTTCTACACTGTGGAACTTCTATGTTTAATTTATTCAAATATTTAATGTAGCTTAAATGCACTTTTAAAAAGTGATTTAAATGTAGTTTAACACAGATAGTGATAGGTGGTCTAGTTTGCCCCTGCCACCCTTCAATAAATACCCTCACCTTGGCCTTCTGTTATTCACGGAAATTTCCATGAGTATTGTCACTGCAGGTGCAGGCCATTCTCTCTATACAGTTTTCTCTTTTTCCCCCTCTGCATCTCCAGTGAAACATTGCTTCTTGCCTCTAGGAAGCTTCCTTGTAGTGGTATATCAACTGTAAGTGTGTAAGTGCTGTCACACACACACACACACACACACACACACACACACACACACGATGCTGCGCAGAGTAGTGACATGGTATATATTTGAAACATGTTCATTCTGGCTGATGTGCTACAAATACTCTACATGGGTGAGGGGAAAAGCAAGAGACCAGTTCAGAGGGTGCTACAAGAATTAGAATGGGAGACTCAGAGAGTGATGGAACAGAAGACACTACATGAAAGGAATTATACTCATTACCTGACTCATGTAATTGTAATTCCTCTGTATATTACCTTTATCATAACAATAAATTTAACTAACAAAAGAATTAGAATGACAAGTAATGGAGTCTGGACCAAGGTGAGAGCCATGGAATTAGTGAGCAAGGCTTTTTTCAGGTAGCACAAGTAGGGCTTTAGTAACAGACTATAGTGTGATCAGAAGAGATTTATGGCCTTTGCACTGAAGAATGGAATTGCCTTTTTTTATTTTCAGTCAGTCTTGGGGCTTGAACTCCCGGGCATGGGCGCTGTCCCTGAGCTCTTTTGCTCCAGTCTGTGCTCTGCCACTTTGAGCCATAGCGCCACTTCTCATGGACTTTTCTGCCTAGGCTGGCTTTGAATTGTGATCCTCAGATCTCAGCCTCCTGAGTAGCTAGGATTCCAGATGTGAGCTACCAGCACACACCAGAGCTGTCATTTTCATAGATAGGAAAAACAATGCCATGAGGACTGTTAACAGAGGTGGTTGGAAGCTTTTTTTTCTTTTTGGTGGTAGTAGGGGGCTGTATTCACAGACTTGTGTTTGCTGGGCAGGTGCTCTGCCACTGTAGCCACTTGGTTATTTTTGAGATAGGGTCTTGCTTTATGCCCAGATAGGCTAGCCTGGGCTAGTCCTACTCTTTGTGCTTCCCTGTATCACTGGAACTGTACCCAACCACTGTTCATTCTCAATAGCTTGGGATGATAGGTGTGTGTCACAGTACTCACTCATGATCCAAAAAGAGGCTCAATTTAAGCCAGTGGCTCACACCTGTAATCCTAGCTACTCAGGAGGCTGAGATCGGAGGATCATGATTCAAAGCCAACCCAGGCAAAAAGTCTGTGAGACTCTTATCTCCAATTAACCACCAGAAAACTGGAAGTGGCGCTGTGGCTCATATGGGAGAGTGCTTGCTGTCAGCTGCACAGCTCAAGGGCAGTGCCAAGGCCCAGAGTTCAACCCCCATGACTGACCAAAAAAAAAAAAAAAAAAAAAGTCAATTAATTTTTTTGCCTAGGCTATCCTCAAATCATGATCTCCTGATCTCCACTTTCTAAGTAGGTAGGATCCAGATGTTTGGTTACTGTGGTAGAATCAAATTTTAACATGCTAAGTTTAAATAGATGAGTAGAAATCCAGGGGATGGGGATGTAGTGGAATGATACAGAACTTGGCTACCAGGTGTGACTGTGGTTCAATTCTTAGCACCATGACCATGCCCCCTCCTCCTAAAAAAGCAGCAAGGGATCTAAAATCCCAGAAGATGATCGAGAAGGTATAGTTTACAAAACAAACCTTGGAGTGCTGGGTGAATCCATATTCCAGTGGAATATCCTGATGACATATCATGAGATTAGCTAAATAATGTATACTTCAGCCAGGTGCAGGTGTCTCACCCCTATAATCCTAGCTACTCAGGAGGCTGAGATCTGAGGACCACAGTTCAAAGCCAGCCCGGGCAGGAAAGTCCATGAGACTCATCTCCAATTAACCACCAGAAAACTGGAAGTGGCACCGTGGCTCAAGTGGTAGAGTGCTTACCCTAAGCTGAAGAGTTCAGGGGCAGTGCCCAGACCCTAGAGTTCAAGCCCCAGGACTGACCAAAAAACAAAACAACAATAAATACTTCTTCATCTGAAGTAGAATGTCGACATTAGCTGTGCATAATTTTTTTTTGGGGGGTCCAGTTGTGGGGTTTGAACTCTGGGCCTGGGTGCTGTCCCTCAGCTCTTCAGCTCAAGGCTAGTGCTCTACCACTTGAGCCACAGCGCCACCTCCAGCTTTTTTCTTTTTGCTTATGTGGTACTGAGGAATCGAACCCAGGGCCTCATGCATTGCAAGGCAAGCGCTCTACCACTGAGCCACCTTCCCAGCCCCCAGTATACATAATTTATTATGATGCCCTGCTATGGTTTCCAGCTAGTATAAACCACTGAGTGGCATGCACAATTCTGCTTCTCGCACTTCATGTAGTCCTGGCCTAGGCTTGGTATGGCTGTCTGACCAAGAGAATATGGCAGAACTAGTGTCAGTTCAAGTTTTGGTGATAAGATCCTGCCTTCCCCAGGCATTGGTGCTCATGCCTGTAATCCTAGCTACTCCAGGAAACTAAGATCTAAGAATTGTTGTTAGAAGCCAGCCTAGATAGGAAAAGCCCATGAGACCCTTATCTCCAGTTAGCCACTAAAAGGTCAGAAGTGAAGCTGTGGATCAAATGGTAGAGGGTTAGCCTTGAGCTAAAAAGCTCAGGGACATCACCAGTCCCCATTTTAATCCCTAGGACCAACACAAAAACAAATAGATCAATCTAGCCTTGTACCATGCTTTCTCAAGCTGGTCATTACATCTTAAAGACACAGAAACCTGGCTGAAAATCCAGTTAGTAAGGAGCTAAGGTCTTGTGCCAATATCCAGCAATGAACTGAGGCCTTCAGACAACAGCACATGAGTGAGCACATCTTGGAAGCAACGCTTCCAGCCTACTGATCTATTTTGTATTGATATAACAGAATACCTGATGCTGGGAAATCCATTTAAAAAGAGCAAAACCCCAGTACTGCCAGAAGAAAAAAAATCACCTTATAACCTAACCACAATAAATTCTCTTTCCAGGCATATTGGCTTGTAATCATAGCTGCTCACGAGACACGGAGTGGCAAGATCACAGTCAAGGCTCAGTTAATAAGCCAGGCATAATGGTATGCCTGTGTTCTGCATATATTGGGAGGTATAGGTAGAAAGATGTGGTCCAAGACCAGCCAGAGTAAAACTGCATTACCCTATCTGAGTTCAAGCCTCACTGCATACTGAGAAAGCAAACAACAGCAAGAAGTTTCCTGGGCACACGATTGCAGTGGCTGGCTGATCTGAACAGCACGGCTGGCATTCTGGTGAGGGTTTCTGGGCTGCATCTCAGCACAGGGGAGACACAGCCATGTGCAAGAGCAAGAAAGCAAGAAGGGAGCAAGCAAGCAAGAAGGCAGCCAGGGCCAGGTCTGTTCTTTCATAACACCCCATTCTCATGGGAACGAATCTCCTCCTACCTGACCTATTCCCGCAACATAGTATAAATTCATTCATGACCTCATTATCCTCACTAGGCCCCACCACCTCATCACTGCCACACTGGGAACCAAGCTCAGAGGACAGGAGTCTTGGGGGAGGGGCAAAGCCAAACTACAGCATTCAGCCCCAATCAGGCCTTTGACCACACCTTAGGGGAGTCTACATGAGACCCACGAGAGTAAGCCATTCCTTGGTTAATCTTCAGATAATATGGGATATGTTTGTTATTTCAAGCTGCTAAAATCTGGAGATAATTTGTTATGCAGCAATAATAATGATGAACTTAGCACAGTGGCTCATACCTGTAGTCCCAGCTATTCAGGAGGCTGAGGTGGGAGGATTATTTGACACTAGGAGTTTGTAACCAGCATTGGTCAATGTACCAAGACTTCTTTTGTCTCAAAGAGAGAGAGAGAGAGAGAGAGAGAGAGAAAGGGAGGAGGGAGAAAGGAAAAAGAAAGTAACAAACATACTCGCTTTAACCTATTTAATTATCTACTGATATCACTATTTAGTTTTTTTTATTTTTGTTGGTTGTTTTATTTTTGTTTGTTGAACTCAGGGCCTGGGTGCTGTCCTGCACTCTTCAGCTCAAGGTGAGCACTCATCACAGACCCATTTCCAGTTTTCTGGTGGTTATTTGGAGATGAGTCTCAAGGACTTTCCTGCCTGGGCTAGCTTTGAAGCATGATCCTCAGATCTCAGCCTCCTGAGTAGCTAGGATTACAGGTATGAGCAATGGTGCCCAGCTAGTATTTAGGGTTTTTGTTGTTGTTGTTGTTTTAATGTGAATTAGCAAAGTTCTGGAAAGGTGTTTATTTCAATTGCTTTCAGATGTCAAAGTGATTCTCCACATTCAAGGATGATATTTCATACATAGCAAATTATCCAAGCTCTGTAACTTTCTATTTATAAATGTACTTTACGTGAAAGCCTCTGTGACACACATAAGGCACAGTTCAAAGCAAAACGCTGGGCTGGTATTTGATGTTGCCACTGCTTTGTCATGTCATTGCTTTTAAATAGAGAATAACAAGAGTGATAGAAGGAAGGTTTGTCTTTTCTTTTCCAGACTTCCTTGCCCACATAATAAGGTTACTGTAGAGTTTTTAACTGTTTGGATGGAGGAAAAGCCAAAGAACTCCAGCGGACCAAAAAGCATGTGCTGCCTGATCAAAGATGTCAGCAACTGAGAAAGAAAGAGAGGAAAGCCAGGGTAAGAAGTGTCAGGGAAATGTATTCAAGGCCTCAGGAGGTAGGAAGGATAGTGCAGAAAAAAAGTCGACTCAGACATGGGTAAGAAACAGTAAGGATGGGGCTGGGAAGGTGGCTCAGTGGTAGAGTGCTTGCCTTGCATGCATGAGGCCCTAGGTTCAATTCCTCAGCATCACATAAGCCAACAGAAAAAAGCCGGAAGTGGCGCTGTGGCTCAAGTGGTAGAGGGACAGCGCCCAGGCCCAGAGTTCAGGCCCCATGACCAGACCCCCCCACCCCCCCCCCCAAAAAAAGAAAAGAAACAGTAAGGAAACAAGGGAAAAACTGTGTTATTTTCATGGTAGTTCATGAAGGTAAGATTTGGAAGGATTTTATTTTTTATTTATTTACTTTTAGGTCTTGTTGTGGGTCTGGGTGCTGTCCCTCAGCTCTTCAGCTCAAGGCTAGCACTCTACCACTCGAGCCACAGCACCACTTCCAGCTTTTTTCTTTTTGCTTATGTGGTGCTGAGGAATCGAACCCAGGGCCTCATGCATGCAAGGCAAGCGCTCTACCACTGAGCCACCTTCCCAGCCCAATTGGTAGTATTTTATATTTAGCTTTTGGGCTCCTACAGCAGAATTGTCTGTGCTTATACACATGCTTTGTCAACTGAGTGCCTCCTTACCGTGTCTAGGAGGCAGCTGTGACCTCAGTCATACACACATTGTTCACAATAGGCAACACGTCATCAAATGGTACCATTGCTTTTTTATTTGGCAGTAGAGATACATCCACATGACAATGATTATTTCAGTTAGAGAATCAGTGCTATTTTTTCTGCTACTGTAGTGCTTTACTTTTAGACATATTAATAAGTTCAGTCCTTACACTGAAGCAATGCATACATTTACTGAGATCAGCCAAAAGAAGCTAAAACATGACTATCCTAAAACAAAACAATAATGTCATATAATTACTAGGTAAAAAAGGATGTCTTTATTTCCATTTATCGTATTGTTGTAACATAAATCTTACATATATACTTCTTGATAATTCAAGTGAAAAAGGATTTGAATTCAGTTTAATGTTTATAATCACTTTGAAATTTACATCCCAACTAATTTCTGAGTACATACATTAAGATAAACGAAAGTGGGCTATAAGCATAATTTTAAATTTCTCATTATGAAAGGTTACAGAAGTAAATTAAATATTAGTTTGGCATTTCTATTTCCTAGGCTTGAAGGAAAAATAAACAGAATGCTCTGTAAAGTAAATAATCACTTGGCAAGTAAGTAGAAAATGTTATATCTTAAAGCAAGAAAACATTTGTAAATACTTTTTATATTGAACAAATGAATAGAAGCATCACTAATAGATGAAAATAATAACTACTTCATGAGAAACAGGAAATTCTTTGGAGCTGACCCTAACAGTATGGAAACCTGGTTTCTTTAAAAAAAAAAAAAAAAAAGGTTCCATTTTGACATTTAAGAAGTGCATTGTTAACTTTTAGAAACAATAATTACTTGTTTAGTTAAACAAAAATATAGAGAAACCAAAATAGAAAAAAGAATAAATATCAGATGTAAATCACCTGAACACCTGTACTTTTTCTTCCAAAAAGGAGGAAAAAGCCCTCTTTATAATAATTACACATAGAATCCAATGGCAGCCATTTTGGCAGTTTAATTTTTGGATAATACCACCAGGAATACGTGTTAAATAGGGTTCTTCTCTAAAAGGCTTTAGATTAATCATTTAAAAATAATTGCTTTCAAGGGCTGGGAAGGTGGCTCAGTGGTAGAGTGCTTGCCTTGCATGCATGAGGCCCTGGGTTCGATTCCTCAGCACCACATAAACAGAAAAAAAAAAAAAGCTGGAAGTGGCGCTGTGGATCAAGTGATAGAGCGCTAGCCTTGAGCTGAAGAGCTGAGGGACAGCGCCCAGGCCCAGAGGTCAGGCCCCACGACCGGACCCCCCCCGCCCAAAAAAAAATAATAATAATTGTTTTTCTTGAAAAGCAAAAATGAATTGTTTTTAAAGCACTACTGTTCTGTTTAATCCAGTTTTAAGGTAAATGAAAACTGGTCAGCATGTCTTACTACTTTTCTGCAGTCAGAAATGTTGGGGATGCTTCCTTTAAAAAAGTCAAGTATCTTCACTCAACAATAAAGAGGCTTTGTCAAACTATGCTTACTGCCCTGAAATTCTATTTGGTCATTCTTACCTCTTTGTCAAAGGCCACAAAGAAAGCATCTTGCTAATGCGGTAGCTACTGAGTCAACCAATTACCACCCAAACTTAAGCACTGAATTTGACAAATTAAATTCCTGAAGATGGGCATTTTTTATTTCTTTAGCTGAAACACAAAAGGGGGGAAAGTTAAGACACTTTGGAAAGCCATTTACCTTACCTGATGACATGCATTCCCCAGAGTTACCTCAGATAATAGCAGCATTAATAAACAGTTTACTTATCCCTATGTTTAAAAACACAGCACAAAATGTGAGCCTTCAGATGAGTAAATTAATGTACTTAATAACTGTCTTGAATGTCATGGTGGTGGAAACCTATATCTATGCACTCATGTATGTGTGTCAATGATACCTCAACAATAAAGTAAAAACACCTACTACTAAAGTACAAAGTTAAACATTACATAGTGATATTTTTCATTTGATACATTTAATCTTCCATCAGTAAGAATTATAACTAGGCAATTATTAAGTTAGAAAAGATATCAGTGGGAGTGAAGAGAAATAACAGAGAAAGTGAAGGTTGGGGAAAACGGTCAAAGTATTTCATAGGCATATATGAAAACAGAACAATGAAACACATTAAAATTGTTTTAAGAATGGGAGAGAAGAAAGATGAGGGACAGAGATAGAGGGGGTGAGTTTAATTAGGGTACACTGTATGCACCATGTATAGAAATGTCACAATGAACTCTCCTCTGTACAACTATTATATTATAGAAAAAAAATCTGAAAAAAAAAAACTTCAGGAAGCTGTATACTCAAAAACAATGAGAGTAATAGTCCATGTTTACTGCTCCTGCTGAAATGATTCTGAATTTTATGTTTTGTAACTACATAATTATGGCACATACATAAATTGAAAACCTTAAAAAAATTATGCTTTTTGCACTCCTCTTCACTAACCCAACTATAGGCACTTTAGTTGAAATGCATTTCAGATCCTTCTGATGTAATTCATTTAAAATGAACAGAGCTCTTTTTAGGAGCAAAATCGGCAAATCTAATCCACTACCATATACACGGAGTCTGCTGCTTCAGACATGTGGCATATAATTTAAAAAGAAGTGAATGTGGCTCACAAAATATCTCATACACTCTGAAGACCTTCCAACGAACAAGCCATTTGTTCATATATTTATCAGAAAGGATGCAAAATATACTTTCATATCATTCAAAATAGTTTGTTTATAGTCGGGGGAAAACACCCCAAAACATAAAACCTTCTTAAAACCCTAAAATTCAGAGCTGAGATGAAGCTCAGTGGTAGAGTGCTTGCCTAGCATGCACCAGGCCTTGGCTCAAACACACACATTACAAGCAAATAAACAAAAACCGCCTTAGATTCAAAGCATGGATAAATTAAAATAGGGGAAAAATACAACAAGTTCCCAATATGCTGCTGAGTTCCCAGTGGCCATAAGTAAAAGCCTGTCTTGTGGAAGGAAAAGGAGACATTATTTTATTACACCAAGGTCAATGCCTTAGATGTTGGACATTAGTCTCAAAACTACAATAAAAAGGTTGGATACGTGTTATCTTTTAAATCAATATTCATTCAAAAAAAAACAAATTCTAATTTATAAAAAGGCAAAAAGTACTCCAGTCTCCATCATTGACTAATAGGAACAAGAGTTCCCAAATATTTTTGAGAAGCTACAGTCAATTTAACATGAAATATAAATTGTAAACTTCTTACTGTCAATCCATTTAAATATTGTATAACAATACACAGCAATTACAATTTCTCTGATTCAAATAATCTGCAAATATACAAGCCATACTGTAAGCAGTACATATTAAACATCACTGTTGCTTAAATCTGATTAAACAAATGACTAATTTGGCAGTTAAAATACATTTTCAGACAAAGTTAAATATGTTGACACTGAAAGCAGTCTATTCTTAAATGTGTAGGCCTGGGCTTAAATGTGTTTTCAAGGTGCAAAGCATAAAACCCGAGGTTTTGAGACTGGTACTAGACATTTCAGACAGTGTGAAGACAATAAATCATTTAACTTGCAAGTATTGGCTTCAGTTCAAGCAATATTCTTACAAAATATAGAACATTTCACCACCTAAATTACTGCCTGTAGATTGCTAAAAGTTAGTCTGGATACAGTACACAAAGATTCAATGATGATTTCTGTTTAAGTGCAGTATAGTCACTCATTATCTATGAGTTTCTTTTTCTTCCCTGAGTCCACTGCATCTATCTATGCTATTGATTTTACAATGAAAGTGACAAAACCAACAGACACCTTGAAACATTTCCTAGCACTCTCAAACTGTATGAGTCTGGTAGTATTTACTGCACTTTGCCTTCCAAGAGCCCACTGGACATAACGTGAGCGTGACTGCTTGTACAGCTATTGGTTTGTCTCAGAGCGTCTGCTCCCAGATAGGCCATTAAAAGTTCAGTGCGACGAATGAGTAACTGCATGAGGTCTTCAGCCAAAGTCTCTATACTTGAATAGCGCACCTTCTCAAAGTCAAAAATGTCTTTGAGAAAGAATAGAACTTGATTCTGGAAAATGAACACAAAACAAACTAATAATCGTTAGGCCAAAATGACTTTAAATATAATAAAGAGTTACTAATACTCTAGTAAACATTGAACCAGAAGCCAAAATATCTGAGTTTCAGGTCCACTTTCAGGTCTCACTGCATAAGGGACCTTGAACAAAGGAACATGTAAACTTTGAGTCTCTAATTTTCTTTGAGTCTTCTTTTCCTTTAAAATATGGGATAATACCATTTGTTCTACTTATTCCTAAGGGCAGATGGTATCAAAATATATAGTCTGAGTCAGTAGCTGGTAGCTTATGCCTATAATCCTAGCTACTCAGGAAGCTGAAATCTAAGGTTTGAGGTTCAAAGCCAGCCCAGACAGAAAAGCAAAATGAGCACACAAGACTCTGAGATTAAGCCCCAATAGTAGCACAAAACAAACAAACGAACAACAAAAAAGAAACCTCTACACATAGCCGGACGGACACTGGTGCCTTCCGCTTGTAATCTAGCCACAGGAGTGAGATCTGGAGGATCTGTTAAAAGCCAGCTGGGGCAGAAAAATCTGTGAGGCTCAATCTCAATTAAAAACAACAACAACAACAACTGGAGGTGTGGCTCAAGTGATAGAACATAAGCAAGTAAGCCAACTAAATCTGAGGCTGAGTTCAAGCCAGGGTACCAAGTAGAGGAAAACAATAAGAAGTGCTTGTAACCCTGAAGTACCATGTAAATGTGAGGGCCTAGTTAGTAATCTTTCATTCTTACCTCTGTACACTGAATTGACATTACTTTTGTTGTTGTTGTTCTTTAGGGCTTGAACTCAGGGACTGGGCACTGTCCCTGAGCTCTTTTGTTCAAGGCTAGCACTCTACCACAGCACCACTTCCAGTTATCTTATGGTTAACTGGAGATAAAGTCTCACAGTCTTTCCTGCCTAGGCTGGCTTCGATTAATAATCCTTAAATCTCAGCCTCCTAGGTAGCTAGGATTACAGGCTGAGCCACCAGCACCCAGTTTGACATTACTTTAAGACAAAGGAATAAACTATTTCAATAATCATAAATGTTAAATGTACATTTTCTGTATAAAACACAAAATAAATAAATATCATAATTTCAGGTCTAAAATGAAGTGGCCAATTGAAGAATATTTCATGTCAGTAAATTAATACTTATGCTGAAGGCCATCTTAATTTTTATTTTGGGTCCGGTCATAGGCCTGAACTCTGAGCCTGGGCGCTGTCCCTCAGCTCTTCAGCTCAAGGCTAGCACTCTGCCACTTGAGCCACAGCTGGCTTTTTTTTTTTTTTTTTTTTTTTGCTTATGGGTGCTGAGGAATCAAACCCAGGGCCTCAAGCATGCAAGGCAAGCGCTTTACCACTGAGCCACCTTCCCAGCCCTGAAGGCCATTTTAAGTATGCTATGTATGATTAAGTATGAAATCTCAGCTGTTAAGCATGATAGGAAAGAAAAAGCCATTCTCAAAGAGTAACACACAGTGCCTCAAATGTCTTCTTGAAGCTAAACGCTAAGTGGGACAATGGAGTATTTCCCAGATTCCCAGAATGCTGGGATTGCTTCTTACCAAGTCCTTTCATTTTACAGCGGAAGGAGAGGGAACCAAGGAATGATTCCTCCCCAGTTACTCCATCAGTGGCTGACTGCATTCCCAGGGCTAATTTTTTTCCCACTAAAATAGATATCCAACATTTGGAAGGTAAAGTAAACTAGCCAAAACTTAACTGAAGGACAGAAAATAAACATTTCCTAAACCATTTATGCAAATACTTTATTAAGAGCACATAGGCACAATTGAAAAGTGAGTACCATAATGAAACACCTGAACTTTCAAATTCATACTCAATTATATTTATTATTATTTGATCCTTAAAACTCAGATCATAGCCAGGCACTGAGCATACACCCGTAATTGCTCAGGAGGCTGAGATCTGAGGTTCATGATGCAGTTCAAAGCCAGCTTGAGCACGAAAGTCCATGGAACTCTTATCTCTAACCACAGAGCTCTGGACACAGAGCTCTGGCTCCAGTGGTAGAACACTAGCCTTGAGCAAAAAAGCACAGGGACAGCACCAAAGCCCTGACTTCAAAGTCTCAGGACTTGTACACACACACATACACACACACACAAACAACTCAGATTAAAATCAGATAAAAATAACATTTCTCTGGCACTCTGCTAGCCAGAAAATACCATAATGAGTATAACTAGTGTTTTGGCAAACATATATTCTGACATCAGTATGGAACTTTACACTCCCATGTCATTCCTCATTCATGTACCAGAATTTATTCTATATTAGACATGCACAATACAGACAAATATAATTTATTCATAGTATTTCCCAAGTGCCATTTTAACATGACAAAATTAAATGTTAGGGATTGAACTCAGGGACTGGGCACTGTCACTGAGCTCTTTTGCTCAACAGAATAAGCTAATAATATGAATGAACTTGACAGGTCTATTCTAGAATAAAGGAACAAACCTACAAAGCAATGTCTCTGTAATTATGCTACTATAAAGTGTCACAAATTTAATACTGCAGTTAAAAACTGAAATTAGATGACTTTTGTAACTTTACTCTTAAATAATATTCTTTTTCTTTTTTGGGGGGGGGGGGTCCGGTCATGGGGCCTGAACTCTGGGCCTGGGCACTGCCCCTCAGCTCTTCAGCTCAAGGCCAGCGCTCTACCACTTGAGTAACAGTGCCACTTCCGGCTTTTTTTTTCTGCTTATGTGGTGCTGAGGAATCGAACCCAGGGCCTCATGCATGCAAGGCAACCGCTCTACCACTGAGCCCCAGCCCCGAAATAATATTCTTTTTCTACAGAAGCTCAAACAAAACAGAAAAATAAAACCTTATCTGCTTTTTGGTTTAGAAAAAAAGCACCTACCTTAAAGAAGCAACATAAGTCATAGAGAGAATTTCTAGGACCCAAAAAACCCCAGGCCAGAACAGGGCTTATATGCTCACAAATGGCATAAAAGTGTGCAAAAAATCCATCCGAGATCTGCGGGGAAACAAATGAGAATCAAGTTGTTATCTTGTAGTACTTGCTTTCTCCAGTAGAAAAACTGAAATTGTTACTCTTCCTACAATCAGCTCTGGCCAGGGCAGACCAACAATCATTACCAGCTAGCCTATTAGGAAAATTAATAAACATACAAGTAACGTTTAGAGTCAAACAATGTTTTCATGTAGATTTTGTACCTTAGCCAACTGTTTCTTATCTGTAGAGACATATCATTTTCCATAGGGCATTTTCATCTCATAAAAATACTGGTGAAACCAGGCACCAGTGGCTCATGCTTGTAATCCTAGCTACTCAGGAGGCTGAGATCTGAGGATCATGGTTCAAAGCCAGCCCAGGCAGGAAAGTCTGTGAGACTCTTATCTCCAATAAACCACCAGAAAACTGGAAGTGGTGCTGTGGCTCAAGCAGTAGAGTGCTCACCTTGAGCTGAAGAGCACAGGGACAGCGCCCAGGCCCAGAGTTCAAGCCCCATGACTCCCTCCCCCCCCCAAAAAAACAAACAATACATGGTGAGGGCTGGGTGCTGGTGGCTCACACCTGTAATTCTAGCTACTTAGGAGGCTGAGATCTGAGGACTGAATTTGAAGCCATCCCAGGCGGAAAAGTCCATGAAACTCTTACCTCCAATTAACCACCAAAAAGCCAAAATGGAGCTCAAGCAGTAGAGCGCTAGTTTTGAGCAATAAAGTTCATGGACAGTGCCCAGGCCCTGAGTTCAGGCCCAAGGACCTACACTGGAAAATATATTTAAAAAAAATACAAGGATAGAGTAAAACACTTTAAGTCCTTGAACAATACACAATCTAGTAATAAGAAGCACATGCTGCTATGTCCATCACTTTTCTAGGCATTTACACAAAAATACTTCCTTGTTTTCTTTGGCAGTACTAGAGCCTTTGTGTATGCTAAGTGCTCTACCAACTGAGCTACAACCCTAGCCCTAAGCACTTTACACTGAATCTTAAAATGTCTTTTTCAGAGACATAGAAACAGAGGCACAGAGAAGTTAAGCAACTTGTTCAAGGTCACATGGCTAGTAAGTAGCACTGAAACTCAGGCAGTCTCGCTGCAGAGGTCACACTAGTAGTTTGTGGTGAGAGCAATGCTTGATGGAAGAGATTGGCTAGAAGGTATGGACCACACAGACAGAATAAATTCTGTGACTTTTTTTTTTTTTGGTGGGGCTTTGAATTCAGTAAAGCAGCTATTCTAAGCCAATCATTATTCCTCAATTGGATTATATCAAGTAGAGGCATCTGTATTTAAAATTTTTTAATATTGATACCATTAAGTGAAAAAACAAAATACCAAAAGCACTTCTAGAGCTATTTTCAATCCTAAATCTGCTCCCACTTAGGTGAGATTCCAGACATGCCTCAACACTTACTGTACTGAACTACACAGAGTAATAAGGAAAAGGGAGAAAGTCTTCAGAAAACACCCAGTACTGATAAGTCCTTTATCTAACTTACGAGAGAGTTCCCATTATTCACTGCCATAGCCAGGCATGCACCAATTTAAAAGTTTCACTGACAGGTTCCTCAAATTATTTCACAGAAGGATTGCTATGGTTTGGATATAGTTTGTCTCTATCAAAATTGTGTTGAGGTTTGGTTCCCAATGCAGCAGCATTAAGTAGGGCCTAGTGGGAAATGTTTGGGTCATGGGGTGAAGCCCTCAGGGATAGATGCTGCCTTTTTCCAATGAGAATCTTCTTGTCTTCACATGGCATTAGAAACCACAAGAACTGGCATTATAAAGGAAGACTATCCCTGATGGGGATAGTCCTGCTTGCCTTTCTGCTTTCCCTCATGAGTTGAAGCAGCACAAAGTCCTTATAGATGTCACTGGTAGATCTTAGACTTTTCAGTCTAAGAGCATGAGCTAGATAAACCTTTTTTCCTTACAAAAATTACCCAGTCTTGAGGTATTCCATTAGAGCAACAGAAAATACACTCAGCTGAGAATCCAGAGCACAATGAATGTTACCTTCATCTGCTGCCTTTTCTGTTTCAGTACCGACCAACAACTTGAAGCCACAGCCTAAATATATGAAGAAGAGGAAAGACTGATTATTTAAATTAGAATTTAAAGCTTAATTCAAACTTATTACAAAAATTAGCAATGAACTCCTGTAATCCCAATATTCGGGAGGGTGAGGCAGAAGAATTACAAGTTCAAAGACAGAATGGCTACATGTCCCCCCACCCCATAAAACAAAACAAATAAACAAACCTAAACCAAGTCAGGTGCCTGTGGCTCATGCCTATAATCCCAGCTGCTCAGGTGGCTGAGCTCTGAAGATTGCAGTTTGAAGCCAGCTCAAGTAGCCAAGTCTATGAGACTTTTATTTCCAATTAACCACTAAAAAGCCAAAAGTGGCTGAGTACTATTCTTGAGCAAAAAAGCTAAGGGAAAGTGTCCAGGCCCAGAATTCAAGTTCCACTACTGGCATAAAACTAAACCCAAACAAAAATCTAAAGCAAAATAAACAAACAGAACAAGGGTAGACTTCTTTTATTTTTTACAAATATTAATGTGAAAGGACATTTTTCTGTCTAGCAAGTATGAGGCTGCATTCAAACCCTAGCACAAAAACAGTACTTCATTTTTATAAATTTAAAAATGAAATACAAATCAAGAAAAGGAAAATGATTGATGAACTCTGCTACCAGTGACCTTGGCAATTACAACTTAATTTTCAAGAGTTCTTATATTTTCGATGTGGGAAAATACTGAACATGTATAAACATAGATGCGCATACACAGATACATATAATGTATAATGAAAAGTTTATTTTCTCCTTCAGAAATAATACTGTTGAAACATTTACGCATAAAGCTAAAGTTTTATCTAAGAACTAAGAAATTACACCCATGACAAAGCAAAAATAAAATGTCATTAGTGAATTCTGAAGAAACCTTATCCTACTCTGGCATGACCCAACTTTCATCAAGGTTACTTTACCAAATCTGCTTAAGAAATGAAGAACATTCACTTTCTTACAATTAAAACGTACTTTATTGAAGAAAAAATACTTTTCAAATGTTTTAGTTTAGTATTAGGAAGTCTCAAAATAATTTTGAAGCTGCCAACTGTAAAATAGAGATTTGAATATAAAAAACAGAAAATGAAAACATTCAATGTATAGTTTAAACTTGCCTTATTTGTGCATCTGCCTATTTTTTCTTATAATTTTTGACAGAATTTAGAAACATAAGTCTCTATATCTTTCTCTCTCCTTTTCTTCTAGTGGTACTAGGAATTAATTAAATCCATGGACTTGGCTTAGGTTTTCTAGGCCTCCCTTAAAAACACATAATCCAAAACACTCAGGAGGTTGAAGCAAGAGGATCAAGAGTTCCATGCCAGCCTATATAATGAAACCTTGTGTCAAAAAAAAAGAACAATATTATTTTTAACCTCCAGGATAGGGATATGACTGGTGGAAAAGCCAAAATGCTAATTTGTTTGGAAGGAGGGGAAACACAGTTTAAATTCAGGGCTTCATACTTGCTGGACAAGTGCTTTACCACCTGAGCCCTGCCCCAGCCCCCACCCCCATTCTTTTTGCTTTAGGTATTTTTTTCAGATAGGGTCTTGTGATTCCCCCACCCCAAGGCTAAGCTCAGATCACCATCTTCCCAATCCTGTCATCTGGAGATTAAAGGTTTAAAGATGCTGTGGATTATACACGTGAGCCACTGTGTTTGGCTTTTTTGAGTTTTGAACAGTATCCTTCTCTGTAGCTAGGCTGGCCTCACATTCACCATCTTCCTGCAACAGCCTACTAAGTGTTAAGATTATAAGCATAAATCACCACGTACAGCTACAAAAGGACAGTTTCCTCTGAAAGGTATTATATAGTATATAGTGCACCTCCAATGTCAAAAGAAGAGATCAGCTTCCTCATTAGCTACCCCATAGGCAGATAGACATATATATCTGATTTTCTCCATTCTAATCATTTTCACTTAATTTAAATGAATGGTTCACTTACAGTTTCTTTGAAGGAAGAGTTTAGCCAGCGATTATTTACTACATTCTGTATGGAAGTTGGTGGGTTTTCTAAATCTTCAAAAGAATCCATTAATATAAAATCCAGAACAACATCATAAAAATTTAGATTTTTCACCTGTATTAAAATAGAGATTGTTATTACAGAGATCAACTAAACTCTGATCCCAGATTTTACACTTTAAAACGACATGGCTTTTTGAGCTGGTCAGATTGTATCTCTGACAGAAAGGGAGACAAACATGAAAACTAGCCAGGAGAAATTATAATCCAGATGACATGTGGATGTCATCTGCTCCTTCATAGATCCCAGCAAGTGAAATTAATACCCTCACTTTCTGGTTTTGAAATCCTCCACTGGTGCTTCTATTAGAGCATCCATTCTGCTCAGCCTGCTTTGCTATGTGTGTCTGTCCTTCCATCAGGTCATGGACTTCCTATTTATCATGCACTTGTGCACACTGCGGTCTACCACAGGCTGTACCAGTGGCTCACACTTCCACAGGAAGCCAACTACATGCCTACAGTCTATAGTGGAGAAGACAGATGGCAGCAAATATCTGATTACACACTCTGAGAAGCACAATAAGAATAAAGTGGAGGTTCTGATTTTTTTAAGTTGGATAGCAGGGAGTGTGCCTTTTAAGAAGAGGAAACTCCTGCTAGATACTAAGCTACAAAGGAACACAGTGGTGTTGAACTGACAACAGATAGCACAAGAAAACAATGGGAAATAAGCAGGAAAGGAATTATGTCCCATGAAAAGAATTGTTATTGTTGTTGATGATGATGTTGATGTTGATTGTGGGGTTTGAACTCAGGGCCTGGGTGCTGTCTCTGAGCTTTTTTGCTCAAGGCTAGCATTCTACCACTTTCAGCCACTTCTAGTTTTCTAGTGTTTAACTGAAGATGAGTCTCACAGACTTTATTGCCCTGGCTGGCTTCAACCTACAATCCTCAAATGTCAGCCTCCGGAGTAGTTAGGATTACAGGCATGAGCCACCAGCACCCAGCCCATGAAAAGAATTTTTAATTCATTCCTCAAAGTACTTGAAATACTTAGGGAGGAGGGAAATGGAGGGTGGTGATGGTAGGAGGAGATGGGTGATAAGTCTGGTAGAAATGTGAGGAGGGGAATAAAGTGGAGAAAGCTAATTCAGGAAGGACGGCAGAGGGCAAGAAATCAGAATACGAAGATTCTGAGGCATATTACAGAAGGCTCTAGACACTTAGGGCAAGATAGAGGTGGCAAGAATGGAGAGAAGGGCTAACAGTTTTGGAAGTTAACACTGACTGTAATTAGAGATGAATATGGAAAGTGGTGAAGACCAGGGAGGGGAGAATGGTGAATCTCAGGTTTCTGGGCTGCAGAACTGGATGGAAGTTGATTCTATTCCTGAGTGAGGGAACACTAGGGAAGAAAAGAATATTTGAACCTACTTTTCCTTTGCCTAGTATGCCTTTCAGTGCTTAACCAACTGTACTTTGCTTCTATCACTTGCTTTTTGTTTTTGGTTTTGTGCCAGTACTGAACTCAGGCTTGAAGTGTGGGCCTCTTAAACTTCCCTAGCTTTTCTGCTCAAGACTAATTTAATAGTCTACCACTTGAGCTACAGCTCCACTCTGGGTTTCTATGGTTAAATAGAGATAAGGATGCCATAGACTTTTCTGCCCAGGCTGGCTCCAAACCTCGATCCTCAGATCCTGAGTAGCTAGCATTTATAGATATGAACATATGTAACCAGCTAGAAAGGCTTATTTTTAAAATACATTTATTACTAAAAATAAGCAACTTGGGCTGGGAAGGTGGCTCAGTGGTAGAGTGCTTGCCTTGCATGCATGAGGCCCTGGGTTCGAGTCTTCAGCACCACATAAGCAGAAAAAGCTGGAAGTGGTGCTGTGGCTCAAGTGGTAGAGCGCTAGCCTTGAGCTGCAGAGCTGAGGGACAGCACCCAGGCCCAGAGTTCAGGCCCCCACAACCAACAAAAATAAATAAATAATAAAAAATAAAGTATCTTTCAGTTACCTTTATCTTGATAAATCCCAAAGTCAATTCTTACTAGTTCCTTCAGAAGGCTTTATAAAAACATTTATTTACAACACTTGACCCACTGTATAAAGAGTATCATTGCTGTTGTTTATGACAACAGAAAAATTATGCTATTTTATCACTGCACAATTAGTTTTACTCTCATTTGAGGACAAATACACAGTGGCTTCCATTCAGGTAAATATGTCCAAATAATTAAGTGGAAGGAATATTACATACAAATTTGAATTTACCCCTCTAGCAGCAAGTTCCATTTCAGTACTATCCCAGTGATCAGTCTGCTCTAAAAAATAGATCATTTCATCAAAAACATCTTCAAACTTCTTGGGATTCTGCAGAAGAAAACACATTTCATTCTTAAACTCAACTTAATAACAATACGCAGGCCTATGAAGTAAACAAATTACTCTGCAAGTAAATTAGCTGGTCTTATTTCAGATAACCAAATTAGGCAACGTTTTTAAAGGCTGCGAAATTATTTACTATTCTCTTACTATTTTGCTGTTCTATTGTTCCGACGCCAAGAATGAGAGTTAGTAAAAAGTCACAGCAAGTCCTTTATTACTCAAATATGTGTGCCTGTTGAGGTTATGCTAGGAGGAGCATGTGATCACTACGGCAGAGGCTAAAGGAAGCTCCTGACACAGCTGCTCCTCCTGGAGACACTCCACTTCAAACCTTTCTATTCATTTGCTTTGGAAGGCCAAGAAGCAATAGAAGATCTACAGTTACTTAACACTTTATATGTTGTATTACTTTCCTATTTATTTAATCAACATTACAACATTCTAAAATACAGTAAATGATTTATCTAATTCTACTGTAAAAGTGAGGGAACTGATCTGAAAACCAGGTGAGCAAATGGTGTAAGGAAGGCCTGTTTTGTTTTGATTTTTTTTTCTCATCATCTGAATAATCCTGACGACAGTAAAGTGGCTATTTAGTATCAGAATGAAGTGGTTGTCACTGTTTCCTTCAGACCTAAGAGGATAAAGAAAAGTAAGACTCAATTTGTATTCCAGATTTCTGAATATACTATGTCTTGTCCCTTGGAGGTCCTGGGCAGGATTGTGGGAGACAAGAGATGAGGTATCAGAAATAGTAACAGTTGTGCTAATAATAGCAGATCCAAGGAAAGATCTCACCATGACATTTACAGACATTATGGCAAATTTTGAATAATTTATAAGAAACAATTTGGTCAAAAGGATATGGACTTTCTATACAGAAAATAAGCCAAGTAGGCTGGGAAGGTGGCTCAGTGGTAGAGTGCTTGCTTTGAATGCATTAGGCCCTGGGTTCGATTCCTCAGCACCACATAAAGAGAAAAAGCCAGAAGTGGAAGTGGCGCTGTGGCTCAAGTGGTAGAGCGCTAGCCTTGAGCTGAAGAGCTGAGGGACAGCGCCCAGGCCCAGAGTTCAAGGCCCACAACCAAAAATAAATAAGTAAATAATCCAAGCATAAATCAAAGCTCTTTGGATTACTTTTTTTTTTGGTGGGGATTTAAACCTCAATGCTTCATGCTTGGTATGTAGATGCTCTACCATTTGAGACATGCCTCCAGGTTTTTTTTTGTCAGTGCTGGGGCTTGAACTCAGGGCCTGGGTGTTGTTCCTGAGCCTCTTTGTGCTCAAGGCTAGTGCTCTACCACTTGAGCCATAGCACTACTTCTGGCCTTTTCTGAGTGATTAATTGGAGGTAAGAGTCTCATGGGCTTTTCTGCCCAAATCATGATCCTCAGCTCTCAGCCTCCTGAGTAGCTAGGAACAGTCATGAGCCACTGGCACCCAGTTCTTTTTTTGCTCTGGCTGTTTTTGTGATAAGGTCTGCTATTTTCCCAGGTTGGCTGGGACTATTGTCTTCCTATTTATGCTTCCCACCACAGCTGAGGTGACAGGTGCACGTCACCACACTCAGACTTTTCTGTTGAGGTCTCCCAGCATAGCTGAGATAATAAGTGTGTACCGCTATGTCTTGTTTTGTTTTTGTTTGTTGAGTGGGGGTCTTCAGAACTTTCTTCATGTTGGCCTCAAACCACAAACTTCGGGGCTGGGAAGTTGGCTCAGTGGTAAAGCGCTTGCCTTGCATGCCTGAGGCCCTGGGTTCGATTCCTCAGCACCATATAAGCAAAAAGAAAAAAGCCGGAAGTGGCGCTGTGGCTCAAGTGGTAGAGCACTAGCCTTGAGCTGAAGAGCTGAGGGACAGCGCCCAGGCCCAGAGTTCAGGCCCCTCGACCGGACCCAAAAAAAAAAAAAAAAAACCCACAAACTTCCTGTCCTCTGACTCTCAAGGTGTTAGGACTACAGGCATGAAGGCACAAGCCATGGGCACCTGACATGCTCATGTTTTAGATAGGGTCTCATGGGTTTTTGTTTGTGGTTTGTGGTTTGTGGTGGTGCTGGTTCTGGGGCTTGAACTAAGCATCTAGACAGTGTCCCTAAGCTTTTTTTTTTTTTTTTTTTTGGTCGGTCGTGGGGCTTGAACTCTGGGCCTGGGCGCTGTCCCTCAGCTCTTCAGCTCAAGGCGAGCGTTCTACCACTTGAGCTACAGCGCCACTTCCGGTTTTCTGGTGGTTTATTGGAGATAGGAGTCTCACGGTCTCTCCTGCCAGGGCTGGCTTTGAACCGTGATCCTCAGATCTCAGCCTCCTGAGTAGCTAGGATTACAGGCATGAGCCACCAGCGCCGGGCTTCCCTAAGCTTTTGTGCTCAAGGATAGCACTCTATCATTGAGCCATACCTTCATTTCCAGCCTTTTGGTAGTTAATTGGAGATAAAAGTCTCACAGACTTTCCTGCCTAGGCTGGCTTTAACCGTAATCTTATGATCTCAGCTTCCTAAGTAGCTAGAATTGTAGGAGTGAGCCACCAGTGCTGGGCAGGGTTTCATGGTGTTTTTGCCCAGAGGATCTTTAAACTATCATCCTTCTGCTTATGCCTCCTTTGTACGCTGGATTATAGGCATATATCACTCTACCTAGTTTGTTTGTTGCTAATTTTTTGCCTAGGCTGGCCTCAAAATGTGATTCTCCCAATCTATGCCCCTGTGTACTAGGATTGCAGGTGTGTACCACCACACTCAACCCATGTATTATGTTTATTTTTAATTATTTATTTGTGGGTAGTGGTACTTAGGCTTGAATTCAAGACCTCAAGCTTTCACTTGGCTTTTTCATTACCAATGGTGCTTTACCACTTGAGTCATACCTCCATTTCCAGCTTTTTGCTGAATAATTAGAGCTAAAATTCTCTAAGATTTGTCTGCCTGGATTGGCTTCAAACCTCAGATGCTCAGGTCTTAGCCTCCTGAGAAGCTAGGATTACAGGTATGAGCCTCTGGCACTGGGCAGCTGCATTTTATTTATTTATTTATTTATTTATTTGTTAGTTGTGGGGCTTGAACTCTGGGCCTGTGCACTAGACCTCAGCTATTAGCTCAGGGCTAACACAGTACCACTTGAGCCACAGCACCACTTCCGGTTTTCTGGTGGTTTATTGGAGATAAGAGTCTCATGGATTTTCTTGCCCAGGTTGGCTTTGAACCGCAATCCTCAAATCTCAGCCTCCTGCGTAGCTAGGATTACAGGCATGAGCCACCAGAGCCTGGCTCAGTTGCATTTTTTTAATATGTGGACCTTTCCAACTATCTAAAACTATCTAAACACTATCTGAAACTATTAAAAATTTGTTATGGGGCTGGGAAGATGGCTCAGTGGTAGAGTGCTTGCCTTGCATGCCTGAGGCTCTGGGTTCGATTCCTCAGCAACACATAAGCAAGAAAGAAAAAAGCCGGAAGCTGTGGCTCAAGTAGTAGAGCACTAGCCTTGAGCTGAAGAGCTGAGGGACAGTGCCCAGGCCCAGAGTTCAGGCCCCACGACCGGACCCCCCCCCCAAAAAAAAATAATAATTTGTTGTGCTTCAATTGAAAACCATTGATATTTTGAATTTACTAGCCCACAAATGACATCTTTTTTTCCATATTGAAAGAAAAAATTGATGCGTTTTAATCATTAAACAGAACAATAATTTTTTTTAACTTGCTTACAAGTTTACCTTTCGTGCCTTCACAATTAAAGCTGATAAAATTTTCCTTCCACTTTCAGCAAGGAATATCCTGTTGGCTGTTTCCGAAAGAATTACCTGGGGAAAAAAAATCATCCCCAAAAGTAAAAAAAAAAAAAAAAAAAAAAGAGTCCTATAATGAATCTGAATGGGCAGCCATCTTTATAGCACATTCATACAATTATTGCAATTCATATGTATTATGGCAACAAAGAGACCACAGAGAAGTCCAAATTTACTAAAATAAAAAAGCTCTTGAAACCTATAATCAACAAATATTAAAGGGTACTAATTTGAACTTAAATTCTGCTTGATACGACTAGAAATCTAAAATAAGTTTTATATAGCCCCCCCAAATGTACTAGACATTTTAGTATTACTTGACCATATTTTTTTTTAGAAAATCAATTATTGTTATAACAAATTCAATTCATTTTAACTGATAATAACAAAGGCTCTAAAGCAATGTTTTCCCACCTGCAGCAACAAACATCCTGTACTAAAAGTGAGAGGACATGCTGGCTGTGGGAAAGGCTGATGCCAAAGTGGCAGGGAGGATTTTTAACAGATAGCCAGAGTTGTCCTGGGCACGCACACTGGATATCCTACCAGCAGGTCTGGGGCTAGGTAACATAGCTTTAATGTTGAAAAATACCTGAAAAGCCTGTCGAATGCAATGGAGTTTGGCAAGGAAATCACTGTCTCCTAGGCACTCCAACATTTCAGTTCTGGATAATCAAGAGGAAGACAGCTGTTAAACTTCATTCAAAATCAAGCCTACTACAAATATGGCCTCAAGCAAGGTTTTACCACAGGACCTTAATGTAAAACACATGTCTTCTCCATATGGCTAGAACATCCTAAACAGGGTTTAGGCTTGGACTTTCCTTGTTCTCCATGTCTTTTTAATAAGCATCACACAAACACAGCAGTAACATCTTATTATATTTCACCACCAAAAGCATAACTGGAAAAGTACCTGAGTACTCGGGAGTAAATTTTTCCTTCTTCTACTAAATGCATGGCTTCTTCATAAAAAGGGCAGCGACAAAAAGACTCCAGGCTGTATGAATGCCGTACCTCTCTGTGCGCTGCAAGCTAGGAATACAGTGAGATAGAACAGATAACATTGACCGAAAAGAATAACTACAAAGAAAGAAAATAGATTGTTATTAGTCATGAAAAACATTCATTAATATTTTATAGCTAATAAAACCTAACTTCTGCTAGCCACTGGTGGCTCACACCTGTATGCATATGCTTGTAATTATTGCTACTCAGGAGGCTGAGAATTAAGGATGGTGGTTCAAAGCCAGCTTGGGCAGCAAAGTCCATGAGATTCTTAGCTGTAAGTAACCACCAAAACATTGGAAGTAGAGTTATAGCTCAAACGGTAGAGTTCTAGCCTTGAGTAATAAAAGCACCCAGGCCGAGTTGAAGCTCCATGACAGGTACAAACAAACAAATAACAACAAGAAACTTAACTTTATTTAACTTCCAAATCAGTTGTTAAGATTCCAGACCAGCCTATGGGCTGTATTGAAAGAACTTGTCTCAAAAACAAAACACACAAAAAAGATTTCAGTTGTCAATAAGAGTAAAACTCTGTAACAAGCTTATTAGTTCATTTTGAATCCAACTATTTAAATCTACAGGGTACACAAAAGCATTCTATAGCTATTCTGTCTCTTTAAAAGGGACAGGAGGAGGGCTTTTAGCATGCAGAGTTCTTAAAAGTACAATTCATGAAGCAAACCATGGAAATAAGATCAATTTGGCACTCCAAAGGCATTCTTCTCATGTGATTAATCACTACACAACTAAAAGATAATCATATTTTTGACTCTACAGAGTCTAACTACCCCATAACAGAATTCTAGTCTTCTGCCAGTTCATTAAAAAACAACTGCAAAAACTATTAAAAAGAATCCTCTAGAGCAATTATCCATTTCACTATGAAGCCATCATTTAATGGCACACTGTACTTTTCTTTTCTCATTGTTTTTCTAGGTGCTGCAGATGGAATCCAGAGCACTGTGGGTGTGAGGGAAGCACTCTCAACTATACCTCCAAACCTGTACTGGTTTTTCTTCTTGTTGTTATTTGCTGGGTTTTGTTTTTGTTTGGTAGAGTCAGCACTAGGCCTTGAACTTACTAGGCAGGGGCTCTAACCTCTAGTTTTTCTTTTGCATTAGTATTTATTCATTTATTTGCGCTGGTAGAGAGTTTGAACTCAGAGCCTGGGCACTGTCCCTTAGTTTTTTCCCCTCATAGGTGGAGCTCTTGCATTTGAGCCATAGCTCCATTTCCAGCTTTTTTGTGGTTAACTGGAGATGAGAGTCTCTTGACTTTTCTGCTCGGGCTGGCTTCAAACCATGATTCTCAAATTTCAGCCTCCTGAGTAGCTAAGATTACAGGTATGATCCACTGGGTGCTTAACCCGTGAAATAGGGCCTCACTTTGTGCCTGGATACCAGTCTGGACCACAGTCCAAGTCACTAGTCTAGATGACAGGCATGTTCCACCACATCCAGCTGCTCCTACTTAGACAGTTTCACTGACTCTTCTGCCCTGGGCTGGCCTGAACTGTGATCTCCCTAATCTCAGCTTTCATGTAACTTGGATGATAGTTACACACCATCATGCCCAATCTTGTCATAGAGAAGGTGTCCCATGTACTTTTCTCCTAGGGCTGGCCTAGAACCATGAACCTTCATTCAGTCAGGGAAAAAAAAGGGAGAAGGACAGGGAAGAAAAAGGTACAGGAAGGAGAGGAGAAGGGAAAGGGAAAACTCACAGATGAAATTGGTCAGATGTTGTATTTTTAAGCTGTTCGTGTGTGTGTGTGTGTGTGTGTGTGTGTGTGTGTGTGTGTGTGTGTGTGTGTAGGGGGTGAGTTGGTGTATGTGTGTAGGAGTACTAAGGTTTGAACTCAGGGTTTAGGTACTATCCTTTAGTTTTTCCACTCAAGACTGGCACTCTACTTCTTGAGTGAGCTACGTAGCCCACTTTGGCTATTTGCCATGAATTTTTCTGCCCAGGCTGGTTTCAAACCACAATCCTCAAACTTCAGCCTCTTGAGGTAATTAGGATTTACAGGCATGAGTCACCAGAACCTGGCTTAAATTGTTACAAGTAGAAAAAAAACTTATAAAGAAATGACCTCTTTGCAAGCCACATCTTTTGGTAAAGAACTTAAATCTCAACTGAAGACAAATTATACAGAGATTTGCAATTCTGTAATCACCACTGTGATACATTGGCATATTTATATCTAGCCTTTCTCCTCTGCTTATAGAGTTGCACAACATAGCATATGGGTTTCCTTTTACAAAATTTAAATCAAAACTCTATTGTAGCCAGGCAACGGTGGCTCATACCTGTAATCCTAGCTTCTCAGGGGGCTGAGATTTGAGGATCATGATTCAAAGCCAGCCTGGGCAGTAAAGTCCATGAAACACTTATCTCTAATTAACTGCCAGAAAACAAGAAGTGGTGCTGTGGCTTAAAGTGGCAAAGTACTAGCCTTGGACAAAAAGAGCTCAGGGACAGCACCCAGGCATTGAGTTCAAGCCCCATGATGGACAAAAACAAAACAAAAAACCTCTACGTACTTTCTCATTACTGTTCCTATGCCAGTAAGCTCATTAGAAAGATGATTATGTTTATGTTTCAAATTGTAGATGTCTGTAATTTGGCATTAAACGATTCTTTTTTCATTATTATTATTAAAATGACACAGTGAGCAAAACTATTCTTTTTTCATTACTATTAAAAGGACACAGTGAGCATTACTATATGTAAAATCCTTGAACCTGATTATGTCCGTGGAACCATTTAGAAGTATGATTTGTTGACTAAAGAATCTGAACATTTTTACTTCCTAATATAAGCTAAAACTGCTTTATGATAAAACTTTATATGCTTCATCAAAATCTACAAACTATGAAAGTACCTGTCGAGTACAAGCTTTCTCCTAAAAGAGACTCCTGTGAGCGCATATATTCATCTTTGAATCATGATAGCATTAGATAAATAAATAGCAACTGGGTGGATAGCAGCAATCACTTGTAATCCCAACACTCAGGAGGCTGAGGTAGTATAATCAGAAGTTCAAGGCCAACCTGGGCTACATTACAAGAATATGACTCCAAAAAAGAGAAATTTTTATAAAAATGAATGACAACTCAACTGGTTTATAGCAAATCACACTCTCATACTAAAAACGAAGAGCTCTGTACAGACATTCACCTCTTACCTCTGCTGCGGAAACAAAGGAATCAGTTGACTCCACGCTCAAAGAGTCACGTAGGCCAAAGTCATCCACATTCCCCTTCATTGTGGCATCTGATTCTTTATCTTAAAAGTAAAAAAGGTGGGAAGTTCAGGAACTGATCTCTACAATGTTTTACTCCCTACAGGTTATTTCTTCCCAGTATTTATTTAGACAGCTAGGCTCTAAAAGGAAAACAATAATATACCAACAGGCTATAACCTGACAGTTTTCTCCAAGTGCATCCATTGTTCTGCTAAGAAAATACTGCTATGTAAGAAAGCACAGAAATTAAACTTCATTTTAGAGTAGAAGGGCTCTTGAGTATATTTTAATCACCAACATTATTTTGGTTACATGGTGAAATCACTATATAACAAAACTCTTCTATAACAGAGCAATTCATTTGGAAATGGTCTTGTCCAAATTGGGAGTTCTGGAAGGTTCATTCATATAAGCTGAATTATTAACCTTAAATATCTGGTAAATCACGTGTAGTTAGCTGATCTTTGAAACAATAAAAAGTTATCTGTGAGTTCATCAAGCTTTAAGGCCTACTTTTAAAACGCTAAACACCTAACAAAGATCAGATCTAGGTACTTGATACTCATTCCACTTACTAAATAAAGGGCTAACTATAACTGACTTGGTGATTTTAAAGGGTTGATAAAGCTTAACTACTCTGGAAATTATTTACCTGACTATACCAAGACAGGCTACTCATGAGCAGTATACATCATTCTGAATGCGGGTAGGAAAATCTTCATATGCTATCAGAAAAGTAGCTTGTAACATATTTTCAAATACTCTATATATTTGATTATATTGTATTATATGACTGATATATATCCAGATTATCACAGCTATGTAATATATATAGGTACATATATATATATATATATATATATATATATGTATATATATCTTTTTTTCGGATTCTCAATGTATTAAATCTGTCAAAACACTTTATCTTCTTTAAAAAGGAACCAGAAATTTCACTGGCTTTCATTTATCCCAGTTTTGATTCCATTAGCAAAATTCAGTATCTTTATAAGGAATTTTACAAGTTCTAAAGATGCTATGGACCAGAAAATACTATGTGTAACTACAGGGAAGTAAAGTGATTTTTTTAAAAAATGGAAACACACATTAGTTAAAATTCAACCATTGCACAATCATAGTCCAAGTTCTAGCTAGCAGAAGTAAAAATAACTCACAATTGATAGAAAATTCACTCATAATGCATGTCAAAATCAATGACATACACAGCATATTTTTCCTACTTTATTTTTGGCAACACTAGATTCTATATTTTAACTATTTACTTTCTAAGTTTAAATTATAATTTTTTTTTAGGTCCGGTCATAGAGCCTGAACTCTGGGCCTGGGCGCTGTCCCTCAGCTCTTCAGCTCAAGGCTAGCACTCTACCACTTGAGCCACAGCACCACTTCCGGCTCTTTTCTTTTTGCTCATGTGGTGCTGAGGAATCAAACCCAGGGCCTCAAGCATGCAAGGCAAGCGCTCTACCACTGAGCCACCTTCCCAGCCCCTAAATTATAATTTTTTATGATGCTAATCTCAATCTTTTGATTTTTTCCTTTTTATTAGCATAAATTAATTATACAAAGGAGGTCTCATTACACACACACACACACACACACACAAACACATTGCCAGTCCTGATGCTTGAACTCTCAGGCCTGGACACTGTCCTTGCGCTTCTTTTGCTCAAGACTAGCACTCTACCACTTGAACCATAGTGCCACTTCTGTTTTTTTTCTGTTTATGTGGTACTGAGTAATAGAACCCAGGGCATGCTGGGCATGCATGCTAGGCAAGCACTCTACCACTAAACCACATTCCCAGCCCTTTGTGCCACTTTTATCTCTGATTAATCAGCAAAAAGAAATAGAGGTTGTAGAGTGCCAGCCTTCAGTGGAATAGAAAGTAAGAGTGAATGTAACCCTAGCTTCTCAGGATGCTGAGATCTGAAGATTGCAGTTTAAAGTTGGTCTGAGCAGGAAAAGCTAAGAGACTCTTATCTCCAATAAACAACTCAGAAGAAGCCAGAAGTGATACTTTAGCTCAAGTGCTAGAGTACTAAGCCTTGAGCAAAAGACACTCAGGGACACTGACCAGGCCTTAATTCTAGCCCCAGGACTGGCAAAAATAAAAAAAGAGGAAAGTGGAGCTAGAAAGGTGGCTCAGTGGTAGAGTGCTTTCCTTGCATGCATGAGGCCCTGGGTTCGAATTCCTCAGCACCACATAAGCAGAAAAAGCCAGAAGTGGCACTGTGGCTCAAGTGGTAGAGCGCTAGCCTTGAGCTGAAGAGCTGAGGGACAGCCCCCAGGCCCAGAGTTCAGGCCCCACAAAAAAAAAAGAAAAGAAAAAAAATGTTTTTCTTGTTGAACTTGGGTCTCTGGGTTAACATGATGATGTATAGTTCCATTTATTTCCTGCAGATGACATAAATTTATTCTTCTCCATGGCTGAACAATAGTACATTGAATATATATATGTGCTATGTTTTCTTTATCCAATTATCAATTGTTGGACACCTAGAAAGGTTCCATATCTTGGCTATTATAAATAGTGCTGCTATATACATGGATGTGCAAGTCTCTCTCTCATGTAATGAATGGGCCTGTAAGTCTATAAGTAAACCCTGTAGGTGGTATGCAAGTGGTTACAAATGAATGAACTGAAGTATAATACACTCTATGGAGAGCTTAAATAGTATAACTCTTTAGAAAGATGAAGTCAACGCTCAACAAAATAAGTATCAAGAAATGAGTACTTGCAAGAGAGGAGGTGGGATGAAGGGAGAGGAGTAGATGAATGAAGTGGGGAAAGAGGGAGAATGCAGTTAAGAATTCATTTTATAGAGCACAAAATTAAGAAAAATATGGCAAGAGCCGGATGGAAGAGCCATAATAACAAAGACAGCATGGTACTGGCACAAAAACAGACCTGAAGACCAATGGAACAGAATAGAAGATCCAGATATAAATCCACAGGCCTACAGCCAGCTGATATTCGACAAAGGAGCCAAAGACTTACAATGGAAGAAACACAGCCTCTTCAACCACTGGTGCTGGGAAAACTGGGCGGCCACATGCAGGAAACTAAAAGTGGACCCCAGCCTATCACCATGCACCAACTTCAACTCAAAATGGATTAAAGACCTTAACATCAAACCTGATTCTCTGAAACTACTGCAGGACAGAGTAGGAGAGACACTTGAGCTTATAGGCACAGAAAGGAACATCCTGAACAGAGTCCCAGGGTCACAACAAATTGGAGAGAGACTTGACAAATGTGACTACCTTAAAATACAAGGTTTCTGCACAGCTAAAGCTACAGTAACCAAGCTAGAAAGACAACCAACTAACTGGGAAAAAATATTTACCAGCAATATATCAGACAAGGGATTAATATCCACTATCTACAGGGAACTCAACAAACTAATCCCTCCCAAACCTAACAAACCAATTATTAAATGGGCAAGGGAACTAAAGAGAAACTTCTCAGATGAAGAGATAAAAATGGCAAAGAAACACATGAGGAAATGTTCACCATCCCTGGTTGTGAAGGAATTGCAAATAAAGACAACCCTGAGATACCACCTTACCCCAGTCAGAATGGCCCACATCTTCAAGTCAGCCAATGACAAATGCTGGAGGGGATGGGGAGAAAGAGGAACCCTACTACACTGCTGGTGGGAATGTACACTTATACAACCACTTTGGAAAGCAGTCTGGAGGGTCCTCAGAAAACTAAATATTGGCCTCCCTTATGACCCAGTCATACCACTTCTAGCCATCTATCCTGAACATCAGGAACCAATATACAAGGACACATGCACCTCCATGTTTATTGCAGCACTGTTCACAATAGCCAGGATATGGAAACAACCCAGATGTCCCACCACAGATGAATGGATCCAAAAATTGTGGTATCTATACACAATGGAATATTGTGCAGCCATTAGAAATGACAAAATAATGGCATTTGCAGGGAAATGGATGGAGCTAGAAGAAATCATGTTGAGCAAGATAAGCCAAGAGCAAAGAAACAAACGGTACATGGTCTACCTGATAAGTGGATGTTAAATCCAAAATGTCAGGTGATACGACATAATTAACAGGACTTAAGAAACAAAGGACTTCCACTCATCTGGTTGAATCACTACTAAATAACCCCATGCTGCTGATCACGTGTATAGTATATATGTGTACACCGGAGAGGAACCAGGAAGACGACACAGAACTAGAGGGAATCGGGGAAAAACATAGAATAGCGGGACCCATCAGCTAGCTGCACTGGACATTGACCAAAATGAACTAAGCAACTCAATGGCAGCAATGGGAAGGAGGGAACAAGTGGGAAAAAGGGAACAGCTGATGCTATACAAAACAAAAGAAATGTACATATCACCCAAAGTGGAAGAAATAACTCTATGGCAAAGCTCATAGAACTCATAAATGTTATAGACCATGATAGACGATTTGCTCCAGGAAAGTTAGAATGTGTTGGTGACTTTAACTGAGCATCACTATCCCACAATACTGTGAAATTTGGGAAATTATGTAACCACTTAATTACAATAAAAAAAATTGAAAAAAAGATGCATTGTATACATCAAGTGTTTTGTTAAATGGCAAAAAAGGATTAAATATTTATCCTAAAAAATTAAGAACAGTGACGGAAGGGGTGGGCTGGGGGGATGGATGAGAATGTTGAAAGGGGTAACATTGGTCAAAACACACTGTATTCATAAACTGCTTTGTTGAATGGCAGCTCCTTTGTACAACTACTTAAAGATAAGAAAATATTTTAAAGAGAGAAATCATAGTAAAATTTCGCTATGCCACAGTAATTTCAAAGTAGGATTAAATTTACAGCCCATTACTCTTAGTTCCATATGACTTTTGCTATTTTCAGAATGGAACACAGACATTTATCTTTGTCACTTTCCCTTTCTGACATTACCCAGAAGCTGTTAAAAGTCTGTTTTACTTCAATCAACAGTAACCAGCCATTCAATGTCATCCAACTCAGCTACCAGGCTGTACTTTACTTAAAAATAAATAAATGAAACTAGCACAGAGAAATAACTCAATAGCAGAGGAACCGGATACTTATTAAATCCATCTCCATAAACTAGAGAGTATACCTCTCACCTCAGTTATTGTTATGACTCCTAGAGTAGTAGCTTAATAATAAGAAGAACATAATACATTTATTTTTAGATAAATCAGTGAAAAGTAAAAAAAAAAAAATCTTTCAAAATCCCAAATGAATTGTTCATATACCTCTACAATAGCTAGGTACCAGCGACTCACGCCTATACTCTTAGGCAAGAGGCTGTGCAGGAGGCTCAGTTCAAATCCAGCTCAGGCAGAAAAGTCTGTGAGACTCTTATCTCCACTAAACTATCAAAAAAGCCAGAAGTGGAGCTGTGGCTCAAGTAGTAGAGCACTAGTATTCAGCAAAAGAAGCTCAGGGACAGAGCCCAGGCACTGAATTCAAAAGTTCAAGCCCCAGGCCTAGCACACACACACACAAATAAAACAAAACAACAATAAAACCTTAAAATACTCTTTCTATGAAGTACCAACTCTTTTTGTTTTGTTTTGTGTTTCTGAGACAAGGACTTCTTGTGTAGCACAGGCTGGCCTCAACTTCCTTATACTTTTACCTCCAAATGCTGAGATTATAGGCATGTGCCTCCACACCCACTTTAAAAAATATCAATTCTGAATTGTAGTACTGAAAGACAAGGAACACATGAAAATCAAAACCTTCATCTTAGTCAATATTTGAAGAAACTAATTACTAATTTTTTTTTTTGTGCTGGTACTAGGGCTTGAACTCAGAGCCTAGGCACTGTCCCTTCTTTTATTTGTTCAGGGCTGTCATTCTACCACTTGAACAACAGTTCTACTTCCAGCTTTTTTTGTGCTAAATTGGAGATAAAGAAGTTCATGGAAGCTGGGTGCCAGTGGCTCACTCCTGTAATGGTAGCTACTCTGGAGTCTGAGATCTAAGGATCATGGTTCAAAGCCAGCCCAGGCAGGAAAGTCTGTGAGACTCTTATCTCCAATTAATCACCAGAAAACTGGAAGTGGTGCTGTGGCTCAAGTGGTAGAGTACTTACTTGCCTTGAGCTGAAGAGCCAAGGGATAGCGCCCAGGCCTAGAGTTTAAGCCCCACGACCAACCAAAAAAAAAAAGCTCATGGACTTACAACCTTGATCTTTAGATGAGCCTTCTGAGTAGCTAGGATAACAGGCATGCGCCACCAGGTTATTTAATTTTTTTTTTTGGTCCGGTCGTGGGGCCTGAACTCTGGGCCTGGGCACTGTCCCTCAGCTCTTCAGATCAAGGCTAGTGCTCTACCACTTGAGCCACAGCGCCACTTCCGGCTTTTTTCTTTTTGCTTATGTGGTGCTGAGGAATCGAATCCAGGGCTTCATGCATGCAAGGCAAGCACTCTACCACTGAGCCACCTTCCCAGCCCCCTATTTAATTTTTCTTAATGAGAAAGAGTATTAAGATCATAATGAGATGACGTTATATACTTCCACAATGACTAAATGGGGGAAAAGACATTTTAAGTTTTACTGCAATGGAAACACTTAATACTCCACTAGTAGAAACATCCAATTGGGTCAGGCACTGGTGGCTCATACCTGTAATCTTAGCTACTCAGGAGGCTGAGATCTGAGGATCATGGTTCAAAGCTATCCCAAGCAGGAAAGTCTGTGAGACTCTTACCTCCAATAAAACTACTCAGAAAAAGCCAGAAGTGGTGCTGTGGCTCAAGTGGCAGAGTGCTAGCCTTGAGCACAAAGAGGCTCAGGCATTGCGCCCAAGCCCTGAGTTCAAACTCCAGGACCAGCAAAAAAAAAAAAGGAAAGAAAAGACATATCCAATTTATAGAACTTAAAAAAAAATGTTTTGTGTGTATGTGCCAGTACTAAGGCTTGCACTCAGGGCCTTGTGCTCTTGCTTGACTTTTTTGCTCAAAGCTGGAGTTCTATCACTTGAGCCACACTTCCAATTTTAGTGGGGTTTTTTTTGTTGTTATTGTTGTTGTTTTTGTTCATGGGGCTTGAACACTAGGCCTGGGCACTGTCCCTCAGCTCTTCAGCTCAAGGCTAGCGCTTTACCACTTGAGCCACAGTACCACTTCCAGTTTTCTGGTAGTTAATTGGAGATAAGACCTCTCACGGCCATTCCTGCCTGGGCAGGCTTTGAACTGCAATCCTGAAATCTCAGCCTCCTGAGTAGTTGGATTACAGGCATGTGTCACTGGCATCCAGCTTAGTTTTTTGTTGTTGTTGTGTTGTTTGTTTTTGCCAGTTAATTGGAAATAAGAGTCTCACTGATCTATCTGCCTGAGATGGCTTCAAATCTCTCTCTTCAGAGCTCAACTTCCTGAGTAGCCATGACTACAGACATGAGCCACTGATGCAGGGCAGGCAGAAGAATTTTGGAAAGCTTAGCAATCATGCAACAATCTTTCAGACTGTACTCTAGCATTTCTACCCTTGGACATTTTTTTGTATGTATGCCAGTCCTGGGTTTTGAATTCAGGGCCTCATTGCTGTCCCTGAGCTTTGCTCAAGGCTAGTGCCACAACACCACTTTGGTTTTTTTGGTGGTTAACTGACGTTAAGAGCCTCATGGACTTTCCTGCCCGGGATGTCTTTGAAATGTGATCCTCATATCTCAGTCTCCTGAGTAGCTAGGATTATAGGTGTGAGCCAGTGGCATCCAACTTACCCTTGGACATTTTATAGAAATGCTTATCTGCATAAGAATGTTCATAAGAGTACAATGTTTATGGGGCTGGGAAGGTAGCTTAGTGGTAGAGTGCTTGCCTAACATGCATGAAGTCCTGGGTTCGATTCCTCAGCACCACATAAACAGAAAAAGCCAGAAATGGAGCTGTGGTTCAAGTGATAGAGTGCTAGCCTTGAGCAAAAGAAGCTCAGGGACAGTGCTCATACCCTGAGTTCAAGCTTCAGGACAGGCCAAAAAAAAAAAAAAAAAAACAGCAGGACAAAAAATAAAGCCAAAGTGATCATATATCTTGGCCCCCAAAGCTGACAGAAGAAAGGATCATTAAAGGTGGAGTGAAAGAGAGGCAACAAAAGAAAAACTTTCTGTGTTTCAACCCTGGCAAAGAGGCTATAGGTTGTTACTAGACAAGCGTTTTATTGTGTGAATGAGGAAGCATCTACAATGAAGCTAGGTTCAACAATCAAAAGACCTGATAAGTCTATTAAGTGTAACAGCAAAGTGAAAACAATTTATCTGCAACTAAAGGCAGTAGTCATAGTATATCTTACCAAGCAAATCCCCATCATAATCTTTATTCTCCTAGCTACCAACTTTTTACTATCTAGTGGCTGGTTGAGAACAGTTAATTTAGAATATTTATCTGTCTACCTATCTGTCACAGGTATACCACACCACACCTACTTCAAATGGGGATGTTTAGGGGAAGAAAAACAAATACCTTCAAGGAGAAGATATGGAAATTATGCTTACTATATAAGGGCAACTACTAGCCTGGTGTGAAAGGCAGCCTCCTAATGGAGCATGTCTGCACTTAAGAGATTAAGGCAGGAGTGTGACTTTGAGACAAACCTGTACAACACAATGAGTTCCAGGTCAGCCTGAACAACTCGCAAGAACCACTCCTCTCATATTCACACAAAAAGCTCAATAATGGCTGGGAATGTAGCTCAGTGATATAGTACCTGCCTGGCATGCTCAAGAAACTATGCACTTTCCTTCAAGGGTTTAAAAAGCAAGACAGAAAATAAAGTCATGTTGATTATATATTATATACCCCACAAAGTTGATAGCAGAAAGGATTGTTAAAGGTAGAGTGAAAGAGGAATTAAATCCTTAAAACCACAAGAAAATAAAAAAACAAAATACTCCATAAAATACTGCAATTAACATACTGCTTTTCAGTAGAGTAGCTTTGTTGGATGGTTGGTTGGCCATCTTTTAAAGTAAGTCAATCAAAAGACTTTTTCAACTTTTTTAAACCTATCTCAATCACCCAATAACTTTTAAAACACTCATGCAGTGTCGTAAACAATGTCCTTCGTTGGAAGAGCAACAAAACTGTAATATTTATTTTTAACTAAATTGTCATAAGTTTCAGGCCAAAAATGTGACTGGATTCAAGTCTTTCTCCCTTTCTCATAACCTCATAATTCACATATTACTTAAGTTATTTCCAAAGAAGGATTTGTTTTAAAAGTTTTTTGTTGTCTTTTTTTTTTTTAAGAAAAACTGGAAGACATTTCAGACTTGGACCTTGAAACCTCAGGCCTGGCTCCATTTCCTTTGACCAAGCGAAGTAGGTTTTCTGTGTCTCACTTTTGCTGTCTCAAAGCACATTCTATTTTTTGTCACATAGACAGCATCAAGTCTATTTTAACCTCAACTGACTCTAGTGGAGATTCCAAAGATGCCACTGTTCTTTTAAAACCCAGGCTGTCCACTGCAGATTTTATAACACGGGCAAGAAGAGGGAGTCTGCCAAACGTCTCAATGTCAGCTGACTTGTATGTTGGTGACTATTCGCCAGATGACTTTTACCAGCTTAAATAAGATTTGGAATCTTGTCTTTCTTATGGTTTTATTCAAAAAGGAAAAGTTTCTGCTGCCAACAAGTATTATACAGTCTACTATAATTTTTCAAATAAGCAAGAGTCTAGAAAACTACTGCTGCTTTGTGCATTTTATATAACAACCTGCCAATCTACAGTGTGCTTTTCTGATTGTTTTTTCAATGCCAGAACAAAACTGAACTTTTAAAAAGTGAACACAATTTCATAAAGTGAAATATGTTCTTGATTTTCCCCTCAATGTGCATCAACATTGCCAAGCGCAGCAATGAGATCCACTAGAACAAGAGAGAACTAAAAGGTTGCTGTGTTTTTACTACACAGTTTGCCTCTGTTAAAAGATTAACAGGCGTGCATAAGCAGTCTGCCCCTGACACTACGCAAAAGAGACCGCAATGACAGCTGTGGCTGGCTTTTCTTATTTGTGAAAACTTTCATGCACCATGACTGCTAACACAACAACTGTGATTCCCAACTGAGAAATACCACTGCCAGTCACACTGAGGAGGAAATAGAAAGAGGCCACTCACATTTTAGATGGCCATCACAAATAGCATTATATTTTTTTTCTTTTGCCAGTACTGGGGCTTGAACTCAGGGTCTGGGCACTGTCCCTGAGCTTCTTTGGCTCAAGGCTAGCACTCTACTTGAGTCACAGCACCACTTCTAGCTTTTTCTGTTTATGTGGTACTGAGGAAATCGAACCAAGGGCTTCACACATGCTATGGAAGCATTCTACTACTAAGCCATGTTCCCAGCCTTTCTTTTCTTCCTTTTTTTTTTTTTTGTCAGCCGTGGGGCTTATACTCTGGGCCTGGACGCTGTTTCTCAGCTCTTCAGCTAGCACTCTACCAGTTGAGCCATAATGCCACTTCCAGTTTTCTGGTGGTTTATTGGAGATAAGAGTCTCATGGACCTTCCTGCCCAGCCTGGCTTTGAACTGCAATCCTCAGATCTCAGTCTCCTGAGTGGCTAGGATTACAGGCATGAGCCACCAGCATGAAGCTCTTTTCTTTTTTAAAGAAGGAAGCAGTGACTGGGACAACAAGTATGACTGGGTTTCAGTTATGGAGACTTTTATAGGAACCTTAGGTACTATTATTTACATAATATCCCACATATGGCCCCTGGCTAAAGGGACAAGTATAAGTTACAAAAAGGCTTTTATGACCTCATGAAATCTAGGACATAGAAACCTAGGCTGTGAAAACATAACTTGAATTAAAAGAGGCAAGGGCAAGCATCAAGAATTCTTCTTGTTGGGGGACTGGGAAGGTGGCTCAGTGGTAGAGTGCTTGCCTTGCATGTATGAGGCCCTGGGTTCGATTCCCCAGCACCACATAAACAAAAAGAAAAAAAAAAAGCCAGAAGTGGCGCTGTGGCTCAAGTGGTAGAGTGCTAGCCTTGAGCTGAAGAGCGGAGGGACAGCGCCCAGGCCCAGAGTTCAGGCCCTACGACCGGACCCCCCCCCCAAAAAAAAAGAATTCCTCTTGTTGGTAGAGCGCTAATCTTGAGCTGAAGAGATGAGGGACAGCACCTAGGCCCAGAGTTCAGGCCCCACGACGACCGAACCAAAAAAAAAAAAAAGAATTCCTCTTGTTTCTGGGATCCCAGACCTCTCATCGTCTTCCTTGAACCTATGTGACCTGAATAAATAGGAGCAGTTAGGTTCCATTCTGTGGCATTATTATGTCCTTTAAAATTAAGGACAAAAAAAATCACATGGTATCTTATAAATACATTAGAAGCAATAGCAAGAAAGGAAAAAAAAACCACTTGTGTCCCTATCTTGGGGTTCATTTTGCTTAACTTCATCTTATCTGCTCATATACATAGCTTTTGACCTTTTCTGCATTGCTTTGTATGTTCCTCCCCCATGGTATAAGCCCTGTTTTCACTGTATTTGGTGTCAGTATAATTTGGGGAGGGGAAGGGAAAAAACAAAATGCTTCAACAGGGATGCAGGTGGACCCATTGTAACAATGAGATGTACAAGACAGTATGTTGAAAAACAAACTTTACAATTTAGGGATGGGGGGTGGGAGAGTGTGGTTGTGGAGGTGGGAGGAAAGGGATGGTAGGGAAAAATCAAAGGAGGAGGCAACAATGCTTGATTAGAAATGTACTCATTACCTTGCTCATGTAACTGTAACCCCTCTGTACAGTATTTTCACAATAAAAAACATAAAAAAATTAAGACTGTGAGGGTTGGGAAGTTGGCTCAGTGCTAGAGTGCTTATCATGCATGCATGAGGCCCTGGGTTTGATTCCTCAGCACCACATAAGCAGAAAAAGCCGGAAGTGGCACTGTGGCTCAAGTGGTAGAGCGCTAGCCTTGAACTGAAGAGCTGAGGGACAGCACCCAGGCCCAGAGTTCAAGCCCCACCACCGACATTAAAAAAAAAAAATTTAAGACTATGAGCCTCAATATTCGATAGGAAATTACTAAGCCAAATTTCTCATGTTGTGCAATCAGCTCCCTGTATAGAGATCTGAGTATACAACTTAAGCCCAAAATTGATATCACTTCCTAAAAATAAACCCTCAGGGAGTTTGCCCTACCACAGTGACTCTGCAGGAAAGGAAGATGTCAACTCTGGGCTGACATTTGACACGAGATGATAGAGTGAGGTGCTTCTTCCTGCAGCCAACCTCATTCAAAATGTCCAACTGTTCTTTCTGGCTGCTTACCAAAAAAGAATAACACCTCTCTAGCGGTCAAGAGGTCCCACTTGAGAACATGACCTGCTCATTGCCAGAGAATTTGTGCAGTCAGTACTAGGCTGGAAAAAGCTCTGATTTTCCCTTAGAGGATGTCTTACTGACTCAAAACATACTTTTACAAAAAGGAACCACAAGAAAGATGGATGAAAACATTTAAATGTAGTGACGATGCTTTCATAGTCTCCTTGAAATATATAAATTTGTGACGAAATAATCTTTAAGGTACAAAGTAAGACCCTTCCCAGTTTATCTATGATTCTCCTACATATACTGTATTGGAACATACCCAACAACTTATTGTTTGAACCCCTTCTATTCTATGCTAGAGCTATGCTGTTCCCTCTGCCATTTCTCAACTGTCTTCCTGCTGGGCTGACTGTCTTGTGTCACTGGTGTGAAGACTTCTCTTGCTACCCTGGGAAAAGCATAGTGTTTCCACAGACCTTTACAAATGCCTTACCAGGTACTTACTCCAATACATATGTAGTCATTTTTAATGCCTGGTAGACAATATACTCTAGTTGCTAAAAACAGCATCAGAATCTTTATTTTTGTCCCTCTACTGCCTTTACCATGTTGGGCATATATAAAGAAATTAAATGCTTGCCATATAAATATTCCGCATATATAAAGAAATTAAATGCTTGCCACATAAATATTCCATATCTAAGATTCTAGTTCACTCTGTTCAAAAAATAGATTATAAGGAGGCCTAATAACTGAAATATGCATAGTTTATAGCAATGCTTTTTAAGCTATAAAAATTCCTGGTTTATTTTTTAAGGTCTAAATTTGTTCCTACACATCAGTATAAAAGAATCCCTAAGTCTTTTACTTCAGCCAAAAAAACAACATTTATCAAACTTATGGCTTCAGAATTGCCTGCTAACACTGCATTTCCAAATACATACTGATCTGTACAAAAAACATAAGCACAGAAAATATGAAGTCCAATTAAAGGAAACTAGTTATAAAGTGTAGATTTATTAGCTTGTGTGTTATTCCTGTAAATCATTATCAATTAAATAATGGTCCCTAGAAACTATAAGCAAGCTAAATCTGTTGTTAATCAGGTTTATTTTTAAACTGGTATTGAATCCAGCAATTTGGTCCTACCCAAATAAGCTAACCAAAGAGGGTAAAACCATCCGGGGCTAGGGTCCAGTTCAGCACTTGTGTAGCATGCATAAGGACCCAGGTATGAGCCTTAGCATCATCAGAAAAAAAAATAAGATGTAATTCTTGAAGGTGTTGTACTTTTTTGGTAATGACATATGTACAATATAACAGAAATATTTATTCACAGTGATTAAAGAAGTCTCCTGTGTAAAGAATAAATCATTCCTTGATACTAGGTGTTAATCCCATTGGAGTGACTACTTAAAGCCTAATTGCTTAGCAAAATTATGCAAATTTCTGTTTATTGTGAGACATAAATACACGATTTTATTATATATTTTGTATGTATAAATTAGTTATTTTATAGCACAGATGTGTACATTATTACATTACTTTAAATCAAAATAATAAACATTTGTGAAGCCACCACCCATTTATACTCATTTAATTTTACCATAATGTTAGTTTGGGAACCCAGGGCCATGTACATGCCATATGAACATTACATTTCTGAGCTATATCCTCTGCCTGTTCTTTTTGAGAAAGGGTTTCACTATGTAGGCCAGGCTAGCTTTGAATGCTTGGCTTCTGCCCACTGAAATTACAAGCATGCTCTGCCATATTCATTTTTCAAAGCTTATAAATTATTTATCAAGGAAAAATAATGTTATCACCCAGAAAAACACTACCATATATTGCTTCTTACTTGATCATGACATTTGACCAATCAGACCAAAATGAACTTGAAGACAAGGACTATTTCATCTCAATTTCATCATACCTATGGCTCAGAGGAAACAGTTTTTTTTAAATAAGTTTTTTATTGTGAAAATACTGTACAGAGGGCTTACAATTACATGAGCAAGGTAATGAGTACATTTCTTATCAAGCATTGTTGCCTCCTCCTTTGTTTTCAAAAAATGCTTGCAAATTGATTTTTAAGCCTTAGCAATTCTCATGTGACTCTCTGTGATTAATACTCCTTTACCTTACCAAACAAGTTCACAAGGGCTGTTAACATTCAAATGCAAAAAAATCAACACTGTAGCCCTGGTGATTCAAGTCTATAATGCGAGCTACTCAGGAGGCTGAGATCTGGAACTCTCAGAGTCTTACTTCCAAATAACCAACAAAAAGTGGAAAGAAGAGGAAGTGGTGCTGCGGCTCCAGTGGTAGAGCGCTTGCCTTGAGCTGAAGAGCTGAGGGACAGCGCCCAGGCCCAGAGGTCAAGCCCCACGGCAGACCAAAAAAAAAAAAAAAACAGTAGAAAGAGGAAACTTATCTCAAATGTTAGCACCAGGCATGAACAAAAAGTTGAGTGAAGGAGCCAGGCCCTGGGCTCACGCCCCAGTACTGGTACCAAAAAACAAAAACAAAAACAAAAAAACACAACGAAACACAACAATAATACTTTAGATATCAGAAACAATATAAAATTGTAAATTTTAAAGAGCTATAATTTGAAACAAGGAAATTATATTCAACCCAGGGAAACTGACACATAAGACATTTATGGAAAAAAATTACAAAGCATCATAAAGGATATAAACAAAGAGCTAAATAAAGAACCACATTATGCTCCTAACTAGACAAGTTAAGGTTAGCTGGGTGCCATGGCTCATTCCTGTAATCCTAGCCACTCAGAAGGCTGAGTTCTGAGGATTGTGTTTTGAAATCAGTCCAGGCAAAGTCCATGGGACTCCTATCTCCAATTAACCACCAAATAGTCAAAAAAGTGGAGTTGTGGTCAAATGGTATAGCACTAGCCCTGAGCTCAGGGACAGTGTCCAGGCCCTGAGTTTAAATCCTAACACCAGCACAAAGAAATACATTAATAAATATTAATTATTTTAAGTAATTATACAAAGGGGTTACCATTTAACGAGTTAGTTTATAAGTACAATGCACCTGTTTATTATTATTAATTTTGTTATTGTGAAAATATCGTACAGAGGGGTTACAATTACATGAGCAAGGTAATGAGTACATTTCTATTTTTTTTTTTTTTTTTTTTTGGGTCCGGTTATAGGGCCTGAACTCTGGGCTTGGGCGCTGTCCCTCAGCTCTTCAGCTCAAGGCTAGCACTCTACCACTTGAGCCACAGTGCTTCTTCTGATTTTCTGGTGGTTTATTGGAAATAAGAGTTTCACCAACTTTCTTGCCTGGGCTGGCTTTGAATCACAATCCTCAGATCTCAGCTTCCTGAGAAGTTATGATTACAGGTATGAGCCAACGGTGCCCAGCTACATACAGTTTTAATATGTTCTAATGAAATAATTATTTTTTCATTTTCTTAAATTTTATTAATACTTAAAATTTTTATTGTTATTATAAAGGTGTACAAAGGGGTCACAGTTACATAAGTCAGGTAACTGGCAATGTCACTCCTTTTTGGACATTGTTACCCTTGTTTCTATTATTTTTTGTTCTGTTGCTTGAACTCAGGACCTGGGTGCTGTCTCCAAGATTCTTTTTTTGCTCAAGGCTAGTATTATACCACTTGAACCACAGCTCAATTTCTGCTTTTTGTTAGTTTATTGGAAAGAAGAGTATGATAGACCTTTCTGCCTGGGCTGGTTTTGAACTGCAATCCTCAAATCTGAGCTTCCTGAGTGGCTAGGATTATAGGTGTGATGCACCAGTGCCTGGCCAAGAAATTAGTTTTGATTAAATTTCTACATCACTAAAAATACAGTTCTATACTTAATAGTAAACTTAAGGTATAACACTAATTTACTTAATCTTACTGCAGAAAATCTTAAGTGCTAAAATCTTACCTATCCAACTATCTACAATATAGCTATCATTCAACTATTACTTAATGGTCCTCTTAAGCAAAAATGTACCTAAGAATCACATGCTAAACCATGAAAAAGTTTTTCTTTCAGTACGTGTGTTGTTTAAATGCTTCAGAAGTTGCTGGGAGTGGTGTCCCAAGCTAATTACTCCCAAGAGTAGATTGGGGGGGGTGTGGCGGGGGGGGGGGGGGGAGGGAGGGGGAGGTGCTGTCACCTGAGACCCTATCTCAACTAATAAACCTGGGTGTAGTAGTGGTAGTATATTGCTGTCATCCCAGCTATGTGGAAAGTACAAATTGAAGATCAGGGCCCAGGATAGCATGGGTATAAACTTGAGGACTTACTCAAACAACTAAAGCAAAAAGAACTTGGTTTGGGTTGGAAAGTTGGCTCAGTAGTAGAGTGCTTGCCTTGTATACATGAGGCCCTTGGTTCGATTCCTCAGTACCACATAAGCAAAAAGAAAAAAGCCAGAAGTGGTGCTGTAGGCTCAAGTGGTAGAGCGCTAACCTTGAGCTGAAGAGCTGAGGGACAGCGCCCAGGCCCAGAGTTCAAGCCCCATGACTGACCAAAAAAAAAAAAAACTTGGTTTATGACCCAAGTGGCAGAGAGCCTTTCCAACAAGCACAAGGCCCTTAGTTAATACCCCAACATCAATAACAAAAAATAGATGGAAGGATGATTTTTTTTTTAAGCCCAAGTTGATCTCAAATTCTCAATGCTCCTTCAAGTGCTGACGTAATAGGCATATACCACCACGAATGGCTGCAAGGTGATTCTGATAAGCATCTTGCTAAGATCCACATATCTATTTATGTCTATATGCCATTGATGCATGGAAAAGAACAACAACAAAAAAAAACGAATAAGTTTTTGGCCTATGAAGAGTTTAAGATCCTGTGTGAAAGACTGGCTATGCAAAGAAATAATTATAATGTACTGTGGAAAGTAATCAATGCATTTGAAGAAGCATAACTTTCCCCCATTGTTATACAGTTATTTCACAGAAGAATTCCACTCTCTCTGAAAAGCTAGAGGTGTTTCCATTTTAAAGGGCTTCTTCCACCTATTCAACTGCTCCTCTTTCTGGGATGAGTAACTAAAATGTCATTAAACAAACAGAGGACAATAAGATAAAATCATTCATTGCAAGGCTTTAGGTGTGCACAAATTCTCTCTCTTAGCCTTGAGAGAGGTTGGCAAAGCCATATTTTTGTGCTGGGTCTCACTCTCCTGAGCTGAAGGGTGTGTTGCCAGGGACAGGAAGGCACTTACATCCCTCAACAGCTGGCTGCCTAAATGTGCTAGGAATTGGCTCTGCATTCCCACCCCCTCTCCAGAATGTCACCTCCTTCGGAGAGACAGCTTTGCTATGTAACCCAAACTCTTGATTCTCCAGCTTCTGCCTCCCAATGAGTAAGATTATGAGCATGAGCCACCACATCTAGTTCGCTAGATTTGTTTTATATGAAGTTGTAGGAAGCCTTACCACATTATCCAAAAAGTTATATTAATAAAAGGTGTTGTTTTTTTAAGTTAATAATATTTTAGCCAAGCCTAGCGGCTCAAGCAAGTAATCTTAGCTAATTGGGAGGCAAAGATCAGGGACTCAGTTCCACGCCAGCATGGGCATCTCAACCAATGACTGGACAATAGTAATTCATGCCTGCATCTCAAAAGATGCAAGGAGTGTGAACGGAAAGATTGTAGTCTAGGCTGCATTAAAGACCCTATCTCAAAAATAATCAACACAGCCGGGTGCCGGTGGCTGACGCCTGTAATCCTAGCTACTCAGGAGGCTGAGATCTGAGGATTGTGGTTCAAAGCCAGCCAGGGCAGGAAAGTCCATGAGACTCTTATCTCCAATAAGCCACTCAGAAAACTGGAAGTGGCACAGTGGCTCAAGTGGTAGAGCACTCTCCTTGAGCTTAAGAGCTGAGGGACAGCGTTCAGACCCAGAGTTCAAGCCCCATGACCGACAAAAAAAGAAAAAATAATAAAAAACCAACACAAGAAAGGATTGGCAGAATGGTTTAAGTGCTAGAGTGCTTGCTAAGCAAATACAAGGCCCTGATTTCAAACCCCAGTGCCACCAAAAAAAATTAAAAAGTGAGTACTATTTAAAAATTTTTAATCAAATTTTTTAATTGCTGAAATGTGCAGTGGAAGATCATCAGCAGAGAAATGGAAAAAGGAAACCAAAGGAAATTTATTAAAACCTCGGACATTATTATAAAGTCTATTAAACCCAAGCAAAATAAAATGAGGCTTCAAAGAGTGTACAGTTATGTAACTGTAACTCCCTGCTCATCACCTTTTCAATTAAAAAACAAAGAAGAGGGCTGGGAAGGTGGCTCATTTACAGAGTGCTTGCCTTGCATGCCTGAGGTCCTGGGTTCGATTCCACATAAACAGCAAAAGCTGGAAGTGGCACTGTGGCATAAATGGTAGAGAGCTAGCCTTGAGCTAAAGAACTGAAGGACAGTGTTCAGACCCAGAATTCAGGCCCCACAACTGACCAAAAAAAAAAAAAGATTATACAGGAAGCCTGCACTATAGAGGAAGGTTTGACAGAATTTACTGAGAAAATGATGTACTAGCTAGAGGGACATATTCAATATCTTTTTTTTTTTTCTTTTGGTCAGTCATGGGGCTTGAACCCAGGACTGGGCACTGTCCCTGAGCTTTTTTTTTTTTTTTTTGAGTCCGGTCGTGGGGCCTGAACTCTGGGCCTGGGCGCTATCCCTCAGTTCTTCAGCTCAAGGCTAGTGCTCTACCGCTTGAGCCACAACACCACTTCCGGCTTTTTTCTTTTTGCTTATGTGGTGCTGAGGAATCGAACCCAGGGCCTCAGGCATGCAAGGCAAGCGCTCTACCACTAAGCCATCTTCCCAGCCCTCCCTGAGCTTTTTTGCTCAAGGCTAGTGCTCTACTACTTTTCTGGTGGTTAAATGGAGATAAAAGTTTCACAGACTTTCCCGCCCCAGGTAGTTTTGAACAGTGATCCTCAGATCTCAGCCTCCTGATTAGTTAGGATTACAGGTATGAGTCACTGGCACTGGGTTTCAATAACATCCTTTGTTTTTTCCTATTCATCACAATATCAAAGAAACCAAAGCTACTTCAAAACTGATGACTTTTCTTTTGCCCATCCTTATTCTCTCAACATGTTTGTTTGGCTGGCATTCTACACTGTGAGCCAGCTCCCCCTCCCCCGCCCCCCCCCCTCCCCCCCCCCCTGTCCCCAGACTAACTTTTGGCCAGTCACTTTGGAAAGGAAGTCTTATGACTTCTCTGCCAAGGCTAACTGTGAACATCATTCCTTTAAGCCATTGTTAGCCTCCTGCGTAGCTAGGATTACAGACACGAGTCACTGAACACCGAAGCCTCCTTAGATGGCATTTTTTTTCTAACACAAAAGTAGATTTAAGAGTATCTTTTTTTTTTCTTTCGTAAATGAATCAAACATTTTCTGAGACCAGAAAAAACTGATGTTTTCTGGAGTATATGAACATTATCCAGTATCATATAAAACAAACTGAGTATGTTAAAGCCACCTACCTGAAAACATGCAGTTTTAAAAATCAACTTAGGAGCCTACACAAAAAAAATCAACTTAGGAAAGGCCTCTTTAAACTAGAATATAATTATGATAATATTATAATATATTATAATTATGATAATACATAAATAAAAAGTGACTATGAACTGCCTATGTTAAATACAATATGCATTATCTGATTTAATCTTCATAACTAAAGTTTACCTAATATAGCCCTACAACACAGAAATGAAAAAACCAAATCTAAGAAAAGTCAAGGCTTGACAGTAAATGGTGCTAGTAAAATTGGTTAACCACCTAGATCCTTATATATCACCCTGCACCAGAATCAACTCCAAATGGATCAAAGACCTTGGAGTCAAAGCAGACACCCTGAAAATATTACAGGACAGAATAGGAGAAACCCTAGGTCTCCTTGGCATAGGCCAAAATTTTCTTAATAGAGACCCAGAAACACAACAAATCAAAGAAAGGTTGGACAAATGGGATTGCATGAAGTTGCAGAGCTTCTGCATGGCAAAGGACATAGCTAGCAAGATCAATAGAAAGCCCACAGATTGGGAAAAGATCTTCACTAGCCACACAACAGATAAGGGTCTCATATCTAAAATATACTTAGAACTCAAAAAATTAAATCTCCCAACAACAAATCCTCAAAGAAACAACTGCCCGATAAATAAGTAGGCTAAAGAGTTAAAGAGCAACTTCTCTGAAGAGGAAATAAGAATGGCCAATAGGGGCTGGGAAGGTGGCTCAATGGTAGAGTGCTTGCCTTGCATGCATGAGGCCCTGGGTTCGATTCCTCAGCACCACATAAGCAGAAAAAGCTGGAACTGGCACTGTGGCTCAAGTGGGTAGAGCACTAGCCTTGAGCTGAAGAGCTCAGGGACAGCGCCCAATCCCAGAATTCAGGCCCATGACCAGCAAAAATAATAATAATAATAATAATAATGTACAATAGACACATGAAGAAATGTTCAACCTCTCTAGCCATAAAAGAAATACAAATCAAACCCACATTGAGATGCCACTTCACCCCAGTTAGAATGGCTATAATCAAGAACCCTAATAACAACAGATGCTGGAGGGGATGTGGCCAGAAGGGAACCCTAATGCATTGTTGGTGGGAGTATAAACTTGTTCAACTCCACATAGAGCTCCCTATGACCCAGCAATCCCAATTTTGGGCATTTACACAAATGATCACAAACAAGACCAGACAAAAGCTACCAGCACAACTATGTTTATAGTAGCACTATTTACCATAGCAAAGATATGGAACCAACCCAGATGCCCTTCAGTAGATGAATGGATCAAGAAAATGTGGTATATATACACAATGGAATTCTATGCCTCCATCAGAAAGAATGATATTGCCCCATTTGTTAGGAATTGAAAAGACTTGGAAAAAATTATATTAAGTGAAGTAAGCCAGGGCCAAAGATACATAGGTCCCATGGTTTCCCTTATTTGCAATAACTAGTATATGTCTGAGACAAGCAGAAAAGGTCAGATAAGATGATGTTAGGGGGGCTGGGAAGGTGGCTCAGTGGTAGAGTCCTTGCCTAGCATACATGAAGCCCTGGGTAATAAGCAGAAAAAGCCAGAAGTGACACTGTGGGTAGAGCGCTAGCCTTGAGCTGAAGAGCTGAGGGACAGCACCCAGGCCCAGAGTTCAGGCCCATGACCAAAAAAAAAAAGATGATGATGTTAGGCGAAATGAACCCCAAGATAGGGACACAAGCGGTTTTTACTTCCTTGCTATCGTTTCTAACTTATTTATAAGGTATCATGTACAAATTGTTTAAATAGGGATACAGATTGACCCATTGCAACAATGAGATGTACAAGACACTTTACAATTTAGGTGGGTGTGGGGGGTGTAGCTGAGGAGGTGGGAGGGAAGGGATGGTAGGGGAAAAACAAAGGAAGAAGCTACAATGCCGTAACTGTAACCCCTCTGTACAGTATTTTCACAATAAAAAACTTATATAAAAATTATATATATAGTAATGATAGCCAGGTTTGATGGTGTGTGCCTGAAATGTAATCCTAAATATTCAGGAGGTAGAGACTGAAAGGAAAGCTCCAGGTCAGCAAGGGCAAAAAGTTCATTAGACTCCTATCTCAATAAATAAAAGCTGGAAATGCTAGAGGATGCCAATAATCTCAGCTACAGGGGAAACATAAATAGGAGGACTACAGTCCAGTCTAGCCAGTTTATGAACGCAGGACCCTATTTGAAAAATAACTAAAGCAAAAAGCATTGGAGGCATGGCTCAAGTAATAAAGCACCTGGCTACAAGTGCAAGGCTCTGAATTCTGAGTTCAAACCCCAGCCACCAAAAAAAGTACAAGAACAAAGTTAATAAAATTACAATTTGATACGATTTTCTGAAAAAGAGACTACATATAAATATAATACTTCTGGATGCTACTAGCTACACAGTTATGGAAATCTACACTAATGTTATTTCAAGTCTTCTGTGCATAACCTTCATGTTCTTTCTTACTCTGATTTACAGCAACAGGTGTACACAAGACGTGCCAGAAAAAGTGGTGACCTAAATTTAACCAGAGCTAGCTACACACAGCACAGAATGGCATTTATGAGTCAGTCTACTTTGTAGATAAAATGTACTGCCCCCTAGTGATCATACACCACATTTAACACAAACCCTGCTCATAAGTAATAAAGGAAAATGCTACTACATGGTTAGAGCACTAACTGAAATGTTCACTTGTTTATAAGAGTCTAACTCCTGTAAGAGGAATAGAATGAATAACTACTGTTAAAGCTAGGAGGAAGTTTTTGGTGCCTATGAGCTTAAAAGTATATCCCATAGTGGCTAAGGAAAGTCCATAGCAGAGTAAAAAATGAATTACACCATCTCTGCCCTCTAGGATAAAGAAAAATGGGCACATTTTAATGTGCCCACATGTTAATGCCCACACTTGGGGCATTAACATGGCTTCCTCAATCCAGGAAGTAACCTGAGGATAATTAGGAAATATTAGATCAGAAGTTGGCAGACTTTCCTGGAAAATTCCTTTCCTACAGTTCCAAACAGTATAATAGCTGCATAATAAATGTAATAGTTGGGATCTGTAATGTCTTAAAGGCCCAGGTATTAATAAAGCCTTGATCTTTTTAGCTTGGTTCTATAAGGAGATGGTGGAAACTTGGTGGGACCTAGTGGGAAGGTTTAGGTCATAAGGAGTATACCTCAAGGAAATGGTGGGACCCACCCTTCTCTTCTTTCTCTTCTCTTTGTTTCTGTGCTGCCACAAAGTAAGAGATTCCTATACCTCCCACTCTTGCCATGATGTACTGTCTTGTCATAGGCCTAAAGTGACAAACCAATCAATACCAGACTGAAACCTATGAGCCAAAATAAACCTTTCCTATTTTTTGTTTTTTTTTCAGTTGTGGGGCTTGAACTCTGGGCCTGGGCGCTGTCCTCAGCTCTCCAGTTCAAGGCTAGCGCTGTACCACATGAGCTGCGGCCCTACTTCCGGTTTTCTGGTAGTTTATTGGAGAGTCTCACAGACTTTCCTGCCCAGGCTGGCTTTGAACCTTGATCCTCAGATTTCAGCCTCCTGAGGAGCTAGGATTACAGGTGTGAGCCACTGATGACCAGCTAAACCTTTCCTATTTTTTATGTTTACTGACTGAGATATTTTACTACAATAATGAGGATTGAGGTTTAAAGCCAACCTTAGCAGACAAATCTGTAAGATTCTTGTTTGTTTTTTCTTTGGAGGCGGGGGGTCTGGTCGTGGTGCCTGAACTTTGGGCCTGGGCGCTGTCCCTCAGCTCTTCAGCTCAAGGCTAGTGCTCTACCACCTGAGCCACAACACCACTTCCAGCTTTTTTCTTTTTTGCTTAGGTGGTACTGAGGAATCAAACCCAGGGCCTCATGCATGCAAGGCAAGCACTCTACCACTGAACCACCTTCCCAGCCCAAATCTGCAAGATTCTTTTTTGTTTGTTTGTTTTTTTTGGGGTCCGGTCCTGGGGCCTGAACTCTGGGCCTGGGTGCTGTCCCTCAGCTCTTCAGCTCAAGGCTAGCACTCTACCACTTGAGCCACAGCGCCACTTTCAGCTTTTTTCTTTTTGCTTATGTGGTGCTGAGGAATCGAACCCAGGGCCTCGGGCATGCAAGGCAAGTGCTCTATCACTGAGCCATCTTCCCAGCCCCAAATCTGCAAGATTCTTATCTCCAATTAATCATCAAAAAACCAGAAGTGGAGTTTTGGCTCAAGTGGTAAATGTCTGCCTTGAGCAAAAAAAGCCAAGAAAGGTCTTTAGGACCTAAGTTCAAGCACCAGTACCAGAAGAACAACAACAAAAACTTTTTTTTTTAAAGACAATATTGTAAAATATTTTAAAGATTATCAATTGTAAGTAAAGAAATAACAGCACAAAAAAAAATCATTGTATAAAGAAATCACAAAAAGAAATCATTGTATAAAGCTGAGCACCCATGACTCACACCTGTAATCCTAGCTAATCAGGAAGCTGAGATTTAAGGATCACAATTTGAAGCCAGCCTGGACAGGTAAGTCCATGAGGGTCTTACCTTCAATTAATCACAGAAAATGCCAAAGCGGTGCTGTGGCTCAAGTGGTAGAGTGCTATCCTTTTGCAAAAAGGAGGTCTGGGACAGCACCTAGGCCCTGAGTTCAAGCCCCAGGAAGAGCACAAAAGAAAAAAAATTGCATGAATTCCCATGAACATAAAAGACAAGATAACTTACAGACTATTGACAAAGAATGGCTATGAGGAAAAGCAAGCCAGACTAAAAGGTAGTGACAGCCAAGTGTCTGTGGCTCACTCCTGTAATACTAGCTACTCAGAAGGCTGAAATCTGAGGATTTTGGTTCAAAGCCAGCCTGAGCAGGAAAGTCCATGAGACTCTTATCTCCAATTAACTTCTGTAAAACAAACAAACAAAAAACAAAAACAAGAAAAAAGCCACCAGATGCCCCTCAGTAGATGAATGGATCAAGAAAATGTGGTATATATACACAAAGGAATTCTATGCCTCCATCAGAAAGAATGACATTGCCCCATTTGTTAGGAAATGGAAAGGCTTGGAAAAAATTATATTAAGTGAAGTAAGCCAGGTGCAAAGAAACATAGGTCCCATGGTTTCCCCCTTATTTGCAATAACTAGTATATGTCTGAGTCAAGCAGAAAAGGACAGATAAGTTGATGTTAGGCGAAATGAACCCTAAGATAAGGACTCAAATGGTTTTTCTTTCTTGCTATTGTTTCTAACATATTTATAAGATGATTTCTTTGTTGCTATGTATGTCCCTCTCCCACGGTATAACCCCTGCTTTCACTGTATTTGATGTTGGTATATTTGTGGAGGGGAAGGGAAAAAAACAAATTGTTTAACTAGGGATACAGGTGGACCCATTGCAACAATGAGATGTACAAGATGTTATGTCGAAAAACTAACTTTACAACTTTGGCGAGGCGGGGTGCGTGGGGGTGGGAGGGGTGGGAGATGGGAAGGGATGGGAAGGGAAAACAAAGGAGGAGGCAACAATGCTTGATAAGAAATGTACTCATTACCTTGCTCATGTAATTGTAACCACTCTGTACAGTATTTTCACAATAATAAAAAAGAAAGAAAGAAAAAAGCCAGCAGTAGAGCTGTGGCTCAAAGAGTAGTGTGCTAGCCTTGAGCAAGAGAAGTTAGGGAGAGCACCCAAGCCCTGAGTTCAAGCCCCAGGACAAGAACAAAAAAAGAAGAAGGAGGAGGAGGAGGAGGAGGAGGAGGAGGGGGAGGGGGAGGGGAAAGAAAAAAAGAAAAGAAAACCACCATGAATGAATAGAGTAATGAATATACTCCGAATCTAAAATACCTAAAAATCCTATCTATTTAGAATTTTAAACTAATACAATTTTGTCAGAAACAACTTGAAGACCAAAGAAATTAAACCATTAGCTCAAAGGTCTTCTTATCAAAAAGAAATGTTAGCAGATGTGCTTTGGGACAGTATTTAATAAATCTCTATAAACAAGGGAGGGGTGAATAATATTCGACAAGAAATGTACTCACTACCTTACTTATGTAACTGTACTCCCTCTATACATCACCCTTACAATAAAAGAAAAGATAAAAGAAGAAATCTGTATAAGCTGAAGAGATAAGAGATGGAGCTCACCACCAACCTCTTAGCAAAAAATATAGGGAAAAAAAAAAGAAGCAGCAGCAGCTGTGGACATGCCAAATAGGCAAATCCTGAGATGCAATTATAAAGACTAAGAAACTATAGCCACACAGCCACATGATCCTTCTCATGCAGCAAGTGGAAAATTAGAACAGCACAGGCAAGTCCTGTGTCCTTTTCCTTTTTCCACATAACTTTTTCCTATCTCTTATTCCCTGTGGCTTTCCTTGCCACAGTCTGATCCTTTCCAGTTGTTCTATTTCACATTTGAACTCTTAAAATTCCTTCTCTGTTCTTTTTCCTACTTACTACACACAAATAACATTCTAATAAAAAAAACTTGGAAAAGAAGTTATAGAAAAATAAACATAAAAGAAGGCCTTCACAAATTGTATTTGTTGACATGAATAAGGCACACTTGCTGGAGGTGTGGTTCTAGTGGTAGTAAGCCAGCCTAGCAAGTATGAAGTCAAATTCAAACACACACACACACACACACACACACACACAAACACACACACACAAGAGCCCCCTTATTTCCTGATCTATAATCTCCTTGATATGTTAAAACATTATGCCCATGTTACAGAAGAACTATTAAAAATACACATCAAGTTCAGCATCATGGTGCATGCTTGCAATCTCAGCACTCAGGCGACTCAGGCCAACCTCTGCTACCCACATTTGAAAAATAAAAAAGGGAAAATAAAAGCAAGAAGTAAACTATGAAGCAGGAACATTACCTGCACCGGGGACAGTAGGAAGAAGATGAAAAAAGATAAATACCACAAACCAGACGTTTTTGTGGTGGTAAGTCACTCCCAGTTTTGTTATTGTTCCTTTTTTTTTTTTCTCCTTTCAACACTTTAACTGAGAATATGGCTCAGTAGTAGAGTGCATGCGTTGCATGCATGAAGCCCTGGGTTCAATTTCTCAGTACCACATAAACAGAAAAAGCCAGATGTGGTGCTGTGACTCAAGTGGTAGAGTGCTAACCTTGAGCAAAAAAAAAAAAAAGCTCAGGGACAGTGCTCAAGCCCTGAGTTCAAGCCACACAACTGGCAAAAATAAATAAATAAATAAATAAAATAATGTCACATTCCTTCCTATGGGAACTACTGGAATTTATACTTTTAAGGGCATTAGGGTCACTGGGGGAAAAAGAGCAAAAAATAAAAACTACAGTACAACTTTTATACCTTGACTATTTCATAAAACATATTAAACTTATTAATACATAATATTAATATGTTACTATAACAATCATACATTTCACAAATGCCACATAAGATGTCCATCTTACTTACCAGTATCATTAGCCAGGGAGTTAGGATCAGATCCTCCAAGTGTGGCTTCAAACTCCTCCTGCAGACGATAAGCTCTTTGCAGCAGAGCTTCCAGTTTATGGATGAATTCAGTACTAATGATATCCTCCAAGACAGAACAAGTACACAAAGCAAATATTAGATTTGAGTATCAAATCCTAAACGTAGACAGAACAAGTACACAAAGCAAATATTAGATTTGAGTATCAAATCCTAAACGTAGAAGATTTTCAGTAAGATAGCAAAATAGAGAGAGAAACAAGAAAAAGTACTGATAGGTAGGAAACGAATTCTGCAGAAGTTGTCAGGCCTGTCTAGCTATGTCTTAAGCAAAATTATCTTCCTTGAGGATTCCATTTATCTATAAAATTAAGAAGCTAGAGCACATCAGGGGTTCTCAAATAAGGATGATAGAACAGCAGTATCCTTATCATCTGGGAACTTATACAAAAGGCAATTCTCATGATCCACTCCAATCCTACTGAATTAGAAAGCCTGGGTATGGATCCTTAAATCTAAGCACTAGATGACTCTGATGCCTGCTCAAGTTTGAGAGTTACTAGTCTGCCTGAACAGTCAACAAGGACCAGCCCAGTTCTCCCTCTCTGCAATTTTTAAGAACACAACATTAAATCCAAAGTAAAAACAGATTTCTTCAAATCTTTTGGAAGTCACATCTGCTTATTCTACAAGCCATAGGAAAGTCAGGGAATTTGATGGATGGTAACTAAATGAACAGAAAATGCCCAATAAGAAATAGAACCAACGGACTGTATGGGGTGAGGGATACCAGTTTTATGAAATGGCACAGAAGGAAAGTACATTAAAAATTGTTGAATTCTGGGCTGGGATGTAGCTCAGTGGCAAAGCGCTTGCCTAGCAAGTGCAACATCCTGGGTTTGATCCCCAGTACCAAATAAAAAAAGAAAAGACAAAAAAAAATTGTTGAATTCTTCCAATATGAAGATGACTCTTCAATAAGCCACCCTTACATCTACACTCTCTTCAGCAATGGCATCTCCTGCGCCCAGTTTAATGGAACAAGCTTCATCTTCAGCCTGCCTATTGCGAAAGGTCAGAGCTTGCTCCCAGCGACGCAAAGCCTCTTCGAACAATTCCATACCTACAAATTAAAGACAGAGTTGTTGAAAGTGAGTAAAACCAAAGCAAAAATACTCTGGTCTGGTGGTTGAATTTTCCCTATAGTTATCACAAATGTCACAGTCTAGCTGAAATTTCCACACAAACGAACAAGTTTGCATATGTATCACTTCATACAATTTTAATTCCCCAACATAGCCTGGATTCACAGTTCTAGTAAACCAAAAATTAGACAGAAATGGCTAATTAATTTTTTTAAATAATGTAACTCAAATGTACATGATACTCAGAATTTATCTAAAGCATTATCATTAATTCATCAAAAGTTCAAGGCTGATGGCTAATTTTTTTGTTGTGGTTTTTTTTTTTTTCAAACTGCATATTTTTTGTCTTCTCTTTTTTGGTACTGGGAATTAAACCAGGACGTTGCACTTGCTAGGTAAGTGCTTTGCCACTGAGCTACATCCCAGCCCTTAGGGTTAATTTTTATAGTTATACAACTATATTTCAACATACCCCCCCAAATAAAAAAGCATAGGTAAATTTGAGAAAAACTAATTTATAGAATATTATAAAGTTTAAAAGTTCTTAGAAGGAGGCAGTAATCAGAGAGAAAAGTTAATAGCATAGAAATCCAAAATGAAATCTTTACCAACCCCAAATGCTGTTCTAAACCACTATTATCCAATTTGCTGATATGGATGGATAAATTGGTGTACCAGAGTTAAAAACTGGAAGATAGGGCTGGGAAAGTGGCTCAGTGGTAGAGTGCTTGCCTTTCATATATGAGGCCCTGGGTTCAATTCCTCAGTATTACATAAGCAGAAAAAGCTGAAAGTGGTGCTGTGGTTCAAGTGGTAGAGTGCTAGCCTTGAGCTGAATTACTGAGGGACAGTGCCCAGGCTCAGGGTTCAGGCCCCAAGACTGGCAAAACAAAAAACTGCAAGATAGTGAGTAAATCTATAGTTAATACAGTTCAAACAGGAATTTTATGTTGTTGCTGAGAGAAAGCTTTCATGGAAAAAAAGACAAATATGTACTTTTTTTTTTTTTTTTTGGTCAGTCGTGGGGCTTGACTCTGGGCTTGAGTGCTATTCCTCAGCAATTCAGCTCAAGGCTAGCATACTACCACTTGAGCCACAGCACCACTTCTGTTTTCCTAGTAGTTAAATGGAGATAAGAGTCTCATGGACTTTTCTGCCCGGGCTGGCTTTGAACCATGATCCTAGGATCTCAGCCTGCTTAGTAGTTAGGATTACAGGCATGAGCTGGCATCTGGCAAATAAGTACTTTTTTCTTACCAAAATAATTACACACTTAAAGCAAAACCAAAATATATTAAAACATCAACTATTCCATCCATTTAAAGAAAAAGAAGTCCTGTGCCAGTGGCTCACATCTATAATCCTAGCTACTCAGGAAGCTGAGATCTGAGAATTGTGGTTTGAAGCCAGCCTGTCAGGAAAATCTGACACTCTTATCTCCAAATAATTACCAAAAAGCCAGAAGTACAGCTGTGGCTCAAGGGGTAAAGTTCTAGCCTTGAGCAAAAAAACTCAGGGGCAGTACTCTGGTATGGTGGTCAAGCCTCAGAACCAGCACAAAAAAAAAAAAGAACTTTTAACAACTATGTAAGAATTAGGGGGGCTGGGGAGGTGGCTCAGTGGTAGAGCACTTGCCTTGCATGCAAGAGGCCCTGGGTTCAATTCCTCAGCATCACATAAGCAAAAAGAAAAAAGCCGGAAGTGGCGCTGTGGCTCAAGTGGTAGAGCGTTAGCCTTGAGCTGAAGAGCTGAGGGACAGCACCCAAGCCCAGAGTTCAGGCCCCACAACGGGACCCTGCCCCCCCCCCCCAAAAAAAAAAAAGAATTAGGGCAAGTTATTCTCAAACTGTTTTTAGAATCTGGTAGGTTAAAAAAAAAAAAATCTATCTCTTCTTAAAGCATTTCCTCAATTACCTATGGAATACTAAACAAAATCTTAATATGCAAAATAGGCCTTTCCTTCTTTGATTTTCTATAGCAATATTTTTTTGCTTTTCCTCCTAAAAAAATTATATACTTAGTAAGTGGCACTTTGGCTCAAAACAGTACAGTTCTAGCCTTGAGCAGAAGAGCTCAGGACAGTACAAATGCTCCAAGTTCAAGCCCCACAACTGGCAAAAAAAAAAAAAAGGTACAGCCAGAGTTGATATGCATATAGGAAAATGTGATATGAAGACTGAGAAGGAGACTGGACTAAATGTGGCCACAAGCAGATGCAAAGAACATATTCTCCTGAAGGCCTTCAAAAGAAATATGGCATTATTGACATTGTGATTTTAACTCAGGAATAATGTTTTTGGACTTCTGGTCTCTATAACCAAGTGCATAAATTTCTTTTGCATTAAGCCTCTATATTTGTGGTAGTCTGTTAAAGCACCTTCAGGAAACTAATAAACTGGTTACACTATGTTCTGTAGAGTAGAACCAACAGATAAAAGATCAGTTAAAAGTTATAGTTGCTGGAAGTGGCGCTGTAGCTCAAGTGGTAGAGCGCTCGCTTTGAGCTGAAGAGCTGAGGGACAGTGCCCAGGCCCAGAGTTCAAGCCCCACGACCGACAAAAAAAAAAAAAAGTTACAAAAGTTATAGTTGCTTGGGGCTGGGAAGGTAGCCCAGTGGTAGAGTGCTTGCCTTGCATGCATGAGGCCCTGGGTTCGATTCCTCAGCACCACATAAGCAAAAACAAAAAAGCCAGAAGTGGCGCTGTGGCTCAAGTGGTAGAGTGCTAGCCTTGAGCTGAAGAGCTGAGGGACAGCTCCCAGGCCCAGAGTTCAGGCGCCACGACCGAAAAAAAAAAAAAAAGTTATAGTTGCTTGTCTTAGAACAATTTAGTTTTTGTTTTGTTTTTCTTTTTTCCTCTGAGTGCTGGGGATCAAATCCAGGGCCTTGCACATGCTAGATAAGAACTCTACTACTGAGCCATATACCCAACCCCAATTCATTGGTTTTGGCCACACAAGGTTTGAACTCAAGGCTAATGATTATTAAACAGATGCTTTACCACTTTAGCCATGTCCCTAGTCCTGCAATTTACTGGTTTTTATTTGTTTTTAGATTTGGATTAAATATGAGCACAATATCTTAAAACTTCATAATGTTATTCCTACCCATTAAGTATAAGTTCTCAGGAGTGGTCACAGGAATATTTACAAGTTTAATATCATCTTCATCTGCTTTGTCCCAGGAATTAGAATTGCCACAAGCACAGCTATGACAAGAATTGACACTCTGGACCTAAAATTAGGATTGACAAAAGTTATTTCAAAGTCTTCCTTGAGTTGTATTTTGTGATGCTTTATATTCATATTATTTCTATGTACATAAGTTACAATCCTTCTTCCATAGACTGAAGAAATAATTCTGCTTAGCCCAATCAAACTTAGGACTCATGACTCTAAATATTTTGAGCCCCTGTTTACTAAAAAACATACAGGTTGAATAATCTTTTGAACATAAAAGTTCTTTCCATTAAAAAATGAAGCATTTGTATTTTTACTTATTTAAGTATTAATTTATAAATCTTATCTACACCTATTATAAGAAAGTTAACTTACTTTCCTTCATAACTGTTGACAATGCTGACTGCTAAATGATCCCCAGAAGTGTGTCACTTCCTCTTTCCCAATTTCACTAGTAGTACTTCTATGCCTATAAAGTCTCAAACTAAAAACCAGAAAGTCATCTTCAACATATTTCTTTCCATGTCTCTTAAATCCTTTTACCAAGTATTGTGTGACCCTTGTCCTCTTCTTCCTACTCCATTGCTATGACCTTAAACACTCATTACATACTATCTAGGAGGAAGAAAACTGAGGCAGAATCTAGGTCACAGCCTTAGCAGAGGAAATGACTAGATTGCTTGAGCAAGTCCAATAAGGTCATTCTTGTTACACTACTATCATATAACTCCTATCTGCTTTAGGTAAGAGGCATAGCTTCAACTATCAGTGGAGAAACTTCTAAGAGGGTACTACTTGGACACTAAGAAAGTTCAAGCCCTAGGACTGAAAAAAAATTTTTTTACAAAGATAAGAGAAAGAAACTCAAAGCCAAGCACCAGTGGCTCACACTTGTAACCCTAGCTACTCAGGAGGCTGAGATCTGAGCATCAGAGTTCAAAGCCAGCCCGGGCAGGAAAAATCCATGAGCCTCTTATCTCCAATAAACCACCAGAAAACCAGAAATGGTGCTGTGGCTCAAGTGGTAGAGCACTCAGCCTTGAGTTGAAATGCTGAGGAACAGGGCCCAGGCCCCAAGTTCAAAAAAAAAAAAAAAAGAAGAAAAGAAACTCAAGATTGTTATTTCCAAGAAGGGGAACTGAGTGAATGGTTTAGAAATACATTTTTCACTGTATATTTTCTTGCCTGTTCTGTCTTTACCAGTAAGTGCATGGCCTCTACATTTTTATAAAAAGTAAGCTACATCAGATTTAAATGAATATGAACTTCATTCCTCATTTGTCAATCAATACTATATTAAAGCCCTAAAGAAGAAAATAAATCCACTTATAGTTAGTACTATATGCTTCAATGGAAGAGGGAAGAAGCCCATACTTTACCTCAGCATGCCTAATACTTTGACTTAAATGAAGGGATGTTTGTGACCCCACCCCCAATCTAACTGTCATGTCCACATACTGAACAGCATGTAATTTTGAAGCAGTACTGTCACATTGAAACTCTCTCACAGGACCCTATCTATGGACTGTATCTCTTACTTAATGAAACCTGGGATCAAACCACCTGAATATTTAGCCAAAGAATTTTTTTACTTGTCTAACCAAAACAGACTCAAATAAAAGATTTCTTGCTTCTTTCCATTCTAAGAGCCATGACAGATAATAAGAGATATATAAACAAAAATTGGAAAAATAACAACATATATTTCATACTCACAGAGGCCAAACTTTGTGCAGAACCTGAGTATTTACTGAAAAGTCCCCCATTGGCATAGTTACAAGATTGAGATCCTTTGTCTTTGGTGGAACTTAAAGATAATGTTAAATTCTGTCTACTACTGGAACAACTTGAACCTATGATAAAAACAAATATAAAAGCATCACTAATTCTAATGACAAATTTTAGATTACATTTGTATTCTATTAGTTCAGAAACCTCTGCTATCTCAGACATACTGTACTCAATTGTGTAAATTTAAAATTTATTAAATGACCACATTATTGGTATCTAGGGGTAGAATTATGGCTCAAGAGAAGATCTTTTTTTTTCTTTTTTTGGCAAGAAAACTTAGCAGAGCTTTATTAAGTAAGGAAGCAAACAAGCAGACAGACAAACAAACAGAAGGACAGGGGCACACTCTAACAGAGTGTAGTGCTCTCAGAAGAAGATAGAGAGACACCAAAGAAGATCTTTTGACAAGAATGAGGTCCTGGGTTCAATCCTCAATACTGAGCAAAAAGAAAAAAGAATCACCAAAGCATAAAACACACTAAATAACAAAAAAGCTAAAAAATATGTAGCAAAAATGTTTTTAGTGCTATGTTTTTGTAATATGTACCTTATTTCTAACAAAAATTTCAAATTCTTTAATGAAGGCCAGCAATTCTACAACGTCAGATTCTATGACAACAGATACGACATTTTTCAAGGAACAGGGAAGCCAGGTGCTTGTCCTCGCCCGCTGGTGGCTCATGCCACCATAAAAAAAATCCTAGCTCTTCAGCTGAGATTGAGGATTAAAGTTTGAAGTCAATCTAGATAGAAAAGTCTATGAAACTCTTATCCCCAATTAAACACCACACAGTGAGAAGTAGAGGTGTGGCTCAAGTAGTGCTGGACTTGAGCAGAAAAAGCTAAGGGAGAGCTTGAGGCTCTAATTTCAAGATGCAGAACTGGCATGGGGGGGGGAAGGGCAGGCAGGAGGCAGACGGGCAGGCCGGACAGGACACTATATTAAACTAATTAGGATACATTGGTACAAATTTAATATGAATTACATATTAAAAATGATAGTACATGGGCTGAGAATGTGGCTTAGTGGTAGAGTTCCTCAGTACCACATAAACAGAAAAAGCCAGAAGTGGCACTGTGGCTCAAGTAGTAGAAGGCTAGCCTTGAGCCAAAGAGGCTTAGGGACAGTGCCCAGGCCATGAGTTCAAGCCTCAGGACTGGCAAAAAAAAAAAAAAAAGATAGCATAGGATAACTGTTTTTTTGGCTCATCTGCTCATTCTTTTGAGTAGCCTTCATTTTCTCTGTTAAAATGGCAGCACAAACATAAATTTATTGACCTGGAAAGGTATTTTTTTTTCTTTTTTTGGGGGGGGTCCGGTGGTGGGGCCTGAACTCTGGGCCTGGGTGCTGTCCCTCAGCTCTTCAGCTCAAGGCTAGCACTCTACCACTTGAGCCACAGGGCCACTTCCGGCTTTTTTCTTTTTGCTTATGTGGTGCTGAGGAATCGAACCCAGGGCCTCAGGCATGCAAGGCAAGCGTTCTACCACTGAGCCACCTTCCCAGCCCCAGTGGAACGGTATTTCTATATAAAAGCTAGCTACAGTGCTGGGGTCATGGCTTAAGTGGTAGAGCACCTACATAGCATGCAGGAGAGTCTGAGTTCAAACCCCTGTTCAATAAAAAGAAAAACTGGTTATAAAATATATGGTCAGGAGGGAGGGATGGGATGGTAGGGAAAAAACGAAGGAGGAGGCAACAATGCTGGATAAGAAATGTACTCATTACCTTGCTCATGTAACTGTAACCCCTCTGTATAGTATTTTCACAATTAAAAACTTATTTTAAAAAATGTATATATATGGTCAGCTGGACACAGTGGCTCATGCCTGTAATCCTAGCTACTCAGGATGCTGAGATCTGAGGATTGTCATTCAAAGCCAGCCTAGGCAGGAAGGTCTGTGAGCCTCTTATCTCCAATAAACCACCAGAAAACAGGAAGTGGCACTGTGACTCAAGTGGTAGAGCACTAGCCTTGAGCTGAAGAGCTGAGGGACAGCGCCCAGGCCCAGAGTTCAAGCCCCATGACTGACAAAAAAAAAAAAAAAGTATGGTAGGGGTGGGAAGGTGACTCAGTGGTAGAGTGCTTGCCTTGCATGCATGAGGCCCTGGGTTCAATTCCTCAGCACCACATAAACAGTAAAGCCAGACCTGGTGCTGTGGCTCAAGTGGTAGAGTGCTAGCCTTGAACTGACAGCGTCCAGGCCCAGAGTTCAGGTCCCACGACCGACCCAAAAAAAAAAAATGTATGGTCACTGAAATATTATACATCCAAAATAAAAATGAAATCATGTCACTAAAGTGTAAGAAAATTAGTGGAACTAAGAGATCATAATGTTAAATGGCTAATCCAAGCTCAAAAAACAAATGTCATTCATTTGTGGAAGCTAGACCTAAAGGATATATCTATTCATGAACACGTATGTATACATACATATATACATAAATAGACACACCGGATATAATTCTAACTATAGGATGGCTTAAGGGTAGGAGAAAGGAAAAAAGAAGAAGGGTGAATAATTTCAAAGTTCCTTGCAACTATGTTTGAAGGTGTCATAAAAAATGTCAATGAAAATTGTGGGCCAATAGGATTGGGTTATTCTGATTAAGGTATAATATATACCCACCTGAAATGCCATGGCAAAACCCTGGTCAATTAATATCCACTAAAAAGACATGAATGTCAGGAAAGTAAAATAGGTTCTGTTGGTGGGGGTGGTTGTCAGCAGGTGGGTATTGAGCAACCAGGAGGGTGAATGGGGATGACTATGATCAAAGTGCTTTATTTGCATATATGAAAACAATAATGAAATCTATTCAAATTGTTTTAAAGGGGAAAGAGGTTAAGGGAGAATGGGGATGGTAAGTGTGATATATATATATATATATATATATATGTATATGTGTATATAAAGACATTTAAAATGTGTAGTGATAATATTTACATATATGCTATTTATATACAAAATTTTTATTTCAATATTATATCTAAGCCAGGGGCGGTGCACACCTGTAATTCCTGCACTTGGAAAGTGGAGGCAGAAAGATTGCTAATTTCAGGCTAGTCTGAGACTATACAGCAAAAACTCTGTCTCAACAAAGACAGCTAAATGCAAATATAAAAGGATATACACCATGATTTCATTAGTAGTTATTCCTAGGCAGCAGGATTTCAAGGGATTTTAACTTTGTATACTGTTTATCCATATTTTTTAAAAAGCAATACTGTATTTTATGGTTTTCTTTTTTTAATTTTTTAAATTGTGAAAATACCATACGGAGGGGTTAAAATTACGTGAGCAAGGTAATGAGTACATTTCTTTTTTTTTTTCGGGTCCGGTCGTGGGGCCTGAACTCTGGGCCTAGGGCGCTGTCCCTCAGCTCTTCAGCTCAAGGCTAGCGCTCTACCACTTGAGCCACAGCGCCACTTCCGGCTTTTTTCTTTTTGCTTATGTGGTGCTGAGGAATCGAACCCAGGGCCTCATGCATGCAAGGCAAGCGCTCTACCACTGAGCCACCTTCCCAGCCCAATGAGTACATTTCTTATCAAGCATTGTTGCCTCCTCCTTTGTTTCTCCATACCATCCCTTCCCATCTTGTTTATCCATATTTTTTATCCATATTTCCATATCCATATCTCTCCCTTTCTCTCTCTCTCATCTTGCTATGTATATTGGGGTTTACCTTGATATTTTTGTTGGTTGTGGATCTTGAACTCTGGGCCTGGGCATTGTCCCTGAGCTCTTCAGCTCAGGGTTAGCTCTCTACCACTTAAGCCACTGCACTGCGCCACTTCTAGCTGTTGCTGTTTATGTGGTGTTCAGGAATCAAAACCAGGGCCTCATGCATTCAAGGCAAGCACTCTACCACTGAGCCACCTTCCCAGCCCTAAATTTTTCTAGTAAGGGAAATTGGCTCATATCTGCAATCCCAACAACTTGTGACAGACACTGGGAGGATCATGGTTTGAGGTCAGCCTAGGCAGAAAGCTCATAAGACTCCTCCATCTCAAGCAACAAGCTGGTCATAGTGGCCTGGTGATCCCAGCAACACTGGGGACAGAAGTATGAGGATCACAGTACAAAGTTGGCCTCTGGCAAAAATAAAGACTATCCAAAAAAAAAAAAACTAAAGTGGAAAGAACATGTCTGGACCTGCGTTGGAGACCCTAGTACACTAAGAGATAGAGGGGCGATGGGGATGGGGGAGGATTTGGAAAATAAGACCAAAAGCACTGAAATCCAGCTATGATTTACACATGAAATTTATACACCAAATTCAGCTATTTCCACATACCTTTGTCTGATGCTGCTCTTTTAGTGCATTCAAGTAGGAGATGCTCTGGTTCCCATGGTAATATTTTTCCTTTCTTCTTTCCACGCCTTCTTTTAAAGTGATGAGCCAGAAAAATTACAGATAAAGCACTTACTGCTGTTACCACAAACAACTTTTTAGCTACTGGTGAAAACTTGATCTGGAAAGGATGGAAATGGTTTGAAAAAAAAGTCTTATTTGTTCACTAAAAATAAAGACATGAATACTATGTTTATTCTTAACCTGTTTCTAAATATTATGAAAAGATTTTAATTTTACTCTCTCAATGATAGCTAGTCCATTAGATTTTTTTTTTTTTGGGTCCGGTCATGGGGCCTGAACTCTGGGCCTGAGCACTGTCCCTTAGCTCTTCAGCTCTAGGCTAGAACTCTACCATTTGAGCCACAATGCCACTTCCAGCTTTTTTTTTCTGCTTACGTGGTGCTGAGGAATCGAACCCAGGGCCTCATGCATGCAAGGCAAGCGCTCTACCACTGAGCCACCTTCCCAGACCCTCCATTAGATTTTTAAGATTTTATATGTGTGTGGTTTGAACTTAGGGCCTAGGTCTGTTCCTAGCCTTCTTATTTGCTCAAGACTGAATGCTTTATCATTTGAGCTACAACTCCACTTCCAGCTTTTTTTGGTAGTTTAGTGAAGATAAGACTTTTTCCTGCTAGGGGTGGATTTGAACTGCAATCTTGGTGCATGGGCACTGAGCTTCTGCTTAAGGCTAGTACTCTACCCCTTTGGGCCACAGCCCAATTTCTGGTTTTCTGGTGGTAAATTGGAGATGAGACTCCAAGGACTGTCCTGTTTGAGCTGGCTTTGAACTGTGATCCTCAGATCTCAACCTCCTGAATAGTTAGGAGGATTACAGGCACGAGCCACTAGCACCCAGTCCCAGCTGATTTTTAAGATATTTTAAGGTGGGGCTGGGAAGGTAGCTCAGTGGTAGAGCACTTGCCTTGCATGCATGAGGCCCTGGATTTGATTCTTCAGCACCACATAAGCAGAAAAGGCCAGAAATGGTGTTGTAGCTCAAGTGGTAGAGTGTTAGCCTTGAGCGGAAGAGCTGAGGGACAGCACCCAGACCCAGAGTTCAGGCCCTACAACCGAACAAAAAAAAAAAAGATATTTTAAGGTAATAATTTATTACATACTGTTCTGAAGCTCTCAAGTAAACAATAAATATTCTGTTGAATATTCTACTATGAACAGCTTTTTGGCAAGTAATAGTTATTTCATACAACTAAATTTTCTATCTGGACCATTACAAGATTTTTAACTATAGAGATAATTAAATCAAGACATTTAACCTGAACCAATTTTTTAACTATCTAAAAAAATTTAAAATAGGACTCAACTTCTAAATACCAAATAAATAAGCCATTTTATTCATATATTATCCAACAAATATTTCTCAGAATCACTCAAGTTGTGCACAGCAGAAGCTAGAGGCTTAGGCAGAAGGATTTTAAGTTTGTGGTGGGTTATAGATGAGACCTTATCTCAAAAAAAAAAAAAAATACAAGGCTGGGAAGGTGGCTCAGTGGTAGAGCGCTTGCCTTGCATGCATGAGGCCCTGGGTTCAATTCCTCAGCACCACATAAGCAGCAAAAAGAAAAAAGCCGGAAGTGGTGCTGTGGCTCAAGTGGTAGAGTGTTAGCCTTGAGCTGAAGAGCTGAGGGACAGCACCCAGGCCCAGAGTTCAGGCCCCACAACTGGACCCCCCCAAAAAAATACACCTGGAACTGGAGATATGACTCAAGTGGTAGAGTGCCAACCACTGGCAGGAGAAAAACATCTTAAAAAGTCCCAGACTGAGCTACAGATTGAAATATGTTAAGTACCTTCCACTACTCAGGAAACAAAGTATATACAGAAGTGACAGATATTGCTTTACTTAAACTGCGTGAGAACCAGAGGTAAAGACAGATACACTAGCAAGTATAGGTAGGACATTTTCCAGGGTAGACCATAAGTAAAGTCACAAATGAAGTCTCAATAGATTCAAAGAGACAGACCTTATATACATTGAATTTTCACTGGCCACAGCACCATGAAGTGAAAACAATAACAGAAGTAAAATAGAAAATGCCCCCAAACTGTGAAAATTAAACATATTTTTAGCCAATTAGTCAAAGCAATCACAAGGGAAATTAACAAGATAGAGACAAATAAAACACAATGTGTTAAAATCCACAAGATACAATAAAAGCAGTATGTAGCTTTATACCAATAAACTGCCAATAAATTATACGACTTATATTAAATAACCAACTCCTAGAAACAAAAATTTGCAGGGCATGATAGTGCACACCTGTAATCTCAGTACTTAAGATGCTGAGGCAAGAAGATAGTGAGTTCCAAGGGGAAGGGCAGAGGAGCGAAGGGAAGGAAAGGAAAGGAAAGGAAAGGAAAGGGCGGGAAGGGAAAGACAAAAGAAAACAAAACAAAAGGGCAATGAAAAAAGAGGACAAAAATTATCAAAAAAAAAGACAAAAGAAAAGAAGAAAAATGGCAGAAATTACCAGGACTAAATGGTTAATGGAAAATTTAAGAAGATCTATAACTAGTAGGGATATTGAATTTGTAGAGAGTAATCAAAAACCTCCCAACAGTCAAGCACCTGTGGTGCATGCCTGTAATCCTAGCTACTCAACAGGCCGAGATCTGAGATATGGAAAAACTGCACTGCTGGTGAGAATATACAGTAGAACAGAATGTATGGCACTTCCTCAAAAAGTCAAAACTAGAATTCCTCTAAATAGCAATGACATTTGTTCCTGGATATCCAAACGATTTGAATATAGGATCTTGAGGAAATATCTAATCATCCTCTTCACAGCAGCATTATTCACAACAGTTAAAACACAAAGGCCACTCAACATGTCCATCTACAATCACAGCTGAATAAAGACATACAATGGAATAGTAACTCTAACTTAAAAAGGAAAGAAATTCACATATGTGCTACTTGGATGAATCTTGAGGACACTGTGCTAAGTACAAAAAGAAAAAATCTCCAGAATATAAAGTCTGTATGATTCCACTTATGAGGTACCAAGTCACACAGAAAGTAGTACGGGGGTTCCTGGGAGCCAAGGAAGACAGGCATGAGACTTGCTGACAACAAATGATTGTAGAGATTATAAAGTTATACAAGATGAAAGAAGTTCTAGAGGTTGGCTGCCCCACAATATGAATGTACATAACACAACTAAACCACACTTAAAAAGTGTCAAAAATGGGTGGGGGCACTGACAGCTTACACCTGTAACCCTAGCTACCTCGGAAAGCTGAGATATAGAGATTTAAGGTTCAAAGCTACTGCTGCATAAACATTAATGAGACTTATTTTCATTTAACCAGGAAAAATCCAGAAGTAGAGGTGTGGCTCAAGTGGTAGAGCACCAGCTTTGAGAGAAGAAATATAAGCAAGAATATGAGGCTCTTGGGGTTGGGAAGGTGGCTCAGTGGTAGAGCACTTGCCTTGAATGCATGAGGCCCTGGGTTCGATTCTTCAGCACCATATAAGCAGAAAAAAAAAAAGCTGGAAGTGGCACTGTGGCTCAAGTGGTAGAGTGCTAGCCTTGAGCTGAAGAGCTGAGGGACAGTGCCCAGGCCCAGAGTTCAGGCCCCACGACCCGACCCCCCCCAAAAAAAAGTGAGGCTCTGAGTTCAAGCCCCAGTACTGGGACAAAAAACAAACATATCCCCCTAAGAATTATAAATATAGCAAAAAAGTGAAATTATAAAAACTGAGTAGGTTTAAAACTAATAAACATTTTTTACTGTACCACATAAAAGCACTGGGGGATAGGAGTGTAAATCAATGGTAGAGCATCTGCTGAGCATGACCTGGATTCAAACACTAACACCATAAAACAAAACAAAACAAAACCCTCAGGCAAAACTGAAATCCTGTAAACAGAACACACTGTAAGCAATAGAATTATGCAACTTGAGGTTAGCTTTGTTTGTTTACCTGAGAGAGTGAAGAGTACCAAGACAGAGGGAGATCAAACACTCTCAGAGCTGCTGTCCTCAAGGGAGGCTGTGATTCCCTTACTGTGTCTTCTGACATGACTCTTTGAAGGCAACTAAATTAAACATAGAAACTTATTAGCCACACAGATTTCCTTTGACCTTACCAATGCAAAATACAAAGTAACATGAAAACTCTACCAGCCTTTTTTATAGTTATTATATTATTGAAATTGGATTTATGACTTGCCAAAGAAGCAAAAGAGAAAATGAGCTAGATTTACATTTAACCTTAGCAAAATATAACTTAGAAGTGATTTAAATGGGCTAGATTTAAAATTCAAATTCAGGCAGTAGACTTTTCTGAGAAAATTGCAGGTTCTAGATTCTCTTTTCTAGTCTGCTTATCAGTGTTTAGTCAAGTTCTTCATGCAACAGCAGAGGTGGGCCAGGGTTTGCTGGATGGATCTGGAAGAGACTCCTGGGATAGGAAGGAGTTCTAGAGTTTACTGACTGGACTTTATTGCATTTAGTCTCATACTGTTTCATTTCAAAGATAGTCAAAGAAATGCCATACACATGCTATGTAATTGTGATAGTCTTTTAATATGCATTATTTCTCTTGAAATCAAGAAGGAAAAGAAAAGTCAGATATTCATACTGGTTTTTTTTTCTTTTTGTGCCAGTCCTGGGGCTTGAACTCAGGGACTGGTGCTACCCATAAGCTTTCTGCTCAAGGCTAGCACCCTACTACTTGAGCCACAGCTCCATATCTGGCTTTTTTGATGGTTAATTGGAGATAAGAGTCTCAGTGATTTCTGCCCAAGCTGTCTTTGAACTAGGATCCTCAGATATGAGCTTCCTTAGTAGTTACGATTACTGACACCCAGCAGCTATTTACTTTTTAAGAGATGGGGGGTCTTCTCTATGATGCCCAAGCTGGTCTACAATACCTAAGCTCAAGTATTCAGCCTCTTAAGGTCGTGGGACCACAGGCATCTGCAAGTACACCTAGCTAAAAAGGACAGATACTAAAAGGAGAGGCAGATGTTACTCAGAGATATCTTTAAAGCAGTAGGTCCTTTATAAAATCATGGGTATGCATGGTTAGAGTGTATATTTCTGCTTTATACAACTAGTATACTCAGCTTTATATTTATTAATGGTCATGTGGTATTAATACACAAATTAACTTAGAAATTGATTCATTCAAAGAAATGTACTATAAAGTGACCACAATTTTTATATATGCTACCAAATACATTCTCCCTGAAATAAAATAATATGGAAGCTGAATTAATTAGTGAAAAGTTTTTCATTAGCCTGAAATCAAGGAATCCTAAAGCATATAATATTTAAGCTAGGTATCTGTGGCTCATACTTGTAATTCTAGCCACTCAGTAAATTGAGATCTGCAGATCCAGGTTCAAAGCATCCTAGGCAGAAAAGTCCAAGAGACTATCTCCAATTAACCAGCTAAAAAGCTGGACAAGTATATCTTGTGAAAAAGACTATGTTTCTCTAATAACCAGATTGTTTAGACCAACCATATTACCTTTTCTTGGTTGGTATGTATGCCTTTAAAGAAAAACAGAAATACTAACAATAATTCTATAAGCTTCCTTGACACATTTTCCATAGGTCCTTTTTTTATTTTTGCCAGTACTGGGGCTTGAACTCAGAGCCTGGGCACTGTCCTTGAGCTTTTTTTTTGCTCAAGGCTAGTGCTCTATCACTGGAGCCATAGTGCCACTCCCAGCTTTTTCTGTTTTTGTGATATTGAACCCATGCTAGGTAAGCACTCTACCACTAAGCCACATTCTCAGCCACCTAGGTCCTTTCTTTCTGCATACATCTCTTAAGATCTTTTTCTAGACTCCAGTAGACCATCCCCTTTGGTTTAAAACTTGCCGTTTTTTATGGAAGGTGTCAACACCATTAAGTAGTGGTTTTCTTTCAAATCAGGGATAGTAATCCCTTTTAGTGTGGGGCACACTGTCCATAACTTTACTGGTGACACTGCAGTGTCACCTACTCTGCAGTGTCTCCCTACTCTGTTCTCATCACAACTTGTAGACTGCATTTCAATAGTTTAAATTAAGTATACATTTCAACCAATCAACTATGATATAGACACACTCCTGAGAAACGTTGAGGAAATCATGATGAAACAGGCTAGTGAAAAAGTCTCCATTTGAAAAATAACCAGGGGTGTAGGAAGTCTAGCAGGGTACTATTTGCTTGATTTTTATTGTTGTTTGTTTTTGTTATATGTTTGCCATTACTGCGGCTTGAACCCAGGGCCTCATGCATTCTACATACCCTAACTTGTTTTTATTGAATATCAATGAGGAAGCTAATTCCAAATGTATGCATAATCAACAGAGTGATATTGCAAAACTAGATAATTCACTTGGTTACAGAAATACCACAAAAAATAACTTCACTATTATGCAAATTTGGAAAAGGAATTTTACACTGTCACCCCAAATACTGAACTACAGTACTCGATTCTTTCCATTCCAACCACTGAGGGTTAAACAGATCATAACGTGGGTTTGCATATTAAGTAGCCTTAAAATTCTAGTCTACAATTTTGACTTTAGCAAGCAGGACAGAAACCCTGAACTACCAAGGCAAATCCATACAAAGGAAAGATGTTTTAAGTGTGCCAAAATGCTTAGCTACAACTGTTGTTGTTGCTGTTATCATTATTATTATTATTATTGTTATTGTCTTAAAGGTCTACTTCAAGCAGAGCCAGTCCAACAATTCCAACCAGAAAGGAGACCAGAGGCCACAAACCGCTTGGTGCACGCCCTGAAAGCACCTGCAAAGAGGCGTCATCTTCCACACCTCAAATCTCCACCTGGGTGCGAACCCCGATCTCCTCCTGGGGCTCCCGCCCCCTCCCCCGGGGTGAGCCCACAGCCTCTGCGCTCCCCACTGTGGCCCTCGCCCCCGTCTCGGGAGGGCGCGTTCGGGGGGAGGGGTAGACCCCAAGGATAGAGCCCCGCCCCGCCCCGCCCCGCCCCCCGCTACGTCCCTCCGCTACAAGCCCCCGTACCTGGCACCCCCGGCCCAGCGCGGCCGCCCCACACCCGCTGCCCCGCCGCAGCCCGGTGCTCGCCGCAGGCCGGCTGCTGCAGATGGAGTGCTTCCGGGGTCAGGAGTGGAAGGTGAAGGGAAAGTGGAGGGGACCTCCTTGCCTTCCTACGTGGGGGGCTGCGTGGGAAGCAGCTCCCGCCATTTTTGTTCAGGGTAGCGGCTTCTGCCAGGCTAGATGTATAGAAAAACTGGGATTGTATTGTACGCACCGATCACTAATTAGTATCGTATTTTGGTATCTTTTATAAGTTCTGGTATGGTTCTGCAAATCTGATGAGAACTATGCAGTATTTACCCAAGGGAAAAAATGCACATAGAAAGCTGCTACCGTATTAAAATTTCTGTATGATTTTATCGCTATAAAAATTAAATCATAGAATTCTGTGCTTATATATGTATGTCTACATATGTTTATGTCAATATATGCAATTTCAAACTCCAGACACCAATCGCAAATTCCAAATTAAGAACTTCTGCACAGATGCTGGTGGCTCACACCTGTCATCCTAGCTACTAGAAGGCTGAGATCTCAGGATCACACCATTAACAGACACACGGCAGAAAAATCCAAGATCTTGACTTCTATCTCCAATTAGCCCGCAAAAAGCCAGAAGTGGAGGTACGACTCAGGTGGTAAAGAGTACCACTTGTGAGCAGAAAATTAGTAGTGTGAGGTTTTGAGATCAAGCCCCAGTACTGGCATGCTCAGGTGGCTGTGTGCGCACACGCACACACGCGCATGTGTACACACACACACACACACACACACACACACAAAATTAGTTTGAAAAAAATCTGCATCTGTTGTCTAGGTATTTAAATGATGAAAAAATTGAAAAGTAAAAGACAAATTGCTGCATCACTGCAAGTTAGAAACATTTCCAAATTAAAAACCTTAACCTTTTCCATATGTTCTCATTTTTTAAATACGAAAGTTATAAATGTGCTCATTTCCTTCACCGTGCCATATACCATACTAAGTACTAAAAATACTAGGATGAGTAGAAATGGAAACATATATAATAATGATATTACAAAACATTGTATAATCAGCATAATAACATCACTAGAGAATGTGTTCTAGAATACAACACAAAGAAAAGTCCTAATAGCCTAGAAAAGCCCAAAAGTCTAAGAATAAGTGAAGTTCACTTCTTTTTTTTTTTTTTTTGTAGTACTGAGGCCTGCACTCATGGTCTCATGCATATTAGGCAGAGACTGTACTGCTGAGCAACACGTCCAGTCCTTATTTTTCTTCACTGGTTATTTTTGAGATAGAGTCTTGCTTTCTGCCTATATGTACACCAAGCCAAGATCTTTCTATTTTTTGCTGGCTGATACAGCCTGGAGGACAGTCTCACACAATGAAACAGCTTCTTCCTTTGACATGGAGTCTTACAGATTTGTTCTGGTCTAGGCTGATTTTGAACTCAATCCTCTCAACCTCAGCTTCTTAGATAGCTAGGATATGATGCCACACTATGGGTTGATAGGTGTCAAGTGAAATTTATTTTTGCTTGGGATGGCCTAGAACTACAATCTTCTCAGCTACAAGTAGCTAGGATTATACATGTAAGCCACTGTTTCCTCTAGGGAAGAAAGGAAAGAGAAAGGGAGAGAGAAAAAGGAAAGGAGAGGGAGAGAAGGAGAGAGGGAGAGAAATTAATTTCAAAGGGCATTGCCTATATAAAGAAAGCAACATAGAGTAGGAGAGGCACAAGCAAATGTTTTGCCTTTCAAGACAAAGGATTGCAAACTGGGCGCCAGTGACTCATACCTGTAATCCTAGCTACTCAGGAGGCTGAGATTTAAGGATCCAAGTTCAAAGCCAGCCCGGGCTTTTTTTGATTATGGGGCCTGAACTCTTGGCCTGGGCGTTGGCCCTCAGCTCTTCAGCTCAAGGCTTGCGCTCTACCACTTAAGACACAGAACCACTACTGGCTTTTTCTGCTTATGTGGTGCTGAAGAATGGAACTCAGGGCCTTATGCAAGCAAGGCAAGCACTCTACCACTGAGCCACCTTCCCAGCCCCCCTGTAACTCTTATCTCCAATAAACTACTAGAAAGCCAGAAGTGACTTTGAGGCTCAAGCGGAGAGCGGCCTTGAGCTGATAGAGCTGAGGGATAGCACCCAAGCCCAGAGTTTAAGCCCCACAACAAAAATAAAAGAAAGAAAAAGGATTGTAAATTATGCCCTCAAGGACAGGTGTGGAGGCTAGGGACCTCCAGTGTGCTTGTCAGGCAGGCACTCTACTGCTGAGCCACTTCCTTATCCTTTTTTTTTTTGCACTTGTCCATCGGAAATTTTCGTACTCAGAATTTAAGTCAGTATTTGCTATTTATGACATTGGGTGTTCCTTTGATCCACTTATCTTTTGATTACTCTTGTTTTTTCATGACCTTGCCCTTTGGGCAGAATGCTTTTAGACAAGCCCTTGATCCAAATGAAGTCAATGAAGTCAATAAAGTTAACCTCTAGGACTTTTTTTTTTTTTGGGGGGGGGGGTCTGGTCGTGGGGCCTGAACTCTGGGCCTGGGCGCTGTCCCTCAGCTCTTCAGCTCAAGGCTAGCGCTCTACCACTGAGCCACCTTCCCAGCCCATCTAGGACTTTTTTTTGGGGGGGTCCGGTCGTGGGGTTGGGCCTGGGTGCTGTCCCTCAGCTCTTCAGCTCAAGGCTAGCACTCTACCACTTGAGCCACAGCACCACTTCCGGCTTTTTTTTTTTCTGCTTATGTGGTGCTGAGGAATCGAACCCAGGTCCACATGCATGCAAGGCAAGTGCCACCTTCCCAGCCCAAGGACTTTTTTTTAACTTTTTAAGGACTTTTTTTAACTTTTTAAGGACTTTTTTTTTTTTTTTTTTTTTTGAGAAAACTATAAGCAAAGTAAGGAGTAGTGAAGAGAACATGAGGAAGTTCTAGCAATGTTTGTGGAATCTCTAGTTTGGGCTTTTCCTTGAATTCCATGAACAACAAAAAAAAATCTTCCTTTTGTTTTTTTCTTGTTTTGCTAAAGGTAGATCTCAACTGCTAAGCCCCAGATTACTTATGTCCTTCAAGTGTCTTAGCCAAGACAATGATCCCTGCTGCAAACTAATTGCAAGCATTATGTTTATTGATTAGTGTATTATAATTTTGAGTAATCTGATCTAATTATCAAAAGAAAGAAAGAGAGAGAGGAAGGAAGGAAGGAAGGAAGGAAGGAAGGAAGGAAGGAAGGAAGGAAGGAAGGAAGGAAGGAAGGAAGGAAAGAAGATGGGCTGGGAAGGTGGCTCAGTGGTAGAGTGCTTGCCTTGCCTGCATGAAGCCCTGGGTTCAACTCCTCAGCACCACATAAACAGAAAAAGCTGGAAGTAGTAGTTTAAATGGTAAGAGCGCTTGCCTTGAACTGAAGTGAAGGGACAGCACCCAGGCCCAGAGTTCAGGCCCTACGACCGAAAGAAAGAAAGAAAGGAAGGAAGGAAGGAAGAACAAGAGAGGAAGGAAGAAAAAAAAGAGAAATAGAAAAAGGGAGGAGGGATGAAGGAAGGAAAGGAAGAAAAGAAGGGTGAAAAAAGGAAGGAAGAAAAGAAAGAAAAAGAAGGGAAGAGAGGGATAGAGAGAGAGAGAGTAGGTTAGGTGCTGGTAGCTCATTCCTGTAATCCTAGCTGTTCAGGAGTCTGAGATCTGAGGATTAGGGTTCAAATCCAGCCCAAGGAGTAAAGTCTATGAGATTCTTATTTCTAATTAACCACAAAAAATCTGGGTGTGGAGCTATGGCTCTAGTGGTACAGTACCAGCCTTGAATGAAAAACAAACAAATAACTAACAGATAGCACTCAGACTTTGAGTTCAACTGTACCAACACACACACACACACACACACACACACACACACATTTTTGAAAAGCACCAGCTTGACCACTGTTTTTCCACTGATTTGGCTCCTAAGAAATATTTCATAATATCTGAAGATATTTCTGTTTGTCACCACTGGGAGGGGGTACCTTTGGCATGGATGGAGCTAAAGGCTAAAGATGCTACTGCCAGGGGAAAGGGAAAGGGGAAAAAATGAGGGAGGAGGTAACAAGTTCAACAAGAAATGGACTCACTACCTTACTTATGTAACTGTAACCTTTCTGTCCATCACCTTGACAAGAAAATTAAAAAAAAAAAAAAAAAAAACCACGATGCTACTGTAACATTCACCAGAGGAGCCTACAATGCACAGGAACCATCCCCCATAGCAAACAATTATTCAGTCCAAAATGTCAGCAGTGACAATTTTTAGAAGCCCTGAGCTAGAGCAACCCAAGCCATTACTCAACAAATGAACAGATGGCGATGAATTCTTGGTTGTGGTTTCAAATTTCAATGCCAAATAGGTCCACATCCAAATTATGCTACCATTATGAGTGTGAAAAATAGGTGACCCCCCTTTTCCCAAGCCAAGTTTGAGGGGTTTAAAGATCATTTGGGGGGCTGGGAAGGTGGCTGGCTCAGTGGTAGAGTGCTTGCCTTGCATGCATGAGGCCCTGGGTTCGATTCCTCAGCACCACATAAGCAAAAAGAAAAAAGCCAGAAGTGGTATTGTGGCTCAAGTGGTAGAGTGCTAGCCTTGAGCTAAAGAGCTGAGGGACAGCTCCCAGGCCCAGAGTTCAGGCCCCATAACCGGACCTTCCCCCTCCCTCCCCCCACAAAGAAAAAAAAAAGATCATTTGGAAAAGACATGTGTCCATCAGAATCTTATAATTCTATTATTACTCTAATAATTTTCGCATTGGAAAAGCCCTAAGCCATGAGAGCAAAGCTAATTTGGAACAGTCACAGTTCATACATGCAGTGCAGGACACTGCACCAAGTGCAGGACCCTGAATAACAGAGCTGGTCTGAGCTGTCTTGAAAGGGGCTGTTGGGCTAAGGGTGTAGATCAATGGTAGAAGACTTGCCTAGCATATCTAAGATCCTATTCTTTTAACCTTTTTTTTTTTGTTGTTGGTTGTGAGCCTGAACTTTGGGCCTGGGCACTGTCCCTCAGCTCTTCAGCTCAAGGCTAGCGCTCTACAATTTGAGCCACAGCGCCACTTCCGGCTTTTTCTGCTTATGTGGTGCTGAGGAATCGAACCCAGGGCCTCATGCATGCAAGGCAAGCACTCTACCCTGAGCCGCCTTCTCAGCCCTCTTTTAACCTTTAAAAAAAAACAAACAACTTTGTGTGTGTGCGTGTGTGTGTGTGTGTGTGTGTGCACTCATGTGCACAAGCATGTGTGTGCGTGTGTGCCAGTACTGGGCCTTTATCCCAGAGCCTCGCACTCTTACTTGGCTTTTTCGCCCAAGGTTGGCACTATACTACTTGAGCCACAGCTCCATTTCTAAATTTTCTCTGGTTAATTGGAGATAATATTCTCACGAACTTTTCTGCCTGGTCTGGTTTTGAACCATAATCCTTGGATCTTAGCCTGAATAGTTTAGGATTAGAGGCATGACCTTGCTGAAGTTCTATTTTTCATCTCCCAAACCAGGAGAGAGGGAAGGGAGGGAGGGAGAAAGAGAGTAAGAGAGAATGAATAAATGCTTAAGAAGACTAGTTTGTGAGCGAGATGATTCCCATTAGGGATGGATTCCTGAGAATCAGAAGATTCTCCAAGGGGAACCCTGATATCAGGCCAAGACCACCACTCCAGCCCTGTGCTTATCTTCTCTAGCACAAAGAAGTGCAAAAATGAAAAAAAAAGTCATTAGCCTGAGCAATAAACTTTTGAACTGTAAAAGTTTGAGAGTTTTTTCTTTTTCTTCCTTCCTTCCTTTCTTCCTTCCTTCCTTCCTTCCTTCCTTCCTTCCTTCCTTCCTTCCTTCCTTCCTTCCTTTCTCTTTCCTTCCTTCCTTTCTTTTCTTTCTTTCTTTCCTTTCTCTCTTTCTTTCTCTTTTTCCTTCTTCTTTCTTTCTTTCTCTTTCCTTCCTTCCTTCCTTTCTTTCCTTCCTTTCTTTTCTTTCTTTCTTCCTTTTCTTTCTTTCCTTTCTCTCTTTCCTTCTTTCTCTCTTTCTTTCTCTCTTTCCTTCTTCCTTCCTTCCTTCCTTTCTTACTTTCTTTCTTTCTTTCCTTCTCTCTTTCTTTCTTTTCTTTCTTTCTTGTTGTGGGGCTTGAACTCTGGGCCTGGGAGCTGCCCCTCAGCTTTTCAGCTCAAGGCAAGCACTCTACCACTTGAGCTATAGCAGCACCACTTCTGATTTTCTGGTGGTTTATTGGAGATAAAAGTCTCATGGCTTTTCCTGCTGGCTTTGAGCCATGATCCTCAGATCTCAGCCTTCTGAGTAGTTAGGATTATAGGTGTGAGCCACCAGCACCTGGCAAGTTTGAGATTTTTGACATGCTACTAGACAGGTCTTTCAACAGGAGAGGGAAGAGTTCATTTGTTTACCACTGGAAAAATGACTGGAGAAGTCTTAAATTATACGGTGGTGACTGGAAAAACTAAAGACTTTAAGATTTTGTCCTAGGAGTAGAAAGGGATCCTCAGAGATTTCTAGGGACCACACTGAGAGAGAATAAAAGTGGTTTCCTTTTGCCCGCTGATAAATCAAGCTTTATTTAGCCACCTAAGAACAAAAGTTTATCTGGCACTTTTAACTGAAAACCTATTTTAAGGCCTCAGTTTAAATTCAGGTTCAAGAATAGCACTAATGTTGTTTTGGACCTTCTTGTATGAAACACATCATTAAAACAGATTGTGACCAATCCCTTCTTCTACCAGTCTCCTCAGGGATGTCATCTAACACCCACCTGGGGGACAAAATACCCCAAGACGACAAAGAACAGGTATTTTATTTATTTATATTGTGAAAATACCGTAAGGAGGGGATTACAATTACATGGGCAAGGTAATGAGTGTATTCCTTATCAAGCATTGTTGCCTCCTCCTTTGTTTCCCCTTCCCATCCCTTCTGGTCCCCACCCCCTCCGCCCCTTGACAAAGTTGTAAAGTTCATTTTCAACATAACATCTTGTAGAACAGATATTTTTATCCTTCAAAACTTCTTGGACTTTTTGAACAAGACAGTTACCAATCTCATTGAGCATAAGTTCAGATTGGCCGAAAATTAAGCATACAGAACAATTTTAAAATCATTAAACATTTAATAAATTCTTTGACATAGGAAATAGGATACAACTTTGGGATTCTATCTCACCCCAGTTAGACTGGCCAACACAGAGATCTTGAATGACCACAAATGCTGGCAAGGATGTGGGGGAAAAAAGGAATCCTATTGCATTGCTGGTGGGAAAGTAAACTAGTACAACCATTCTGGATGGCAGTCTGGCGGTTCCTCAGAAATTGAAATATAGAACTTTCCTAAGACCCAGCCATAGTACTCTTGGGCATCTACCCAGAGCACGACAATCAGGATACTGTAAAGACATTTGTACAATCATGTCCATTGCTGTTCACAAAAGCCTAATTATGGAAACAGTTCATATGCCCTATAATTGATGAATAGATTTTTTAAAATGTGGTACTTATATACAATAGAATGTAACCCATCAGAAAGAATAAGATATGTCATTCGCAGGGAAATGGATGGACCTAGAACAAATCATGTTAAGTGAGGTAAGCTAAGCTCAGAGACAAATAGCACATTTTTTTTCATATGTGGAAGCTAGATCTAAAATACAACTGGATATGATAATGTAGAGAGGCCTCTAGGCATTCACATACCAACAATGGGACTAAAGGAGAATACTCTTAGGAAAGGCATAACACTATTGAATACTTAAATACTATTTATTGAAATGAGTTCCAGGAAATGGAAACATGTAACCCCTCTGTATAACACCTTAATAATAACAATAAAATTATATTTTAAAAAGAAAAATAGGGTATAAAAAGGGAAAGATGTGGTGAAGAGGGCTATGTTTAACAGGTAATACCTATAAGGAGTTATCTGGGAAGAAGTTGAGAGACACAGCATTTGCAAAAGCTTACTCAGGCTGAGCACCAGTGTCTCACACAGGAAATTCTAGCCAATCTTGGCTGAGAATAGGAGGATCACAGTTCAAGGCAAGCCCAGGCAGAAAACTTTGTGAGATTCCCTCCTCAACCAATAGGTGCAATAATGTACACCTCTTATCTGAAGCTACTTGTCAGAATGGGATTGGGAGGATTGTGGTTCCAGGCCAGCCCAGGCTGAAAAGTCTACAAGATTCCATCCATCCCCACAGAGAAGCTTGATGCAGTGGAAGAAACTTGTGATCCCAATGAAGACAGGAAGCCTAAAAGTAGGTGGATCACAGTTCATTCTCCTCAGGTGAAATGAAATCCTGCTCTAAAAGTAATCAGTGAAAAACTTGGCTGGAAGCAAGACTCTGAGTTCAAACCTCAGTACCTCAAAAAGACTTAGTCTCAGACACATGAATATCAAAATGTATATAATACTTTGCCTGGGGACTATGTTACTAGCTCACCTGCCCATAGTCCTAGCTGCTAGGGAGGCTGAGGCAGAAAGATCCCTTCAGTCCAATGCCAGCACACAAAAAAATCAACCTCAATCTCTCCCTTTCTCTCTCCCTCTCCTCCTCTCCTCCCTCTCTCTCCCCACTCCAGCTTACTGGGGAATCTAACTCAAGCTGAACAAATGCTACATGCATACTCTAATACCCCCCCTTTTAAAATATGATGGCCCCCCCCTTTAAAATATGTATTTTGAGCCAGGTGCCATGATTCATGCCTGTAATCCTAGCTTCTCAAGAAGCTGATATCTGAGGATCAAAGTTCAAAGCCAGGCCAGACTGACTACATATACATATACAGGTATACCTGTATATGTATGTATGTATATACATACATGCACATTGGAAAGGTAACTCATTTTCTCACTCATTATAAAATACCTTTTATTTTGAAGCCATAAATTAAATATAAATATATATAACTATATATAATTTTTAATTAGATAGCATATGCCTGCTTATAGCAAGTATAGGAAAGATGAAAAACTTTAGAATCATTGTCTTTCTAAAAATAAACTTATTTAAGTCAGAGAGTTTGTAAGTACATTGTTACAAGTCATTGGGAAAGAAATTATGGTGATCATTCTCTTATACTTTATTTATTTATTTTTTTGGTCGGTAGTGGGGCTTGAACTCTGAGCCTGAGTGCTGTCCCTCAGCTCTTCAGCTCAAGGCTAGCGCTCTACCACTTGAGCTACTGCACCACTTCCAGTTTTCTGGTGGTTTATTGGAGATAATAGTTTCACGGACTTTCCTACCTGGACTGGCTTTGAACCTCGATCCTCACAGATCTCAGCCTCCTGAGTAGCTAGAATTTCAGGAGTGAACTTCATCTTTTTTAAAATCTGTGTTTTGTTGGGATTTTTTTCTTCTCAAGACTGGCGCTATATATACCAATTGAGCCATGCCCTTAGTTCTGGTTTTTTGCTAGTCAATTGGATAGAAGATTCTCAGATTAGTCTTCCTGGGCTGGCTTTGAACTGAAATTCTGTCAGCCATCTGGCCCTTATCCCTTATATTTTATACAGGAGTATTATATTAATATTTCAACATTAAGACATTGTAGTTTGGAGCATGTAAATGCAATATTTTGAAATAGGTAAAAATAAAGGGAGGAGGAGCAGCATCATGGATGCCTGCCATTCTCTTTCACATCCCCAATGCATGATCATTATGGTGATAACTAAGCCTCTGTGTAGAGCCCTATGTAGAATGTTGTATTATGGTTAATATTGTCCATTTTTTTTTACCATGAAAATACGTGCAAGTAAAAGCCCCATATTTTTCAACCTATTCTTGGAAAAGATTGAACATCCTCCACAATAGATACATGCTCCAATATTGAAACAAAGAAAGGTCAATTCAACTTTTTTCTTTTTTTTGAGACAAGGTTTTCTGATGTAGCCCAACTCATGATCCTACTGCTTTTATCTCCCAAGTATTGGAATTACAGGAATGTACTATCATATCCAGCTAACATGATTCTGTCGTTAACTTAATGTTTTTTCCCCCACATATTCTAAAATCAATCCAATCAACTTTACAAAAGTATAAAAGCAGTCTCCTCCAGTGCCGTAGGCACTAAGCAGATACCGAGTTTCAATAAATATTTCATTTGATCATCTTGATTTTGGCCTAGGGGAAGATAAAGGAGATGAATTTCTTCTCTGCAGACATGGAAAAAGAAACACAATTGCTTCCGGAGAACCCATGCCTAAAGGAAAATGGAAAGAAGAATCCAATTGAGGTGAATCTTAAACTTTTTTGCACAAGGTGGCAAACCTGAGGCCTTGGGGGGGGGGGGGAAGTGGGGGAGGGGAGGCGGGGGAGGTGGGGGGGCAGCCCCTCCTGCATTTTGGAATGCAGTGAGCCAGATCCTCTGATAGTCGTGCACGACTAAGGAAGAGAGGGACAAAACGTGTAAAAGCCGCAGATGGCCCTAACGTCTTAACCCGAGGCCCTTGCGGTGGGAGACCAACTGGCTGCTATCAAAAGCGATGAACTCCAGCCGAGCTGGACACCTGGGCCCGGCTGTGGCCCCGCCCCGGGGCGGGCCTCCTCGCGGCCCCGCCCCGTCCCCGCCCCTCCCTGCCTGCCCTAGACGCCCGCAGCGGCGCGGAGACACCGGAAGGAGCCGCAGCTGGTGAGGGAAGTGGCAGGCTCGGAGGCGGGGAGCCTGCGGGCTACGCTGCGGAGCCTTTCTCTGTCTTCCCGACTCGACCCCGCTGGGGTAGGAGGCCGGGGCCGTAAAGGAGGGGAGTGCGGAGGGGCCGCTGCAGACCTGGGTGGCCGCGCTGGCGGGGCCCGTGGGGAAGGCGGTGGAGGTGAGTGCGGCGCGGCGCTGCGGGGCAGGGCGGGTCGCGGGGCCGAGGGGGGCCCGGCCGGCGCGGGGCTCGGCGCGGGGTGGAAGGGCTCCGGGGCCCTTCGCCGGGGGCCGGGCTCGATTCTCCCTGGCCAGGCGCCGCGGCCTCTGGGTCTTGATTCCCGGGGTGGTAGCGCGCGCGCGTGGCTGGACCGAGGCCTCGGCCCTTCCGTGTCGGGCGCTGTAGACATCCTACGGTGACCGGCGCCCGGCGGCGGAGGACGGGCGCCGGGGTGGGTGGAGGGACCGTGCCCGGGAGGCGCGCGGCTGGGCGGCCGGAGCCGGGGAGCGGGGCCGCGCTCCCTGGCTCGGTTACCCCCCTCCCCACCGCACCCCCATTCCCACGCTGGCCTCAGGCTTGCTCCGGGGACGCGGACCACCGAGAACCGCCCCGTCCCCGGCTTCTGCTTTCACTTTGCGGCGCGGTCGGGGCGTCCAGACCGGTTCGTGCGCCCCCGTTATTCATTGTTAGGAACGGGAAAACCGAGGTGTCATCGTCTCTGTAATTGTTCTTTGCCTGACATTTCGGCTTGGGCTCAGCCCAGTCCTACCGTCTGTCCATCTGCGGTTTTGGTGGGAGTCAAATTTCCACGATGGTTGTTTTCCACGTCGTTTCTTGTTAGATGTTTCGCAGATGTAAGACGTGTGTCACGGGAACGTTTAGGAGGTGCATGTCAAGCTCTTGGACAATGAGATCTTTTTTTTTTTTCTAGGTGTTTTGGGCTCAGCGTAACCAGCATTAAGTCTGGAAAAATTGAGCCATAGGTAGAACGCTGGCCAGAGCTGGAATCTAAACTGAGAATCAATTTTACCACTGGGATTTCTAGACTTTCAGATTAACACACATGCGGAATATGGTTCTTTTCCCCTCCCCCCCTTTTGATCTGTTTTCCTTCTTCCTTCCTTCCCTCCTTCCCTCTCTCTCTTTCTTGTCGTGGGGCCTGAACCTCTGGGCCTGGGCGCTGTCCCTTAGCTCTTCAGCTCAAGGCTAGCGCTCTACCACTTGAACCACAGTGTCACTTCCGGCTTTTTTTCTGCTTATGTGGTGCTGAGGAATCGAACCCAGGGCCTCAAGAATGTGAGGCAAGTAATCTACTACTGAGCCAACTTCACAGCCCCTCTTTTTTTCTTAATGAAGGAAAACCTGTTTCCAAAAGTAGTGAAGCCATCCCGGTTTCAGTTCTGATTAAGACAGCACAATTGACCAGATTAGATGATCATACCAGGCTATTGGGCTTGAACCTAATAGAAATACTGCTTTTCATACTACTAAATATAAAGATGGGGGAAATAGGAATCTTAATGAAAATCAGTGCCAATTTTAAGAAAAAGTAAGTTACACTGTTTGGGTGCTCTAAATGTTACTTTTGCAAGATGGGGAAAAAGTACAAAACATTTTGGAATAAAATATTTACCCTGCTGTGTGCAAAAGAGGGATATTTTGTTTAAGGTAGTTTCTTTTGATCTGCTTTATTACCAACTTTCACTTTTTCTTTGAGAACTTTTTTCTCTTTTCAGTTATTTGTAAACTATCAATAAACATTATTTTACATGACTACGGTTTAGTGCATAGTAAGTAGGTGGTAAGAAAAATTAACAGTGAAGGAGATAATTGTAACATTAATGTATTACTATTAGAATTTTCAGTGACCTTTTTTATTTATTTGGTCCTCATAGCAATCCTCTGAGGAATGCCAAGAAATAAAGTCTTTCCCCATATCAGAAGATGGTGTAATATTCAGAATTTCCTTACAGTGTTGCCAAAGCAGATTTCAGTATAACTTGCAGTTTAGATAGATTAAGGTTAGAGTACTATGACCTATAATATAACAGGCTGAAATCTGAAAGAATGGGAAGTATGTAAAATGCTGAAAGATATGGGAAGAGATATATGTAATATTTTTTAAAGGAATGAATTGAGTAACAACTTGTTTTCTTTCCTTTTCCTTCTGTTTGTTTTTCACCTTTCCCTCGTTTTCCCTTTCCTTCTCCTATCCTCCCTTTCCTTCTCATCCTCCTTCATCTTCCTTCTCCTTTCTCTTTACCTTTCTACTCTTTCTTCCCCTTCTCCTCTTTCCCCTTCTTTCCCCTTCCCTTCTGTTTCTTTTTCCTTTTCCCTCCCCTCCTTTCATTTTTCTTCCCCTCCTTTTATTGAGACAAGATTTCAACTCAATAAAATTTTGCCAGACTGGTGGGTCTCTAGTCTCAGCCTCCTGAGTTGTTAGAATTAAGATCTGTGTAGCTCTGTTTCTTTTCTTTTTTCTTTTTTTTTTTTTTTGCTGGTCATGGGGCCTGAATTCTGGGCCTGGGTGCTGTCCCTCAGCTTTTCAGATCAAGGCTAGTGTTCTACCACTGAACCACAGCACCACTTCCAGCTTTTTCTGCCTATGTGGTACTGAGGAACCCAGGCCCTCATGCATGCAAGGCAAGCACTCTACCACTGAGCCACCTTCCCAGCCCCACTCTGTTTCTTTAATGTAGTTTTAAAATTCTAAAAATCTACATGTGGATTCAGGCACAGTTTAATTAGTTGAAAACTCCAAGGTCTGAGATGAATATAGTTGGTTTAAGTGTCTGTAAGAAAGTATGTGGATTATGTGCAATGTAGGATATATGTAAATGAAAATGATTATTTAAGAAACAATGCTTGTTGGGTATTTGTGCCTTACACCTGTAAATCTAGATACTCAGGAGATGAGATTTGGGGATCACGGTTTGAGGATCATGGTTTGAAGCTAGCTCAGGGCAGGAAAGCTCATGAGACTTTATCTCCAATTAACCACCTAAAAGCTGAAAGTTGAGTTGTGAATCAAAGTGGTGTAGCTAGCCTTGAGAGAAAGAGAGAGAGGGAGGGGGTGAGAAAGCAAGCTCAGAGACAGGGCTCAGTACCTGAGTTCCAGCCCTAGGGATGGCACCAAAAGCAAACAAAAAAACCCCAGATAAACAGAACAACAGCAAGTGCTTCAGGAATTGGATGAGGGACATAGTAAATACTTTCCCCCTCCTGGCAGAATGATTTGTGTTTGGGAGAAAGTAGAGTCTGGGAAATTACTTGGGTAACTTTATATTGAAATATATATTTATATTGAAGTAGATCTTAACTAGGTCTTTCAGAATTAATATTAAACACATACAAATGGGGTTCTATGTGATATTTCAATACAAGCACTCAGTTGACAGCATCATTTGGGGCCTTCCCTGAAGTGTATCTTGAACTCAGACCCTGAGGTAACAGTCTGGATACAGGTGATAAGCCAGGAATCATAGGTGAGTGAATGAGTAAAGTCAGAGAAGGCAAGGATCAATAATGGATAGGCTTCAGGGCTTAGGGCTGTGGAAATTTTTGTGTTAATTGCCTCAGAATAGTTCTTCTAGTGGAATTGGGATGTGGTGTTTTTCTACCTATTCCTAGTCCTTACTGATTGTGATTACTTGTGAAAAGTTCTCTGCACCTCCCAGGTGCTCTAGTCAGGTCTAGGCAATCTGCTGAGATGCTGGGACCTTAGGAGAGAAGCAATGAGGTGGTTGAGATTGGAAGCTGCCGGTGTGCCAGGAAACTGTCCATACAGGTGAAAAATGATTTGAAAGAATACGGGGGGGGGGGGGGCAGGTAACAAGTATGTCTGTTAACAGTCATTCTCATTGAATAATCCAGATGTGAAACAAAATCCTGTTAAACTGATTACCTAGAAGCGTGTGTTGAGAGTGGTGATAAAAGCAACAGAAGGTGGGGGGGCGGGGGAGGATGGGAAGGGATGGGAAGGGGAAACAAAGGAGGAGGCTACAATGCTTGATAAGAAATGTACTCATTATCTTGCCCATGTAATTGTAACCCCTCTGTACACTATTTTCACAATAAAAAAAAAAGCAGCAGAAGGTGGTAATTGATAAAATGTAAAGGGGCCATCCAAGGTGATAGTAAGTTTCAAAAGATAGTTTGTGAAGGAATGAGGATGGAGTACAGGTGTGAAGCCTTGGGTTCAGTTCCCTTCCCTGCCAAAGCCATTGTAGAGAATGGTTGCTAGTAGCTGGCTTTCAAATTAGTTATTTCGGGAGAAAAAAAAAAAAAGAATTACAAGGTGTTGAGGATAGTAACAATAAGGTAGACTGTAGATGAATAGTTATCCAAAGAAGAAAGTAAGGCCAGCATTTCACAAGAAAAGTTTGGCATTTTTTTTTACATGATGGCAGCATTTATCTTTGTTGTTTTTTTGGGGGGAGGGGGCAGGGAGAGTGTGTGAGTACTGGTTTTCTGGTGGTTAATTAGAGATAAGGGTCTCACAGACTTTTCTACCCGGGATGACTTTGAACCATGGTCTTTAGATCTCAGCCTGTTGAATAGCTAGGATTATAGGCACACCTGGTTCAATACTGTAATCTTTTTTTTTTTTAAGCTTATATTTTCTTACACACGGGGAGAGGGGTTACATTGTTACATCTTCACATTGTATTCCAATCTTAAGCCTTTGTCATACTCCTTTCCCCTCTCCCTCAAAAACTGTCCCCAACAGGTTTTACTGTTCTATAATTGTTTCCTTCCCTCCCTCTTCCCTTCCTTCCTTCTTTCCTTCTATCCCTCCCTCTCCTTTTCTAGCTTCCTTTGAGTCTTTCTCCTCTCTTTAGCCCTCCCCTCCCTACCCCTCCCTCCTCTCCTCTCATTTCTTCCTCCTCTTATTCTTAGCTTTTTTTTTTTTCCTCTCAAGGATGGAATTCTACCATTGTGGCACACCTCCACATTCATTTTCCCCCCTTTCTTTCCGTTTTGTTGGTTAATTGGAGATGAGAGTCTCACAGACTTTTCTTTTTTTTTTTTTTTTAATTTGATGAGTTTAATAAAAGATTCAACTATAAACTCTAATGAAGAATTGTAACAATTGTTTGGCTTGCTCCTTGAAGTTTAAAAAAGAAAAGAAAATAGTAAGAGGCACTTCAGTACCATTGTTTGTAAGAAATGAAAGTCCTGACAAAAAGTGTTATTAGATATTAAAATTAGTTACCAAAGGAGATCTTTGAAACTTATTCCTTGGATGGATGAAATTGTAAGACAAATTCCAATTTGCCTAACAGGAAGCAGGGAATGATTTTAATGATTTTTGTAAACCAAATCCTCTATGGTATTATCATGCCCAAGTGGCATACAAGTTGGGTACTTTTTTTAAGAATCAAAATGTATGACCAAGAGCACAAAAAAAATTGAATGCAAATGTAAACTGCTTTCAGAAAAATATACTTCTTTGATAAAATGCTCCAAGACATTCATGTATTCTTGTTTGTGTGTCAAGAAGGATTTCTTTTTTTTTTTTTTTTTTAATTTAATTTTATTTTATTTGTGAACATACTGTACAGAGGAGTTACAGTTACATGGGCAGGATAATGTGTACATTTCTTACCAAGCATTGCAGCCTCCTCCTTTGTTTATCCTTCACATCCCTTCCCAGCCTCCCCCCTCCCCCCCTAATCCCAATCCTTCTCCTTCCTCCCTCCCCCCAGCCCCCCCCCCCCAATCTCACAGACTTTTCTGCCTTGATGGCTTTGAACCTTGATCCTCAGATCTCAGCCTCCTGAGTAGCTAGGATTACAGATGTGAGCCACTGATGCTTGACTTTATTATATTTTCATAATGGCTAATAATTTATTTTGACAGTATTCAACCAACCCCTTCTCATTAGTAGCTAAACTCTACCCCTCTAACAGTACTGTCTTTTAAGAAAAAGTTCTCAAATTTGTATGTTAAGGCTTTCTATGATGGGTACTCTTCTGTAGGTTTTAGTTTTCTTAGTCATTTTTTTTTTTAATAATTTGAACCCAGGTCACATGCATGCTACTGGAGTGCACTACCAGTAAGCTCCCGTAGCCCCTACCCCCATTTTATTTTTTAAAATAAATAGATGAGGCAACTGGAATAGATGGGATGTAGGTAGTTTCTTAATATTAAAACATTCTTAGTAGGGTAACATGTTCTGATGTGTAAACAAAATATTAATAACTTTGGGACTTATGCTTTTCCTAATAAAATTTGAATATGTGGCCAAGTGCCGATGGCTTACCTCTATAATCCTACTTACTCAGGGGGCTGAGTGCTGAGGATCATGGTTGGGCAGGAAAGTCCATGAGACTGCTATCTCCAGTTAACCACCAAATAAGCTAGAAGTGGAACTGTGGCTCAGGTGTAGAACACTAGCCTTCAACAACAATAACAAAAAAGCTCAGGGACCAGCTGCCAGGCTCTTAAGTTCAAACTCCATGACTAGCACACAGACAAAATATTGATGTGATCATTGTATATTATAGGGTTGTTGAATCAGAATTTTAGTCCTGCAACATGGAGATTGTCTCACTAAAATATTTCCACCTCCCCTTAAAAGTATTTTCAGAAATAGTTCTCAGTCTACTTTATTACAGATCCGCAGGTGAGCCCCTACAGCTGTAAATCACAAGACAATGAATTTAGTAAGTTCCATTGGAAGATTTTTCAGCTGATGTTATTGTTGTTATTGTGGCTAAGAACTTCAAATAGTCTAGTTAGGGTAGATAGAAGAAAAAACTGTTTTATATAAGATAATAGGAGTAATTTTACAGATTGGAAAGCATTTTATTTATTTATTTATTTGTGCTTTCTTGGTGATTTCCAGCTTGCCAGCTACAGGCTTCTAGAAGACTATTGAGGGATTCACTTCTGTGGACTGGACAAATAGCATTTGCACATACCAGAGTTTTTACTGCCTTTTATTGAATATCTATTATTTATCATTTCGTATTGAAACCATGAGACTAGAATGAAAGCAGACATGCCTTCTTTTGGTGTGTGCTTTTGGAAAAAAACGGAAATAGTTAAGAACTTATGTTGTTTTACCCTACTATACCTGGATACTCTAACATCAATAAATCTTCATCAAATAAAATAATGATTTTGTTACCATAGTGCATAAACTTAACTAGGTCACTAAGAGTCTTCTGTTTTGATAGTAGTTTATTGTAGGGAATAATAGTATTGGTGCAGATTGTGTCATTTGTTTACATGCACTGATTCTCATTAAATTATTTTGATATTAGAAAATCTATAGCAGAAGAGGACACATTTTAATGTTTTTTTTTTTTTTTTTGCTTGAGTCGTAAAAAGTAATCCATCTTAGAAGTTTCAGTCTCCTTTAACCCTATTTCTTTCCTTGGAGGCAATATCAGAGTGTACTATTTTTTTTTTTTTTTTTTTTGTCAGTTGTGGGTCTTGAACTCTGAGCCTGGGTGCTGTCCCTCAGCTCTTCAGCTCAAAGCAAGCACTCTACCACTTGAGCCACAGCACCACTTCTGGTTTTCTGGTGGTTAATTGGAGATAAGAGTCTCACAAACTTTACCTGCCCAGGCTGGCTTTGAACCTTGATCCTCAGATCTCAGCCTCCTGAGTAGTTAGGATTACAGTCATGAGCCACTGGTGCCCGTCTTAGAGTATACTATTTAGAACGCAGTAAAAACATTTCTTTCAGTGGTAAGCAGCAAAAGTTGCATTTTTAAGTTTTCTATTTTGAAGGACATATATGTAAATTTGAAATATTTTTTCTTGGAACAAGATCCTGCTATGTTGCTCAGGCTAGCTTGAGTTCTTGGGCCAAGGGATTGTTTTGCCTCAGAAATTCCCACCCCCTCCTCTAGTAGCTGGGACTTTAGGTATGTGCTATCTATACCTAGCCTGGCTTAGGAATGTATTATTTAAATATTTTTATAGAGTTAAGTAAAAAAAGAGCTCAGTACTCATCTTTAGGAATTAAGAAAATAAAATCAAAATCAAGTAGAACATGTAAAGATAAAACTGTTTAGTAGAATTGGAAACAGAACCAAAAAGAAAATTGGGGGGGGGGGGCAGTGCCAAGGCTATTTCTTAGCAAAATCCTTATGAACCCAAGAAACTTGTGAAAGGAAAATGAATGGAGTAGACCACCATATGCCCTCAAATATAGAGAGATTTTAATAAAATGCTTTTCAGATTTTTTTTTTTGCCAGTATTTGTGCTTGAACTCACATTCTTGTTTGGCTTTCCTTCAAGGCAAACACTCTACCATTTGAGCTACACTTCTACTTCCAGCTTTTTGCAGGTTGGAGGTAAGAATTTCTGATATGTCTACTTGAGCTCGTTTCAAACCATTGCCCGCAGATTTCAGCCTCCTAAGTAGCTACAATTACAGGTGTGAGCCACTGATGCTTGGCTTCATATTTTTTTGAGACTATGCATTTGATATATCATGTTAAATATTATTTCAAGAGAAAATGGATGGTATTATAGCAAAATGTAAGTGAATGGAATTGACTACAGAAGTAAAAACTTGAATTAACCAGTTCCTAACAAAGGCTTGAAAAGATGATTAAAAGATGGTCATAGTGATTCACTGGTGTAATCCCAGCTACTCGGGGGCAGAAGCAGGAGGAGTGACAGCTGATGAAAAGTTAGCAAGACCCTCTCTCAAAACAAAAGTACAATGACTGGAGCTCAGATGTTATAGAGACTGCCTACCAAGCTCAAAGTCCTAGATTTTATCTCTAGAACTGCAGGGGGGAAAATAGATGAAAGATTTGTTCTTGAAAAGGGCAGCCTAGCAGAGGGTTTCACCACTGAGTTTTATTTAATTTATGAAGAACATATCCTCATAATAAAGAAAACCCTATTCTCCACCATTGAAGATGCAAAGCTGTTCATTGCTTTCTGGGAAAGATACATTTTTATCTCCGAAGAAGACGCTACTAATAAAGATCAATTTCACTTATGTCTAGAAATATAAAATTTCTAAACAATGTTAGGCAATAGAATAAGTATGGGCACATAATATTTTGACCCAGTAGGGTCTTGTTGCACCAGTGCCATTATGTACTGAGTCTGTTTTCAGATTATATCAACAAGTGAAGCAAAAAGCGTAGTAAGCTTCTGAGAAATTTGATGAAATTCATTAAGACTTTTTCTTTTTTTGCTAGTATTGGAGCTTGAACTCAGGGTCTCTCTTCAGCCCCAAACCTAGTTCCTGGCTTTTGTACACACAAAGCCGGTCCTAGGGCTTGAACTCAGGGCCTGGGCACTGTTCCTGAGCTTTTTTGCTCAAGCCTAGCTCTTTGGTTAATTGGAGATAAGCATCTCATGAACTGACCCAGCTGGCTTTGAACAGTCATCCTCAGATCTCAGCCTCCTGAGTAGATAGGATTACAGAAGTGAGCAGCTGGTACCCAGCCAGTTCTTGGCTTTTTGCTGTTTAACTGGAGATAAGAGTCTTTCAGATTTGTCTTCCCTGGGTGGCTTTAAATTATGATCTTCAGATCTCAGCCTACTGAGTAGCTAGGATTATAGACATGAGCCACTAGTGCCTGCCCATCAAAATTATTTCTAATAAAATATCTAAATAGAGAGGGAAATGGGAACAAATGTCTTAAGTAGCAAGACTATTAAAACTAGGAACTTGACTGGATGCCCATGCTCAGTTTTGTGTTCAGTATTATCTTAGACATTCTAAGAAATTCACTGCAATAGTAAAATTAAATAATTGCTTTTATTTATTAAATATTTGGTGTGCTTCTGGCACCTAGTTGTTTCAGTTTTGTGACAAGGTTATATCTGGAGATTAGTTGCAGAAAAAAAAAAGACAGGTGAATTATAACAATAAGCCTGTGAAATGACAGTGTTTTAAATTCCCTCGCTGCTCCCCCCCCACTTTTTTTTTTTGGCCAGGATGTTACTATATAATCCAGTGAGCTGTAAGTCACTATGTAGCTGAGCTTGGCCTCAAACTTGCCATCTTCCTGCCTCAACCTCTTGAGTGTTGTAATTATAGAAGAGTACTCTCAGATCTAGCTTTAAAAATAATACCTTTTAGCTGGGCACAGGTGGCGCATGCCTGTAAATCATAGCTACTCATTAAGCTGAGATCTGAGGATTATGGTTCAAAGCCAGCTGGGGCAGGAGAGTGTGAGACTCATCTCCAATTCATCACAGAAAAGCTGGAAATGACACTGTGACTCAAGTGGTAGAGTGCTCACCTTGAGTGAAAGGAGTCAGGGATAGCACCCAGGCCCAGAGTTCAAGCCCCCCAGGTCTGACAAAAAAACAAAACAAAACAAATCCTTTTCTTAGGAGAGAAAATCATGTTGCAGTTCAGAAAATATTATTTCCTTGCATAATTAATGGTATATAAGTGGTTATTAGGCCCTTTGGAAAGCTCAGGGTCAGTACACAGGCTCTGAGTTCAAGCCCCACGACTGGCAAAAAAGGAAAAGAAAAAGAACCATATTGGGGGCTGGAAGTAAGTAGACCACTTGCTAGCTTATACAAGACCCTGAAGTCCCCAGCACCACCACCCCAAAAGAAAGCCCACATAAGATTATGTGATTATGTTTACAGAGATGTTCTTGATAGCAGAATGTTTTGATGGCAGAATAGTTATTGTCTTATCATTGAAATCTTGATTGAATAATTTAGTATACATACCCAGAAGTATGGAATATCCATAAGAATGACAGAGGAATGTTTATTAAAGTATCAGTGAATACATGAGGGATATTGGGATAAAAGTATAGCTGGAATAAAGAAAGCAGGGTTCAGGAAAAGAGCTAAATGACTGCATGTTTGTTTAAAAGCAATTTAAAGGCTGTGTTTATCTGCATGTATTATATAAACAGAAAAATAGGGAAGGATATATTACAAATTTTATAGTGCAAGTATGCTGGTAATAACATTTTTTTCTTTTATATGGCTAAAGAAGTTTTTGTTCCAGGCACAGTGGCTCAAGCCTATAATCCTAGGTTCCTCGGTGAAGATCATGACTTGAGGCTAGCCTCAGCAGTTCAGTGGTTTGTGCCTGTCATCCCAACTACAATGGCTGCATGCAGTAGTGGGTGCCTGTCATCCCCAACAGACCTAATAGAAGGATTGTAATTCAAGCTGGCCTAGGTATAAAACAAAACCTCATCTTGAAAATAACCAATGTGAAGGGACTAGAAGTATGGCTTAAGTGGTAGAGTACCTACCTAGTACTCACAAGGCGGTGAGTTAAATCTCCACCAAAAAAAAAAAGAAAAAGAAAAAAAATTTTGTTTTCATTTTGTTATTGTGAGATATCCAGTAATGGAATTCTCTTCTTTAATAGTTTTTCTTCAGTACTTTAAAAATGTTGCAACGTTATTTTCTGTTTTGTATCATTTTCAGTGATAAATCAGCTGATCGTTTGTTATTATATTATAGGAATAGGCCACCAGGGCACTGCTATTTTTAGAATCGATAGATAAAACATATAAATTACTTATTGAGATACTGTGTAATATTTGATACATGTATATATTATATTTTGTGTACCTTGCACAGCATAGGTTAAGCATACCCTCAAAACGTACCTAACCCCAAATAGTTATCTTTTTATGGTAGAAACTATGAAGTTTCTAGCTTTTTGAAATAATGCTCTACGTTATTGCTATTTGTAGTACTATATTGCATAAAAATACTCCTACAAATCTTGGTTCTACCTAACTGTAACTTATTACATGTTGATCAGTGTTTTCCCATTTTCTAGCTTCCTTTTTCCCCTGCCATCTGGTAACCCCTTTCTACTCTCAACTTTTATGGTATAAACTTTTATCTATTTTGTGTGTGTGTGTGTGTGTGTGTGTGTGTGTGTGTGTGTGTGTGTGTGTGCGCGCGCGCGCACTTGTGCGTGCACACATGTGCTAGCTACTGAGTCTTGAACTCAGGTTTACATTTGTCTGGCTTGCTCACTCATGGCTGGAACTCACTTGAGCTATGCCTCCACTTTCATCTTTTTACTGGTTAACTAGTTATAAGAGTCTCAGATTTTTCTGCATGGGCTGCTTCAAATCTTGATCTTTAGATCTCAGCCTTTCAGTAGCTAGGATTATAAACATGAGCCACCACCACTGGCTCCAACTTATTTCTTTAGTATGTATAAATACCCCATTTTCCCAGTACTGTGTGTTGAGAAGAATGTCCTTTGCCTCTTAAAAAACGTTTTTTTTTGTTTTTTTTTTTGGTCTTGGGGCCTGAACTCTGGGCCTGGGTGATGTCCCTGACTCTTCAGCTCAAGGTGAGCACTCTACCACTTGAGCCATACACCGCTTCCTGTTTTCTGGTGGTTATTTGGAGATAAGAGTTTCACAGACTTTCCTGCCCTGCCCAGGCTAGCTTTGAACCGTGATCCGTGATCCTTAGATCTCAGCCTTCTGAGGATTACAGGTGTGAGCCACAAGTGCCTGGCTGAAAAGTCCATGTTTTAAAAGGTGTGGTTCAAAGGCCAGGCCCGTAATACAATTCAAGAGATTCCATTTTCACAGAGAGAAGGAAAGAAAACTGGGGTGTCATCCCAGCTCTGACAAGAAGATCATGGTCCATGACAGGCTGGGCAAAAAGTAAGACCCTGTATTAAGCAAATAAACAACAACAACAACAAAAACAAAACAAAAAGGAAAAGAACTGGAGGTGTGATTTCTAGCTAGGTATATAATACCTATGATTATAGGTTGCTTAGGATTATAGCATGGTGGTGGCCAGCTCCTGTCCAGTTTTTTTTCCCTTTAATCAGTTCCTCTGTTTAATCTTTTTGATTCTGCATACCTGGGTGCCTCGTTTATTTCACTTAACATGATGATTTCTAGTTACATCTATGTTGTCGCAAATAACAGGATTTCACTTTTCATGCCTATGAAATTTATTGTTCAGTTATATAGTTCTCATCAAATTTGAGAATTTTCTTACAGCTTATTAATGGTGTGTTTTTGAATATTTTTGAATTTGATTTTTTTACTGTTCATTATTTTCTAATCTTCTATTAATCATATCTACTTTATTGTTGGTCTAACTTTTTTCATCTGTAGAAACTATTTCTGTGTGTTCTCCTTTCTTCTTGATTGTGGAACAGATTTTCTTTTGTTTTCGTGTACTGCTAGGGATAGATCCCAGGGTCTTGTGCATGCTAGGCAAGTATCTACCATTGAGCTGATTGAGTTACATCCCTGGTCCCAGATTACTTCTTTTTTTCTTCTTTATGTCTTTATTTATTTATTTTTTTATTTTATGTCAACATTGATTTTTATGTTGTTGGGTGCAGTTTTTCTTCTTTGAATGAATAACTTGAAAGACTTTAAACTTTATTCTAGGATAGTTTCTTGGGAATAGTTCCCCCCCCCCCCCCCTTTTGGTGGTGGGGCTTGAGCTCTGGACCTGGGAGCTGTCCCTCAGCTCTTCAGCTCAAGAGCCACAGTGCCACTTCTGGTTTGCTGGTGGTTTATTGGAGATAAGAGTCTCATGGAGCCGGGCGCTGGTGGCTCACGCCTGTAATCCTAGCTACTCAGGAGGCTGAGATCTGAGGATCGCGGTTCAAAGCCAGCCCGGGCAGGAGAGACCGTGAGACTCCTATCTCCAATAAACCACCAGAAAACCAGAAGTGGCGCTGTAGCTCAAGTGGTAGAGCGCTCGCCTTGAGCTGAAGAGCTGAGGGACAGCGCCCAGGCCCAGAGTTCAAGCCCCACGACTGACAAAAAAAAAAAAAAAAAAAAGAGTCTCATGGACTTTTCTGCCTGGGCTGGCTTTGAACCACGATCCTTACATCTCAGCTTCCTGAGTAGCTAGGATTACAGGTGTGAGCCACCGGTGCCCTGAAATAGTTTGGTTCTTTAATAAAGACTTCTGTTTGAGCTTCATAAAGGCAGTGGCAAAATAGCCTTGAGAGATAATATCCCCCCCCACCCCATTACTGAGTACTCTTCTGAATACTCTATTCTTTTTATTATCAAGTCTCTCAATTCTAACTGATAATAGGTGTACAAGCATCCATTTATAACCTTTTGAAAAATTTCCTACTTCCTTCTTCCCTGTTATTTTGCCCTGACTTAATAGCATGTGGGCTCATTAGTAATTAGAATGAATAAATACATGATGGTAACCAGTTTTCTGGAGCTTGGTTGTTGACTGTGTTCTTTTCTCTATTACTCTACTCTGGGAATTCTAGCTACCCTAGTCTTGTAAATTCTCCACTCTTTTCAGCAAAAGGAGACTGCCAGTTATTTGGAATTTTCTTCCGTAGCTTCTCTGTGGCCTAGAAATCTTTCCAGGCTGAGTTGGAGCAATCAAAGGGCTCAAAGGGCTCAGTTGGTTTTCATCTTTTTGGGTACAGTGTTCTGTTTTGTATTGCTGTTATCTAGTGTCTAAAAACCTTTGTTTTATATATTTTGTCCTCTTTAAAGTTATTTAAGGTGAAAAGGTAAATTGGAATCCTGTTTTTCCATATGGCTAGCAGTGAAAACACTTGGGTAAAAAAGGAGGTGAGAGATGAGAAATAGGTGAGAAAGATTGTCAAATCTTCTTCTATACATGAGTAAAAAAATAGGAAATATTTCTTTAAATTAAAAAAGTGTTGTTATAAAGCTGATGTACAGAGAGGTTACAGTTACGTAAGTCAGGTAAAGAGTACATTTCTTTGAGGACAATGTCACACCTTCCCTTGCACTTGCCCAGATTTTCCCTCCCATTCCCATCCACAAGTTGTTTAGTTCATTTTCAACATAGTGTCTAGTGAGTACCATTGCTGTATTTGCTTATCTCTTGCCCCTCCAAAGACGTATAAAGGTACAAACAAGACAAAAAGGAAACAAAAATAGCAGCAAAGAAAAAAAAACCTCGTTTCCATTTCCTGGAGTGCATTTTGGTAACTATTATTTTCTATGACCAGAGGCACATAGGCATTGCGCCTTTGTGTTCTTCTAAGAATATTCTCCTTTGGTCTCACCATGAGTGAATGCCTAGAGTCCTGTATAATTTGTTATGTCCTAGTGTATTTTAGATCTAGCTCCCACATACAAGAGAAAATGTGCCGTTTGTCTCTCTGAGCTTGGCTGAAATAAAAATATTAATATCTAACTTCATGCCTTGGAAATCTAGAGTATGACTGTTTAGTATGTATTAACACAATATTTAGAATATTTTTTACTGTTAACCCTAATGTGAGTCTTGGTATATGGTTTGATTTGATTTTGCTCAGTCCTTTTGTTCTTTTTTGGCAGTACTTTGTTTGAACTTAAGGGTTAAACCCTTGGTAAGGCAGATAATCTGTTCTTTGAGCCACACCTCTAGCCCACTATATTTTTTATTTTGATTTTGTTTTTTTAAAGTTGGAAGTGGTAGTGCATGCCTACATTCCTATATATTTAGAAATGGAGGCAAGAGGATCAGAATTTGAGGCCAGCCCAGGCACAGTTAGTGAGATCATGTCTTGGAAATGGAGAAGAGTGGGGCACCTGTGGCTCATGCCTTACTCCCAGCTACTCAGATGGCTGAGATCTGAAGATTGAGGTTTGAATCCAGCCCTGGAAGGAAATCTGTGAGAATCATATCTACAATTAACCACCAGAAAGCTGAAAGTAAAGTTGTAGCTCAAGTGGTAGAGTACTAACCTTGAGCAAAAGAAGCTTGCTGACAACATCTAGGCCCTGAGTTCAAACCCCAGGATTAGCAGAAAAAAGAAAAAAGTGAAAAAAGAAAACAACTGAAGTGAAGCTCAAGCAATAGAGTGCTTGACAAGGTTCTGGGTATATTCTTAATATCATTTAAAAAAAGTTAATATATTGCTGTTTCAGCAAATTTAATGAATTCAAAAGACATAGGTTATAGGCTCCCCAAAGGATTTTGATACAGTATAAACTATTACGTAGTTTAAATCCTATGAGATTTAATAAATAGCTTAAAAACCATTAATAATTAAAATTACTATGTATTTGAAAGTGAAGCTTCTAAATCAGTCATTCGATCTTAGTGAGTTCTGTAACTTTTTCCTAAATAGTACTCTCAAACTCCAGAGATGAACTAAGGGCATTAAAACCCTGTTATTAAGAATATATAAACAGGGGCTGGGAAGGTGGCTTAGTGGTAAGGTACTTGCCTAACATGCATGAAGTCCTGAGTTTGATTCCTCAGTACCACATTAACAGAAAAAGCCAAAAGTGGTGCTGTGGCTCAAGTGGTAGAGTAGTACTAGCCTTGAGCAAAAGAAGCTGAGGGACAGTGCCTAATCCCTGAGTTCAAGCCCCAGGACTGACTATATATATTATATATATATTATATATACATATGCCAATGAAAATGGAGAAATACTTAATCTTGAAACCATTTGAAAATCACTCACTTTAACTGAGGCAGTCAGGTAGACTTAGTCAAGTTTAGATCTCTTAACCTTATGTGCAAACAAAGATAATGATACCTACCTATCTCTTGCTTCTTGTAAAGATCATGATAATAGAGCTCTTACCCTGGGAAGAGTTTTGTCCCCCAGGAGTATTGGTTACTGATTTTCTGAGTTCAGCCTGATAGTGATATGGTATGGCTCTGATGGTAGAAGCTAGAATGCTGCTAAAACACCTAGCAATTCGTACAGTGATCCCTGTAAAAAAGAAATGCCTGGCTGTAGGCATCAGTAATGTCTGTGTTAAGAAATCCCTGACAGGGGCTGGGAAGATGGCTCAGTAGTAGAGTGCTTACCTTGCATGCCTGAGGCCCTGGGTTCGATTCCTCAGCACCACATAAGCAAAAAGAAAAAAGCCGGAAGTGGCGCTGTGGCTCAAGTGGTAGAGCGCTAGCCTTGAGCTGAAGAGCTGAGGGACAGCACCCAGGCCCAGAGTTCAGGTCCCACGACCGGACCCAAAACAAAGAAATCCCTGACATAGCATGCCTGTCCTTATACAATGCTAGGATACACATGGTTCTGTTTATTTAATCAATTAGGGGCTGCAAATAAAGCTTTCCCTTACTTTTCTTTATGATTCTTGTTCTGTTGTAATTGTTAATCTTAAAACTCAACAAAAATGCTTCAAAATTAAATAACTTGAATTTTCCTTTTATTAATCTATAAAAAGTGAAATGGTAGTTGGCATGGTAGTACACACTTGAATATAATCCATGCTACTGGATAGGCAGAGGTAGGAGGATTTTGAGTTCATGGGCAGCCCAGGCAAGCTTGCTCTGTAGCCAAAAAAAATTCAAACAAAAGGGTTGAAAGTAGGAAGTAGTTCTGTGGCTCAAAGTGGTAGAGCGCTAGTCTTGAGCAAAAAGGGCTGAGACAGTGCCCAGGCCCCCCAATCAAAAGGGTTGAAGGTGTGGTTCAAGTGGTAGAGCACTTGCCTAGCACTTGCCTGGGTTCAGTCTCTAGCCCTACAAAAACAAGAAAACTAAAACCAAAACAAGGGCTGGGATGTAGCTCAGTGGCAAAGCACTTGGCCTAGCAAGTGCAACATCCTGGGTTCGATCCCCAGTACCAAAAAAGAAAAGACAAAAAGAAAAAAAAAAAAACCAAGACAAAAGGAGAGAAAGCATCAGAAGTCTTGAAAATTGCTTGATGTGTTGGCTTACACATGTAACCAAGTCTGGCCAGTTAGGGAACTAATATCTAGAGGACTTCAGTTTGAAGCCAGCCTGAACAGGAAGTAATTGAGACTCCTTTCCCCAAAAACTGAAACTCAAGTGTTGGAGCATCTGCCTAGAACACACTAGGTCCTAAATTAAATCCCCAGAAAAAAATTATGGTGGATTAAACTCATATTTGTTCTATATACATAGGATCATTAAAAAAAATTAACCAGTCTACTTGTGTCTATCATGCTGCTGCTGCTTCTGCTTTTTTTATCAGTGGGGTTTGAATTCTGGGCCTGGGTGCTGTACCTCAGCTCTTCAGCTCCAGGTGAGCGCTTTACCACTTGAGCCACAGTACCACTTATGGTTTTCTGGTGGTTAATTGGAAATAAGAGTCTCATGGCTTTTTCTGCTTGGGCTGGCTTTGAACCACGATCCTCAGATCTCAGCCTCCTGAGTAGCTAGGATTATAGGAGTGAGCCAATAGTGCCCGGCTATAGGTTGATTTTAATAAAATGTTTTTTGGTAAAGAAAATACTTTGCATTCAACTTTGCTTCAATTATTTCCAACTTCAATTATTTCAGCTTACTTAAGTAGGTCTGAAAATACACTCCTGCAGGACAAACTTGTAAATTTGTATCATTCTTATGTTACCTTTATTTTAATTATTTGTAGCATGTTAACATTTTCTAATTAATATTTTGGGCCACTTTTAGGTATTACCTCATTTAGAAAGCCTTGGGAAACACGAAAAAAATTACAACAAGATGTCAACTTTTCTAAATCATTGTCCACATTTGGAATCAGTTGGTGAAATAACAAAAGAAGATTTGATACAGAAATCGCACGTAAGATACAAGTTAATGTTCCTTAAAAATAGTATTCACTTTTCTTCTGGTTAGACATTTCTCATAAATTACTATGAAAACTCTAATCATGAGTCTCATTTAAAACAATACATACTGTAAATTGTATATATTTGGCTACATCAGTATAGCAAATTTTTGCCTTTTGTATTTTTTTCCTAAGGGTACTTGTCAGGATTGTAAAGTCAGAGGACCAAATCTTTGGGCATGCTTGGAGGTATGTGTACATTTTTTTCCTGAAATTTTTGTTCTAAATTTTTAGATTATAGTAACCATTTTTTTTTTTTTTTTTGATGCTTAAGAGAATTTTGTAGCTGGGCACTGGTGGTTCATGTCTGTAATCCTAGCTACTCACGAGGCTGAGATCTGAGGATTGAGGTTCAAATCCAGCCTAGTCAGAAAAGTCACTGGGTGACTCTTATCTCCATTTAAACACTCAAAAACTGGATGTGGAGCTGTGGCTAACCTGAGCAAAAATAGCTCGGAGACAGTGCACAGGCTCTGAGTCCAAGCCCCACAACTGACCCAAAATTTTCTTTTTGTAAATGAGCATACATTGAAAACATTCAAACTATGGAAGGATTTTAACTTAAAAAAATCTTGTTGAGTTTTTAGTAAATTCCTTGAGATACATGTTTTTTATTAAAAATCACATAACTTTTTATTAAAAATAACATCTTTCAGCTTAGAAATTATGCTCTGCTTTAGTATATAACTGGAAATTAATTTAATCATTGAGTTAAAGCATGTAATCAAAACAACAATAAAATTGTAATGCTGTTATAAATTTATGCATGTTATAAAATACATTTTCCTTTTTGTATTTTATAGAATAGATGTTCATATGTTGGCTGTGGTGAATCACAAGTAGATCACAGTACCATACATTCTCAGGTATGTATGTAATTGCAGGATGTAAGACAATTATTGTTGGTGCATGTGGTAATTGTTGAAGTTAGAGTAAATGCTTAGGTTTTTGAAATGTTGAACCGATTTTTTAAAATATTTTACTAATACTCTATTGCTTTTTCCTGTACATGATACTGAGTGAAGTACCCTTTCTACTTTGCTGTGGTTGTTTGTTGCTTCCCTTGTGACTCTAGCATGCATCTTTTGTAGTAGTAGATAATCTCCCATTCTAAACTGTATGTTTCTTGTGTGAACTCTGGGTATTTTGGCTAATATAAGTCTTGAACTCATATCCTCATTTTCTCTTATTTATCCCCCTACTAATGGCTAGAGCTTTGTTATTTGAGCCACCCTGCCTCCAGTCTAGAATTTTTGCTGTTAGAGATTCTCTCTTGGACTTTAATGCCCAGACTGGCTTTGTACTGAAATCCTAAGATAGTTAGCTTCTTGAGTAGCTAGAGTTGTAGGTGTGAGCCACTGGTGCACAGCAGGTAACCTGTGTCTAAGATGGCCCTCAATGTCTCCACAGCATCAGCTGTTCTTAACCAGGTTTCCTCAAGAGAATTAATTAAGCCTAAATACACAAAGCCCAAAGCACATCTGTACATGATTTACTTCTCTGAGAACCAAGAACAGTAGTTGTTGTATTCCATCCTTGGGAAAATTATTCGTTTAAATTATTTCTGTAGGGCTAGAACTATTTGTGTTTTAACTTATTTGTCTTCTTTTGCCATTCTAATTTTCTAAAATAGTTAACCTATATTTGTTCTGTAGAACAGAATCTTATATTCTTGTATTTATCATTGTATAATGAGTAGTAGGGGAAAAAACAATAGAATAACCTAGAATAGCTTAGATATAATTACTGTACTTAGCAGTTTATCCAAAAAGTTTTTTTTGTGTGTGTTTTGTGCTCTAAATTAGCTTTTTTGGTATGAATGGACAGCAGTTAACAGGGAATGAATCTGATCAAAGTTCCTTTTATGCAGGGATAGAAATATCACAAAACCTTTTATTACAATTTGCATATGCTGATAAAAAGCAAAAAGAAGGCCATCTGTTTTTTGATTTTTTTTTTTTAGGCCATCAGTTTTTACTTTTTTTTGGGGGGGGGGGGTTCCGGTCGTGGGGCCTGAACTCTGGGCCTGGGCGCTGTCCCTCAGCTCTTCAGCTCAAGGCTAGCACTCTGCCACTGGAGCCACTTCTGGCTTTTTTCTTTTTGCTTATGTGGTACTGTGGAATCGAACCCAGGGCCTTGAGCATGCAAGGCAAGCGCTCTACCACTGAGCCACCTTCCCAGCCCCCATCAGTTTATCTTCTGTGATTATTTGAAGGAATTATTTTTAAGTATATCTAATTTTGGTTCCTTTCCCTTTCCTGTGAAATTATATAGGAGACAAAGCATTATCTAACTGTGAACCTTACCACTCTTCGAGTATGGTGTTATGCTTGCAGCAAAGAAGTATTCTTGGATAGAAAACTAGGAGCTCAACCTTCATTGCCTCAAGTAAGGCAACCTCAACAAATACCAGAAAACAATGTCCAGGTAATTAGCTATTTTAGTTAAGTTATAGTTACTGTTTCTGCTAGAATAAAATTCAGAACAAATTGTAATCAGTCTTGAATGTGGTAGAATATACGAATTCTTTTCTGATGGTTTATACCTAGTTTTCTGTGACTTTTAAACATGTTAACAAATAAAAGACATGAAGTAATTTCATGTAACTTATTGATGGTTAAAACATTTTAATATTTTGTCATTTAGAAATTAATCAGAAGAAAAGTTACTTGTATAGATTCCTTTATAAGTACAAACTTTATAGGTTTAAATACAATTCAGCAAAGTATCAGTAGCAAAATGTTGGATATTTTACAAGTGACAAGATTTTTTCAAATAGCAAGTTTTTTGGGGGTGTAAGATTTTGAATATGTAAGCCTCTGTACTTGTATTTAAACATTTTGTACCATTCTTTTTTTTTTTTTTTTTTGGTCGGCCGTGGGGCTTGAACTCTGGGCCTGGGCTCTGTCCCTCAGCTCTTCAGCTCAAGGCAAGCACTCTACCACTTGAGCTACAGCGCCACCTCCGGTTTTCTGGTGGTTTATTGGAGATAGGAGTCTCACGGTCTCTCATGCCCGGGCTGGCTTTGAACCGCGATCCTCAGATCTCAGCCTCCTGAGTAGCTAGGATTACAGGCATGAGCCACCAGCGCCCGGCAATTGTACCATTCTTATAAGCCCAATTACATTATAAATATTAAATGATGACTTAGATGTCCAATATGTAAAAATAAGTTCATATATTTGCATTACAGACATGGAATAGACTATAGTAAGAGCTAGAGTATATGCAATTGCCTGCCACCTGAGTGTTGTTGAATGTTGAACCTTGTAGTGTCATCTTCTCAATTTGTAAATTCTGATTATTTTTATTTTTTATATTTGAATTCAGGGCCTGGGATCTGCCTCTGAGGTTTTTTTGCTCAAGACTAGTACTCTATTACTTAAGGGACAGCTCCACTTCTGGCTTTTTGATAGTTAATTGGAGATGAGTCTCATGGACTTGAAGCCCAGGCTGGCTTCAGATTGTGATTCTCAGATCTCAAGTTCTTAAGTGGTTAGGATTACTAGCGTGAGCCACTGGTAGATTCTGATTTTTAAGTGTCTTTTTTCTAATTTAAACTTTAGTTCAAATTTTCTTTTGGTTTTTGCCTCCCCATCCCCCCCCTTTTTTTGGCTTGGGGATTAAATTTGGGGTTTTAGGATTGCTAGACAAGTGCTCTACCACTTGAGCCATGTTCCTGTAGTCCTTTTGCTTTTAGTTTTTCAGATCAGGTCTTGAGCTAACTTTGTCCTAGCTGGCCTCCAACTTTGATAATGTTACTCACTAGTGTAGAGCTATTTCCTACAAAATATAAATGCAAATTTTATGGAAGTTAATGCCATAAATTTGTAGGGCTGTTATTAAATGATATCTTTTAATAACTTTATAATATTAATGTTATGTAAAGTAAAATTATTTTTCACCATTTAATTTACTCAAGTGAATTATATCTTTTTTATTTAGGACTTTAAAATACCTAGTAATACAACATTGAAAACTCCTCTGGTGGCTGTATTTGATGATCTGGATATAGAAGTAGAAGAAGAAGATGAACTTAAGGCAAGAGGTAAAACAGTTCTCCTGTGAAGCACTGTTTGGTGATCTCTGTCTTTAGGAAGCTATGCAGTTGAAATTAAATCTAGAAGTAAAAGGGACTGGAGACAATTACAAAAAAATAACATTGTATTCATAGGTAAAGCAAACTTGGTTTCACCAAAGCAGGAATTTACTCTTTTGCAATTGAGCCTTTTGTACTTTTGATATATGGTTTTTTTTTTTTTTTTTAAAAATTGTTTTGTTGGGGCTGGGAAGGTGGCTCAGTGGTAAGAGCGCTTGCCTTGCATGCCTGAGGCCCTGGGTTCGATTCCTCAGCACTCCATAAGCAAAAAAGAAAAAAGCCGGAAGTGGTGCTATGGCTCAAGTGGTAGAGTGCTAGCCTTGAGCTGAAGAGCTGAAGGACAGCGCCCAGGCCCAGAGTTCAGGCCCCACGACCGGAAACCCCCCTCCCCCCCAGAAAAAAAATTGTTTTGTTGTTGTTGTAGGGCTTGAACTCAGAGCCTGGGTTCTGTACCCAAGCTCGTTCGGTCAAGGCTAGCATCTACCATTTTGAGCCACAGTAGTACTTAAGGTTTTCTGGTCGTTAATTGGAGATGAGTCTCATAGACTTTCCTGCCTGGACTGACTTTGAACAGTGATTCTCAGATCTCAGCCTCCTGAGTAGCTAGGATTACAGGCGTGAGCCAGTGATGCCAGGCATGAGATATATTTGATCTCAGCCTGTTTTTGTGTCAGTGATAGAGTTTGGTGGGGAGATATTAAGGTATCTTTCGGCAGAATTTCCAATGGAAAGGAGAGCATAGTATTGCATGCCTATAATCCTAATACTCGAGAGGCTAAGACAAGAGGATTGCAAATTTAAAGTCAGCTTGGGTTGCATAATACATTCCAGACCAGTCGAGGCTCTATAATGGGACCCTGCTGCAAACAAATAAAAGAATTTCCAAGGGACAACATTTATTTCGAAAAAAAATCAGGAATATTTGATAGGTCTCTAGCATATGTACTTTCTTATTCAACCTTTATATTGTGAACCAGTTTGTTGATATTGTGTACAATTTTTTGGGCCCACTGTACTTGGTATAAACTTGAAATTTTTTTATTTATTCTTGATGTTAGGTGTGTACTTAATATATATTAAATAATTTTCTAGAAATTAACAGTTTGCTTTAAGTTTAAAACATTAGTAGGGATAATATATACTCAGTATATTTTATATTTTAGCCCTTTCAATCCACAGTATTATTATTATTATTTTGCCAGCCCTGGGGCTTGAACTCAAGAACCAGGCACTGTCCCTGAACTGCTTTTTTTTTTTTTTGCTCAAGGCCAGCATGCTACGTAGCACTTGAACCATAGTGCCACTTCCTTCTTTTTCTGTTTATGTGGTACTGAGGAATTGAACCCTGGGCTTCATGCATGCTAGGCAAGCACTCTACCACTAAGCCACACTCCCAGTTCTACAGTATTAATTTTATTAAATACTTTAAAATATGTTAATTCATTGTGTTTTAGAGATTCTTATTTCTGGGCTGGGATGTAGTTTAGTAAGTAGTAGAAGCATTTGTCTAGCATGTGCCAATCCTTGGGTGTGATTTCTAACATAAGAAAAAAAGAGACAGGCTGGAGGTAAAGCTCAAATGATAGAGTACTAGCCAAGCAAACCATCTGCGAAAGTGATAAAGAGAAAATAGGAGGAAGGAAGAGTAAAGAAGGAGAGAGGGAGCCGGGCGCCAATGGCTCACGCCTGTAATCCTAGCTACTCAGAAAGCTGAGATCTGAGGACCACGGTTCAAAGCCAGCTGGGCAGGAAAGTTGGTGAGACTCTTCTCTCCAATAAACCACTAGAAAACCGGAAGTGGCGCTGTGGCTCAAGTGGTAGAGCGCTCGCCTTGAGCTGAAGAGCGTAGAGACAGCGCCCAAGCCCCACGACTGACCAAAAAAAAAAAAAGAGAGAAAAAAGGAGAGAGGGAGAGAAAAATAAAGTTCACATTTCCATTTTTTTTCCAAAAAGCAAACAGCACAAGCTTACACTTATACTAGGCAGGCGCCCTACTATTAAGCTATATCACAAACCCTATGATTTTATTATTGAATTATTTGTTATTACTGCTTTTGCTGTCGTTATACTGAGAATCAAATGCTTTATCTTTTTCTCTTTTTGTGGGGCCGGTCATTGGGCCTGAACTCTGGACCTGGGTGCTGTCCCTCAGCTCTTCAGCTCAAGGCTAGCATTCCACCACTTGAGCCACAGTACCACTTCCGGCTTTTTTTTTTTTTTTTCTGCTTATGTGGTGCTGAAGAATCAAATCCAGGGCCTCATGCATGCAAGGCAAGCGCTGTACCACTGAGCCACCTTCCCAATCTTTAAACTATCTGTCCAGTCCCTTTTTATTTTAAAGTACTGGAGTAAATGGATGAAAATGAACTTGAATATATGGAAGAGATAAAAATTGTATTTCATTTGGAGAGGAAAAGGATATTTATCTTACCATATGAGTTTTTGCATAATCATCATGGAACTATTTTGTCAAATAATTAAATGAGTTGTGTTGAGAAATGTAAATCTTCTTAGAATGTTCTAGAAATGTCCTTAGAAATGTTCTTAGAAAATAGATTGAAGTGGTGCTGTGGTTCAAGTGGTAGAGCGCTAGCCTTGAGCTGAAGAGCTCCAGGACAGAGCCCAGGCCCAGAGTTCAAGCCCCATGACTGACAAAAAAAAAAAAAAAATCTCAAAAAAGCTAAAATAAAAAGAATTATTTTGGGCTGGGAAGGTGGCTCAGTGGTTGAGTGCTTGCCTCGCATGCATGAGACTCTGGGTTTGATTCCTCAGCACCACATAAGCAGAAAAAGCCAGAAGTGACGCTGTGGCTCAAGTGGTAGAGTGCTAGTCTTGAGCTGAAGAGCTGAGGGACAGTCCCCAGGCCCAGAGTTCAGGCCCATGACCAACAAAAAACAAAAAACAAAACCCAACTCAATAACCACCCAGAAAATTGAGTCATTTGTTGCATCATTGAATTTATATTTTTTCTCACTAGGTCTTACAGGTTTGAAAAATATTGGAAATACTTGTTACATGAATGCAGCTTTGCAGGCACTTTCTAATTGGTAAGTAGAGAAATTCATTTTCATTTTACTTTTTATGTAGCTTTAAATGTCATTTTTGGAACAGAAAATCATATAGCAGGAGTTGACTCTCGCCTAAGGTAGAGTAGGCAAGAAAGCTGTTGGTCTAGACATGATGTATATCCCTGGTAAGGTGGATTTTTTTTTTTCTACTAGAAAATGAAGAATGTGAATAATTATTTTCTTGCTTTTAGTTTAGAGAGCCTATGAAAATAACATTTTTCTTTATAGGAAACCCTTTAATAAAGCATTCAGATTTATTTTATTTTTTCTAAATCATACCAAGTCCTTAGGGCAGGTACTAACTTTATATAGGGCAGGTACTAACTTTATATACATCAAGTCAGGACCAGAGTTCAGAATCACTGACTGATGTTTCAGGAGCATTGCTTTGCCTTTGTAAGGGTTCTTGTGGCAGGAAAGGAGATTGACATTTTTGAGAACTGGAAGAAAACCTATATTACATGAGTATGGTAATAATGGTAGTGAATGACATAGGTCTGGGTCATGTAGGCCATATTAAAATTTAGGTCCTTAATCTTTATTGTACTAAGGTACCACTGAAGATTTTTACAACAATTTGATATAATAATCCATTTTATGTTTTAAAAAGAGCACTATAGTTGCCATGTGGTTAGTGAATTGCAAAGGAAAGAGTATAGAATTTGGAAGATCAGTTAGGAGCCTGTCAAGTAACTAAAGCAAAAATAATGGTAGATTGTACCATGTAGGTTGATAGGAAAGGAGTGGATGAATTGTATATAAACATTTTAGAAGAATGATTAGTTGATAGAATATGGTTAGATTAAGTAGAGAAAGGAGAGATTTGAAGTTGGAATATCACATCTTGAAAAAGCCATAGGACACTTTTATTCCATTAATTAATTAATTAATTAATTAATTGTTTGGGAGAGGGTCTTGCTATTTAGTTCAGGCTGGCCTCAAACTTGGTTCCTCTGCCTCAATTTCCCAAGTATTGGAAGGTGCCACTATGTCCAGTTATGAGTATTTTTCTACTCATGCGAAAACTGAGTACAGAAGTTTATCTTTGTCATGGGTCTCACCTGAATACTAAATCAGAATTCCAAACAGATTTTTGTGTATATGTTTGTGGCTTATTTTTTAATATTTAGTGATGCTGGGGATGGAAGCTAGGGCCTCATTTATATTAGAAAGTGTTCTACCACTGAGCTGCACCCCTACGTATTGTTTTATATATTTTTTGTTTATTGTACTACTTCCACAAATTTACTTTGCAGTCAACTAATTTGATTTCATTAGGAAGATGTGGGCAATAAGGCTGCAGTATTGCAAGGGTTTAGTGGCTATTAAAATGCCTTCAAGAAAGGTTCAGTTTATTGCTGTCAGGATTTGGTTCTTTGTTGTATCATTTTCCTATACTGAATACATTTACAGGAGTGCCCTCAAGCTAATCAAACTCGTAAAAGATAATAAATTCTTTTAAAATTGTTAGTTTGAGTTGGGTGCTGGTGGCTCACGCCCTGTAATCCCAGCTACTTAGGAGGCTGAAATCTGAGAATCGCAGTTGCCTGGGCAGGAAATGTCCAGGAGACTCTTATCTCCAGTAAACCACCAGAAAACCAGAAGTGGCGTTGTGGCTCAAGTGGTAGAGCTGAAGAGCTGAGGGACAGCTCCCAGGCCCAGAGTTCAAGCCCCACGGCCGACAAAAAAAAAAAAAAGAAAAAAGCCAGAAGTGGTGCTATGGCTCAAATGGTAGAGCACTACCCTTGAAGAACTGAGGGACAATGCCCAGGCCCAGAGTTCAGGCTCCATGACCGACAAAAAACAACCAAAACCAAGGAGTGAGTGGGTCTGTAAAAAAGATTTCTTGAAAGAAAGCAGAAAGGTGTTTGGATCTAACACATAGAAGACTGTATGGGTGCTCCAAATCTGATTGATTGAGCTTGTTAAGGATGTGAAGAAATGAATATGAAGGTAGGTATTAGAAAGGAGTGAAAAAATAACAGGTACAAGGATATGTGTGCTGTCAGTTTATTACATGACTAGAAATTAATCATTAGGAATTAGAAATCATTAAGTTTTGATTCCAGTCTAACATTTTTTTCTTCTTAAAACTAGCCCACCTTTGACGCAGTTTTTTCTTGACTGTGGAGGATTAGCTAGAACAGATAAGAAACCAGCAATTTGTAAAAGTTATCTCAAACTAATGACAGAATTGTGGCATAAAAGCAGGTATGTACCTAATGTATGTATACTCAAAATGAGTTATACAAATATTAAAAGTATGAAGGCATCTTTCTTTAACTGAAAAAGTGAGAGCTTTGACATACTTCAGTTAAAATTTGAGCCTGTTACATTTAAGACAATGTCCAAATTGGCATAGTCAGAATGCTAAATTGCTAAAGATGCTGTTACTGAAACACACTACTTTAACACAGAGACATGGCATTCTTACAATGCTAGAATTAGATCATAGATACCTTTATTAAGGTCTATCTGCTTAAGTATGTTTGTTTTAAAGTTTGGCATTAGGACAATAATTATTTGCTGTAAGGTATTAATTTTGTTTAAATTATAATTTAGGAACTTGCCCTTTAAAAAATCATTTAGTTAGCCAGGCGCCGGTGGCTCACGTCTGTAACCCTAGTTACTCAGGAGTCTGAGATCTGAGGATTGAGGTTCAAAGCCAGCCTAGTCAAGGAAAGTTCGTGAGACTCTTATTTCCAATTAACCACCAGAAAACCAGAAGTGGCACTGTGGTTCAAGTGGTAGAGCACTTGGCTTGAGCTGAAGAGCACAGGGATAGCACCCAGGCCCAGAGTTCAAGCCCCATAACCGACAAAAATAACAAAAAACAAAAAAATCTTTTAGTGAAGTATGATTTTAATTGGGAGAGGAAAGAATTATAATTAAAAATAATTTTAAAAATTTGTGCCTATACTGTGGCTTGAACTCAGAGTCTTGGCTCTGCTAAAGGCTGGTGCTCTGCCATTTTAGCCACAGTTCTACTTCTGGCTTTTTTGGTGGCTAATTGTAGGTAACAGTCTCATGTACTTTTCTGCTCACTTTTTTTTTTTTTTTTTTTGGGTCTGGTCGTGGGGCCTGAACTCTGGGTCTGGGCACTGTCCCTCAGCTCTTCAGCTCAAGGCTTGCGCTCTACCACTTGAGCCACAGCGCCACTTCCAGCTTTTTTCTTTTTGCTTATGTGGTGCTGAGGAATCGAACCCAGGGCCTCAGGCATGCAAGGCAAGCGCTCTACCACTGAGCCACCTTCCCAGCCCCTGCTCACTTTTTTTGAACCTTGATCTTTAGATTTCAGTCTCCTAAGTGGCTTGGATCATAAGTTTGAGCCACTGGTGCCTGATCAAAAGTTTTTCTTTTAAAATGTTTTCTTTTGGGGAAACTGAGAAGAAGGGGACTAGTAGGAGCAGAGAGACAGAGAAAGTAATCACAGTGACTATATACATCATGAAAACCACTAAAAATGTATGAAAAAAAAGCCAATACTAAAAATGGTTTCTTTCTCAGGCCAGGGTCTGTTGTGCCTACTAATCTGTTTCAAGGAATTAAAACTGTTAATCCAACATTTCGAGGATATTCTCAGCAGGTTAGTCTATTGCTTTTCATTCATTATTCTAATAATATTTAATAATTTTGTAAATGATATGCATTTATTTGTCCATTTTTATCATTCTTTATTGACCAAGAATATTAATGCTTTATATTTTTCAGCTTTCTTTCAGTTTATTATAAATTTATAATTATATATTTTTATAAATATAAATATATAAATTATAAATTTTTATGTACATTTTTCTAGAAACTTTGAGGATTGGGTATGCTATATATCAGTATACTTTTTCTGTTTATTCTAGTGAGTTATACATCCAGAAGTAGATAACATTTTCAGTATTTTATGCTTTAAAAAAATAGCACTTCTGCCAGTGCTGGTGGTTCATGCCTGTAATCCTAGCTACTCAGGAGATCTCAATCTGAGGATAGCAGTTCAAAGTCAGCCAGGGCAGGAAAGTCTGTGAGACTCTTATCTCCAATTAACCACCAGAAAACCGGAATTGGTGCTGTGGCTCAAGTGGTAGAGTGCTTGCCTTGAGCTGAAGAGCTCAGGGACAGCCTCCAGGCCCAGAGTTCAAGCCCACGATAGACACTCCCCCCTAAAAAAAAAGCTCTTCTGGGCACAAAACATTTATTATTATTATTATTGTTGTTGTTGTTGTTATTGTCGGTCATAGGACTTGAACTCTGGGCTTGGGCGCTGTCCCTGTGCTCTTCAGCTCAAGGCAAGCGCTCTACTGCTTGAGTCACTGCACCACTTCTGGTTTTCTAGTGGTTTATTGGAGATAAGAGTCTCAGAGTTTCCTGCCCAGGCTGGCTTTCAACTGTGATCCTCAGATCTCAACCTCCTGAGTAGCTAGGATTACAGGCATAAGCCACTAGTGCCTGGTTTTATTATTTTGTAAGGCAGCTTTTATTTTTACTTTTTCATAGCTGAGAAATTGTACCAAACTGTGTAATTATAAGAATTCTCTTATGTAATTTAAAATTTTATTCATCGTTAATTTATTCATTTTATTAATACATGATAGACTCTATCTTGGGCCTTTTTGTTTCTGTTTTGCTGTAGATCAAACATAGTGCTTGGTGCACATCAGGCAAATGCTATTCTATTGAACTACATCCGAAAAGCTTGTCTGGGCTTTTTAATCAAACATTTCTTTGATCTGTGGTATTTTGGATTGATATCACTTGGCAAACTTTCAATTACTATAGTTTTATATAGCATCATTAGTATATCTGGCCCTGGTGCATTTTTCTGTTTTCAAGCCATTACCTAGTCCTTTTTTTTTTTTTTTTTTGGGTCAGTTGTGGGGCTTGAACTCGGCCTGGACGCTGTCCCTGCTTTCCCGCTTATGCTACAGTGCCACTTCGATTTTCAAGTGGAGATAAGACTCTCATGGGGACTTTTCTGTCCAGGCTGGCTTCTAACTGTTGTCCTCAGATCTTAGCCTCTTGGGTAGCTAGGATTACAGGCATGAGCTTATCTCATACAAATTCCAAGATCTCCAAAGGTTACAATTTGATGGTTTAAATTGAGACCCAAGAACTTACATTTTCAGAATGCACTTCAGATGGATCAAGAGTATTTTTTTTTTGAGATGCATTCAAGAATAGATAAAGCTGTAACTCAGTCAAAACTTTTACATACTTGAATTTAGAACGTCTCTAAAATCTGATTGTTACATGAAACATATCATTGTTTTATCTCTTATTCATTTAGTTTATGAATAGCAGCACTAATAAAAGGTGACATTGAAATCATCTTGTTTATTAAAGCTTTGTTTTGTTTATAAATTTCTACCATTTACTGTATCTTATCTATTGTCTTATGTTCTATAAACTGGTATTGTCTCATTGTGATAATGTATACAGTTGATAACCACATGTTTCATGTTTTTTCTTAAGTTCCTAAATATTCATATAATAAAGTGGTAACATTATGTTGTTGATATGTTAGGATGCTCAGGAATTCCTTCGATGTTTAATGGATCTCCTTCATGAAGAATTGAAAGAGCAGGTCATGGAAACAGAGGAAGATCCTCAAACTATAACTTCTGAGGAGACCATGGAAGAAGACAAGAGCCAATCGGATGTAGATTTTCAGTCCTGTGAATCTTGTAGCAGCAGTGATAAAGCAGAAAATGAAAATGGCTCCAAAGGCTTTTCTGAAGATAATAATGAAACAACAATGTTAATTCAGGATGATGAGAATAATTCAGAAATGTCAAAAGACTGGCAAAAAGAGAAGATATGCAATAAGATTAATAAAATAAATTCTGAAGGAGACTTAGATAAAGATAGAGACTCTGTATCTGAAACTATTGACTTAAATAACCAGGAAACTGTCAAAGTACAAATACATGGCAGAGCTACAGGTGACAATTTGTTCATGAACATAATGTTTCACTTGTAGACAATGAATGCTTAAATAATTGTTAAAGTAGGGACTTTTCATTAATAGGCCTAAAGTTTAGTGGTATTACATGGGCGTATTAAAATTATAGACTCTGAAGAAAAGATGGTTTATTTCAGACATTCAAACTGGGTATTTAGCACATAGCTGTAACCCCAGTAGTCAGGAAACAAGCATGAGGATCAAGAGTTCAAGGGCAGCCTGGACTATATAGCAAGCATAAGTTCAGCCAAATAGTCATGACTGATTTAGCTACAGAGTACTGGCCTAGTGAGATTCCTTGCATTGAAACCCCAGTCCACCCAAAAAGCAAACAGAAAATGAAACTTTCCCCCTCCTTTTGAACTAGACATTCATCAAAATTCTTTTATATATGTAGCTATGTAAACTATGTAAATAAAAGAAATGCATTTCTCAAGATTCTGCAGGCTATGATTAAGACAACAGCAGATCTGGTGTCTGGATGAGGTCCTCAACATGCCAAAGATTGAAGGACAATAAAATGGTCAATTCAGAATTAGCCCTTTTATCATCTGTTTATCTCAACCTAGTTCTGTTGATCCTAGGATTAAGAAAGCAAAATAATCCAGATTGTCCTTTTCTAATTATATACTCTTACTCGATTTTGATGACTCTGACGAGTTACATCCAGTGTTGTTTTGTGTATCACATTTATATTTTTAAAACTTAATTTATCATGGCTTAATGTATTGTTTAGTTTTCCAGTGTATCTAAAATTAGGCCAACAGAGGTTTAAATTATGTGACCTTAAGTGGCTGACAAGTAACAAAAATTTTACCTTGGTAATTTCTGAAAATTGAGTGCTACTAAGTAATTTAAATATTTGAATTCATCCAGAGTTCCTTCTTTGCCAGGTGTGTTGGAATACTGCCTGTATTCCTAAACACTTGGTGTGTAAAGGCAGCTTGAGATAGAGTGACACTCTGTTATAAAACAAAATAAGAAAAGCCAAAGGAAACAAAAGCTTCTTTTTATAGAATAGTTCCTTAGTCTTAGGAAGTCTCGTGATTTAGCTGTGTACTGTATGTAGATGTTTTCTAGTCAGGAAAACTAGGAGTGTTAGGTTCTGATCTTATGTAGATATTTAGTCAATAAGTATATGAAATATCAGTACTGAAAACCTGGACTGCTACTCATCTCTTCCTTGTTCAAAACCCAATTAAGCCTGATTAAGGGACATACTTTTTATACTTGGTCCTTTTAAAACTGGCCACAGGTTTGTCTTACACATAATAACTAGGTAACCTAAATCAGGGCAGTGAGTTTTTATGTTTTAAAGGCTTGGTGAAAAAGTGTGATCAAGACCTCATGGCACACAAAACCTAAAATATTTACTATCTGCCCATTTATAGGAAAAACTTGCCAATCCTTTTTCTAGATCTAAGTATTGACATTTTTCCTCTTCAAAAAGTCTATGGTGAGCCTTTTTTCTCCAACAGGATGCAGTCTGACTTGGTCATAGTTGATGTATTGAGAAAAGTCTGTGGAAAAATGGTTTTGCATTGTCTGGAAAAGAAAAATTTCTGTAAATATTCTGAATGAGGGTGCTTTATTAACATGTTTTCTTTTTATTTTCTTTTTTTCATATACTTATTGACATATTGGCTCTTGCATGAAATACATGTTAGATACTTCAGCAAACCATCAAGTTAACTCTCATGGAGCTTTTTTTTTTTTTTTTGGTCGTGAGGCTGTCCTTCAGCTCTTCAGCTCAGGGCTAGTGTTCAACCACTTGAGCCACAGCACCACTTCCTGTTTTCTGAGTGGTTTATTGGAGATAAGGACTCATGTCTTGCCTGCCCAGGCTGGCTTTGAACCGAAATCCTCAGATCTCAGCCTCCTGAGTAGCTAGGATTACAGGTGTAATCTGGCCCTCATGAAACGTTTGTTTTGATTCATTTTGCAATTTTGTTCTGAAAAAGATCTTAATGAAAAGATTTATTTTTCATCACAGTAAGAGAGTGTGCATGGCTAATTTATGCCTGAATTTCTTGTGTAATTTTGATTGCTATGTTAGTCTCTAAGAATAATCTTGGTCTGAGGTGTTGTTGCTCAGTGAAGGATTACTTGCCTAGCAAGTGGGTCTATCCCTGGCATCATTAAATAATAAGTTAAAAAAATTAAACTACTAGGTATATTTTATTTTCTTTCTTTGATGCTGGGACTTGAATTCAGGGCCTCATGCTTTTTTTTTTGGGAGGGGGTGTCTGGTCGTGGGGCCTGAACTCTGGGCCTGGGCGCTGTCCCTCAGCTCTTCAGCTCAAGGCTATCGTTCTACCACTTGAGCCACAGTGCCACTTCCGGCTTTTTTCTTTTTGCTTATGTGGTGCTGAGGAGTCGAAGTCAGGGCCTCATGCATGCAAGGCAAGCGCTCTACCACTGAGCCACCTTCCCAGCCCGGGCCTCATGCTTTTATTGGCTTTTTTTTTTTTTGGCTCAAGACTGGCTCCTTATCACTTGAGGCACACCTTCACTTTTTGCCAGTACATTGGAGATAAGAGTTTCAGGACTTTTCCTGTGTGGACTGACTTTGAAGTGCAGTGCTCAGATCCTAGAGAACCTAGGATTAAAGGCAAGAGATACTGGCATCTGGTTGTATTTTTAAATGTATAAAACTTGGACCAAGAAGATGCTGTTTGGCTTTGTATTTTCACTGTTCTCTTTCTGAATTGCCTATAACCAAAATTGATTTTAAACATTAATTGGGTTCGTGGGTGGAAAAACACTTATTTTGCTTTGCAAAAAAACACTTTGTTTTTCAGATATTTCATCTGATGCACATTTATATGTATTGCATTGAGATTGTCAAACTTTTGCTAACATTTTTGGACACATGGAATAATTTTGTTATTCAAGGTAATAATACAACTTTTAAATATTGCAGACTATATCACTGATGTCCATTTAAACGAACTATCTACATCACAGATTATTCCATCTAATGAAGGTGTTAACTCACGATTATCTACCAGCCCTCCTAAACCAGGCAATTTGTGGCCAGGATTGGCATCTGCTCACAAAAAAGGTAAAAAGTTACCTTTATTCAAATTCTTTTGTTTTGAATATTAATTTAAAATGCTGATTTTGGACAAAGGGGTGGACTTGTTCAAAGCACATGTATGGAATTTTCACAAATAGCTCCATATTGTTATGATTTTTTAAAAATAATTTTTATTGAGATTGATTGCATAAATTTCACAGTATTGTGAACTAGTGATACTTAAAGTCACAAACACATTTTAACCTTCACAAGGCAAATTATTACCATTATCATGGTCTATAATGTTTGTGAATTCTATGAGCTTTGACAGTACAACTGTTTCTTCCACATCGGGTGGTATGTACATTTCTTGCTTTTTGCTTAGTGTCAGCTGTTCCCTCTTTCACTCTAATTCCCTTCCTCCCATCACCACCCTTGGGCTGCTTAGTTCATTTTCATCAATGTTCAGTGCAGCTGATAGGTCCCCCTGTTGTATATTTTCCTGTTTCCCTTTGATTCTGTGCCCTCCTCCTAGCTTTTCCTCAGATAAGCACATACATATACCATATATGTGGTCAAGAACATGGAGTCATTTAGAAATGATACAACAAATTGAGTGGAGATCCTTTGTTTCTTGAGTCCTGTTTACATGATCATATCTCCTTGTGAATGCTGGTTTTTAAAAACTGCCAAAAATTAAGTGTTAATTTTGATATTTGATCATTTGAAGGATATGAGTGTAGTACTCTTTTTAGTGGGGAAGCCTTGCGTTTGCCAGGCTGATGCACTTCCCATTTGAACCATACCTCTAACCCAGCTTGTATGTATGCGTGTGTGTGTGTGTGTGTGTGTGTGTGTGTGTCTGTGTGTGTGTGTGTGTGTGTGTGTGTGTGTGTGTGTGTGTGTGTGCGCTCAAACTCAGGGCCTGAGACTGTTCTTTTGTGCTTATGGTCTTGAGCAACACTTGAGCACTTGAGCAACACCTTAAGTCTCATGGGCTTTTCTGCCCATGCTGGTTTTGAACTGGGAACTTCAAATCTCAGCCTCCTGAGTAGCTAGGATTTATAGGCATAAGCCACTGGTACCCCGGCTACTTTATTTTTTTTTTTAAGTTTGCATACTTTAAAAAGATACATATATACTTAAATTTTTAAAAAATCACTTACACAGCAGGGCACTGGTGGCTCATGCCTGTAATCCTAGCTACTCAGGAGGCTGAGATCTGAGGATCACGGTTCAAAGCCAGCCCGGCAGGAAAGTCCATGAGACTCTTATCTCCAATTAACCACTAGAAAATTGGAAGTAGAGCGCTAGCCTTGAGCTGAAGAGCTGAGGGACAGCACCCAGGTCCAGAGTTCAAGCCCCGTGACCGAAAAAAAAAACTTACACAGTGAGGGCTTATATTGTTATATCTCCACACATATTTACACATATATGTGTACATATACATACACTCACACACACACATATTTTTGGAGATGGATTCTAGTGAAGTTTTCTGCCTGGGCTGGCCTCTAACCACCATCCTCTTGAATGTGAAGCCATCTGAACTTCCACAGTGGCTAGAATTACATGCATGTGTCACCTGGCGCCTGGCTAGTATTCTATATATAAAATTTTTATTTACCGTTGAATTCACTTTTTATAAAAAATTTCTGTTTTAATACATGTATAAATGTTTTTTTATTACAAACACAATACAAAATATTTCTAATACCCTAAAGAATTCCTTCATGCTATTGTTTTGTAATCAGATCATCCTTCTACCCCTAAGGCCTGGCACTGTTGATACTTGGTTTCTATTGTTTTGTGTTTTCCCAGAATGCTTTACAATGAAGTCTTACAGTATGTAGCTTTTGAAACAGGCTTCTTTTACTTACCATAAAGTATTGTTTGAGAACCAGTTGTATTATTGCTGTCTGAATAGTCTGTTTCTTTTCATTACCAAATTGCATTTCATTGTATTAGCCCCTGTTAATTCACTCATTGAAGGACTTTTGAATTGTTTCCAGTTTTTAGCAATTATGAATAATGTTGCTGTAAACATTTGTGTACATATCTTATTCTAAACATAAATTTTATTTGTTTAGGATACATATACTGAGTTTTATTGTTCAATTTATTTATTTATTGCTTGCCAGTCCTGGGGCTTGAACTCAGAGTCTGGGCACTGTCCCTGAGCTTCTTTTGCTCAAGGCTAACACTCTACCACTTCAGTCATAGCACCACTTCTAGCCTTTTCTGTTTATGTGGTACTGAGAAATCGAACCCAGGGCCTTATACAAGGCAAGCACTCTACCACTAAGCCATATTCCCAGTCATTATTATTCATTTTATACTTAATATTTGACAAAACTGTGAAACTTTTCCAGTGTCTATATTTCAATTAGCTGTGATTAAGAATTCTACCTTTATAAGGTATAAAACTTACAGGTTTACAGATGTTAGATCTTAGGTTTTCTCAGATCTCAGCCTTCTGAGTAGACAGGATTATATATGTGAACCACCGGTGCCTGGCTTCCCATTCTTCTTAATTCAAGATTGTTTTCATTTTCCCATATGTACATTTATAGTGGCCAAGAGTCATATTAAAAAAAAATGAAACCAGTTGAAACCTTATTTGATTCAGTTTGTTTAAAAGAATACTATTGAAAGGAGTCTTAAAAACATTTTGTTAATGTTCTACACTTATTTTTCAATTCTAGCTCAGTCTGCATCTCCAAAGAGAAAAAAACAGCATAAGAAATACAGAAGTGTTATTTCAGACATATTTGATGGAACAATCATTAGCTCAGTACAGTGTCTGACTTGTGATAGGGTGAGTATAAGGGAATTACAATACACAGAAAGTTTCTGTGTAATGCTCTTTTAAAAAATGATATGAATAGCCGGGTGATGGTGGCTCACGCCTGTAATCCTAGCTACTCAGGAGGCTAAGATCTGAGGATCATAGTTCAAAGCCAGCCCGGGCAGGAAAAGTCTGTGAGACTCTTATCTCCAAGTGGCTGTTGTGGCTCAAGTGGTAGCGTGCTCTCCTTGAGCTGAAGAGCCGAGGGACAGCACCCAGGCCCAGAGTTCAAGCCCCATGACAGACAAATGAAAAACAAAACAAAAAGTGATATGAAAAGTTTAATTTCTTCTTATTGTGGCTGTTTGTACATTTTTTTTGTTTTTATATCAACATAAATTTGATTCTAGAAATAGTTTAATTTGGGGGGAATGATAGTGACATGCATTATCAGGAAAATTACCAAGTTCTTCATGTGTTTTAGTACATACAGGTGAGAGATTGTTCTGTTATAAGAATCGGTAACATATGCATATTTTCCCTAGGCTGATGGAATTAGCATGCTGGGATACTGTTGCTACCCACAGGCTAAGGCAGTATCTCTTAGATTTGGTTTTGTTTTTAGTTGAAAAGCATTTTCCTTTGTTAAGACGGGCTCAGATGAAAAAGTAGCCTCAGGATCATAGATAACAAGGTCATGAATTATAATAATCATGCTTTTTAAAAATAATACATAAATCCTTCAAAGTTTCTTGGCTTGTTGCTTTAGTGCATTAATAAATATAGTTAATGAATGTGAAATAATGTTTCACAAAGGATTGAAAACTTTTAATATAGTTAATGAATATGAAATAATGTTACACAAAGGATTGAAAACTAAATTTAAGGACATTCAATAGGGTTATTTTAAAGTAAGTTATCAATTGTCCAAACATATTCTCAGCTGCAGGTATTTGCTACATGACATTCCTTTCAAGGACAGACTACATATATTATTGTAAGATATATTACCTAAAGACATTATCTATGTTTGTAAGTACATGATGTTCACACAAGGAGAACACATGATCTAAAACCATATGATATATATATATATATATATATATATATACACACACACATATATATATACATATATATATATATATGTATATGTATATACCCACCTCCTTCATGTCAAAACTGTTACCAGCTTGTAGTCCTTCATATATTCAGGAAGCTGAGGAAAAATGATCATTTGAGCCCAGAAATTTTACCAGCCTGAACAATATAGATCTAGACCAAAACAACAACAACAAAAAACCTGCCATCAACAGGAAAGTAAACACCAACCAAAAATCTATTACTAATAATCAATTTCCAAAGAAATTAGGCTGGGAATGTGGCTTAGTGGTAGAGTGCTTGCCTAGCATGCATGAAATCCTGGGTCTGATTACTCAGTATCACAGAAACAGAAAAAGCTGGAAATGGCACTGTGGCTCAAGTGGTAGAGTGCTAGCTTTGAGAAAAAGGACATTGCGTAGGCCTTGAGTTCAAGCCCCAGGACTAACAAAAGACACACACACACACACACACACACACACACACACACACACACACACACACACACACACACACACACACACACACACACACACACACACACACACACACACACACACACACGAATTATATGGTAGTTCTGAAGAATCTGAATTTTGGGCTGCAATTGTTAGTTCAGTGGTAGTTGACCATAAGCATATAAAAGGCCCTTCCTGTTTACCTTAAGTACCCAAAACACCTCATATAAAAATTTGGCCTTTAGACAATCATGGCTGGCTTAGGAATTCCTTATGCTGCAATATCTCTGACTTTAATAGGGATATTAGTACCTGCTATGCAGGGTTTATATGATGATTAAATTTGAAATAGTGCCTTGTCCACAACAAGTGTTTTTGCTGGAATAACTATAAAAGCAGTTTGGTTTGTTTGCTTGTTTTTGCCTATTATAACTTGCTTTATTTTATGGAGTCCAAAATCTAACCTTTTAAATATTTCTGCTGGATTATTTTCCCTATTTTTAAAATACAAAACAATTTTAGGTATCTGTAACCCTCGAGACCTTTCAAGATCTGTCCTTGCCCATTCCTGGCAAGGAAGACCTTGCTAAGCTGCATTCATCCAGTCATCCAACTTCTATAGTCAAGGCAGGATCTTGTGGCGAAGCATATGCTCCACAAGGGTGGATAGCATTTTTCATGGAATATGTGAAGAGGTATGTATATATTTACTTGGTGTTCATTGATTGTTGAAACTGCTGTTTCTGCTGTACTGGCAGAACACTTCCTTTTTTTTTCTGTCAATGATGTTTCAGGTTTGTTGTCTCATGTGTTCCTAGCTGGTTTTGGGGTCCAGTAGTAACCTTGCAAGATTGTCTTGCTGCCTTCTTTGCCAGAGATGAACTAAAAGGTAAGAAATATAATCATATCTGTGGTCAAATGTAGATGTATCTAAAGCTAAATATTAGCACCACTTAAAACTTAATCATATTGTCATAGTGCCAGTATCTAATCACAGTAATATAAATGTAATCAGAGAAACATATCCCAAAAGAATTGGTATAGATTCCTGCAGTACAATACCATGTATCATTATTGTTGGCTTTTGTTTTTGTGGGACTGGGAAGTAAAGTGTCTTAAAGCTGTTCTGGTATACGAAGAAGTGAAAGTAAGTAAGTCCAAAATAATGGACTTACTTGTGTATCTTGAATTGTCTGTGAAGTCTTATCACTGGCATTTAGTCTTTTTGTGTGTTCAGCACATTCCTTGGATACATGACAAGCCATTAGTGAATTTTGTTCAGCACCTCAATGAAAACAGTATCATTTGAGGTTAGCCTTCAAGTTTAAAAATAGAGGGAGAAGAAGAATGTTTTAGGTAGGGAATACATGCACTGATTTATGAGCAGAGTCTAAAATAGTGAACCTTTTTGCACTGTTACAATGACTTGTAAAATCAAAGAACTGCAAAAGCAATAGAAGACAGCTTGTATTTAATTCAAGAAGAATGAATGACTAGATTTGTTCTATTTGCAGGTGACAATATGTACAGTTGTGAAAAATGCAAAAAGTAAGTAACATGGATAATGATTTTAATTTCATAGTTTAGATTTTTGTTGGCAATTTGAGTTGGGCACGTTAAACTTGACTCTGTTTAGAAAAATGTAGGCCAGAAAGCTTGTAAAACAAATTTTAAGATCAAAACATAATAGGCTTTTGTAAGATATTAAAGGGAAGTTATTTTTGTTTATTTTGCCAGTTTGGGGCTTCAACTCTGATCCTGAGCACTGTCCTGGAGCTTTTGTGCTCAAGGCTAGTGCTCTACCACTTTAGTCACAGCTCCACTTCCTACTTTTTCTTTTTGCACTTTAGTGAAGAGTCTGATGGACTTTCTTGCCCAGGCTGGCTTGGAACTGTGCTCCTCAGATCTTAAGCTCTTGAGTAGTTACGTGTAAGCCACTGGAGCCTGGTTAAAGGAAGTATATATTTTGAGCAATGAAATAAATATGTGAATTAGCATTAGACATTTTCTAAAATAAGACAACATTTTCTTCTGGATTACCATTTTAACAGGCTAGATTTAAGGTGCATTCAAAATGTAGGTCAACTTTGAGGTTATCTGCTATTATGATGGCAGAATAGCACAGTTAAGTTTGATTCTGTTTATATCTCCTACCAGCTGCTTTTTTCTTTTTTTTTTTTAATTTATTTTATTTTATTTGTGAACATACTGTACAGAGGGGTTACAATTACATGGGCAGGATAATGCGTACATTTCTTACCAAGCATTTGCAGCCTCCTCCTTTGTTTATCCTTCACATCCCTTCCCAGCCTCCCCCCTCCCCCCAGCTGCTTTTTTCTATTTTGTGATACATTTAGACTTTAACTTACAGTGCTCAGAAGTTTATTAGAGACTTGGCAAGCAATTATTTTTGAGAGAGAAAGAATTGGAAAAATTTTCTAAATATGTTTACAGAAAAAAATAATGACCTAATAAAATCTATAATCTTTATACTACAGCTTTTGGGCGCTTGGTAGTAACTCCAGGGAAATCTTGATTTGCAGCTATTGGTCATTTCATTACAGAAAGGAATGCTATTGTACTCTTTGGTTAATAATGATTAAAATAAAGCAAACTTGTGTACCTTAGGAAAGATTTTATTATTTTGATTTTGAAGCCTTTGGAAAGCTGAGTTGGCCTGGAGATAGATCCTTCCTATTTATTTATTTATTTATTTACTTACTTACTTAATGTCAGTCCTGAGGTTTAAACTCAGGGCCTGGGTGCTGTCTCTGTACTTTTGTGCTCAAGACTAAAGCTCTACCACTTTGAGCCACAGCTCCACTTCCAGCCTTTTTTTTTTTTCCTGGTGGCTAATTGGGATAAGAGTCTCCCTAGTTTTCTGCCCCGGTCGTGGGGTTTGAACTCTGGGCCTGAGTGCTGTCCCTACGCTCTTCAGCTCAAAGCAAGCGCTCTACTGCTTGAGCCACAGCGCCACTTTTGGTTTTCTAGTGGTTTATTGGAGATAAGAGTCTCATGGAGCTTCCTGCCCAGGCTGGCTTTGAACTGTGATTCTCAGATCTCAGCCTCCTGAGTAGCTAGGATTACAGACGTGAGCCACCGGGCGCCCAGCGCCTGGGCTGGTTTTGAACCATGATTCTCAAGTCATCACCCAGCTTCATGAGTAGGTAGGATTATAGGAATGAGTCACTGGTGACTAGCAGATCCTTTCTTTGCAAGCCAAACAGTCTGGGATAAAGAACACAGTGAAGCTGCATGCTGGTGGCTCAAACCTTGTAATTCTTGTCTGAGGACTGGTTCAAAGCCAGCCTGGGCAGAAAAGTCCATGAGACTCTTATCTCCAGTTAACCAACGAAAAGCCAGAGATGGGTGGGCTCCAGTGGTAAAGAGCCAGCCTTGAGCACAAAAGCCAAGTGAGAGAGTGAGGACTTGAGTTCAAGCCCCACTTTTTGCAGAAAAGAAAAATAAAACGTCAAAGGGGCTTGGAAGATGGTGGCTCAGTGGTAGAGTGCTTGCCTTGCATGCATGAGGCCCAGGTTCTATTCCTCAGCACCACATAAGCAGAAAAAGCCAGAAGTGGCACTGTGGCTCAAGGGTAGAGCACTCACCTTGAGCTGAATAGCTGAGGGACAGCGCCCAGGCCCCATGGCCCATAGGGGCGTGGGGGCCGTGGGGGGAATCGTCAAAGTTGAGACCCATCAAGTGTATGTTAATACTGGTTATTACTAACAACCTTATATTAAGTTTTCCCCTCATATTGAAGAATAAAAATTTACTCAGACTGAGGCATGAAGATTAGAATTTGAGATTATCTGGGCTACATAGCAGAACCTTTTGTTAAAAAAGAAAACCCACAAAATTAATTAGATAATTCTTCTAGCAGTACCCAGGCCTAAACTCAGGGCTCTGCAGTCAGTTAGTTTGCTTGCTTGGCTGGTACTCTACCTTTTGAGTTATGCCCCATCCTTCCAAAATAATTTTATACTATTTGTAATTTTTTATGTAGTTTTACTTAACAGATAGATGTGATATCTTGGGTTCAGTTAATTTTCACAATAGGACTCCAGTGTTTCATTATTAGGGTATTTAGTGCATAAATACATAACATAATTTATTTGGGGACATTCAATCTGATACCTTTTATCTGTGTATTTTCTAAAATATTTTTGTGGTATATTTAAATTTACTAAATCTTTCTACAGATTCACTTATTTTTCTTTTTGTTTTTTACCCTTAGATTGAGGAATGGAGTAAAGTTTTGTAAGGTTCAAAAGTTTCCTGAGGTATGGGCTTTACTTTAACTCATTTCTTCAATGTAGTAAAGCATTAATATAACACCATGTAACAAATTCTTTTAGCATGATTGAAGAATAGAGTGCTCTTCCTGTTATATTATGCTGAACATGATATAATCAGTCTTTGTAAGATATTGCCAGTTATAAACTATAAAATTAGAAAAGCAAGGAAAAAATTAGGAAGAACCAAGTTTTACCATTTCCATGTCAATCATCTCTGAGATTAGGTTATAACTGGGAGGCTGATAGTTGGCTCTGGCAATTCAAAGTAAACATTTAATTGGTTCCTTTCTAGGGTATAAACTAATAAATAAAATACCTTTTTCAGTAAAACTTTATAAACAACTATTCATTGATGTATAATTTCATTTTTATCCAACATCTCAATTTCTTGCTTGTAGAATAAAAATCTTAGTGTGCTGGTTTTTACTAATTGGAATTCTGTTTGTCTTTTGTAATGACAAATTACAGTTTTAAACTTTACTCTTTTTTAGATTTTATGTATTCACCTTAAAAGATTCAGACATGAGCTGATGTTTTCCACCAAAATCAGCACCCATGTTTCATTTCCACTAGAAGGCCTAGATCTTCAGCCATTTCTTGCTAAGGACAGTCCAGCTCAGATTGTGACATATGATCTTCTGTCTGTCATCTGTCATCATGGGACTGCTAGTAGTAAGTATATAATTTTTGTATTTGTCCTCAGCTAAAATATACATACTGGAATTGGTTGCTTAAATAAAGCCTGTTTGACCAAAATAAGTGAATTAAGTGAAGATTTTACTTTGGTTATTAAAAATATGGCATATTACCAACATAAAGAAATAGTAAATGTTAAAGAAAATGTTAATTACCCTAATTTGATCATTATATTGTGTGTGTGTGTATATATATAGCTCCCTCTCTCTGTATAGGATTATCATATTGTTCCCCATAAATAAATAGTTCATTATGTCTTTAAGAAGCTAAACCAGGAGGATTGTAAGTTTCAGAGTAGTTTGTTCTAGATAACAAGACCTTGTCCCTTATCTTTAAAAGAAAACTAGATAAATAAGTGGTATGAGGATACATAGTGAAAAAAAATACAGTACTTGTTGTATGTTAGCGGCTTTACTAGGCCCTAGGGATTCAAAGGTTATTCTTGGTTAATTTGTATTACTGTAATTTCTTACAGGTGGACACTATATAGCCTATTGCCGAAATAATTTAAATAACCTGTGGTATGAATTTGATGATCAGAGTGTTACTGAGGTTTCAGAATCTACTGTCCAAAATGCTGAAGCTTATGTTCTTTTCTATAGGTAATGGAAATAACTATCTCACAGACTTGCTGTTTTACAAATAATGAAAGACCATCTCACTAAGTTATTAATGAATTCTAAGACTTTGAAATAGATTGCTGAGTAAAGATTACAAATCGTTTTAATCATGAAAATAAAATATTTTTAAAGGTCATCTTTAGAATGGTTTATCAGAAAATGTTAAATCATTAGGAAGGGCAAAAGGACTTTTTTTTTTAAGAAAGGTTCAAATAAAATAGTGAGGAAGTGTGGCTCAAGCCAAGAGTAGAGCCCAACCTTGAAGCTATAAAAGCCACAGGAGGGCATGAAGCACTGAGTTCAAAACCTAGTATGAGGGTGCACATATGCCCCTACCCACTTTTCTCTCTCCATGACTTTGCTGTGTGGTTGTGTCTCTGCCTATAATTTTAGCTACTCAGGAGGCTGAGAACTGAGGATCACAGTTTTCAAAGCCAGTTGGGCAAGAATGCCTATAAAGGGCTTATCTCCAATTAGCACCATGCTTGAGCAAAAACCTCAAAAAAGATAGTGTCCAGGCCCTGAGTTCAAGCCCTAGTACTGGCATACACACAAAAAAATGACCATAGAATTGAAGACCAGATTTCCTGCTATAATGTTTTGTTACTACAAACTTTTCCCCCCAGTATCTTATGAAAGAGAAAGAAACAGGAACATAGAGTATTTAGCATGATTATATTAACAAACATTTGAATTTCTACCATGTCTCAGTGGTTAGGTAGACAGCAGTAGTTTATCATCTGTAGGAATATATAATGTATTTGAGAAGTGGTATAAAGACTATTTCTCTTGAAATTTCCAAGGACTGGTACTATTTACAGTATCAGTGTGTGCATTAAGAGGAAAACTCAGTCTAGTAGTCTATGTAAAATATACATAGTGAATTTAATGGATCATTGTCCTCAACAGGAAAAGCAGTGAAGAGGCACAAAAAGAGAGGCGAAGGATATCAAACTTGTTGAACATAATGGAACCAAGCCTCCTTCAGTTTTATATTTCTCGACAGTGGCTAAATAAATTTAAGACCTTTGCGGAACCGGGCCCTATTTCAAATAATGATTTTCTTTGTATTCATGGAGGTAAGAAATGCTGTCCTGGAAAGTAGTGGAATGTGTTGTTAATTTGCAAATTAGGAAGAGCTAACATTTTCTTCTTCTGTTTGACAGACTGTAGTCCAACTGAATGTATTTCATTCCATATGGCTTCAGAAATAAGCCTTGTATGCCCTTTCTTTTTCTTTCTTCAAGCTCTCACTATATCCCTCAAACTCCTCTGAGTGCTGGGATTATAGATTACTGTCACTGCACTTGACTTTGTGATCATAGGCATAGAATCTATATTCAATATACCCTCTTTATTGAACATATAATTATCGAGTACCTGTTTGAAACACCGTTCTTGGATAGACTAAAAATGTCAGTAATCTTCTGTTGTTAAATCATTAATTTCATTATAGAAAGTGATATTAATAGCTAATTACAGTATAGTGAATCTTCTGTAAACGCATCATTTTTCAGCTGTCATCTGCAGCTCTAGTTCATATCCTTTTTGTCTGAGTGAGTAACTTGCTCTTGGGCTAGGTGTAGTGTGGTATGCCTGTAATCCCAGGTACTTTGGAGGCGAGATTGAATTACAATTTGGGTAAAATTAGCATTACCTTATTTCAACCTGAGTATATTAGTCATGCCTATAATATCAGCTAATTGGGAGGCTTAAGTAGGAGGACTATGGTTAGGCTCTCCCCAGGTAAACATGCCAGATGACATCTAAAAAATAACTACAACAGACCCGGGGATGCAGCTCAAGTGGTAAAGTGTGTGCCTATCAAGTGCAAGACTCTGATTTCAAGCATCAGTACTATCAAAAAGGAAAAAAAAGGCCAGGCACTGGTGGCTCACACCTATAACCCTAGCTACTCAGGAGGCTGAGATCTGAGGATCACAGTTCAAAGCTACCCCAGGTGGGAAAGTCCATAAGACTTTTATCTCCAATTTACCAACAGAAAACTGCAAGTGGAGCTGTGGCTCAAAGTGATACAGAGCACTAGCCTTGAGCAAAAGAACTCAGGGACAGTGTCCAGGCCCTGAGTTCAGGCTTCACAATCACAAAATTAAAGCAAAACAAACAAAAAAACCAATAACTTGTTCTTTTTAGTTTGGAATGTATTTGGGATTTAACAAGAAAGCTTTATGTTAATTTTATGTAATTTACGCTTGTTTGGCCATGTTAAAATTTTTCCTACAATAATGGGACTTTTGTATGTTCTATGACCATTGTAGTTGAAGACTCTATATTTAAATTTTTTCTTATTTGATGGTATTACAGCGTTGCACTTGTTAGGCTGGTTGCTCCCATGCCTCTAATCCAGCTTTTTTTTTTTTAACTGGTTAATTGGTGATAAAGAGTTTTGGGACTTTTCTGCCTAGGTGAGCTTTGAGTCACAATCTTCAGATCTCAGTCTTGTTAAAGTAGTTAGGAAGGCTGGGAAGGTGGCTCAGTGGTAGAGCGCTTGCCTTGCATGCCTGAGGCCGTGGGTTCGATTCCTCAGCACCACATAAGCAAAAAGAAAAAAGCCGGGGGCTGGGAAGGTGGCTCAGTGGTAGAGCGCTTGCCTTGCATGCATGAGGCCCTGGGTTCAATTCCTCAGCACCACATAAGCAAAAAGAAAAAAGCCGGAAGTGGCGCTGTGGCTCAAGTGGTAGAGCGCTAGCCTTGAGCCAAAGAGCTGAGGGACAGTGCCCAGGCCCAGAGTTCAGGCTCCACGACCAGACCCAAAAAAAAAAAAAAAAGAAAAAAGAAAAAGAAAAAAGCCGGAAGTGGCGCTGTGGCTCAAGTGGTAGAGCGCTAGCCTTGAGTTGAAGAGCTGAGGGACAGCGCCCAGGCCCAGAGTTCAGGCCCCACGACTGGACTCCCCCCCCCCCCATCCCGCCCCCCCCCCCAAAAAAAAAAAAAAAAAGTAGTAGGATTCTAGGCATGAGCCACTAGAGCTTGGCTTTATAAACTTTTAAATGCTGGTTAATGTCTGGCCAATCATTATTCTTTTTTTTCTTTTTCTTTTTTTTTTGTCGGTCATGGGGCTTGAACTCTGGGTCTGGGTGCTGTCCCTCAGTGCTTCAGCTAAAGGCTAGCGCTCTACCACTTGAGCCACATACAGCCTTTTCTGTTTATGTGGTGCTGAGGAATTGAACCCAGGGCCTCATGCATGCGAGGCAGGCACTCTACCACGGAGCCACCTTCCCAGCGCCTCCAGTCATTATTCTTAAACATTTTCTTCAAAAAAGGAAACTAGTAATCATTTTTGGTGATTATTTTTCCTAAAGATAAACATATGCCTTGAAGTTCATGTTCAGTTGTTTTTTTGTTTCTCATTTTGGTGGTGATAGAGATTGAATCCAGAACCTTGTGCAAATTAAGCATGTGCCTACCACAAAATTACATCCATAAGCCCAGAAATATATATATATATATATATATATATATATACATATATATATATATATATATATATATATATATTTAGTTTAGGATATTTCTGTCTCTTGTGATTTTACTCTAAAGGTAACTAAAAAGAATATCAAGCCAGGCAAGGATGGCTCACCTGTGGAGACTCCATCTCCAGAATAATCAGCAAAAAGCCAAGTGATCGCAGTAGATCCTAACTTTAAGCCATGGTATTCATACAGGGGGAAAAAAATGAATTTTATGAACTGGGGATGTAGCTCATTGGTAGAGTTGCTTACTCAGCATGTGCAAAGCTCTGGTTTCTTCCCCAGCACTGCAGAGCAAACCAACAGTTTAATCTTTGAAAGTATTATGAAGAATGAGTCAAGTCTAACTTTTTTTTTAGGTGTTCCTCCTCGGAAGGCTAGTTATATTGAGGACTTGGTTTTGATGTTGCCTCAGAACATTTGGGATAACCTATATAGCAGGTTTGTTTTTAAAGTTAAATAATATAGTATGGTGAAAAACCAGTTAAAGTGGTAAAGGGGGATTAGATTGTTTCACAGATGCTTCTTATTGTTTGTTCTTATTTATTCATTCTGAAATGTAGCGAGTATGACTGTTGTCTAGCTAATTCTAATTTTTTGTCCTGTTTTTCTGTAAAGATGAACTGTGATATTTAACTTTACCTTATTTAAAAGATGTCACATGCCCCCTGTAATGAAATCTTACGTTGTAGGAATATTTCCCAATATGAATAATCTTAAGTTTTAAATTTTATTTTAAAACGTATGTACCTCTGTGGTTCAAGTGGTAGAGCACTAGCCTTGAGCTGAAGAGCTGAGGGACAGTGCTCAGGCCCAGAGTTCACGTCCCACGACCGGACCCAAAAAAAAAAAAAAAAATGTATGTACCACAATTTTTCTACTAATTAGTACTTCCTCCCCTCCCCCCCTACTGGGGTTTGAGCTTGAGCCTCACACTTGCATGGAGTGCTTGCTTGGCTGGTACTTTACCACTTGAGCCATGTTTCAGCCTTTCTTTTTAGCTGGTAATTTTGGAGATAAGTCTACCAGACTTCTTTGCCCAGGCTGGCCTTGAGCCATGATGCTCTGAATCTCAGCCTCTTGAATAGCTGGGATTATAAGTATGAGCTACACTAAATATTGAAAGTACATCCCTTTGCTAGGTGGTTCACATCTGTAATCCTAGCTAGTCAGTGAGTAGAGATCTGAGGATTGTGGCTCAAAGCCAGCCTGAGTCTATGTAACTCTTATCTCCAAGTAACCACCACAAAGCCAGAAATAAGAGTTATGGCTCAAGGCGTAGAGAAGCAGCCCTGAGTTAAAAAGCTAAGGCCCAAGACTTGCACAAAAAAATAAAAATAAAAAAATTGCACCTTGCTGGGCCCAGGTGTCTTGTTTTATAATCCTATCTACTTGAGAGGATGAGATTGTTGGGAGCATGGTTTAAGGTCAGCCCAAGTAGAAAAGAGTTTAAGATACTTTTCTCAATAAAGAATTGAGTGAAGTAGTATACAGGTATATGATAATGTAACTTAACATAGGGAGTTCTGGGAATATGGCTTAGTGGTATAGTGCTTGCCTAGCATGTATGAAGCCCTGGGTTCGATTCCTCAGTATCACATAAACAGAAAAGTCCAGAAGTAGCACTGGGGCTCAAAGTGGTAGAGTGCTATCCTTGAGTAAAAAGAAGCTCAGGGAAAGTGCCCAGGCCCTGAAGGCCCAGATTGGCAAAAACAAAACAGCAGCAACAAAAAGCACCAAAAAACCCATAGATTGATTGCATCCAAGTTTGTACTTAAGCAGTAATAGAGATCCTAACTCAAAAATAGCAGGTAAAAAATCAGGGGTTGGAGGGCTTAGCTGTAAGAGCTAATCAGGAGGCTGAGATCTGAGGATTGTGGTTCAAAGCCAGCCCAGGCAGAAAAGTCTGTGAGACTCTTATCTCCAATTAACCACCACAAAACAAATGGCACTGTGGTTCAAGTGGTAGAGTGCTTGCCTTGAGCTGAAGAGTGCAGGACAGTGCCCAAACTCAAGAGTTTAAGCTCCATGACGGAGAGAGTGTACTAGCTTTAATAAGCCCACTGAGGCACTGAGTTCAAAATCCCAATACAAACAAAAAAACATGACTTGAATGCTTCTTAGTTGAGAGACCTTGGGAAGCCTTTATTTGATAAAAGCTTGAATGTGATTATTTTTATAATTGAGATTTATACATTGTATACTCATTTTTGAAAACTGCTTTTATTTTCTTGTTTCTAACATTTGTAGCAGATGTTTGGGAAGGAAGAAATGTAGATGAAGCAAGTTAAGCAACACACAGATAGTGTTGTTTAATAAAGTGAAGTTCCCAAACAACTTTTTATTTTCACATTGAGAATTTACTTTTTATTTGTATTTTTTATTTATTTTACTTTTTGGGTCTGGTCATGGGGCCTGAACTCGGGGCCTGGGCGCTGTTTCTCAGCTCTTCAGCTCAAGGCTAGCTCTCTACCACTGGAGCCCCAGTGTCACTTCCGGCTTTTTTCTTTTTTGCTTATGGGGTCCTGAGGAATCGAAGCCAGGGCCTCATGCATGCAAGGCAAGCGCTCTACCACTGAGCCACCTTCCCAGCCCTTATTTTTATTTTTTTACTTTTATTATTTTTGCCAGTCCTGGGGCTTGAACTCAGGGACTGGGCACTGTCTCTAAGCTTCTTTTTTTGGGGGAGGGAGGTCCGGTTGTGGGGCCTGAATTCTGGGCCTGGGCGTTGTCCCTCAGCTCTTCAGCTCAAGGCTAGCACTCTACCACTTGAGCCACAGCACCACTTCCCGCTTTTTTCTTTTGCTTATGTGGTGCTGAGGAATTGAACCCAGGGCCTCATGCATGCAAGGCAAGCGCTCTACCACTGAGCCACCTTCCCAGCCCCATCTCTAAGCTTCTTTTGCACAAGGCTAGCTCTCTAACACTTGAGCTATAGTGCTACTTCTGGCTTTTTCTGTTTATGTGGTACTGAGGAATTGAACTTAAGGCTCCATGCCTACTAGGCAAGCACTCTACCATTTAGCCACATTCTCAGACCTACTTTTTAATTTTTATTTTGATCATCTCGTGTGAGTGTAAGCCCATATTGAGGTTTGAACTCAGGGCCTCACACTCTTGAGCTTTTTGCTCCAGGTTGAGACTGTACCACTTGAGCTACAACTTCACTTCAAGATTTTTGGTGTTAATTGAAGATTAGAGTCTTAATAACTTTTCCTGTTTAGTCTGGCTTTGCATTGCAATCCTCAGATCTCAGCCTCCTGTGTAGTTAGGATTATAGGTGTGAGCCACCAGTGCCGAATAAAAGTTATTTTTAACTGGGAATTTAGCCATTTACTAAAAAGCTAGGAATGGATTAAAAAAAAACAACATCATCTTTCTTTAAGAGTATCATGGTTTTGATTCTTAAATTCTACATGCTTTAGGTATGGAGGAGGACCAGCTGTCAACCATCTGTACATTTGTCACACTTGCCAAATTGAGGCAGAGAAAATAGAAAAAAGAAGAAAAACTGAATTGGAAATTTTTATTCGGGTAAAAAAAGTAATGCTTTTCAAATTGTAAATGATGTAAGGACAGAGATGAAGATCTAACAATAAGCAGAGCTATATTTTATTAGTAAAATGATTGGGTGAAAGTGTTGTAATAGATTTCAGGTACCCTGAGTGCATGACAGTGATTGACCTAAGACAGTTTACTATAGTTGTGCTGAGGTGTTCTCCCTTGTGGGCTTTATTTTTATTGATTTACAATAAATTTTATGTATTGGTAATGGCAAGAAACCTTCTTATTAAAATGGGTAAAGTCTATAAAATAGGTTTCTTGGTGGTGGTGTATATAGTACATTCTCTAGTTTCATCCTTTTGTGAAATATAGGACTTTTTTTTTTTTTTTTTAAATATAGGACTTTTTAACCATCTGGTTTCCTTAGAATCATTATGAGACATTCTGTGATTGTAAACAGAATTTAAAAAAATGAACAATCAGGTTTATAGAGAGGACTAATATGGTTCCACCTTTTGGGGACAACAAGACATCTTTTCAGAGTGCTGTGTTACCAGTAATGCAGCTCAGTTATTCAAGACATTTTAAGGTTTTTTTTTTTCACCCAAGAGGCATGCTTATTGACAGTTCTACTAGGACAGTGTAAGGGGGAGGGATAATAACACTAGAGAGACTTATAGAGGATGTGGTGTTGTGTCTCAAGTTGTAGAGTGCTAGCCTTAAGCACAAAGAGGCTTAGGGAATTCAAGCCCCACAACCAATAACAACAACAGCAACAACAACAACAACAACAAAGAGATTTGTGATTAGTATAAACAAGGGTGAAGATGTTAAAGCGAACCAAAATAAGATGTCCTGTATATTCAACATTATGTCTACCCAGCATGTTTCTAGACCGATATATACCTCCCTATCTTTATTTTTTTTTAAATGAAGGAAACTAAAGTTTATCTAAAGAAATTTTTACTTATGGAAAGTATTAAAGTAGAGATTCATTTTACTTAGGCCTCATTTTATTCCTGGATCTACGGAAGCAAATTTTATTTGAATATCAAAAAATAATTCATTTTATGGTAGTACATGCCTATAATTCCAGCACTTAGAGGAGGCAGAGATAGCAGTTTGGATGTTTGTATCATTTGTACTTACTCTTTATAAAATACTAATTACAAAGGGAAGACAAAGTTTTACTAGAAAATCCTAGTAGCACTTCAAGGAAGTTGTTAAAGTGAACATCTTTAGAAATAGAATAAATCAACCACCAGAAGAAAAAGTTTTTTTTTTTTTTTTAAATTTTATTTATTTATTTATTTATTTAATTTTTGTTGGTCGTGGGGCCTGAACTCTGGGTCTGGGCACTATCCTTAAGCTCTTCAGCTCAAGGAGAGTGCTCTACCACTTGAGCCACAGCACCACTTCTGGCTTTTTCTGCTTATGTGGTGCTGAGGATTCAAACCCAGGGCATAATACATGCAAGGCAAGCACTCTACCACTGAGCCACCTTCGCAGCCCCATGGACAAATAGTTTTTGTCTTTCATGCTTTCCATATAGTCCACATATTATTGATAGTATTTAATCTAGAGCATTATTAACAAAGAACCCTGGAAAAAGTAGGCTTCTCTTTTATTTTTTTATTTAAAAATTTTTATTGTAAAAGTGTAACTTTTTTCCATTAGTGGGAATTATGCAGTTGTCTTTGTCAGATGAAGGTGTCCTGAACTCCTGTGTTTCTTATTCTCTTTGAGCACATACCTCATCTGGGTAGGCTTCTCTTTATAGAAGAAAATATAAGAATGGACAGAAGTGAGCCAGGCGCTGGTGGCTCACACCTGTAATCCTAGCTACTCAGGAGGCTGAGATCTGAGGATTGCAGTTCAAAGCCAGCCTGGGCAGGAAAGTCTATGAGACTCTTATCTCCAGTAAACCACTAGAAAACTGGAAGTGGCGCTGTGGCTCAAGTGGTAGAGTGCATGCCTTGAGCTGAAGAGCTGAAAGACAGTGCCCAGGCCCAGAGTTCAAGGCCCACAACCAATTCCCTCGCCCCTCCACACACACAAAAAAAATGGACAGAAATTATGCTCATGTACAGGAAATATAGTAATTTGCTCCTTTGTCCACTCTGAATCCACTTGGACTCATCCATCCAAGCAAAAATAGTAACATCATTATGTTCTACCTCACCATGGTAAAACTAGCTCATAAGTCAGTATATGCTACATTTACCCATTCACTAAATGTGGAAGGCCCTCAGTCCCATTAGTAACTGTATCCATTTCTAGATGATGGATATCAATCTTTAAGTTCAATCAATGCTACCAGTCTTTCTTTTATAAAGATGACTAAGGGTTAAGTGTATGGTTCAATGGTAGGCCACTTTTCTAGTTTTCATAGGTGCTTGTTTCTTCATAAGCACCACAAAAATAATAAAACTAATCAGGTGTGGCAGATGTCTATAATTCCAGCTACTTGAGATGCCAAAGTAGAAGGGCTGATTTTCAGGCCAGCCTCAGCAACAGAGTATATATACATTTTTCTCAAAAATCAGTAAGCCAGGCACCGTGGCTCACACCTGTAATCCATAGCTACCCAGGAGGCTAAGATCTGAGGACTGAGCCAGCCTAGGCAGGAAAGTCCATGAGACTCCTCTATCTCCAATTAACCACCAGAAAACCAGAAGTGGTGCTGTGGCTCAAATGGTAGAGCACTTAGCTTGATCTGAAGAGCACAGGGACAGCACACAGGCTGAGTTCAAGCCCTATGACTGACCAAAAAAAAAAATCAGTAAACCAGTAAAAATAAAGAATACTATGTTAAACACCACTATTATAATGGTACTAGAGTGAAAGAAAAAGGTAAAATGAAAACTCAAAATACAGTAAATGTTTATAAATATGTAGTTAGAACACGGAAGAAATACGTTTCTACTCTTGATCACCCCCCATTCCATATTCCACTTTTTTTTTTTTGTCAGTTGTGGGGCTTGAACTCTGGGCCTGGGTGCTGTCCTTCAGCTCTTCAGCTCAAGGCACGTGCTCTCCCACTTGAGCCACAGCTCCACTTCCCCATATTCCCTATTTTCTTAGCTAGACCTGAGCTGATTGTGTCTGAATTTACCTGGTAAATAACCTAGACCTTCACTCTAGAATGTTTTGAGCCTTTAGAAGTTTTAATATCTATTAGATTTCTCTAGCTAATTAACTGAACCTTTATAGAAACACTAACCTGCATAGAGGGTTGGAATAGTTGTTTCCAGAAAGATGTTTCTATGTCTTAAGTTTTGTTTCGTGAATTAACCTTAATGATTGATAAAAAAAAAATGTGACTTTGTTTGGATAAAGGATTTTTTTTTTTGGGGGGGGGGGCGCAGTCCTGGGGCTTGAACTCAAGGCCTGAGTGCTGTTTCTGAGTCTCTTAGTGTTCACGCTCTACCAATTGAGCCACAGAGTTATTTCCCACTTTTTTGAGTAGTTTATTGGAGATAAGAGTCTCATGGGGATTTTTCTCCCTGGGCTGGCTTCAAACCGTAATCCTCAGATCTGAGCTTCATAAGTAGCTAGGATTACAGGCATGGGCCACTGGTGCCCGGCTGGATAAAGAGTTTTTCTTAGGACTTGGAGATGAAAGTTGGAGTTACATATGTAGCCTAAATCCAATAGGAATCTTTCTAAACAGGCAAAGAGTGGGAAGACACAGAGGATGAGGTGAAAACAATGTAAAGGTGGCAGCATAGACTGTAGGTAGAAGGTTCTAGGGGAAGGAAATGGAATATGTCCTACAGGCTAGATTCTGGATTTCTGATGTCCAGAATTATGAAAACAAATACCTTTTTCAGCCACCAAGTCTATAGTCATTTGTAATAGTAGCAATTAATGCAGTGGGTATAATCTCCTGGCTTCCAGATAGAATCATCTTTGTTCTTGTATATCAGTCATTTTATTCACCCTTTATAACTGGGACCTATTGTAAACTCCTCTTTACTTGTTGTCTCAGGGACATGAGAAACACAAAATATTTATGGAGCGGTCTCAGCTTGCAATCCAGTAAAGCTATACTTGGATGTTTTATATCCGAACTAGTATAGGCTAAAGTTGTAAATATGGAAAGCACAGCTTTTGTCAGTGTGTCAATAATAATATAGATGAGTTTCCCATTTCCTGTCCCTAGCCTCATATATTCTAGTTATGGTGGTAAAAAGATAATGGCTTCAGCCGGGCGCCAGTGGCTCATACTTGTAATCCTAGCTACTTAGGAGGCTGAGATCTGAGGTTTGCAGTTCAAATCCAGCTTGGAAAGGAAAAGTCTATGAGACTTTTTGTTGTTGTTGTTGTTGGTCATGAGGGCTGAACTCTGGGCCCAGGCACTGTTCCTCAACTCTTCAGCTCAAGGCTAGCACCCTACCACTTGAGCCACTGCACCACTTCTGGCTTTTTTCTGCTTATGTGGTGCTGAGGAATCGAACCCAGGGCCTCATGCCTGTGAGGCAAGCACTCTACCACTGAGCCAATTTCCCAGCCCATCCCCCCAGGCTCTCATCTCCAATAAACCACTCAGAAAACTGGAAGTGGCGCTGTGGCTCAAGTGGTAGAGCACTTGCCTTGAGCTGAAGAGCTGAGGGACAGTGGTGAGGCCCAGAGTTCAAGCCCCACAACTGACCAAAAAAAAAGAAAAAAGATACTAGTTTCTGCTTTGTAACATATACCACCTAATGTGGGACAGTTCCAGGCTTACCAGTTGTTGCCTCTAGATACAAAACTTGAGTCTTTAATAGGGCAGCAGCTCCTGGGTGCCAGCACATAGTAAGATAAATGAGTCTTTTCAATCCAGAAACATTGCAGTTGGCCTTTTTATGGCTATGAATGAGACATTCAGTAAGTCCAGGAATGGTAGTACTGGATGAAACATTGAGAGATAGGAAGGTAGGTCGAAATCCTAAATTATATGTAATGAAAGGAATTATATGCAAATAATATAGAGAATTCACACAATGCAATAACTAGGCAAATATTCCAGCTAAGAAATAAATGAAGATTTGAACAGATATTACTACTAAGAAGCCATAGCTAATAAGCACCTGCAAGAGTACATAGTCATTATGGAATTCTCATATGAATGCAAAATGCTACATGCTAACATAATTTGGTAGGTTTTATTTGTTTTGTGGGTGATGGGAATTAAATCTGGGGTATCATACATACTTCACAGGTGCTATACACTGAACTCTATCCTCAGAATGGTAGTTATATTTTTTTAAAACAAAAATTCAACACCTAGCATTTAAGTCATAATGCCACTTATATGTACTCCAGAGAAATGACAATTTACAATTATATAAAACTTGTAAAAGCATGTAATTGCTCATAAATTGCCCCCAAGTGGAAACAATTGAAATGTGCATTAGCTGCCAAATGGACAAGTAAGATGTCTTATATTCTTACAATGGAACACTCCTTGGCATAAGAAGATCATGGATCAAACCAAGCATGGTGGCGCATGGTGGTACATGATTGTTCCCAGCAATTAGGAGGCTGGGGCAGGAGGACTTTTGAGTTTGAGGTCAACTTGAGCTACTTAGCTAGACCCTGTCTTTTTTTTTTTTTTTTTTTGGGTCAGTTGTGGGCTTGAATTCTGGGCCTGGGCCATTGTTCCTCAGCTCTTCAGCTCAAGGTGAGCACTCTACCACTTGAGCCATAGCACCACTTCCAGGTTTTTCCGTTTATGTGGTGCTGAGGAATCGAACCCAGGGCCTCCTGAGTGCAAGGCAGGCACTCTACCACTGAGCCACCTTCCCAGCCCTAACCTTACTGTCTTAAACAAAGAAAAGATCAGGGATTACTGATGCTGGAAAATATGAATGTACCTCAGAAACATACCAAGAAGACATAAAGAAGACTATATAATGTCTAATTCTACTTATGTAATATATCTAAAAAGAAAAACTATATGAAGACAAAGTAGATCAGTAATTTCAAGAAATGAAAGTTGGGGACTGATTGCAAACTGATGCAGGAGAACTTTGGGCCAGTTGCAAGTGTGGTAAACTGGATCCTGGTGACAGTTGCACAACCAACTTTACTGAAAAACCACTGAGATTCACAGAAACAGTGGGTGGATTGTACCTTAATAAAGTTGATTAGGTTGTTTGCTTTTTTCTTGGGACAAGGTTTTATTAGGTAGCCCAAACTAATCTCAAACTTAAAATTCTCCTGCCTTAAGTTCTGGAGTTGCAGGCAATGAAGTTGTTTTGTTTGTTTTAGCTAATTTGTTATACAGAGGAGGATTTCATTGTTAACCTTTCCATGTTTACATGTTTACATTTTGTTCCAATCAATGTCACCACCTCTATCACTCTCCCTTCCTTTACCTTCCCAAACAATTTCAACAGATTCCCTTGTTCAGGTAATAGTTTTTTTTTTTTTTTAATGCAGATCTAACTGCGGATAGAATGGTGGCCTACTATGAGTGAGATCCTGGGTTTGATCCCAAACACTACAAAAAAAAAATCAGAGCAAAATAAATTGATTTATGTCCACCCTATCCTTTTTTTAATAAAACAAGCATATTAGTATACTTCCCGGAGTATAAACATATGTTTGATAGCCTGGAAACTAGAATTCTGAAAAAATCAGAATGTACAGAAACATAGAAAGGCCACAGGAAATGAGCCTGGGAATTTTGGGGTTTCAGGTTTGGTCAAATATCAGTGAAAACCTTGGCATTCTACCCAGTTTTTCTATCAGTTGGTATTCTTTTTCTTTCTTTTTTTAATTTTTGAAACAAGGTTTTTGCTATGAAGCCCAGACAGGTGTCAAACTGGTAATCTTCCTACCTCCATACCCACCCAATAGATAGGTTTGTTTTGTTTTTAGTATAGAATGACTGGTAAAATAAATGCTGATGTAGAGCTAGGGGCATGGTTCAGGTAGGTAGAACATCTCCCTTGCAAGCATAAGGCCCTGAGCTCAAACCCTAGATCTCAGTACTATATACAAGCAAGTAAGTGTTGAAATGGAACAAATTAGAATTCTGAATGATCTAATAGCAGTGTTTCTGCTGAAAAGAAGCACAGTACAATTAACAGATGGAAGGGACGTTTTGACATGTTGGATAGATACAGAATTCAGCATTTTTCTAATGCTTCTTTAGAAAAGAAGGGAAGAAGTATTTTTAGAGCAACAGTTTAGAGAAATTTTTCAGAAGTAATAAACATTTTTCTAATGGGGTGACTGTGCTTGAATAAATTTTGAAAAACATCTAGATACATAAACTTTCTAATGCTAAAGATAATATCTTGAAAGTATATAAATTTAATAGGTGTTATAATTAAGCATCTAGCCGAATTGGTCTGACATGTTTCAGAATCTCAGCCCCTACTCTAATTCTGCATCAAAGAACAAACATGCCATAGCAGTTTTAATTCCTTTTCATTATTTAAATAGCTATTTTATGTTCCAGCAGGATTCTTGCCCTCAAAGAGCTCACATTTAATACATAAAATACACGAAAATGTTAAGAAAAGGAAAATTATGAATGGGACAAAGCAGTGTGAGGGGACAAGTCAGGTCACAGTTTAAACAGTGGTTAAGATAAGCCTCATAAAGATAGAGAAGCAAAGACTTGAAGGCAGTGAGGGAGACAGTCACTTTAATATCTACGAAAGAGGATAGTACAGATCCTTAAGAAGTAGGCATGTTTCTGGGTGGTTCTGTGAATAACCTATCAGTGGTAGGCATGATTCTGGGTGGTTCTGGGAATAACCTGTCAGTATAAACACAGGTAGACAATGAGGAAGAAATCATGGGAAGATTAAATCAAATAATGGAAGTACTTCAGCGATATTAGAAGAATTTTGGAGAATGATCAGTTTTGATGAAGTGAATTAGAGGAATGACATAATCTGAACCTGATTTGTCTTTGGTTAGTATATATGACAGGCATTTAGTTATTTGTTGTGAAATACTTTCAGGAGTATTACACGCTACTGCAATTAGAGAAGTTTCAAATACTCTCAATTCCTGTAGGCTCTGTTCCTTATGTGTTTCTGTACTAGTTTCTTTTGCCCATACCTCCCTATGCCAGTTTATCTGTTGTTTTAATTACCAGTGTTAGAAGCCAGACTAGTTAATTTAAGAAGGAAATTTACTCCAAACAAAAAATTGAGGGGCTGGGAAGGTGGCTCAGTGGTAGAGTGCTTGCCTTGCATGCCTGAGGCCCTGGGTTCGATGCCTCAGCACCATATAAGCAAAAAGAAAAAAGCCGGAAGTGGCACTGTGGCTCAAGTGTTAGAGTGCTAGCCTTGAGCTGAAGAGCCGAGGGACAGCGCCCAGGCCCAGAGTTCAGGCCCACGAACGGACCCCACCAAAAAAAAAAAAAAAACAACAAAACAAAAAAAATTGAATAATTAGGCCCTTCAGAAGCTTGAGAAAGATAGACCTGGCTCCTTAGCTAAAAATGACTATTTGATGTCTTTATTCCAACTATTAGATCATGTCATTAAAGATTTTAGTTTCTAGTAAAATTGTGCATACTTTGAATCACATATCTATTTGTTAGGCCTTCAGGCTGGAGATGGGAGTGGAGTATCTTCTGGGACTTCCATCCCACCACGTCTGAGAATTTACCTCTACATGCATGTACATGGCCTGTGAAATGAGTACAACACATGGATGTACATTTCCTGTGAAATGACATGTACAAGGTTATTTGCAGCTAGTGTTGGCAATAGCAAATTGTCAATGTTATAAGTGAACAAAATTAAGATGTAGATAGTGGATGTAGTATGTTTAAATCTTATACATTATAGATTCTAATAAATACATGGAGTATGTATTGTTTAATGCCCATTTGTGTGTGTGTACCTTCTAAGTTTTGGAACATAACATAGGATTGTTTAGTAATAGGTGCTCCTGTGTATCTTAGTACTAATATAACTCAGTATCAGTATATACTTCTGTAGTACCACATAACACGCATATAAGAAATTGCTCTAGATGCTCAAGCACATTGATTATATTGTTTTGTGACAAAGCAAGTTCTACATACTCAATGACTCATTTCTTTCTCTCCTCATAGCTTAACAGAGCATTTCAGGAGGAGGACTCTCCAGCTACTTTTTATTGCATCAGTATGCAGTGGTTTAGAGAATGGGAGAGTTTTGTGAAGGGAAAAGATGGAGGTAAGTGGTTAACTAAAAATTAAATTTTTTGCTTCTTTTTTTATTTTGGTTGTGGGGCCTGAACTCTGGGCCTGGGTGCTGTCCCTCAGTTCTTCAGCTCAAGACTAGTGCTCTATCACTTGAGCCACAGCACCACTTACAACTTTTTCTGCTTATGTGGTGCTAAGGAATCAAACCCTGGGCCCCATGCATGCAAGGCAAACATTCTACCACTGAGCCTTCCAGCTCAGTGCATTGTTTTATTTGCTGGACAATTGTGTATGTATGTGTATGTTGGTTCTGGGGCTTGAACTTAGGGCCTGGGTGTTGTCTTTGAGCTGTTTTGCTTAAGGCTAATGCTCTGCCATTTGAACCATACCTCATGTCTGACTTTTACGTGGTTATTTAGAGAGGAGAATCCTGTCTTTCCTGACTGTGCTGACTTCAAATTGTGATCCTCAGAGCTCAGCCTCCTGAGTAGCTAGGATTATAGGCGTGAGCCACAGGTGCCTGGCTTGGACAAATATTTTTTGAGTGTCTGTAAGAATTGGGGATTGTATTAATGAACCCCAAAAGATTACTGCCCTTAGAGATCTTATGTTCTCGTTGGTTTTAAGTTTTTTAAACTTAGGAATTATATATATGACAAGAATAAAAGAACTGACTGCAATCATGCTCTTAATATTCAAAAAATTTTAAATTTCATATAGTAATGAGATGTTTAAGTTATATCTTGTCCAATACAGTGAAGTAGTAAGCAGACTTAATTAGTATGATATGAAAGTAAGATGTTGATATATGAGAAAGATTGCAACATGGTATACAGTTAGAATCCTTAGGTTTTTTTTTTTGTTTTCCCTCTTTTTCTTTTGGTGATACTGGGGTTTGAACTCAGGGCTTGCATTGGTTATTCAGACACTCTTAGACCACTTGAGTCATGCTCCTATCCCATTTTATTTTCAATAGGGCTTCACTTTTTGCTCATGCAAGCCTGGACTGTAATCCTATTTGTGCTTCCTGAGTAGTTGGAATGATAGGCATGTGCTACCACATGCATCATTTTATTCCTTTAGATAAGAGTTATGTGAATTTTTGGTTCCTAACTAGCATTAAACTCCAGTTTTCTGATCTCAGTCTCCCAAATAGCCAGGATTATAGTTTGAGCCATCATACCCAACTAAAGAGTTGAACAATTTCTTTTTAAATTTCAAAGGAATTACTCTTTTATAGAATTAAAGGTACAGTTTTGATCAGGAATCCCCAAATGATTAGTTATTTTAGATTTTAGATGATTCTGAGTCTTAGAGAGCCTGGGTTCTGTGTTAGGAGATATACAATCTGGAAGAAGCTCAGGAGATGGATGTCATTAAAAAAAGTCTATATGAATACTTGGTATAGACTTTTCATTTACATAAATTTGTGGTATTTCCTTGTTTTGATGTCTAATCTATATCTATAATGTCCTCTAGCAATCAAATATACTTTTGATTATTCAGTGTACTGTTGAAAACCTATAATGTAAATGTGAAGACACTTGAACACATTTCTTGGTAAGAAAAAATTACCCGACTCTTTGCATTCAGTATACATTCTTTAATAGTTGTGGCATATAGTGTTGGTTGTAAATTTAATTTCAATCAGAAGCAATTTTTTCTTTTGAAGAAATAAATGGTCTTTATACAGCAAAATAATCCTTAAAAAGAAAAAAAAATAGATTGGTTTTATTTGCCAACTAGCCAGACTAAGATTTTTTTTTTTTGTTGCTGTTACTCAGAATGCTTCAATTTATACTAGTGTTCTTTACCCTTAAAAAAGTGATGCTCTGCTTATTTTGTGGCAGTCAAAACGACATGTGAACGTTCAGTCCTGCCCTGGCTTTGTCATTAGCACCTCTCTTGCCTTTTAAAGTGTACTTTTTTTTTTTAAATCGGTTGTGGGGCTTGAACTCAGGACTTGGGTGCTGTACCTGTGCTCTTCAGTTCAAGGTGAGCACTCTACCACTTAAGTCACAGCACCACTTCTGGTTTTCTGAGTGGTTTATTGGAGATAAGAGTCTCAGGGACTTCTGTTCCCGGGCTGCCTTTGAACCATGATCCTCAGATCTCAGCCTCCTGAGTAGCTAGGATTATAGGCGTGAGCCACCGGTGCCCGTTTTGAATTGCTTTTTTTGTACAGAGGATGAACTGTATTTAGCATTTTGTCTACTTGTAAGTGACAAGTCAGTGTGACATATTGGTCAATTTTCCTTGTTTGAATGTAAAATCGTAGCACTATGTATTGTACATTTTCAGGGCCTTGTGTATATTTTCAATGAACTTTTTGAAAACACACTAACCACATGTATACAATGAACAAATCAGTGTATGTTGTTTGGATAACTATTTTATTATAACTTGTTTTTGTGTTAGTTCCTGGGGGCTTGAACTCCTGGCCTGGACACTGTCCCTGAAATTTTGCCCAAGCTAGTGCTCTACTACTTGAGTCCCAGCTTCACTTTGGACTTTTTTTGGTGGTTAATTGGAGATAAAGAGACTCATAGACTTTCCTGCCTGGGCTGGCTTTGAACATTGATCCTCATATCTTAGCCTCCTGAAGAGCTACCAGCACCTGTCTATCTGACTGACACACATGCTCCCTCCCTCCCTATCTCTCCTTCCCTTTCTCTCTCTTTTTCCTTCTTCTTTTCTTTCTTTCCCTGTCTCTTCTTTCTCTTTTACCCCCTCCCTTCTGTGTGTGCGCGCATGCTCCTTTACACACATGGGCCTAGTACTGGGGTTAGGGCAATTTCCTTAGCTAATTGGCTCAACGTTGGCACTCTGCCACTTGAACCACACCCATCACATCTGGGTTTTTGGTGCTTTTTAGTGGTTAACTGGAGATAAGAGTCTCAGACTTTCTTGCCTAGGCTGACTTGGAACTGTAATCCTTAGATATCAGCCTCCTGAGTAGCTAGAATTACGGGCATGAGACATTAGTATCTGGCTTTTTTTTTTTTTAAGTAACCTTTTGTGTTGTCTCTAAACATGTGGTCTTTATTTTGAAAAACACAAACGTTTGGAATCTGGAGGGAGAAAAGAATAGATTATAAGATTACAATGGTTCATACTTGTAATTCTAGGTATTCAGTTGGAGATTGGGAAGATTTTGGTTCAAGGCCATCCTGGATATAAAGAGTATAATAATTTGGCTAAAAACTAAGCAATTTAATTACATGGTTATAAATCTCAATTATTCTAAGCATAAAATTATTCATTTCTTTTGGGAGAATATACTTTATAATTCTTCCTTTTGATTTAGATCCTCCAGGTCCTATTGACAACACTAAAATTGCAATCACTAAATGTGGTAATGTGATGCTTAGACAAGGTAAGTTCGACTACTATTGATGCCTTTACTTGGTAGTGATTTCTCAGTGTTAGGAATAGGTAAGCCATGAAATTATTATTTTTTTTAACCTTGCTCAAGACTAATTCAAGTTTGGACTGGGATAGACATTGAAGAATAACTAGTATGTACTTTTTGTATCAGAAAGGTTTTTTTTTAAAATTTAGAGAATACTTTTATTAATTTCTTTAATCAAACCCACATAGGTAAGACTTTACATATTTACCCCTGAACAAATGGAAAGAAATTAAGTTTAGTATTAATAAATATTAATTATTAATTTTTAGACCAATATGGCTATTAATTTCTGTACAATGCTAACTCAACACGGTAAACTGGGATACTTTTTCCAAAGTTGACAGCACAACTAAAGTTTCTAAAAATTCAAATTATATATATGTATATATACATTTATATTTATATAAAAAGACCAACAATAGCACTATGTTATGCATCAATAGCAGCAACAGCTTTTCCAGGTTCTGCAGTCATCTGAACAAAAGTAGACATCTAGCCCATCCATTAATAAAAAAGATAAAAAAACAAAACCCCAGAAAAATGCGAAGTTCTGTTACTGTTGTGGTACCTGGCACCATTTTTTTTAAGTCAACTTCTCAATCATCATCTGGAAAGAAAACATTCTTGAGTTAATATCATTAAAAACAGCTCTGATAAAGTACAGTCACTACTACTTATCATAAAGGAGGTACAGGGTATTTATATTCACAGAGGGCTGATATAGTACTGTCCTACGCCTAAAATACTGGAGGATACAATTAAAAAGGCATTATTGAGATTTGATTCTACTTTTTCAGCAGAGGGCCAAAGGATGGTAAGATACAGCTCTGTAAAGAAATGCACTTTTCTTAGATAGGATTTCCTTTCATCAGTTCTAAGTACTCAGTCTCTTAGTGAACATCAGCTACAAACTGTTTGAAAATGGAGGTGCAAGCTGGACGCCAGTGGCTCAAGCCTGTAATCCTAGCTACTCAGGAGGCTGAGACTTGAGGATCATGGTTCGAGGATCATGGTTCAAAGCCAGCCCGTGTAAGGAAAGTCTGTGAGACTCTTATCTCCAATCAACCACTAGAAAACCGGAAGTGGCGCTGTGGCTCAAGTGGTAGAGGGCTTGCCTTGAGCCAAAGAGCTGGGGGATAATGCCCAAGCCCAGAGTTCAAGCCCCATGACTAACCCTCCCCTCCCCCCCCCCAAAAAAAAAGGAAGGTGCTGGAGCAGGAAGGGAAAAAGAAAACCCAAACAACAAAACAAAAACCATATCCCATAACCACTGGATTCATACAAAGATGACTGAATGAAGGCAAGCCAGACTCAACCTAACAATATTTTATATTAAGGCTCTAGTTAGGAATTAGGAAAAAGCATTTCTGATTTTCTATGTGTGTATCTGTGTGTGCTTTTTGCCTGTGCACTGCTCCTGAGGCTTGAACTCAGGTCCTGGGCACTGTTCCTGAGTTTTTTTCATTCAAGTTTTTTTCACTCAAGAATGCTATTTTGTCACTTTGAGGCACAGCTTCACTTCCAATTTTCTGCTAGGTAATTGGAGATAAGAGTTGCACGGACTTTCCTTTCTGGGCTGGCTTCAAACTATGATCCTCAGATGTTAGTCTCTTGAGTAACTAGGATTACAGGTGTGAGCCACTAGATGTCTGGACAAATTTCTAATTTTTAAGATAGACCATTGTATAGACCACAAAATTTGAAAAAGGAGTGGATTTAAGAATTGTGAGAAGGTTGAAGGGGGGACAGTGAAAAGATGCATTATATTCATATACTGCTTTGTTAAATGGTACCTTCACAACTACTTAAAGATAATAAATTAAGGGAAAAAAAGACTATGCAGTGCAGCTCATAGTGACTTAATAGTCTGAAGATTTATGTTTTAGACATTCTCTGATATGTGTGGGTGGGTTCATTAGGAAAGCTTATGCAATACAAAATACATAGTTTTATAAGCATTCTTTCTACCTATGCCCAATTTTAGGAGCAGATTCTGGTCAGATTTCTGAAGAAACATGGAATTTTCTGCAGTCTATATATGGTGGAGGGCCTGAAGTTATCCTACGACCTCCAGTTGTTCATGTTGATCCTGATATGTTACAAGCAGAAGAAAAAATTGAAGTAGAAACTCGATCTTTGTAATTTTGAGTAGCAGAGTTCCAATGAAAGATTATTTTCACTTTCTTTAACTTCTACACACTCAGAAACATTCCCTAAAGCATGTTTATTTTCTTGACTTTTCATCTTCTATCAGATTTATTCCTTCTTACTGGGCATTATGGGAGAATATGTTAAAATGTGTAATATACTATAGGTTGGTATATTTAATGCTAAATAACTTACCAGAAATTCAGTGTAATATTTTTGAAAGTGAAGGGACAGTTGTGATCAGTTGGTAAGTAGGTTATCTTTGATCTTTGTTTAAGATCCACATCCAAATATCCTTTGGAATGTTGTAAATACTTTTCCGTTAAAACCCTTTTTCATTTCCATAAGCCACTCTTAACAGATTAATCTTTTCAGTTCTCTAAAACCTTGTTTAGTTTTCGATACGGGTTTGCCTAATAGCCTATTTTAAAGTGAAAGTAGTCAGAAAGTTGTGAATTTCCTAAAGCTCAGGAAACATTAGTGTGTCACTTCTTTTGCACTACATAAACTAGCACATTAAAATTTACAAACTGTCTTTTTAATGTATCAAGAATGTATTTAGTTCTAGTGAAGTTTGTCAGCAGATATCAGTAACTTATTGCCGCTTATATTGTAAAATGTTAAACTTCAATTATTATAACTGAGTAGTATTCAATAATGTAATTTAAAAAAAACTGTAGAGTTAGCTTAAGGCCACTTGTATTTTGAGAGCATGAAGTGTCGAATGTGTCAATGAGATTGTTGAAAAAGCTGAAACCACTTGCAAAATGATTTTTAAATGAAATGCACAAAGCCTTTTTGAATAATGTAGTATGCGCTGCTGTTTGCTTGATTATGTAATGTCAAAAGTTTTAACTATATTCCAAGTACTAAAGCATACTGGATGACACTGAGAATGTTGAATAGCATTCATGATGGCTTTGTTTATTTTGGGGCAGCTACAACCATGTAAGCAATGTTGCTGAAATGAATTCAATAAAAATGATTTTAAAATGTATAACTTGAGTCTTGAATTTATTTGATAGTTTTGAGCTAAAGGTAATAGAGCATGTGCCTAGTTGCAGTACCCAGAGTTTAAATTCCACTACTGCCAAATGACTTGTTATTCAGAAGTATGCAAATAAATTATTCACATTAGTGTAGGGTGTTGTTTTGTTTTGGTGCCAGTATTGGGACTTGAACGCTTGCTTAGCTTTTTTACTCAAGGTTGGCACTCTACCACTTGAGCCAAAGCTCCACTTTTAAAAAATTTATTGTTATTGTAAAGGTAATGTACAGAGGAGTTACATAAGTAATGAATACATTTCTTTTTGAATAGTGTTTTCTGTTTTTCCCTGTTGACTTCCTCCCCCACAAGTTATAGTTCCTTTTCAACATCGTGTCTAGTATTACTGCTACATTAGTTCACCCTTTTCCCACCATTTCTGTGCTCCCGCTTACCCTCTCCTAAACAGATAAACTTACAAGACAAAAGGTACAGAAATAAAAAACAGTGACAAAGGAGAAAACAACAGAAAAAGCAACGTAACAAAAAAAAAAACCTCATTTCCAGTTCTTGGAGTTCATTTAATAAACATCATTTTATGTGATCATAGGCACATAGCTATTGAGCTCAATAGCTATGTGCCTTTTTTTTTTTTTTACTGTGCAAATGTTTGTAATCTTGTATAACATGTCTACATGTAATTTTTTTTTTGTTTTTATTACTGATTAATTGGAGATAAGAGTGTCACAGACTTTCCTGTCCAAACTGGTCCTCAGGATCAGCCTCCTAAGTAGTTAAGTAGCTAGGATTACAGGAATGAGTCACTGGTACCCAGCTTTCACTATAGTTTTTTGTTGTTGGTCATGGGTGCTATCCTTGATTGAGCTTTTGCTGAAGGCTAGTCTCTACCACTTGAGCCACAGCTTCACTTCTGGTTTTACAGTGGTTAATTGGAGAGAAGAATCTCATGGGGACTTTTCTGCCTGGGCTGGCTTTGATCCTCAGATCTCAGTCTATTTAGTATTACAGGCACGACACCAGCACTTGGGCTGTCCGTGATATAAAGCAGAGCAGGGAAATCATGTTTTTTTTTTCTTTTTTAACTCTCATGTCTCTGATCTTAGTACAGAGTTAACATCCAGTAGGTTAAGTAAGTTTCTCCAGCTAGGTGCTGTGGCATGGACTTGGAGTCCTATTCTCTCAGGAGAGTACTTAACTGTTTGACCTCAGGAGGGGAGGCCAGTAGAGAGAGGTGTGTGTGTGTGTGGGGTTGGACTTGGGGCTTGAACTCAAGGCCTTTGTGCTGTCCTTGAGCTCTTTGGCTCAAGGCTAACGCTGTACCACTTTGAGCACCACTTCAAGTTTTCTGGTGGTTAATTGAAGACGAGTTTCACCGGGACTTTTCAGCCCACACTGGCTTTGAACTTCCTCAGATCTCAGCTATCTGAGTAGCTAGATATTACAGTGTGAGCCACTGGGGCTCTGGTGCATGCAGATGTTACTTTGACTTGCAGTGGAAATCAGAACAAATACAAGTAACCAATTAAATCATTTAATAGCTTTTACTAACAACAGAAAATAAAGCCTCATAGTTAGCCACTGGACTGAAAAAAAAAAGTAATGCTCCAGAGATAAGGAAAACAAAAGCAATGATGTACTTGATAACGGTGGCAGTGTCTCAAGTTAATGACTTTTTCACGATTTGCTATTTTGGGGACACAATGTAAATTATAGACAGGGGAAGAGATTTAGGTCACCTTTTCCACAGCTTATCTTTGGTACTATCAACCCAAGGGAAATGCTTATCTTCACTAAGAAATGCTGGGGTTTACTTTCCTGGTCTCTCACAACTGATAGGTGAGGTGTTCTGGAGGGAAGTGGAATGTGGGTAATGTTGGGAATTGACTCAGGGCTTTATTTATGCTGAGCTCTTTTACACATTTTGGGCAGTGTATTGAGCACTATTTTAAGTCAGGCACATTTCTGGGAAATGACAATGACTAAGTTACTGAAAGTACTAGCTAGCACAGATTAGCAGACAACACAACTACTTTTTGGAGAGGATAAAGGAAGTTTTATTGCTGGTGACCTGAACCAGGCCAGGGCCAGAAAGAAGTTCGGATCCTCAACAGGGGAATTCTTGGGTTTAAACAAGCAAGTTATACACTAAGTATCAATTAGACGTACAAAAGGTCAGGTGTACAGAAATAAACTTTGGCCCAGAAGGGCACTTTCTAATTGCGCAGAGATCACATCTGTCACTACCTCCTCCCTCCTGTATTATTTAAATTAATGCCTTTTGGGCTTCCTGATAGCCCCTCCTAGTCTGCCCCCCAGCCTACATTCCAGCCTACATACCCACAGAGCCACTGGCCCCGCAACTGGGCCGGGGCCGCCTTCTGACAACTAGATGCCGACAGTGGCTTTGCCGGAGTAACTTTTCTACTTCGGGTGGAAAATAACTGGAGTTGGAAGTTTTGTTTGTGCCAGTACTGGGACTTGAACTCAGGGGCCTGTATGCAGTCTCTTAGCTCTCTGGATCAAGATTCTAACCACTTGAGCCGCAGCTCTGCTTTTGGCTGAGAATCTCATGGATGCTCCTGTCTGGGCTGGCTTCGAACCTCAGATCGCAGCCTCCGGAGGAGCTACGATGTCAGGGGTGAACCACCGGCGCCTGGCTTGAAGTTGAGGGTTGGGAGGGTAAAGAGCACCGAGGTAGAAGTGTGTTCTTCGGACTGGAGTGAGCGGTTGGGGCAGCCCCCGACAGAGACCTCCGGAAAAGGACCTTCGAAGGGCTACATCGGCTGACCAGGGCGTCCGGCTGGAGAACACAGCAGGCGCCGAGGCTGAAAGTGATCGATCAGAGGCAGAAAGGTGAGTGCGGGGACCGCGCGGCCCCGCGACCGGGGGGGGGGGGGGGGGGGGCCGGAGCTTCGCCCATCCGCCCGCAGCCCGGCCGGGAGCTCCGGACTCTGCAGACCGCCGAGTGCGGGGCCCAGCGGCGGGCCACCCGCTTCCCAGCCCGGGGGGGAATGGCCCCGGGGCGAGGCGAGGGCGGGGCGGGGGCCGGGGGCCGCGGCCGGGGAGGGCGGCGCGGCGGTGCACGGGCCGCGGTTACCAGCAGGCGGTGTAGTGAGCGCGCCGGCCGCCGCCGCCGCCGCCGGTCCCAACTAGGAGAAAGGAGGGGACCGGAAGGAGCCGCTGGTGCTGCGGGAAGTAGCAGGAGCGGGAGGCGGGGACCCACCTGGAAGCGCCCCGGCGCCGCTGTGGAGCTTCCTGCGGCGGCGGGCACTCGGGCCAGGGCTGGAGCGGGGGCGGAGAGCGGCCGCGGCGGCGGCGCCTTCCGGAGTGGCCCGTGGCGTTCGGCCCCCCGCGCGAAAGGTGAGCGGGCGGCCCGGGGCACGTGGCGGGGGGCCGGCGCGGGGGAAGGAGAGGGGAAAGGGGGAAGCACGGGGGGAAACGCTCGGCTGTGGGACCCGGATCGGGAGCCGTGCGCCGGGAGGGGGTGGGTTGTGAGGAGGCGGCGGCGGTGGAGCCCCCACGTGGGGCTGGGGTGCGCGCGCACGCGTGCGCGGGCGGGAGGGCTCGGAGGAGGGCGGCGGACGCGCGCGCGCCCGGGAGCGGCGCACGTGACGGGCACGCCGAAAGTCCGTCCCCACGTGACACGCGGGGAGGCCGGGTGAGGTGGAGAGAGAGAGACCCTGCGGTGTGTAACCCGAGTCCCCGACGCTCCCGGGACGGTGGCCGTCCTCCCTCCCTACTCGAAGACGAGGGAGAGACCGCGAAGGCGGAAAGGACTTCCTACCTCCCGCCGTGCCTTTCACGTTGCTTCCCCCCTCCCCCCGTTCGTTCAGCAAGCACTTTTTAAGTTCTGAAGTACTGACTTTTTCTTTACCGCCATGTTGGTTCTAGAGGAAGCTCGCGAGAGGCGAGTGGGTTTGTATCGCGAGGTTTCTCGACTCTCGCGGGACCTTGTTGGCAGAGCAGTTGTCCTGGATGGCGGAGCCTTGGGTTCCGGGGGGTCTGGGACCCGCAACTCTTTCTACCAGGCAAGTTGTGAGGGAGGGGCCGGGGCGAGCGCCTCCGGCTGCGGGCAGACGCGCCGCGTGGGCTCCCCCCCCACCCCGGAAGGGAGTGCAGTGAGTCGGTGGAGGAGGGACTGGTCCTCCCCGTCTGCCCGCGGGCGCCCCGCCACCTGCAGAAACGTTAGCACCCCCGGGCCCGGGCTGCGCCCCGCGCGCCCCGCACGCCCCGCGCGCCCGAGGTCCGGAGCCGCGCCCACGCCGCGTGACGGCAGCCCTGGATCCCGCTCCTCTCGCTTCTTCCACACCTCCTCGCGGTCAGTCTGCCGGGTTCCCACTCCCAGCGTGTCCCGGACCAGAGCGCCGTGCCGTGGCTCTGGCTGCCGGGATACCCTGTCTGCACTGGCCCGAGGACGGAGCCCCTGCCCCCTCTCCTCCTGCGGGGTGGCCTCGACTCGCTGGGGCCATTCCTGATTTCCTCCTCACCCTGACACGCGATTCACAGTCAACTTTTTGGCTGTGTTGGGAGAGTGCCCCGTGTCTCGGACAGTACCTGAGAGGTCAGAGTAAAATCGTTCTTTTTTAATCCTTGCGTGTCTCTTACCTTGTAATTATTGACAAGGCTGCGATCACTTCGGCGTTTCTGAGGCTGCCATTTTTGATGCAGTTTTTACCTGACGTGTGGAAATTAATCGTGGATCGTTTCAGATCGGATGCTGAGAAGCATCCTACCTCTAAACTTAGGATCAGAGTTCTAGCTCATTTCTTTTTCTTTTTTTTTTTTTTGTAAAAGAGGGTTTTTCTTCTCTAACAACTTACCAGAAATGAATTGACCTACCCTATGCTTTTGTTTTTGTGTTCTTGGTTGTCCACCAGTATTTGAGTTTTATCTAGTATTGGTAGTGGGGTGTTAATTTCGCGGCTAGTCAGACAAGTAGGTAATTCCTGTGTCGTTTGTGTTTTTAAACTACGAAAGTTTTGTTTGCCCTTAGGCTTAGTATGGAGGGGCAGAGCAGAACGTTTCTAGTCAGACCCTGCCACAAAGTTCCCGCCTCGGTTTTAAAATCTGCCCCTTAGTCATCGCTCTGGGCAGATGTTTTCCTTGCTTAATTTTTGTTGGAGGGGAGAAACTTAAAAGGCTGTTTAGTTCTATGATATACTTGTACAACATTAGCAATTGCACAGTTTTTTAGTTCGGTTGAATATTTTGTGTAGTGACAAACGACTACTGTTAAAACTCAGTTTTATAGTTAATATTTATGCCCTTATATTTACCTCTGTATTTAACATTACTTATGTGTTCCAAATGAGCTCAGCTATGAATAGAGGGGTTTTCTAGAAGAATTAAAAATTTGTCATTTCAGAGGCTCGGAAGGTGGTTCAGTGATAGAGTGCTTTCCTTGCATGTATGAGGCCCTGGGTTTGATTCCCCAGCACCACATAAGCAGAAAAAGCCAGAAGTGGCACTGTGGCTCACTGTGGTAGAGCACTTGCCTTGAGCTGAAGAGCTGAGGGACAGCACCCAGGCCCAGAGTTCAGACCCCATGACCGACCAAAAAAAATTGTCATTTCAATTAAAGTAATAATTCAGACCTTACAATTTAGTGAGCAGTTAATAATGTGAACATTTACTTAAAATTTGCTGAGCAGCTATCATTTTGTGATTATCTCCTCCCGTCCCCCAAAAAACCTTTTTAACAGAAATTTTGTTATTGTTTCTTAATATTAATTTTGGGACAAGGTAATGTAGACTAGGCTGGTCTGTGAGTCACAATTCTCCTCTTCACCCGGTGCAGAAATTACAGGTACCCACTACCACACCTGGCTCAAGTTTTATCAGACCTGTCAGATTAAAAAAGAAAAACTGTGGGCTGGGAAGTTGGCTCAGTGGTAGAGCGCTTGCCTTGCATGCTCGAGGCCCTGGGTTCGATTCCTCAGCACCACATAAGCAAAAAGAAAAAAGCCGGAAGTGGCTCTGTGGCTCAAGTGGTAGAGCGCTAGCCTTGAGCTGAAGAGCTGAGGGACAGCGCCCAGGCCCAGAGTTCAGGCCCCACGACCGGACCAAAAAAAAAAAAAAAAGAAAAACTGTATACTTTTAAAAAATTGTAAAAGTGCAAGTAGGATGGTTGAGGGTAGGAATGTTGAGAGGTGTGATGGGAGAAAGGAGATGCAGAGCATAGATTGAAATGGAATTGTGGACGTTGTAGAGAAAAGAATGTAGGTTGACAATGAGACAAGAGTCGCAGCACACAATAGGTAGGCTTATAATAAAGGGAAACTTGACCAGATTTTGAAAAGAATATTTGAGACTTTCTTTTCAGATACTTTTTAAAAAAAGACAGTTGTACAGACTACCTCCATGCTAGATAGCACCTGAGGTATTCAGCAGCTAAGGTTTATATTTAGATGAAACATAATTAGTTACTTAAAGTCATTAGGCTAAGTAACATTTGTTAAGTACATTAATTACTAGAAATAGGAAATTGAACATGTCATCACTAAAAGTCACAATTGTACATTTGCAAAAAGTATGTATATAAGCTTAGAATTGGGCCTTTGATAGTCTTCTGTGCACCTGATCTATGCATGCTAAACTTTTGTTTTATAAACTGTTTAGAGTTTATAAACTATTTTTTTTCTTCTCGGTTGTGGGGCTTGAACTCTAGGCTTGGGTGCTGTCCCTGTGCTCTATAAACTTTTGTTTTATAAACTCATTATTATTATTTTTTTTGGTTGTGCTTGGGCACTGTCCCTCAGCAGTTCAGCTCAAGGCTAGTGATCTATCACTTGAGCCACAGCGCTACTTCTGGCTCTCCACGGATGCGGTGCTGAGGAATCAAACCCAGGGCCTCATGTATGCAAGGCAAGCACTCTACCACTGAGCTGCCTTCCCAGCCCAGTGTTCCAGTTTTTAATAAACACTAATTTATTTGAGGTAACAGTGATAATGTATGATTTGTGCCCGTGATGACATTTTTTAAAAGCCAAACACTGCTGAATTCCAGAATCTTGTAACTTTGTAAACTCAGCACAACTTGTGTTCATATTAATTAGTTCAGGAATATATATTTATTGCTTACTTTTTGAATCACTAAGAGAATTATAGTAAATTACTTGGCTAAAATAGAAATATCAGTGAAAATATGTTGCAGCTACTTAAAAATATCAATTTAAACATTTGAGGCTTGCTGTAGAGTGTTATCTCAGCTTGTGTACTAAACCCCAATACCACATGATAAACATAACAAAAAAATTTCACATCAAAATTTGCTTGGGAGTAATCTATAAGGAATAGTTACTGGAAGACTGATTTCTATAATATATATGTGGTGCAAGTTTCTACTGTTAATACTCTGATAATATTAAAAATACACATATATGTTTGCGTCTAAAAATGTGTATACATACAGATAAGATGTATACATGAATTCCTCAGGGTCCTAAGGTTATAAAACCATTCAACTTGACTTTTTCTTTTTTGAGCCTGTACTGTTCACAGGTTTGTTTTTTCTTTTTTGATATTCTTTCTTATTACATAGGGTTTTTTTGTTTGTTTGTTTTGTTTGGTCTTGTCAGATTAGTGAGTGGAGTAACTCCCTGAGGACATTATTGATAAATGGTTTAGTCAGTATTGATTTACTGCTTTCTTGGTGGGGCAGGTTGGCCTAGAACTTAAATACTCCTGTATAGGAAGATGACAGCTACTAAGATCACAGCTATGCTCCATCATGTCCTGTCTTTCTTTTTTTTAAACTTAGTATGTTTTAATAAAATTCAATTAATTACATTTTGGGGTATTGAGGTTTGAAATCAGGACCTTGGATTTATTTATTTTTTTTTTCTTGTCGGTCGTGGGCCCTGAACTCTGGGCCTGGGCGCTGTCCCTCAGCTCTTCAGCTCAAGGCTAGCGCTCTACCACTTGAGCCATAGTGCCACTTCCAGCTTTTTCTGCTTATGTAGTGCTGAGGAATTGAACCCAGGGCTTCATGCATGCAAGGCAAGCACTCTACCACTGAGCCACCTTCCCAGCCCCAAGGACCTTGGACTTATTAGGCAGGCACTCTAACACTTGAACAATGCCTGTAGCTCTGAATTTAGTATTTTTTCTTCAGTTGAATCACTCATTTGACATTTGTTGCGTGCTAATGATCTCAGCCCATTTGAAACATAGGAAAAATTCTGAGTCTTCTAAACAATGCTAACCTACATAGTCATACATGCTTTATGAGAGTGATACATACAGTCTAAGAGGTTGTGCAGTTTCCTTATGTGAACATCAGGTATACTTACGCAAACTAAGTGAAGGTAATATTACTAGGTGATAGTGTCTTATTTGTCTTTATACATGTTGTCCATTATTCATCAAAAACTGTTATGTGGCACATGACTGTACAGTTTCGCCTTTATTTCAAAACTACTAGTCTGAATTAGCATACCAAAGTGAAATCACAGGGTTGGCCTGGAGCAAGCAAATGGCAGAAATACTGTATTTCAAGGGGAAAGAAAATAATTAACAGTAGATGGAACTCTAGAATGTTTTAAGGCTGTTAAGATGTAAACACATATAGTTTTTAACCCCTGAATCAAATTTTTGTATAATGATATGGTAGTTAATTTATCCCAATAAACTTAATCATAAATACATTTATTCTAGGTTTAAGGAAATAATAAGAAGTTCCTCTCTTCAAAAGATCATTAAAAAAGGGGCTGGGAAGGTGGCTCAGTGGTAGAGCGCTTGCCTTGCATGCCTGAGGCCCTGGGTTCGATTCCTCAGCACCACATAAGCAAAAAGAAAAAAAATCATTAAAAAAATTACCTTTTGGGCTGGGAAGGTGGCTCAGTGGTAGAGCGTTTGCCTTGCATGCCTGAGGCCCTGGGTTCGATTCCTCAGCACCACATAAGCAAAAAAGAAAAAAGCCGGTAGTGACGCTGTGGCTCAAGTGGTAGAGCGCTAGCCTTGAGCTGAAGAGCTGAGGGACAGCGCCCAGGCCCAGAATTCAGGCCCCATGACCGGACCCAAAAAAAAAAAAATTACCCTTTCACATTCAGGAGGTTGATATCTGAGAATTTTAATTCCCAGTTTGAAGACAGCTTAGGCAAATAAGACCATAGATGTTTATCTCCTTTAAACCCACAAAAACCTAGGTGTGAGTAAAAGGCCAACCTAGAATGTGGGGCCCTGAGTTTAAGCCCAGTACTAACACGCATGCACATACACACAAACCAACAAAAACAAAACAGAAAAAGTGAACATCTAAAGCTTAAGTTATGTTTCAGTTTTCTGGAAATTTGACTTGTAAAATTCTATATCTGATGATAGCAAGTAAAAGTGGTATATGGAATTTGTTGTACTGTTTTTATCTATCTTTCATTTAATATTTTAAGAGATTATCTAACAAAGCTTTCTTACATTCGGTTACTAATTGCCTACACCCTAGCACATTTGCTGATGAATGACTTGGCCAGTAATTAGAAGTAGGAAATGTCCTATCTGTATGATTTAATTCTGTAGCTTTAAGTCTCTACCCTTATTATAGCTAAATGTCCTGAGGTGAGAAATGTTTCCTGTTGTAATGAATCATCTTTGCTGCTTTGCTGGTGTTCTTGTCATATTTTCTTTAAACATTATGCTTCCAGGGATAGAATTATTGGTAGTATTTGACTCAGAAATAAAAGTGTATGTATGTATTACAATGATTTCAAAGGGTTGGCTTGAGGACTTTGAATCTTGGAAATTAATACAACCTTTATTAGCACTTTGATATTTTTTCCTTGATTTTAAAATTAACTTTTATGTGTTTGCTGACAAGACATTTAGCTACATGTCCCAGTTTTTAACCTGATCTTAGATAACATTTTCACATTCTCATGAATATTAATAATTACCATGATAAATGGTTGTATCATAGTCTGTGCAGATGTATATTCCCATTCTATTTTTTTTTGTATATGTAAGTAACCATGGAGACTCTCTCCATTTATATATAGGGTGTTTCCTGTGTGTAGTGTTACTTTAGGTTATTATCATAAGTGATTTTTAAGTACATTTTAAAGTCTCTTTAAGTAGGTGATCACTAATTACTGAAGATAAATTTATATTCTTAATCGAATGCTTGTTGCTCTGAACTTTGTCAACATTAAATATATTTATAAACATTTCATAAGGTAGACAACATATTCTACTTCTTTCTTTACTACGGAGGTAAAACCATAACAAACAGTAGATAAACAATACTGAAAACACTCTTTGTTCAGTTTTTTCCTAAGAAAATAAACTTGTTTCATCTAGCATTGATTCAAAATGAAAATATAAAATATTTTCCTCAAAATTAGTAGTTGTTTCAGCTCTATTAAATGTGCTTTTTTTGGGGGGGGGGGTCTGGTCATGGGGCCTAAACTCTGGGGCCTGGGCGCTGCCCCTCAGCTCTTCAGCTCAAGGCTAGCACTCTACCCCTTGAGCCACAGTGTCACTTCCAGCTTTTTTCTTTTTGCTTATGTGGTGCTGAGGAATCGAACCCAAGGTCTTATGCATGCAAGGCAAGCGCTCTACTACTGAGCCACCTTCCCAGCCCATCTTTCTTTCTTTTTTTTTTTTTTTTTTTTTGTTGGTCGTGGGGCTTGAACTTTGGGCTTGAGACTTCATTTTGCACACCCTAGAATTAGCAGTTTCTCCTTTGTTGAGCAAAAACAAAATTATAATACTACTTAAGAATGTAGACTACAAATAGAAATAGAATTTATATAATTAGTGAATTAACTTTTAAAATCAATCTAGGATATTTGCTATTTTATTTTTATTTTTGTGTCAGTCCCTGGACTTGACCTCTGGGCTTGGGCGCTGTCCCTCAGCTCTTCAGCTCAAGGCTAGCACTCTACCACTTGAGCACAACGCCACTTCTGGCTTTTTTCTTTTTGCTTATGTGGTGCTGAGGAATAGAACCCAGGGCCTCACGCAGGCAAGACAAGCACTCTACCAGTGAGCCACCTTTCCAGCCCTAGAATTTATTTTATGAAATGATTATTCAGTATCCTAAAATCGTTGATAAAAAGAGGTACTGTACATTATAAAACTGCTGACTCCAAAGCTGTTGATTTATTAAATAACAACTTCTGCATTTTCTTGCTACCTGAATGGTAGCAAGAAAGGCCAGATTTAAGTAATTTTCTTGAGTGTAAAACAATAACAAATACTTGAAAAACCATGTGTCTTGTGTTTGGAGATTAAATTTGATAATGAAATTTCTATCTTGGATGGTAATACCGAAGGGCATGATTTATATACCTTTTCTTCCTACTAGAATTCTGCTCCTTTACAAGGGATGAATTGCTTTAGACAAGTTTACTTAAAGTGTTAATAGAAAATAGGAGTTGTTTATTAGAGTTTGAAGTTTAAGGAAAAAGGATCCTACTATTCTTAAATACTTTCTCATTAGAGAGCAGTTTTACATTTCATAAAATGAAGTAATGCTTTCAATTAGATTGGTTGTTTTAGAGTTACCAAGATTCTTCTGGAAATTGTGTGTGTATATGTTTGTAAGATTTACTTACTGGCAGTACTTGAAGAAGGTTATAATACTTTTCTGTGTTAATCCACCCGCCTTGTTCTGAGATTGAACCTAGGACCTCTCACATATGCTGTGCAAGCCCATTAACACCCAGCTAGCTCATCAGTCCCTAAAGTCTGTAATTCTTTCTGAACTGTTCTTACTAAATACATATTTTTATGTTGGTTTTACAGTAATGTTTCTTCTCTGAGAAAATTACCTTCCCATGTTTTATAAAAGATAAGAAAATTATTCAAATATAATAAACATAAGTTGAATTTTCATAGAACATTGGTGTAATAGTAACTAAGAATCAGATTATCATTAGACCCCCAGAAACTTCTTGGATCCTTTTTCTGGGTTTTAAACATCTGCCTACCACAAGGAAACCACCATTTATTTCTAGGACAATACAATAATTTTGTTTGCTTTTGAACATAGAAATCAGAATATGTGTTCTGTTTTGTGCCTGGCTTTCCTCAACATTACATTTAGCCTGAGAAATCCTGCAGTTCAATCTGATTTATACAGCATTCTGACTGATGTTTTCCTCACTGCATTGAGAGTTCAAGAACTAGGAGAGGACATCAAAGAAAATCATTCTTTGTTTTTGGACTATAGTAGAACATGTTTCCATTTTAGTATTATTTAAGTACACAATATATTTTAAGTTTCTGTTATTAATGGCTTATGTACCTCATCTGTCTCTTCTCTCAAATCCCACTTAAAATTTTTGTTTTGAAAACTGTAGTACAGTACTCCTGGCCAGCTAATGCCTTTTTGAACTTTTATTACTTGGTAGCTTGCATTTCATTCTTTGAATTCTTCAGTCAGTGATTCCTGTTCTAGTTTTTATGATAGCCTGTAGTTTTAGATACTTCAAAGAATGTTGAAAACTCTGCCCCTCGCACCCCCCCAACCAAGAAACAATCCTGATTTAAAATTAAGCCATTTTACTTTCAAAGTATTTATATTTATGATCGGTATCACAATGTGGCATGAAAATGGTAAAATCAGATTATAAACCACTACAGAATCTTACTTAGTATTTCTTTTTAGACAGCTTTAAGTACAACTTTGTTATTAAGAATTCCTTAATATTTTCTGCTCATTTTTCTTTGTTATTTATTTAATATTATTTATTGATTGACTAATTGTTGGCCGTGACTAATTGCTTGTAGTCTGGGCTCGGGCGCTATCTCTGAGCTTCTTTTGATCAATGCTATCACTCTACCACTTGCACAGCTCTACTTACAGCTTTTTCTGATTACTTTTTTAGAGGTAAGAGTCCCTGGAACTTTCCTACACTGACTGGCTTCCAACTTCGATCCTCAGATCTCAGTCTCCTGTAGCTAGGATTACAAGCATGAGCCACCAGTGCCCTACAGCTTTCTTTAATTGGAAAGTCATAGTGAAAGATTCATTACTATATATATCTGTGTATACGTTTTCCTTTCCCATATGTCTTACTGTTAGTCTGGTAATACATTTAATACTCTTATAAGAAAGTTTGGTTGAGTATTTGTTACAGCCAGTCTATATAAATGGCTAGTAACAATGGAAAAGAGCTATTGTGTTCAAGAATAACATGTATATTTCAGGACCTATATTTCTAACTCAACTTGTACTAAGCTTTTTTGAAAGTTAAATTTTATGTTATGTAAGATTTAGCTTAATTTCTAAGAATGCATATGCTGTGTGTGTGTGTGTGTGAAGTACTGAGATTTGAATTCAGGGTTTTGAGGTTGATAGGTAGGAGCTCTCTGCCACCTGTTTGGGAGGAACATTATATCCGGAATGAACACAGAGCTGCTTATCATGTGCGTGTGTGCATGCCAGAGAGACGTACAGACTGGAGTTTTTTTTTTTTTTTTTGGGTCCGGTTGTGGGGCCTGAACTCTGGGCTTGGGTGCTGTCCCTCAGCTCTTCAGCTCAAGGCTAGCGCTTTACCACTTGAGCCACAGCGCCACTTCCGGCTTTTTTTCTCATGCATGCAAGGCAAGCACTCTACTACTGAGCGACCTTCCCAGCCCCCAGACTGGAGATTTAAACCTAGGATCTTGAGCAAGCATTAAGCTACACACTCAGCCTGTAAATATTGCTGGTGAGCAGCTAGTCAGCATTTCTAATTTGACTGTAGCTACATATGTAGGTAGATATTTAGCAGACTTTGACCAAGGAAATTTGTGTGTTTGTGTGTGTGTGTGTGTGTGTGTGTGTGCTGGTACTGTGGCTAGAACTCAGGACCTCTTGAGCTCTCACATGGCTTTTTTGCTGCTCTAACACTTAAGCCATAGCCTCACTTCTAGCTTTTTTGTTGGTTAATTGGAGATAAGTAGATTTTTTTCTGGGGTCCTATTAAATGAATTAAGGTTCAATTAAAATAGAACAGAATAGTGTTAATTTCAAAGAGAGGCTTGAAGGATCATTCTGGTCACTTTGAATATTGACTTTTTTGTTTTTGGAGGGTGTTTTGTTCTTGAGCTTTCTCCCCGCTCCTTTCCCTGTGGATATTGTTTTAATTGTGTACTCCCAAGATGCCTTCAAACTGGATTTTCTGCCTCTCCTCTCAAATCCTGGGATTAATTCTTTGTAAGTGCACAAATAAATCCAGGTGTGGTGGGTTTCTCTTGTAATCCTAACACTCTCCAGGCTGAGAGGAAGGAACATTCTCATTTCAAAACAATCCTGAGCTACGAAGTAAGACTTTGTCGCAATAAACATTTAACTCAGTAATATTTGAACAAATTTAGTGTTGTATGACCATCAGCACAATCTAGTTTTAGAACATCGTCATCATTTTGAAAAGAACTCTAATGCCTATGGTGTTATTCCCACCTTAAGCCTGTTGTAGTTTTGAAAAAAATAAGCTGATAGAGGTCCTTAGCACAGTAATAAAAACCTTCCTGTAAATGTTTATCCAGAAACTTTTTTACTTTTAAGAAATTTGTAATAAAGTTCAGTGTTACTCTACTTGTGTGCATTTGTATGTTTTTCTTAGAGATATAGTATAAGCTATGAATCTTATTTAAGGATAGGAAGAAGTCATTCATTAAATTGGCCATCGAGTATAAAGAAGAAAGAGGAGAAAGAGAATGTAGTTGAGTATAAAGAGGAAATGAAGAAAGGAGAAAGAGAATGTAGTTGAGAGACATTTATAATTTGTAATTCCATAGTGATACTGACTACCTAGTCAGGGCAAGAGTGAGTAAGACCCTATCTGTTAAAGCAAAAGGACTTGGGGGTTTGGGAGTGTGACTCAGTGGTAGTCCTAAATTAGAGGCCTTGAGTTCAGTCCTCAGTATCCTGGAGAGGGAGATAAGTGTTAACTTTTTGCTCAGTGTGGTAATATATTCCATTTGGGAAGCTGAGGCAGAAGGATTGCTTTGGAACTAATCCAGGCTTTACAAAAAAAAAGTAATTAGCATAGTACACAGACAAAGTCCAATTATCTGCCTTAAAAAGTCAGGGAAGCTGGTTGTTGGTCGCTCATGCCTTGTAATCCTAGCTACTCAGGAGGCTGAGATCTGAGGATGTAGGTTCAAAGCTAGCCCAATGGCTATAAGAATCTTATCTCCAGTTAACCACTAGAAAACTGGAAGTGGTGCTGTGGCTCAAGTGGTAGAGCACTTGTCTTCAGTTGAAGAGCTCAGGGACAGCGCCCAGGCCCAAAGTTCAAGTCCCAAGAATGACAAAAACAAACAAATAAATAAATAAATATTGTTAGGGGCTTTCCTCAAATTCTTGTTTCAGCTTCCTGAGTTGTACAGTTACAGAAAAGAGCTATGAAGCCTAGCCTACCTGAGTTTTTATATCTAAAATCGTCAGTTTTTATGGCTGTACATGTGGCTCTTTTAAACTAAAATACCTTTCTTTTGGTGCTTATACTAGGGCTTGAACTCAAGGATTGGATGTTGTCCCTTAATTTTTTTTTTTTTGCTCAAAGCTGATGCTCTACCACTTGAGCTACAGCACCACTTCTAGTTTTTTTTTTTTTTTTAAGTTTTTTTTTTGGGGGGGGGGTCCGGTCGTGGGGCCTGAACTCTAGGCCTGGGCGCTGTCCCTCAGCTCTTCAGCTCAAGGCTAGTGCTCTACCACTTGAGTGCCACTTCCGGCTTTTTTTTCTCTTTGCTTATGTGGTGCTGAGGAATCGAACCCAGGGCCTCAGGCATGCAAGGCAAGCGCTCTACCACTGAGCCACCTTCCCAGCCCCCACTTCTAGTTTTCTGCTGGTTAACTGGAGATAAGATAACTGGATTTTCCTGCCTAGGCTGCTTTTGAACCACGATTCTCAGATCTCAGCCTTCTGAGTAGCTGCATTACAGGTGTGAGCCACCAGTGCCCTGCTTTAAAGTGTCTTTAGAGTATGTTTGTCATGGCTTATAATGCAGTTTTTGTTTTTAGTTGATTAATTGAATGATACACTAACACTGAATATTGTCCCTCTTTAAAAGAGGAAATTCTGCCATGTGCTGGTGGCTCATGCTTGTTATCCTAGCTACTCAGGAGGTTTGGATCCTGAGGATTTTGGTTCAAAGCTAGGCCAGGCAGGGATAATCTTTGAGACTTATCTCCAATAAACTACCTCCCTCCACACTCCCCCCCCCCCCAAAAAAAAACCAACAAGCCCCCCCCCCCCAAAAAAAAAAAACCAAAAAACCCCCAGAGTGGAGCAGCAGTGACTCAACCAGTAGAGTGCTAGCCTTAAGCCAAAGAGCTCAGAGACATTGCCAAGGTCTGAGTTCAAGCCCCAGGACTGACACAAAAGAAAAAAACAAAACAGAACAGGAAATTCTGACACATCATATCACATGGATGAGCCTTGAAATCATTACACTAAATGAAATAAACCAGTCACAAGAAGACAATTTGTCTTCTGGATGCTTCCACTTCTATGAGGTATTTAGAATAGAATTATATAAAAAGGAAATAGAATGGCTTGCCAAAACCTGGAGGAGGAGAAAGAGAACCTTGTTATTGAATATTATTTCACTTTTACAAAATGATTATAGAGTTTGGTTAGTTTTGTAGATAGATGTAAATGATGGTACAAAATTTTGATTGTATTGAATTCCACTAACTCTACTTAAAATGTTTAAGGTGGTACGTTTTATTTTTGTGTGTTTTGTCATACCTCAATAAAAATATTAGGGGGCTGGGAAGGTGGCTCAGCGGTAGAGTGCTTGCCTTGCATGCCTGAGGTCCTGGGTTCGATTCCCCAGCACCACATAAGCAAAAAGAAAAAAGCTGCAAGTGGCGCTGTGGCTCAAGTGGTAGAGTGCTAGCCTTGAGCTAAAGAGCTGAAGGACAGCGCCCAGGCACAGAGTTCAGGCCCCACGACTGGACCCCCCCCAAAAATTAGGGTTTTGGAGGTAATAGTGACCTCTAAGAGACATACATCTGCTAGAAAATGAAATGTGCCCTTCAGTACTGTTGATACTTTCTTTTTTGGTGTATCTCTAAGTGAATGAATGGTAGCAAATAAGTAATGAATAAATACGTAGAGTATTAAAAAATCTCCATTTATATGTAAATGTGCTCATGAACATAGCTTAAGGAACTTTTGTACGTATCCACAAATAATAGAATTTTTGTGAACAAATGCATCTATATCTTAAATGCAATCTTTTTTTTTTTTTTTTTTTTTTTTTTATTGTAAAGCTACTATACAGAGGGTCACAGTTACATGAGTGAGGTTATGAGTACACTTCCTCTTGAACATTGTTACCCCCTCCATTGTTTTCCCCCTACCATCCCCTCCCTCCCTCCCTTCCCCGAGGTTCTTTTTTTTTTTTTTTTTGATTGTGATTAAATGATTACATAATTTCAAAGTCACAAGTTCATTCTAACTTCCCTGGAGCAAATTGTCTACCACAGTCTGTAATATATAACAGTGTTCACATGTTATATACCATATTTGTGATCAGCAGCATGAGGATATTTAGTCCATATTTGTGATCAGCAGCATGAGGATATTTAGTAGTGGTTCAACCAGATGAGCGGGAGTTCTTTGTTTCTTAAGTCCTGTTAGTTTTGTCGTATCACTAACCTTTTGGATTTAGCATCCACTTATGAGGGAGACCATGTACCGTTTGTCTCTTCGTTCTTGGCTTACCTCGCTCAACATGATTCCTTCTAGCTCCATCCATTTCCCTGCAAATGCCATTATTTTGTCATTTCTAATGGCTGCATAATATTCCATTGTGTATAGATACCACAATTTTTGGATCCATTCATCTGTGGTGGGGCACCTAGGTTGTTTCCATATCCTAGCTATTGCGAACAGTGCTGCAATAAACATGGAGGTGCACGTGTCCTTGTATATTGGTTCCTGTTGTTCAGGGTAGATGCCTAGAAGTGGTATGACTGGGTCGTAAGGGAGGTCAATCTTTAGCTTTCTAAGGACCCTCCAGACTGCTTTCCAAAGTGGTTGTATAAGTGTACATTCCCACCAGCAGTGTAATAGGGTTCCTCTTTCTCCACATCCCCTCCAGCATTTGTGGTTGGCTGATTTGTGGATGTGGGACATTCTGACTGGGGTAAGGTGGTATCTCAGGGTTGTCTTTATTTGCATTTCCTTCACCACCAGGGATGATGAACATTTCCTCATGTGTTTCTTTGCCATTTTTATTTCTTCATTTGAGAAGTCCCTCTTTAGTTCCCTTGCCCATTTAGTAATTGGTTTGTTAGGTTTGGGAGGGATTAGTTTCTTGAGTTCCCTGTATATACAGGATGTTAACCCCTTGTCTGATATATTGCTGGTAAATATTTTTTCCCAATTAGTTGGTTGTCTTTCTAGCTTAGTTGCGATAGATTTAGCTGTGCAGAAGCTTTTTATTTTAAGGTAGTCCCATTTGTCGAGTCTCTCTCCAACTTGTTGTGACCCTGGGACTCTGTTCAGGAAGTTCCTTCCTGTGCCTATTAGTTCAAGTGTCTCTCCTACTCTGTCCTGCAGTAGTTTCAGAGATTCAGGTTTAATGTTAAGGTCTTTAATCCATTTTGAGTTGATGTTGGTGCATGGTGATAGGCTGGGGTCCACTTTTAGTTTTCTGCATGTGGCTGCCCAGTTTTCCCAGCACCAGCGGTTGAAGAGGCTGTGTTTCTTCCATTGTATGTCTTTGGCTCCTTTGTCGAATATCAGCTGGCTGTAGGCCTGTGGATTTATATCTGGATCTTCTATTCTGTTCCATTGGTCTTCGGGTCTGTTTTTGTGCCAGTACCATGCTGTCTTTGTGATTATAGCTCTGTAGTAGAGTTTGAAGTTCGGCATGGATAGCCCTCCCATATTGTCTTTATCCCCTAGAATTGTTTTGGCTATTCTAGGTCTTTTGTTGTTCCATATAAATTTTTGGACTGTTTTCTGTATTAAATGCAATCTTAAATGTCAGTGTTTATCAAGACACTAAAAAAGGCCAGATATGGTGGTTCATGCCTGTAATCTTAGCCACTCAGAAGGTTGGGATTACAGTTCAAAGCCAGCCCAAGCAAGAAAAGTCTGAGCCTTTTATCTCTAATTACTACCAGAAGTGGAGCTGTGGCTCAAGTGGTACAACAGCAGGGGAAATAATTAAGGGACAGTGCCAAGGTCCTGAAGAGTTTATATTTCCCAGTGCAAGCACAAAGGAAAAAAGACCTAAAAAGTATTCCATGAACCAGTATGTTTATTTTAAGGAAGTAACTAGTACAGATATACAATGTATAAAACCAGTCCTCATGTTTTAAGATTATAAATAGTAAAATATCAGAAGCAATCTAAATGTCCTTATGTGATAAAATAGTTAAGAGATCATATGTTTTTGTATAGTTAACAAAAAAAGTAGAAGGGTATGGCTTGTTAAATGATGGTGGGTACTGTGTATATGTGTGTATATGAATTCAGATTTTTTTTTTAAATACTTGCTTTTTTTATTGTGAAAATACTGTACAGAGGGGTTACAATTACATGGGCAAGATAATGAATACATTTCTTATCAAGCATTGTTGTCTTCTCCTTTGTTTCCCCTTCCCATCCTGAATTCAGACGTTTTTGTTCCATATTTGTTAATTCAGTGTTTTGGCCAACTTTAAGCTATAACAACTGTGAATATGAGAATTGTCTGCATATGAGTTGTTAATGGTAATTAGGGTTTTTGAGAAACTAGCTTTGGGGCATTTCTCCCTCCCTCTTCCTGTATAGCCAAGGCTGATCTCCTACTCCACGATCCTCCTGAGTTGGTTTCTTACATGAGTTGGGATTGCAGGCTGCCACCACAGTTTTCCTCTGTAGATTTAGTAGTAGAGAACCTAGACTAAAGATTGATTATGATGGTGGCAAAAAGTGTGGTATGGTACTCTTGGAAAAAGATAGTAAAATATCAAGAATTTATAAAAATGCTATTTATCTGGTAATATTGAAGGTCCTGTGTATTGGTATTCAGACTGGACATTGATATCAAAAGTTATTTATGGAAAGACTATCCCCTATGAGAAGAATGGTCAAATATCCCTAATTCATTAGGACTTTTATTTGTATTTTTGTTGTTGTTATTTGATTTGTGCTAGTCCTAGGGCTTGAACACAGGGCCTGGGTGCTGTCCCTAAGCTTTTTTACTTAAGACTAGTGCTCTGCCACCTGAGCCACAGTTCCACTTCTAGCTTTTTGATGGTTTATTGGAGATAATATCTCATGGACTTTCCTGACTAGCTGGCGTTGCATTGTGATCCTCAGATCTAGGTCTCTTGAATAGCTAGGGTGGGAGACACTGGTGCCCTCCCTGCTCATTATGACTTTTTAATCTTATTTTAATGTATTTTTAAAAATTTTCCTAGTCTTGTTCTTTATTATTGTTGATAAAAACCATTGCAAATTCTTAGAAGTAAACTTTTCAAAAGGACTAAATGATCATTACCTATTACTAGCTTAAAAGAAAACTGACATTAAAAAGCATTCTTAGCTGTGGTGGCTCACAACTGTAATTCTAGCTACTTAGGATATTAGAAGAATCATCGTTTGAGGCCAGCCTAGGAAGAAAAGTTCCTTAGGCCCCTTTCTTAATGAATTGCTGTATGAGGTAGGTGTGCCTATTGTCTTACCTACAAAGAGAAGCCTTAATGCAGGCAGAGACCTGGCAAGAAGAAAGATCCAATCCCAGAAATTACCAGCAAAAAATGGGCTGGAGGTATGGATCAGCAGTAAAAGTGCATGCTTGACAGATGCAAGATTGAATTGAAAAACCATTCTTGTTTATTTTTTTGAGATACATTCATGCCATGTACCCTTGAACTTGTAAGTCTCTTGCTTCCACCTATCTGTGATTAGCTATAGATAACCATTTCCAGTTTGTTTTTTGAGGTAGGGTCTTTTTAACTTTTGCCCAGACTCGCCAGGCACCTGGATCCTCTCATGTCTGCCTCCCGTATAGCTGAGAGTGAATAATACTAAAGTCAGAAGTTGGATAAAATATGGAAAATTAGCTTTTTTTTCCTAAATCTAGTTGATAAATTCAAGATGACTACAGAATTATTGAATTTGATTTTAAAATTTCTGTAAATGTAAGGGTTACTTTTAATATTTTAAAGCAAGTGGTTAAGAACTATATTTTTGTAAACCTTTTCAAAATATATACAATTAAGCTGTCTATAAAAGATAGCTTTAGTAAGGAAAGCTGCAAGTTGATTAAAACCAAACCTTATCTGCAGTTAACCAGCAGAAAGCTGGAAATGGAGTGTGGTGCAGTGCCAGCTAGTGAAATAAAGCTAAGAGACAGCATAACCCCTGAGTTCAAGCCTCAGGACCGGTATGTGCATATATACTCAAAACAATTAGTTATGCTTTTTTGCAAATATTGAAATTGAATAGTTGTACAGAGCTGAGATTGTATCTTAATGATAAGTGCATAGGACACAGTATATTCTTAATTAATGTACCTTGAAATGAACCCGTTAATTCAGACATCATATTTCTATGTTAGGTGTTGTAGAATTAAGCAAGTTCATTGGTACATGCATTGGATTATTTACATATTTTTCCCCATTTCTCTCTTTCCCTTTCCCTCTCCTTCTCTTCCCCTTTTTCCCCTGACCCGTTTTTCTCTTTCTCCCCTTCTCCCTCTTACTCTTTCACCTGTTTGTCCTTTTCTTTCACTCCTCCCTTCCACTCCCTGTTTCCCTCTCTCCTCCTCTCTTTTCTCCCTCCCCTAACTCCCCTTCTCTCCCTCTCTTCCTCTCCTTCTTCTAACTATATCCCCCAGCCCTATTTCTTTCTTTTTTTTTTTTTTTGGGATCTGGTTGTGGGGCCTGAACTCTGGGCCTGGGCGCTGTCCCTCAGCTCTTCAGCTCAAGGCTAGCGCTCTACCACTTGAGCCACAGCGTCACTTCCGGCTTTTTTCTTTTTGCTTATGTGGTGCTGAGGAATCGAACCCAGGGCCTCAGGCATGCAAGGCAAGCGCTCTACCACTGAGCTACCTTCCCAGCCCAAGCCCTATTTCTTTTAAGTTACCAGTTAACAAATGATTTATTTGACTTTGGAAACTGGAAAGTCCAGGGTATGTATAGTCATCAGAAAGCTAAATCAGAATGTTTAAATAATGTTCTTTTGGAGTGCTGCTTCCTTCTGTTGCTTGGCACTGGTAATTTCACTCTTGTTTTTTAGTTGCCCAAGATTGTCTGTTTGGCTGTCTCCTTAGCTACCATCTTAGTCCATTCAGGTAGCTATATCAAAAAAGTATAGATTGAGTGATTTATAAACATCAGGTACTTTTCATTTTTAAGGTCTTATTGCTGCCTTACACTTCTAGAGATAATAGTTACCATTTCCTCTGTATGAGTAAAAATAGGGAAGGACACAGCATGACTCACAAAGAAAAATGTCATTCATCAACAACATACCATAGGAAAGAGTCACACCCCTAGCCAGATATCTTCTCTTCTGCTTCTCATTAGCACTGGGTTCTATTCAAAGGTACAAATAGTGGAAGGTTGTTTTGAATATTTGCAAGTAAATACACACACATACACACACACACACACACACACACACACACACACACACACACACACACATACACATATTTTAACTTCTCTTTGAATATTGTCAGCTACTGGTAGGAAGTACCATAAATCATGAATCATCTGTTTTTCAAGTGTATCTTATTTAGTTCTGGAAAAAGTTCTTCACTCAAAGTGTTTATTGAATGATTGCCATAATGCCATGTATTATTACCATAGAATTATTACCACTAGTGTCATGGGTTGAAGTATAGTTTAAGATGTAAGATCAAGTCTGGCTCTGTTAGTTGTGTGATTATTAGCATTCGTGGAGTTGGTTTCATGTAAGTGATGCTTGTCTATCTAATTTAGATTACTGTGAAAATGTAATGAGAAAGTACATAGAATGATTAGGAATCTGTGTTTGCTATTTTACTCCCTATGTCATTGTTGGGTAAAATATTTAACTTACAAGCCTCAGCTTTCTCATCTGAAAAGTGGGGTTAGTATTAGTCATGAAAAAAATTCATTGATTTGTATATGATTTTTATTTTTTTATCTTTTATTATTTATTTATTTATTTAGGTCTGTCCTGGGCTTGAACCCGGGGCCTGGGTCCTGTCCCTCAGCTTTTTAGCTCAAGGTTAGCATTCTACCACCTGAGCCATAGCTCCACTTCTGGCTTTTTCTGTTTACGTGGTGCTAAGGAATTGAACCCAGGGCCTCATGCATGTGACGCAAGCACTCTACCACTGAGCCATCTTCCCAGGCCCATTTTTTATTTTCAAGGTAGAGTCTTATTATATATCCCAGGCTGGCCAGGAACTTCAATTTTCCTGCCTCCCCCAGTGCTGCGATTGCAGGTTGCTACCACCAGCCAGGGCTAGTATGCTTCATTTAATTTTCTGGACAACTGTGTATGATAGGGATGTTTTCCTTCTATTAAAGAATGATTGGCAGGTTAATTGTTCAAGGTCACACAAGTAAAGGGTTAGTTGGAACCTAGTCTGTGGGCTCCTCCCCTCCCCTCCTCCCCAAGAGTACTACTAAACCCTCTCTTCCTCCTTCCTTCCTTCCCTCCCTTCCTTCCTTCCTTGCTCTTTGATCCCCTCCTCTACTCCACCCCTTCCCTCTCTTGTGCCATATAGGGGCTTGAACTTAGGGCCTGTGCACTGCCCTTTACCCTTTTCACCCCAAAGCTGACACTACCTCTTGAATCACAGCTCCACTTCTGGCTTTTTGATGGTTAATTGGAGATAAGAGGTTCACTTACCTACCAGGTTCGGAGATTCTCAGATCTCAGTTTTCCGAGTATTTAGGATTATAGTGATGAGCCGTGGGCACCTAGCCAGAAAACTAGATTTCTTTTCTCAAAAATATGGTTTTATACTGGTGCTCACTTCTGTAATCCAGCTACTTAGGAGGCTGAGATCTGAGGATCAAGGTTCATAGCCAACCCAGGCAGGAAAGTCCATGAGACTCTTATCTCCAAATAATTAATCAGAAAAAAAAAAACCCCAAAATGGAGCTGTGGTTCAAATGGTAGAACACTAGCTTTGAGTGAGAAAGGTTCAGATCTGGTTCAAGCTCCAGGATCCTCTGTGTGTGTGTGTGTGTGTGTGTGTGTGTGTGTGTGTGTGTGTGTGTGTGTGTGTGTGTGTGTGTGTGTGTGTGTGTGTGTGTGTGATGCGTGCGTGTGTGTGTGTGTGATGCGTGCATGTGTGTGCACACACACAGCTTTTAGTACAGATAATCTAGATAGATGGATTGGTTCTTCCCTTCCTTCCTTCCTTCCTTCCTTCCTTCCTTCCTTCCTTCCTTCCTTCCTTCCTTCCTTCCTTCCTTCCTTCCTTCCTTCCTTCTTTCTTTCTTTCTTTCTTTCTTTCTTTCTTTCTTTCTTTCTTCTCTTTCTTTCTTTCTTTCTTTCTTTCTTTCTTCTTTCTTTCTTTCTTTCTTCTTTCGCTAGCCCTGGGGTTTGAACTCAGAGGCTCAACACTGTCCCTGAGCTTCTTTTGCTCAAGGCTAGCACGCTGCCACTTGTGCCACAGCACCATTTCCAGGTATTTCTGTTTATGTGATACTGAGGAATCGAACCCAGGGCTTCTGTGTGATACTGAGGAATGAACCCGGGGCTTCATGCATGCTAGGCAAGCATTCTACCACTAAGGCACATTTCCAGTCCCCCCCCCCCCTTTTTTAAAATAGAAGTTGTAGGTGTTAGCCATTGTATCTAGTCTCTCTCTTTACACAATTGTTCAGACTGAGGTTTGTACATTCCTTTATTTTCAAATCACTTTCAACTTAATCTTCCTGGTTTCATTTATTTTGCTCAATAAGCCAGAACATGTACTGCAGAAATAAACACATTCTATCGATATATAATTAAGAACAGTTAATGGTTTGTTTATAAACCACTAGACTCCTAGAGTCTAGATTATTAGAGATTGACTTAGAGTTTAGGTCTTCAAAAGAAAAATTGCTGTGATTTGATTCTGTATAAGGAATTTACTTCAAGCTGAAGAATGAAAACTATAAACATATTATAGCCAAGGATAAGTCCCATAAACCCAGAAATGAAAGAAAAATACCTAGCCTTAAATATTTCTTTTTTCTTTTTCTTTTTTTTGGTCGGTCATGGGATTTGAACTCTGGGCTTGGGCGCTGTCCCTGCGCTCTTCACGAGTGCTCTACCGCTTGAGCCACTGCGCCGCTTCTGGTTTTCTAGTGATTTATTGGAGATGAGAGTCTCACGGGCTTTCCTGCCCAGGTTGGCTTTGAACCGAGATCCTCAGATCTCAGCCTCCTAAGTAGCTAGGATTACAGGTGTGAGCCACCAGCACCGGCTAGCCTCAAATATTTCTGTATGAAGTTCTATGATGCAGAATCTGAGGACCTAAAAATACCTAGTGTATTTGGAGTTTGAGAACTGCAGGTTCTTTCTCTTAGTGACAATACATTTTGAATTTGGAAAAAATAATGGAGAGAACTCTAAAGTATTCTCAGTTTACCTTGTCTGTGGTGGCCTTTCCCATTTTCCTCTATTGCTATTGAACATTCAAACAAAATTTTTACTTAGTGCTATTTAATGAGTCCACTTTTAGAATTCAGTCTTTGTAGAATAGTTTGTGTAGGGAGAATAAGAAGACAGCCTATGTATTATTTGAATCCTCCTAATCACAGTATTGGGGAAATGGTTCTACCATTGAATCCTGGAATATGTTAAATAAAGGGACAAAGGGCTGGGAATGTGACTTAGTGGTAGAGTGCTTGCCTAGCATGTCCTGAGTTTGATTCCTCGGTACCACATAAATAGAAAAAGCTGGAAGTAGTGCTGTGGCCCAAGTGGTAGAGTGCTAGCCTTGAGCAAAAGAAGCTCCTGGACAATGCTGAGCCCTTGTTCAAGCCCTAGGACAGGGGAGGAGGAATAGGGGAAGGAGGGAGGGAGAGAAGGGACAATCAGTAGTGCCTAATTTGGTTTATTTGTATGTATATGCTCGTAATTATTGGTTTAAATTTTCTTGATTTTGGGTATTTACATAGCAATAGCAATTTTTACTATAGTTGTATGTACGTGTGTGTATGTGTATATGTGTATGTGTGTGTTGCTGAGTATGTTACACAGGGCTGTAGGCATGCTAGGCAAGCATTCTGGGTTAGAGCTGCACTTTATGCCATAGAATTCATTCTTGTATTTATGTGTTTGTTCTAATAATATAGTACTTGTTAATAATATGTGTTAGTTATTTTTACTTTTTAAAAAACATTTTGCTAGGTGCAGGGGGCTCAGGCCTATAATCTTAGGTACTCAGAAGGTTGAGATCTGAGGAATGAGATTTGAAGCCAGCTCAGAAAAGTCCATGAGATTCTTTTCTCCAGTGAAGCACAAAAAACCTGGAAGAGAAAGTGTGGCTCAGTGGTAGAGTGCTAGCCCAGAGAGCTAACCAAGTTATTAGGAGTGTACTGGCAAAGTAAAGCCAAACAAAAACTCTGCCAATTTACTAGACCTCTGTTTTAAGATAAATTTTAGAAATAATACTGTCATATTTTATTATTACTTCATTTTATTTTGTTGTCTTTGCAGCCATTTTCCAGTGGCTTTGAAAGTGCAGATTATGTTTAATTATATTATGTTTATTATATTATACAGAAGTCATTTTCTTAAATCTCAGCTCTCCTGAATATAGCTACAAACCAGGAAATTAAAACGACCTGTTTATTATGGTTGTAAGACTTCCTAAACTCCTATTTCTATTTGAATACCAATGAACATTGAGGCCTGGAAATTGCTTCAATATTTAATCACTAGAATAAAAATATTAGGACTAGTTGTCACAAAGTGTTTCTGCATTAAATGAGATAATAGTGTTTTCTGCCTGTTATGGAGTGTTCACATCTTAAGTGTATAGCTGTTGCAGTTCATTTGTTGATCAACAAATGAACCATATTTATCATACCACTCAGTGATAAATTAGGAAGACCCGGAGTCTCTCATACACTGGTGGTATTCTGAGAAGGCTTTGCTATGATGTGATCCTGAGGGAGAGCTATAAGGATAAGGGTGACACACAGAAGAAACTCTTAAGAAAATTTCCTAGAGAAGGTGAGAAGTGAGTGATTGTGGATAAGGTGAATTCTCATTGTTCTCATCAGTAAACTAGGGTTTTTAATAGTAATTGTGATAAGTATTAAATGATATTTAAAAGGCTTGTGTATAGGATCTTAACATACTAAGTGCTTAATATATACTAACAATAATACTTATGAAACTGAGGAAAAGGTGGATTGAGATTTTCTTTGCTGAGAGTAGTTTGAGATTGGAGGCATTGATGAGTTGTTAGTAAAGATAGAACTGGAGAATTTCATATGAGGCTAGATCTTGAAGGTCTTTTCCATAGAGAATCACTAAAAAGTTTGAAGTATGAGACTGCTGGTATGGTTAGATAGAGTTGCAACACAGTGTGGCTCATGGGTTGGATAAGATGGAGGAAACCAGATATGACGCTGTTCTACCAATGCTGACCAGAGTTCATATTGTAGAGAGACAGTAAATATATTCTCTGTCTCTGTCCCTTTCTGTGTCTCTGTCTCTGTCTTTCTCTTTCTTCCTCTCTGTCTGTCTCTGTCTCTGCCTGCCTGCCTGCCTGCTTGCCTCCCAGCCCCCCCCCCCCCCCCCCATCTCTTTCTCTCATGGTACTAGGGTTTGAACTCAGGACCTCAAACTTGCTAAGCAGATACTCTACCACATGAGCCACACTATCAGTTCCTCTCTGTGTTGATTTGTTGGTTATTTATTTAGCTATTTATGTTTGTTTAGTACCCATACCAGGGCTTGAAACTCAGAACCTTGCACATCCCCTACATTCAATTAAACAAAAGGTAGGTAGGTAGGTGTGTGTGTGTGTGTGTGTGTGTGTGTGTGTGTGTTTGTGTGTGCGCGCGCGCGCACGCATGCACGCATGCTGGTACTGTGGCTTGAACTCCGTGCCTAGGCACAGCCCCTTAGCTTTTTCACCTAATATTGGTGCTCTACCACTTGAGCCAGAGCTCCATTTTCAACGTTTTTGCTGTTTAATTGGATATAAGAGCCTCATTGACTTTCCTCTTCCAGCTGGCTGCAAACAGTGATCCTCAGTATCAGCCTCCTGAGTAGAGTCCAGTGCAAAATTTCTTAATTAAAATCAGCTAAAACTGAATTTCTGGACAGTTGACTTTAGGAATTTCTTACCACACAGTACAGATTGATAACCAATATGCAACAGAGTCCTAGAGAGAGATGATCACTTCTGAACTTCTCAGTAATCCTCTGAGGTCATAAATAGGGAATAAGGATTATTTTTATGGATGAATAAATGAAATGAAGATGAGCAGAGTGGCTTATAATTAGTTGATTATTTTTGTGTGTATGTGCAAGTACTGGGGCTAGAACTCAGGGCTTGGGTGCTTTCCCTTTTTTTTTTTCACTAAAAGCTGGTGCTCTATCACTTAAGCAACTGTTTCCTTTCTGGCTTTTTGGTGTTGTTTGGAGTTAACAGTCTTACAGAATTTCCTGCCTGGGCTGCCTTCCAACTATGATAATGATTCTCCATTCTCAGTAGCTAGGATTACAGGTGCGAGCTACCAGTTCATTATTGATGACAGTTCATATTCATCTTACTATCTTCCTGTTGACTATGAAGTAAGCTTATTTAGAAAATTTGTAATAGATACACAAGAAACTGAACCTCTGGTAATGACCAATTTAGGGAACCAGAAAACATACTCTTCTATGGTCATGTTTTATATAAAACAAAAATTAGGTTCAACTTTTTATAATAACTAACTGAAAGATTGTCTAGGAAAAGTGTTTCTGTCTTGGATAAAATGATGCAATGCCTGAACGTCTCATTTCTTTAAAACCAGTATACTGCACTAGTTATTTTTCAGTGATGACTGACGAATTAGTTACTATGAATATATAATATAATTGAATTTTTTTCAAGCTCTTTTAAAATTCTACAAAATGGGTCATATTTGGATATAGGGCTTTATTTTTTATAGTATGAGGGTTACATCTGCTTTATGACTGTAACTGGTAATACTTTCTGTGGAAATTTCTGTAGTCTTTTTCAAGGGCCTTCATATGTGCTGTGAATCTGAGATCCTAGTTAACACAGTAGTACCAGTGTTAGCTGCAAGTAGTAGAAAAATAATTCTTTTCAGTGAAGATTGGTTTTTAGATTTGCTGTTGAATGCTTGAATTGTCAGTGAATTTTATTAGTATGGGAAAACAAGCAAAGCTCTGTAGCAAAGAGTAAACAAAATAAAAAGGGTTTAGGAATAGGACTTAATTTTATTTTCCATTTTACATACTTTTAAAGAAACTGAGTAGCTGAGTTTTTAAGACTAGAGAACTAAGTTGCTACAGTTACCTAATTTAGATGAAAAATATACTTGTAATTAGTCATAATGCAGTATAGTTTATCTGCTCCAGAAAGCTTATAGCATTTCTGTGGAATGCTTAAGTTTGGAATGTGTAGTGAGTGAGTGATAAGAGGACAATGCAGGTGCTGTGAGGGTTTTGGCTAGTTTGGTTGCTTTCTTGTTGTAAAAGAAGTAATGACAATCATCAGATTTAGGCTTATTTAGATTTGGGTTAAATTTTTTTTATAATATTACTTAAGTTCTTAGAGTTTGTGTGTGTATGTGTGTGTGTGTGTGTGTGTGTGTGTAGGACTTGAACTTAGGTCCTGGGCACCAATCCTTCCTTTTTCTGCTCAAGGATAGTTAGCTATCTGTCATTTGAGCCACAGCCCCACTTATGGCTTTTTGTGTGAGTGCTTAATTGGAGATAAGAGTCTCGTGGATTGCCTCTGATTGATCTGGCTTTGAACTTCAATCTTCAGATCTCAGCCTCTTGCTAAGTTGGGATTACAGGTATAAGACATGGGCTCATAAAGATTCTTACTCCTTTTATCTTGTAGGAATTTGGTGTGCTACATCATAGTGAATAATTTTAGAATATAAGTTTCTTTATGTGATAGATATGAATAAAGATACATTTCTTTCTTTTGATAAGCCATTGATGAGTTAGTTGAAATACTTAAATTTTTTTTTATGAGTTTTTGTTTTGATTTTGTTTTTGGTAATGAGGTCTTGCTACATTGCCCAGGCTGGCTTCTAAGTACTGGGTTCAAGTATCCTTAGCTCTAGCTGTTGAAGCTGGGACTTCATGCACCTGCCACTGAGCCTGGAAACTAAGTTTTGTAACTTTTATATACTATTTATTGTCATAATCAGAGCTACACTGTATATATTTTTCAGACTTAAGATCAGTAATCAAGTTCATGTTTTTAAATTTATTTTTAAGAATTTTTATGTAGCTGTACTCCATTACTTGAGCCATATCCTTAGTACTTGTTTGTAAGTAAGGCCTGTACTAGTTTTGCCCAGGTTAGCCTTGAATTGAGATTTTCCTATCTCTACCTTCCAAGTAGTGGGCACATGCCACCATGCCAGGCTTTTTTTTTTTTTTTTTTTAATTTGACGGGTTGGTTATTGACCTCAGGGACTTGCATATGCTAAGCATACATCTTACGCTGAGCAATCTCCCTAGCTCCTCAAGTTTTTTCTTTTTTGTGTATATGCTGATCCTGGGTTTGAACTCAGAACCTGGGCACTGTCCCTGAGCTTTAGTGCTTAAGGCTAGTTTGAGCACTAAAACTAGTCTGCCATGTTGAGCTACAGTTCCACTTTCAGCTTTTGGTGGTTAATTGGAGATAAGAGTCTCACTACCTTTCTTGCCTTGCCTGGCTTTGAACCATGATCCTCAGATCTCCTCCTCCTGAGTACATCTAAGATTACAGGCGTGGGCAACCAGCACCCAGCTCTCAAGTTATTTTATTTTTTTTGGCCAGTCCTGGGGTTTGAACTAAGGGCCTGGGCAATGCCCCTGAGCTTCTTTTGCTCTAGGCCAACACTCTACCACTTGAGCCACAGCACCACTTTGGACTTTTCTGGTTATGTGGAATTGAGGAATCGAACCCAGGGCTTCATGCATGTGAGGCAAGCATTCTACCACTAACCCACATTCCCAGCCCCTCAAGTTATTATTTTTTTAAATATACCTACAGAAAGATTAAAGTCATATTTTAGGGAAAGTCATAATCTTACTTCATTCATAAGCATTATAGATTAATTTCTTCATATTGTCATAAGATACCAAGGTACCTTTTTTTTTTTTTTTTTGCCAGTCATGGGGCCTGAACTCTGGGCCTGGGCACTGTCCCTCAGCTCTTCAGCTCAAGGCTAGCTCTACCACTTGAGCCACAATGCCACTTCTGATTTTTTCTTCTTATGTGGTGCTGAGGAATCAAACCCAGGGCCTCATGCATACGAGGCAAGCATTTATCACTGAGCCACCTTCCCAGCCCCAAAGTACTTTTTAATATCTGGGTATAGTTCCAGAAAATGAGATATGTCTGTGTTGGAGGTAAAGGAATCTAAGGAACTCTCTGATTTGAAGGAATTTTAATTTATAATTAATTAAATTTTGAGAATTTGTTAGTACTTTGCAATGAATTTGTAAGGTTAACAAATCATCTGTTGAAGAGCATGTTTAAATGTAAGAAATTATTTGTGAAATGTGTTATAAAATGTAGTGTGCTACATATAAGTGTTTAAATACAGTTTTTTTCCACAGATCTGTAAATAGTAACAGCTATAGTGACTATATTGTATTTTCCCTTCACAGATACCAAACCAAGTTGTGCTAGTACAACCATATAAATAATTAATATCTGAAGTCTCAGTGTAACATGGACATTAACAGTGATGACATATAAATACAGATGGGAACCAAATGCTAGGTGAAATACTTTTTACAAGGTAAGAAAAAAATATATAACCTTGAATAAGGCCAAGTAAGATGTAGTTAGAAATAATTGACTGACATTTCTTTTTCAGTTTATCTGGCTTTTCAGTCTGCAGGATCTTTTTTGTTTTAATACTGTAGAATTCAGCAGTATGTTTTCCTGTGTACACAGCTGAAGAAATTCTTACTTGGCAGGTATCATAGTGGATTGTGTTCCTATACTAAACCTTGTTCAAAATATGTAATTGCCTCGCTAGAATTTAGTAGAGTGCTAGAATGGGCATATCCATGTATGTTCACCAACACTTAAGTTGTGGATTCTATCTTTTTTGCTTTTGATGAGTGCTGTTACCATCATACAGCAATAAATTTAATGTTTTACCTAGTTTGTGAAAGATTTGGGGGTTGGCTGTGAAGAAATTGTCAGTTGGGATTTTTGGCACAAAAAGAGTGAATTTTCAAGTCATAGGATCATGTTTTTGTTGTGTTTATCTTCAATTTAGAACTTATTAAAACATATTGGTAAATAAGTGACTGGAAATGGTGGTGCTCCTTGGGAGGTGGAGACAGGAGGATTATGTCTGAGACCACCCTAGGCAAAGTTAGCTTGAAACCCTATTTGAGAAAAAACAAACTTAAAAGCAAAAGGATGGGTTTGTGGCTCAAGTAGTAAGTACTTGCTATGTTATATCATTACATAGAGTACTTGTAACTACATCATTTGATGATAATCTTTCTAGTAGGCTGTAATCGTAGTTTATTTTATTTATTTATTTATTTATTTTTTGTAATCGTAGTTTTTAAGGTTTGAGAATCTCACCAATCTTTAAATTTCAGTCCTTCACTGAAAATAATAGCCCTTTTAGAATATATTGTTGCATGCTTATCGTGAAGTGCACTTTCCATTGTAGATATCTCTTGGCCTTGTTTTCTGGTGCTCCGTGTTCATTTAGCCAGTATCACTCATTCTAAGAAAAGGTATCACAATAAATTAGTAAAACTATAATCAATAATATAATTAGGCTAATTAAAATATCTTCCTAACTGGGCACTGAATCCAGGAAATCTTTGTTATTTTTGTCCATATTGGAAATCTGTATGCTAAAATGATAGAAATGCCTTTCAATAATTGAGTCTTACATGACTTCAGTAAGTAACAAAATTTTATCCTGTTAAAACAAGAGACTTGCTTCTTTGGTGTATATTACTTAAGTGGGTTTAATTATTTAGCACCCAGTTTTTGTCTTCTTGGACTGTGCCATTGGAAAAAATAGAAATTTTGTTGTGAGAAACCTTATAAAAAATAATCACTTTTAGATCACTTAAAAATAATAAAGAACTGACATATTTTGACTCAGAGTAATAATTGAGTCGTAAGGATTTGGTTTATTTACTTATTTATTTATTTGGTCCGGTCGTGGGGCCTGAACTGTGGGCCTGGGCGCTGTCCCTCAGCTCTTCAGCTCAAGGCTAGCGCTCTACCACTTGAGCCACAGCGCCACTTCCGGCTTTTTTCTTTTTTCTTATATGGTGCTGAGGAATGGAACCCAGGGCCTCAGGCATGCAAGGCAAGCGCTCTACCACTGAGTCAACTTCCCAGCCCCGGATTTGGTTTATTTTAAGCTTTTTTTTGAAGCTTATTATTTTTATGGGCTTCTAAAAATCCTATTTCAGTTTCTTATCCCTGAACAGTAGCTACCAAGGAATGCCAATGAAGAAATTCTGTTACTCTCTATGTCCTTTAATCTTAGGAATAAACCTACTAGCATAAGTTAATTTCCTTCTTTAATTTTTTTATTATTTTTATTTTAAAGAAAGGAAGTTGAGAGGTTCTAGTATTCTCCATGGCTGAAGCTGTGTGTCTGAAACCCTGACGCTTAAACTCTATTATAGATCATAGCTGCAACTCCTTCAGGATATAAGGAAAAGAGATAAGATTTCCACAATGATAGATCTTTGGTTGTACAGGTAAGTTATTTAGTTTTGCAGTAGTGAAGAAAATTATATATTTTTGGTTTCATCCCTCCCTCCCTCCCTCCATCCCTCCCTCCCTCCCTCCCTTTCTCTCCCACTTTTTCTCTGTCTCCTTCCCCCCCTCACTCTCCCTTCCCTTCCCCTTCCCCTTTCATTTCTGTTGTTCATTCTCTGTTTCTTTCTTGGGTGGGAGACTTATTATTTTACCATGCTTATTTCTCTACGTGGAAAATTGTGTAGGCTGTTTTTATAGGAATGTGGAGCTTTAGGGATTGGGCTAGGAATGACATATTTTACCTGACAAAGGGATAAATAAAATGATAAAATATGCTGGAATTTCTAGACCATTTAGTCTGTCTTAGAGCCTAGGCATTTCATGGGGCTTTAAGAAATTTCTTGACTTCTCTTTTCTTTCTCTTCACTTATCTTTTAAAGTATGTATTCATTCAAAATCCTTTTATATAGAATGACATAAAATTTCCACACTTCAAAGAGGTGACTGTTAAGAATCTTAAGATGGATTGTTAGGGTAGGTCCTCAAGTTTTACTCTTCTGTTCACTTTGTAGATACAGTGTTTTAAATGAATTGTGTGTAAGAATTGTTGAACATGTAAAACAGTTTATGTTGTAGACAAATGGAAAAATTACATTGGTTATACTTCTCATTTGCTCTTGCTCTTTTTTTTCTTTTCTTCAGTTTTCTACCAAAAATGGTATCAATATCATCAACAGTTTTCTTTTCTTTTAATTTTTTTTGTTGGTCATGGGGCCTGAACTCTGGGCCTGAGTGCTGTCCCTCAGTTCTTCAGCTCAAGGCTAGCACTCTACCACTTGAGCCACAGTACCATTTCCAGCTTTTTCTGCTTATGTGGTGCAGAGGAATCGAACCCAGAGCCTTATGCATGCAAGGCAAGCACTCTACCACTGAGCCACCTTCCCAGCTCCTCATCACCAGTTTTCTAAAGATTGTTTACTTAGAACTATTATTATTAATAAATATGAAAAAAACATCAGTGTCATGGGAAGACTGCCATCTCTTGAATTCTCAAAATAAATTTACATTTTGGTGATGAGGGAATGAGTCAGGTTGCAGGCAGTATCTTTGAAATAGGTTTTTCAGATTTCATTAAAGTAAAGGTGATAGCTGGTATGTTATTAGGAAGGCCTTATTAAGTATTCTTTACCACTCTTGGTTCTACTGATAGAGTTCTCCCTGTGTGATTACAGTGTCTGGAGTTTCTTTTTCTTTTTTAAGAGAATAAATAGTTTCTGTAATCAAGCCAGGTAGTCAAACATATTGCATTACCTATGTATAACTGGAAAAAAAATTTTTAACACTTTTAGACCAATATGGGTATTAATTTCTTTATAATGCCAATTCAACATGGTAAACTGGGATACTTTTTCCAAAGTTGACCACAGCTAAAGTTTCTGATGTAAAACGTTTATGATGTGAAACATAGCTGAAAATAATTTAGAGGATATTTCAAAAGTTATCTTAAATTTGGGTGAGAATAGATTCAAGTTTGGAGAAACTTTTCCCTGCTGTAAGTTAATAGACTGTGTAGATTTAGGGATAGGATTTGGGATTTATGTGGGGTTAGTTAAAGTTTGGTTAAATGGCCTTTCTCATGTATGTCCTTCAATACAGTGAGGGAGTATAGGTAGTGTTTAATTCTAGTGATCTATCATAATCTCTGCATTCCTCCATATTCTAAGAAGTCTCACTGTTGATTAGTTGGTGGGTAACATAGGAAGAACTTGAGTCTGGTTGTTAGATTAGGTTTTTCCCATTTAAGTATGTTAACTAATGGCTCCTCTTGGTTAAAAATAAACAAAACTATAGTAATCGAATTTCCGTGCTCAAATAGTAGTGAAATAGGTGAGGTTTACACCCATATGTCTCCTGTTTAGATAAAATAAAAGCAGGAATATTTCTGAAGTAGTTTGTAAATAAGTAATTTTCTTTTTTTTGCCAGCCCTGTGGCTTGAATTCAGGTCCTGAGCACTATCCCTGAGCTTCTTTTGCTTAAGGCTAGCACTCTACCCCTTGAACCACACATCGCCACTTCTGTCTTTTTCTCTTTATGTGGTACTGAGGAATTGAACCCAGGCTTCATGCATGGTAGGCAAGCACTCTACCACTAAGCCACTTTCCCAGCCCTATAAATAAGTAATTTTTGTTCTCTTAGCAACTTAATGTTTTTGTTTGTTTGTTTGTTTTGGTCAGGCATGAGGCTTGAACTCTGGCTGGGGCGCTGTTCTTGCCTCTTCAGCTCAAGGCGAGCGCTCTATCGCTTGAGCCACAGCGCCACTTCCGGGTTTTCTAGTGCTTTTATTGTAGATAAGAGTTTCCTGCCCGGGCTGGCTTTGAACCTCAATCCTCAGATCTCAGCCTCCTGAGTAGCTAGGATTACAGGCGTGAGCTACCAGCACCCGGCTGCAACTTAATGTTTGACAGAACTATAATTTTGTGTCCAGTCCTCTTCACTAGATTCTTCAGTAACTTCGAATTATGCAGCTAAAATGAAGAAAACAACAGCTTTTGTCTGCCTGCCATATTTTGCTAATAAGCATGGAAAGACTATGTTGGGAGTTGGTTGGGATAGTTTAAAACATTTTTAGCTCCTTTTTGATAACTGAATTTGTACTCTGTTTATCAGATAAATTAAAAAAGTGTATATATGCTTATCCGAAATACAAAAGATAGGAGAAAAAGGTTAAGATAGAAGAAAAAACCCATCAGACAAGATTGGTTAAATTTCTTTAACTTTTATAATTTAAGTGTATATAATTTAAGTGTATATAAAGTGTTAGTTCTCCCTAAAAGATTTATACAGTCCTTTGTTTGGTGCTTTCTTAGTCAGATAGATTGTGGTCTTACAAGTTTTAAAAACAATTTTTTTTTTGTCGGTCATGGGGCTTGAACTCTGGACTTAGGCGCTGTCTCTCAGCTTTTCAACTCAAGGCAAGCGCTCTACTGCTTGAGCCACAGCGCCACTTCCGGTTTTCTAGTGGTTTATTGGAGATAAGAGTCTTATGGACTTTCCTGCCTGGGCTGGCTTTGAACCGTGATCCTCAGATCTCAGCCTCCTGAGTAGCTAGGATTACAGGCGTGAGTCACTGGCGCCGGGCTAAAAACATTTTTTATTATTATTAAGGTTGTGTACTGAAGGGTTACAGTTACATAAGTCAGGTAAAGAGTGCATTTCTTTTTAGACAATGTTATACCTTTCCTCATTTCCCCCGGTTGGTCTTATAATTTTTAAAAATTAAATAATAGTAAGGAGTTAAAGGGTATATTATAAAGAGTTTAGTTTGATTATTACATTAAATTATTAGAATATGGTCTAAGTTCCTTGGACTGAGGCATTGTTTCATAATATGAAAATGAGTCATCAATGTAGAGCCTGATACACTGCATCTCTCTCTTCCCCCGTCTCTCAGTATCAAACTCACAGCCTCCCATAATCTAAGCAGGTGCTCAATTACTGAGTTACACTTTTCAGCCCCCAGTATACATTTTCAAAAAGCTCTCAGAAGATGCCCAGGGTAGTGCTACACTTGAAGTTGCAATAGTTTGCATTATAAAGGGTCCTAGTTATAAACTGTGTTCCCTTTCAGTGCAGTCCAATAGTACAGGATTTGATAACCTTAAAAGTTGAACACTACAGTTAATAGAATTAAAACAAGTTTTAAAAAGCAAAAGAAACATGTTTAATCATTCATGCTAATTAGTGTTTTAATATTTTAATCACTAATGGTGGGAGAATAACAAACGTTAATAAATATATGTGTATATTTGTATGTATACACATTCCAAGTAGATATATTTCATCAAATAGAGTTTCTTTCTATAAAGCAGAGATTTGTTTGCATTCAGGTTGGTATAGAAAGAAAAAAAGAGGTTAAGGAAATAAAGGATTACTTAAGAGGTTTTTATGTTTTTTTTTTTTTTTTTTTGGTGCTAGTACTGGGGTTTCAATTTGGGATCTGGGCACTGTTTCTTAACTTTTTTGCTCAAAGCTGGCTTTCTGCCACTTGAGTCACAGCTCCACTTCCAACTTTTTGCTGGTTAATTGGAGATAAGAGCCTTATGAATTTTCTTACCCATGCTGGTTTTGAAACTCAATTCTTATTGCTAAGATTACAGGCATGAGCAACTGATCATTGCTTTTTAAAAAGTAAAGCCTAACAGATTGTTTGTATTTCTAAAATAGTGTGATTGCCCGAATTCTTTTTGAACTATATTATGAATATAATTAAGCTTACATTAAGTTTTGTAAATAGTTTATAAAAGTAACTTGGTAGCTTTGTACATATACATAGATGTTTAATATTTAATCTGTACATTTGAGAGCTCCAGCTTTGGGTAGAAGAAACAAGTACTTTTAATATTTTTTTGTTTTGGGTGGAAATAGTACTAGGGTTTGAATTCATGGTTGCTAAGCTTGCTTGCTCCACTGATGCTTTAGCATTTCAGCCATGCCTCCAACTTGTGTTTTTTTCTATTTATTTATTTACTTACTTATTTTTTATTATCTTTAAGTAGTTGTACAAAGAAGTTCCCATTCTATAAAATAGTATATGAGTACAAAGTGTCTGACAACATTGTCACCCATCTCTCTTAACCCATCCCTTCTTTCACTTTTTCCTTTAATTGAGATTAGGTGATTACATAAATTTCACATATTTCACAGTATTCCAACTTGTGTTTTTGCTGGTCATTTTGGAGATGGAGCTTCTTGGGACTTTTCTGCCTGGATTTTCTTTGGATCTCTTTCAAACTAGTGAGGGTTATAGGTATAAAGCTATTAGTACATATCATTTTCTTTTAAAATGTCATTTAAAGTTAAAATTTATTTCAATTAGAAATTTATGGGACATTTGGTGTCCAATACTTTTAAGTAAAAAGAGACTATAATTTTGGTGACAAAGTATTAGCAAAGGAGAATTATGTTTCAGAGATCCATTTAAGGAATTCCCAAACAGTAAAAGTTTTCTATAAGAAACGCATTTCTGCGTCCTGATTAATAAAATAGAAAAAAGGAATTATTTAATTCTAGGTTAATTTTGTGAATCATGTGAGTTTTTTTTAAATAGCTAATTAAAAATGTATGAGTGTGCCTGATTTTAAAACAGAGCTACTACCTTCAATCAGCTTGTTTGTTTTATTGAGTGTTTTCTTAATTTGTTTGTCAGCAGCTAGAAATGCAGAGACAGTTTCTTGCTTCTTTTATGTGTGTTGTGCATGTTGCTTTGTCTTCTGTAGTTCTAACCTTTCCACTATTATAGGTACCTTTAGTTGAGGCAACGGAGAGGTTGCATTTGATTTGTGGGGGAGGAATTAAATGGCATTTCGAAGGTTATTTTTATGTCAGGTAAGCTGTTGAAGGATGACAAAGCTGGAGGATGGGATGGTGAAACTTCGTTTTATAGGAGTTAGTGCCCTCTTTCTTTAACCATACTATGTGCTGCTGAAGTTAAGCAGTGAAATGACAAAATATCTTAACTGAAAGGTAAACAGGAAAGGGCCAGAGTCATGGAAGCTTTAAATGCTAGTATTGTCTTTATTCTTCCTGATTGGGAAACCTTTGGAAAATAATAAATCTTTTTAAGTTTGTCCACATGGACCAGTCAAGACATTTTTCAGTATGTTCCACATTTCTGTCTTAGAATCATCAAACATCTACATCATAGAACCTGCCTCTGAAATCATGCATTAAACTTGCACACACTATGTAGGAATTCCAAGGAGTAGGATTATATATACATATATACTCCCAATTTCTTAAATATACCTATTTTCTTCAGTGATTTATTTCCCATTTCTGTTATCTTTAGCATACTTACCTTTACTTGGTCACTTACACCGTTTTCTAGACTAGGAAGGCTTTCTTTGACTCTGTTGTTAGCTAGTGCACGCTAACATAGTGGATTCTGTCCATTTATATAATTCCAAAAAGTATAATTGAATAAAAAATTTTTGGTGTCAAGTAGCTTATTAGTAATTTTCATATCATTTGGGCACTGGTGGCTCAGTAATGTAATCCTAGATATTCAGGAGGCTGAGATCTGAGGATTGCAGTTTGAAAGCTAGCCCAGGCAGGAAAGTTCATGAGGATCTTAACCAAAAGCTGCAAGTGGAGCTGTGACTCAAGTGGTAGAGTGCTAGCCTTGAGCAAAAAAGCTTAGGGATACTGCTCCGGTCCTGAGTACAAGCTCCGGGAGCAAAACAGAGGTAGAAAAAGAAAATGTTCAGACTCAAAACTCATTAAGAATGATTTAAAAAAAAAAATAGGGACTTTCTTCAGGAGCTGTTTTGAGGGAACATTAGAGGTAATTAGTATTTTTTTTAATAGAATAGCTGCTAGTATATTCGGAATTATTATTTTAATCAGAATGACACTTCATCTTTAAGCTAGATCAGTTCTAGATACTTTGTGTCTCCAGAGGCTGATGAACAGTGAGGCAGGCCTACAGCATGGTCTCTGGAGCCCTGCTATGCTGCTTCCTAGCTAGGTGACCTTAAGCAGTTGCTTCAAACTGCTTTGAAGGAGAGTTCATGACTCATTTGTAAAGTAGGGATAAGAGTAGTACCTATCTGAATTTGAGACTTGAGTGAGTTAATATGTTAATCATATAGTTCATTATTACTTGTCACTAGTATTATTACTGGAAATGTTATTTGTCCCATAATTTGTTAATATGGCTTTACTTGGATTAAAAAGTTGTAGCTTCATTCTTTTGTTTTAGATATATTAACTATGACCTTTTCTCACTATTTTGTTTACATTTTTGAAGGTTTCCCAATGAGTGGATCATGATGACCGTATTATAGGGACTTGCCATAGTATGGCTGCTTCCCGATCTACTCGTGTTACAAGATCAACAGTGGGGTTAAACGGCTTGGATGAATCTTTTTGTGGTAGAACTTTAAGGAATCGTAGCATTGCTCACCCGGAAGAAATCTCTTCTCATTCTCAAGTACGATCAAGATCACCAAAGAAGAGACCAGAGCCTATACAGATTCAGAAAGGAAATAATAATAATGGAAGAACCACTGATTTAAAGCAGCAAAGTACTAGAGAATCATGGGTAAGCCCTAGGAAAAGAGGACTTTCTTCTTCAGAAAAGGATAACATAGAAAGGCAGGCTGTAGAAAATTGTGAGAGAAGGCAAACAGAACCTGTATCACCAGTTTTAAAAAGAATTAAGCGTTGTCTTAGATCTGAAGCACCAAACAGTTCAGAAGAAGATTCACCTATAAAATCAGACAAGGAGTCAATAGAACAGAGGAGTTCAGTAGTGGACAATGATGCAGAGTTTCAAGGGACTAAACGAGCTTGTCGATGTCTTATACTGGATGATTGTGAGAAAAGGGAAATTAAAAAGGTGAATGTCAGTGAGGAAGGGCCACTTAATTCTGCAGTAGTTGAAGAAATCACAGGTTATTTGGCTGTCAATGGTGTTGATGACAGTGATCCAGCTGTTATAAACTGTGATGACTGTCAGCCTGATGGGAACACTAAACAAAATAGCACTGGTTCCTATTTGTTGCAGGAAAAATCAGTAGCTGGAAATGGGGATGTGGAAACCCCGACTTCAATGTTCCTTGATAGTAGGAAGGACGGTTATATAGACCATAATGTGCCTTGCACAAATTCAGAAGTGCAGGTCAAGTTGGAGGACCATAAAACGATAACTGCCTGCCTGCCTGTGGAACATGTTAATCAGCTATCTACTGAGCCAGCTTCAGCCCCTGTTTCTGAAATTCAGTCATCTTTAAGAGATTCTGAGGAGGAAGTGGATGTGGATGTGGTGGGAGATAGTGGTGCCTCAAAAGAGCAGTGTAATGAAAACACCAGTAACGTCCTGGATACAGTTACTGACAATATGCCGGTCTTGGGAGAACAAGAACAATCTTCCATTCTAGACTGTGTTTCAACTCAAATAATGTCTTTATCAGAACCTCAAGAACATCGCTATACCTTGAGAACTTCACCACGGAGGGCGGCCCCTACCAGAGGTAGTCCCACTAAGAACAGTTCTCCTTGCCGAGAAAATGGACAATTTGAGGAGAATAATCTTAGTCCCAATGAAACAAATACAACTCTTAGTGATAATGTAAGTGAGTCTACCACAAATCCTGATGAAATTTCTCAGAATGAAAAAGTTGTGTGTCGTGACTCTCAAAACTATGGAAGTGAAGGACTAAGTAAGTCATCCTCAGAGGCAAGACTCAATATTGGACACTTACCATCGGCCAAAGAGAGTGCCAGTCAACACATTACAGAAGAGGAAGATGATGATCCTGATGTTTATTACTTTGAATCAGATCATGTGGCACTGAAACACAACAAAGAGTATGTGTAACTATGGTAACCATGAATTCTGCTTTGTCTACCATTCCCCAAATTTTTGTATCCATAAATGTCTTTACATGCAGTTTTTTTTTTACTATAGCTAAAATTAATGTTTAGCTAGATTTTAAATTTAACATGATTTTTCAACTAGTAAAAAAGAAGCTTTACCTGTAATCCTAGCTACTCATGTGTTTGAGATCTGAAGATTTTGGTTCAACCAGGCAGGAAAGTCTATGACACTCTTACCTCCAATTAACCAACAAAAAGCCAGAAGTGGAGCTGTAGCTCAAGAGGTAGAGTGTTAGCCTTGAGCAAAAAAGCTCAGGGACAGGGAGGGCCTGGTCCCTGAGTTCAAGACCCATAAGGCAAATACCCAAAAAATTGTCTAAAAAAGAAAAACTTAAAAATTCTAGTTCATTACCCTTTTTTATGACAAAATAATCATTCTAGTTCTCATATTTCTTGTCTCAATTAGAAAAGACGCATAAACATAAGGCGGTAGTGTTTTTGCTTTTTTTAAAAAAAGTTTTTCATCTTGAATTATAACAGGATTCTTTGGTTTTATAATTGTAGGGTTTCATGCCCTCCAGATTGTAAGTGTGTAGTGAGTATAGAAAATCTGGCAAGCTAGGAATGTACTTTAAGTCATTTACATTTAAATTCCAATTAAATTTTTTTATTTGAAAGTTTATGTATTTTTTACTTTTGTTGCTCAGAGAGTAGTTACTTCTAACAGTTGTATGTTACAATTAGCATTAGCAAGAGTTAGCATCTACAAGTTATATAGAACATTTAATACAATTTTTTCTGATTCAGTCTTTTTTCTTGTTTTTTAGTCAATGCAGAGGTTTGAACTCAGAGTATAGAGCCCTTCCTTGGCTTTTTTTTTTCCTTGAGGCTGGAGCTCTACCATTTATTTGAGCCACAGTTTAGCCTTTTAGCTTTAGTTGTTATCATTTTGGATACTATCTTGCATTTTGTCCATGTCAGCCTAGAGTGTGATCCTCCTATCTATGCCTTCTGCCTGGTTGGAACTACAGATGAACACATCACAATTTGATTGAGATGAGGTCTTACTAACCTTTTGCTTGGGCTGGCCTCAAACTGCAATCCTGTGAAACTATGATTATAGGAATATACCACAGTGCATAGCCTGTGAAACACATTGGAAATTACTCTCACAGTCAGCTCATATTGGCTATGTAAAACTATTTTCACTTGAGGGACCTTTCTAATGTGTTTGTTAAGAGTTTCCAGATTCTGTACATATCAAGTATCAAATCTCATTTGTAGGAAATAATATTTATTTTACCTTGGTGGAGTAAATCTCTCAGATTTATTTGTTTTATTCATTTTTGTGGCAGTGCTAGAGCTTGAACTCAGAACCTTGTGCTCCCACGTGGCTTTTTTGCTCATAGCAAACTGGTGTATGTAATACTTTGGCTCACTGACTTGTGTTCTACCACCTGAGTCACACTTCTAACCCCTAGTCCTCAGGTTTTTTTTTTTTTTTTTTTAATATAGTGGTATAATAGATTTATTTTTAGCATAGGCCTCTTCTGAAAATTAAAAAAAAAATTTTTCTGGGGGGGGGAGTCAGTTGTGGGACTTGAACTCTGGGCCTGGGTGCTGTCCCTTAGCTCTTCAGCTCAAGGCCAGTACCCTACCACTAGTTATGGGACCACTTTCAGTTTTCTGGTGGTTTATTGGAGATGAGAATCTCATGGACCTTCCTTCTCTGGGCTGCTTTGAACTGTGATCTTTCCTTCCCAGGGCTGGCTTTGAACTGTGATGTCAGCCTCCTCAGTGACTAGGATTACACGCGTGAGCCACCGGCACCTGGCTAAAACACTATTTTTAAAATAAGGAAAATTGAAAATTGCCGGGTGCCGGTGGCTCATGCCTGTAGTCCTAGCTACTCAGGAGGCTGAGATCTGAGGGTTGCAGTTCAAAGCCAGGAAAGTCCATGAGATTCTCATCTCCAACCACGAGAAAAGTAGAAGTGGCTCTGTGGCTCAAGTGGTAGAGCACTTGCCTTGAGCTGAAGAACTGAGGGACAGAGCCCAGGCCCAGACTTCAAGCCCCATGACTGATTTCCGCCCCCACCCCCCAAAAAAATATAGTGTTTTAATATTGGATTTAATAGCAGTCTTATTTTATATGACCATTTTATTTACTTTTGTAAAAATGTTAAAGAAGTCTCTGATCAAAATTTTTGAAGTCCAGTTTGATTTAGGAAAATGTAATTGCATAAATGAGAACTTTTCAATTATTAGGAAGCTGAGCTGGGGATGGTGGCACATAGTTGTTATCCTTGTACTTGGGAGACTGAGGAAAAAGCCAGCCTGGGCTATGTAGTGAGACCTTGCCTCAAGAAGGAAAAAGGCAAATCAAAAGAAAAGTGGAATTTTTTTTTTCATCATTTATTTTTAAAATTTTTTTTATTATCTTTAAGTAGTTGTACAAAGAAGTTGCCATTCTACAAAACAGTATATGATTCAAAGTGTCTGATAACATTGTGAAATTATATCCATTCATATCTAGTACAGTTATTTTTCTGTAGGTGCAAGGAAGTAGGATGTGTTTCTTGGAGAAATATCAAAAGTTCCCTCAAGTGAATTCTTTTTGGGGGGTAGGGAAGGGAAATACAGTCTTGTCATGTTGCCCAGGGTTGTCTTAAATTGTTAAGCCCAAGTGATCTTCCTGCTACAGCATCTCAAACGGCTGGAACTACAGGTATGCACCAGCATACCCAGTTTTTAAAAGGTGAATATTTATAAAATATTTTTGGTTTTGTTTCCCCCTCTCCTTTCTTCGTTCTTTTTCCATCCCTTCCTCCTTCCCTGCTTTTTCTCTCTCCCATTCCCTTTCTTCTCACACAATGGTTCTAGGGATTGAACTGAGGGTCTAACACTATATTAGCCATGTGATCTACATTCCCAATCTCATGAAATTGTATTTTACTAGTTTTATTCTTTGCTTTTCCTTGTTTGACAAAAGAGATGTTCTCTTAGGTCTTGCTTTTTATTGACCATAGAAAATATTTTCCTAATAGTTCACCATAGAATTTTTCATACAAGGCTGTCAATGATTATAAAGGATGATGTTCCCATGAAACAGTTATGTGAAGATAGTGGTTATAGTTGGGTACCTATAGCTGATGCCTGTAATACTAGTTATGCAAGAGGCTGAAATCTGATAATCAAGATTCAAAGCCACCACCCATGCAGAGAATTCCGTAGGCTCTTATTTTTAGTTAACTGGCAAAAAGCCAGAACTAGAAGCATGGCACCAACCATGAGCAAAAAAGCTGAGTTAGTGTAAAGCTCGATTTTAAACCCCAGTACCAGAACCCTCCCCCCACCCCCCCCAAAAATAGTGACTATAACACTTAAAAGACATTTATTCTGTGATCAGTGGATGAGAACAAGTATTTTTATGGGGCTCTTAGGATATATAGACTTTTGAAACTTCCGGTTTTCTGGTGGTTAATTGGAGATAAGCATCTCATGGACTTTCCTGTCCTTGTTGGCTTTTGAACTGTGATCCTCAAATCTCAGCCTTCTAAGTAGCTAGGATTACAGGTGTGAGCCACTGGTACCCCACTATGCTTCCTTTTTTAAACATTCTTTTTTAATGTCTAACCAGGCTAAACCTTGATTTCTACGAGGTTTTTAATAGTATATATTTTTCACCTAGGCCCTTTCATATAGCAAGCCTGCCTACACTATGGAATCTACCATTTCCTGTGTTCTTGTCCTCTACTTCTAATTGAGAAAGCTGTCTCGATTCATATATCACCATACCTTCTTCTCCTCCTCTCCTTTCCCCTCCACTTCCCTCCCCCCTTCCCGCCTTTTTTTTAAATTTGAGACAGGGTCTTGCTATATAGTTCTGATTGGCTTTGATTGATATGAGATCCAGGCTGGTCTGGATCCTTCTGTCTCAGACTTCCCATTACTAGAATTACAGATGTGCTCCAACATAGATAACTAGAACATTTGTTTTCTCTTTCATATTAGTGCTGTGTCATTGTGTGAATTACTGGATGATATTAGTGGAGATAAAAGTATAAAAATAATTTCTATTGATTGCTTTGTAAACTTTGCTATAGAAGCCACCATATAGTTTATGTACCTCAGAGTAACACTGAAAAGCTTCAGCTGTTTCTCTTTCATTAATGAGTTATTCTGACAGAGTTAGGGTCCTCTGAAGTTTTTGGTATGAAAATATAGGGCGGGCTGTGTGTGGTGACACATGCCTGTGATCCTAGGTTCATAGAAGGCATAGATAAGATGACTGGTTTGAAGGCATTCTTTGTAAAAAAAAAAAAAAAAAAATTAAAAAGAGTGACTGTAGGTCAAAGAACATATCTAGAATGGTGGCAAATGTCTGTAATCTCAGTGATACCAGAGGCAAAGGTAGGACGATTATAGCCTGAGACCAGTCCCAGGCAATAAACAGAACCTTGTCTGAAAATTAAAAGCAAAAGGGCCAGGGAAATAGCACAGAAGATAGAGTTCCTGCCTACAAGTGAGGCCCTAAGTATGAACCAGTTACCCTGTCCCCAAAAGTATTATAGATTATGCTGAAAGAGATCCTAGTTTTGTAGAGTTGTAATGTAAACTAGTCTAGATAAACAGTCTTCTTTATCACAGTACGTGTTTCCCTGAGGTCAGGAAGTGTTGTAAGTAATGGGGACCTTCAGGAAACAGGATAAAGGTCTTTGGCTGGATGTCTTATTTTATTCTAATAAGTTTAATTCATTGTTCCTTTAGAACTTTGTTCTCCATACCTGCATAGCTATGCTAGAGATTAATTACTTTGATTTCTTGTTGTCTTAGCTGATAGAACAAGAAAATGTATGAGTATATTAACCTATGTATATACACCTACCTATAAATATTTTGCATGCCATTATCTGAATCTAAGCTTGTTCATTTAATCAATTACTACCAAGCTCATCCTGATTTATATCTATAAATTTCTACTCAAGGAGTGACAAATCTGGCCATTAATTACATTTATTTATTTTTAATGTATATAGACAGCCTGAGGATCATTAGTCCATATTTCAACTGTTGACATCAAGACATCAAGTGTTTGTGTGTAATTCCTTTTCTCATTAATCTTATGGATAACATTTATTTCCGAATTACTTATCTTTTTCCCCTCTACTCCTTCAGTAAGATGGTGTAATTGTTTAGTGTATTTGCAGTGTTTGTTCCCCCCTTTTTTTTTTTCTCAAGGCTAGTTCTTTATCACTTGAGCCATAGCTCTACTTCTGGCTTTTTTGGTGCTTATTAGAGATTAGAGTCTCATGGGTTTTCCTGTCTAGGCTGGCTTTGAACTATGATCCTCAGATCTCACTCTCCTCCCTGGTAGCTAGAATTACAGGCATGAGCCACTGGTGCCCTGCTGGAAATTTGATAGTTAAATGTTTCCTAATCTTTAGAAACTGTCTTGGACTAATGGCTGGAAATACAGTATAAACTTCCTCTTTGTTAATATAAAACCTCTATAAAATCCTTTGATGGTGATCATTCAGTATCTATTTGAATCTGTTTTAGTTGTAAGGAACTCACTCATTTGTGAGCCTTTCATACCACAGAGAATCTATACTTGTTAAGTCTTAGATTCCTCCCTGGAACTTATACTCAATGAGAGTTTGAAAAACTTGAAAAGATCTCCCTTTCCTGTCTAACAGGCTCTGATTTCTTGGAGAGAGATTTAATATGCCTTTTGCCAACTAAGTTCCTTTAACCTTTCTGCTTTTTAGAAACATAGCTAACAGCTTCAGTACTAATATGTTTTCAATATAGTCTTATAATCAGCTACTTACCTTTATGCATTGTTCATTTCTCAAGCTCATTTTACACATTGTTACTGTATTAGCCATGCAAATGCCAGTGTTTACTTGTCCTTCATTGTCCAAAACTTGTGATTGCACTCTATTGCATTTAAATGTTGTGTGTGTGCACATTGTGTGCATGTTGGTACAACTAGTTTGGCCTGGACACTCACTGTCCCTTAGTTTTTACTGCTCAAGGCTCACTCTCTACCACTTGATCCATAGCTTTACTTCTGGCTTTTTTTTGTGGTTAATTGGAAATTAAAGTTTCACAGGTTTTCCTGGCTTCCAGCAAGCATTCTTCAGATCCTTGCCTTTTTTGAGCGGCTAGGATTGCAGGTGTGAGTTACCAGTGCCTGGCAGAATGCTACTTCTTTATCCTTGAAGTGCTTCAGAATAATCTGTGGAGTTTGTTTTTGTTTTTATGTTTGTTTTTGGTAATTCCATAGACCATCTGGGTTTTCTGCTATTGGAAAAAGAGTTTGGAGACTCTTTTTCTTTGTAGAAGAGGAAATTGAGAGCCTAATTTTAAATTGTTTTGATACTGATAATGGTTAGTTAGAATGGTAGTAAAATCCATATATATATATATTTTTTTTGGGTCCGGTCCTGGGGCCTGAACTGTGGGCCTGTGGGCTGTCCCTCAACTCTTCAGCTCAAGGCTAGCTCTCTACCATTTGAGCCACAGAGCCACTTCCGGCTTTTTTCTTTTGTGGTGCTGAGGAATCGAACCCAAGGCCTCATGCATGCAAGGCAAGCACTCTACCACTGAGCCATCTTCCCAGCCCCCAAATCCATATTTTTTATCTCATCATATGTGTAACTTTTGGTACTAGTGATTTAAATATTTTAGTTTTGTAGTATTTGCTTGCCTTCGAGGTGTATTTTCTATGTACTATTTTCTTACCTTGTTTCACTTGACTTGCATTGTTTTTGACATTGTTCTGCCTGATATGCCTTAACTTTTTTTTACCATTACTGTTGAAATTCACATACTTTTCAAAATTCAACAATGTTTATTTTTTGTGTGATGGTTTCTTCTTAAAAATGTTCATTCAGGCCGGGTGCTGGTGGCTCATGCCTATAATCCTAGCTACTCAGGAAGCTGAGATCTGAGGATTGCAGTTCAAAGCCAGCCCAGGCAGGAAAGTCTGTGAGATTCTTATCTCCAATAAACCACTCAAAACCAGAAGTGGCGCTATGGCTCAAGTGGTAGAGTGCTTGCCTTGAGCTGAAGAGCTGAGGGGCAGTGCCCAGGCCAGTGCCCAGCCCCATGACTGACCAAAAAAAAAGTTCATTCATCAGAATCACATTTAATATATGCGGATTTAAAAATACGTTACTCAGAATAATTCTGGAAAAGTCCAAGAATTACCTAGTTCTGTAAGTTTTCTTATTTTTCTGTTATTGATAGCAAAAAAATATGTATATAATATCCTATTTAAGGCTAGTCCAGGCTGGTCTTGAACTCATGATCTTCCTACCTCAGCCTCCTGAGTGTTGTGATCTGATTTTTGTTGTTGTTGTTTTTAAAGTCTACAACGTTTAATATCCATCTCGGCTCCATTTGCTAAGTTTGCCTTGTATATTTGTATCTAAGTCTTAAATGTTGAAGTGGGCGGAGGCTCTTATTTCATACTGAAAGAACTCTCATGATGCATAGTGTCATTGTTCTGAGTACATTTTAATCACTAAAGTCATCCATTTTCATTGCTATTCTGTTCATATTTTCTTGTGTGCTTTTCATCTTTTTGAACGCTTTACTGTGTTTCATGAGCTATACTATCTGACAGCACTAAAGAAATAGAAAAATCGCTTTTCTCACAAGGATCACATAGTATAATCAAATTTCTATGTAGAAACTAAAAGGACAGGTAGATCTAAAAGTTCTTACCTTCAGAAATCATTGTAAGGAACAGCCAGTATTCCTGGCAGTTTTAACAATAGTCCTGTGGGATAAAGCAAATACTGCCCCTTGAGTAGATAGTGGAAAGAAGAAATTTTTTCTTTAAATTTTTTCATTTTTGTTTTTAATGCTGAAAAAAAGCTATATTTAGAAGTAGCCAGCTGGACTCATTAGATCATCCCAGTTTTACAGGATCATTTGGCAACATTCAAAGCATCATAGTCAGAAGCAAGTCAAACCTGTCTTCTCATGATCAGAGTATTGAGCTTGGCCACATCCATGTCATAGGACTTCACAGCCTGTTTGCACTGGCTGTTCTTGGCTATGACATCCACAATGAAAAGATGTGTATTCATAGATACAGTGTCTTCTGTATTCATTGCAGACTTAATGGTCACAGAGAACTTCGTGGTGGCATAGTGGACCAGGTCTGATTTGCCCTGTGGCACTCTTTTGAGGACATTTAGGCTGCCTCTGGAGCCTCAATGTCTTGAGGTGATATGGCTGTGGATTCCTTTCAGCACTGCCTTGGCTTTCAGACAGACCTTTTGCTTTCATTTGGACTTTGAAAGGGACAGGAACCCTTTTCCTTGACTTATCCCATTTTGTTAGAAAGACCTCCTTTAGGTCTTTAAAAATACTTTTTGTTACTTGGCATGGTTTTAATTATGGGAAGAGCTGATAAATCTAGGTTATGATTCCATATGAAGAAAAGAGACAATTATTTTATTTTTACACACAATGTAAATTGAATCTATTTATATTTGTGAACAATACATTGTAATGACTGACCAGAGTAGAATATTTTTTTTTTTTAATCGATTGTTGGAGCTGAATTCTGGCCTGAGCACTGTCCCTCAGCTCTTCAGCTCAAGGCTAGCTCTCTACCACTTGAGCCACAGTGCCACTTCTGACCTTTTCTGTTCGTGTGGTACTGAGGAATCGAACCAAGGGCCTCATGCATGCAAGGCAAGCACTTTACCACTGAGCCAACTTCCCAGCCCCAGAACAAATGTTTTTTAATCCTAGATTTAATCCTAGATTACTTAGGAGTCAATTACCTGTCAATATTTAAAGTTGTAGAAATAGAAGTTCAAGATTTAATGACGTGAATAAAGCTCTGCATTTAGTGCTCGTAAAGCTGGTACTTGACTAAAACTCTTACGGGAACTTTAATATTTTAAAAGTAGAAATGTTCTCTGATATTTTTCCTATAAAATATATCTTATTTTTCAAGAAAAAATTCTGAAATAACTTATGCATAGATTATTTATATATGATTGTAAGGTAATTGTAAAAATCAAACAGTCCATAATTGTTTAACCACTATTAAAAAATATTGATAGTATTCTGGAAATTGCCTGTGAATAGTTCCATAGTTATACTTCACCCCTTTTATTCTTAGCCTCACCAGTTGCTGAGTGTGCTGAGGACCAAGCTTGAGCTTGAAATAAACAACTCTTTTGCCTATTACATTGGTCTCAGTCTCTGGGAGGTCTCTCGGGAGTCTTTTTTTTGAGGTCTGGTCGTGGGGCCTGAACTCATGGCCTGAACGCTGTCCCTCAGCTCTTCAGTTCAAGGCTTAGCACTCTACCACTTGAGCCACAGCGCCACTTCTGGCTTTTTTCTTTTTGCTTATGTGGTGCTGAGGAATTGAACCCAGGGCCTCATGCATGCAAGGCAAGCGCTCTACCACTGAGCCACCTTCCCAGCCCCACCCCTTTTATTCTTTTCAGAGCTAGCTACTAATCTTACTTTTTTTTTAAAAATTTTTTTTTATTGTAAAGATACTATACAGAGGGTTACAGTTACATAAGTGAGGTAATGAGTACACTTCCTCTTGAACATTGTTACCCCCTCCATTGTTTTCCCCCTACCATCCCCTCCCTCCCTCCCTTCCCCGAAGTTCTTTTTTTTTTTATTGTGATTAAGTGATTACATAATTTCCGGAATTTCACAGTATTGTGGAATAATGATGCTCATTTAAAGTCACAAGTTCATTCTAACTTTCCTGGAGCAAATTGTCTATCACAGTCTGTAACATATAACAGTGTTCACATGTTATATACCATATATGTGATCAGCAGCATGGGGATATTTAGTAGTGGTTCAACCAGATGAGTGGGAGTTCTTTGTTTCTTAAGTCCTGTTTTGTCGTATCACCTAACATTTTGGATTTAGCATCCACTTATCAGGGAGACCATGTACCGTTTGTCTCTTCGTTCTTGGCTTACCTCGCTCAACATGATTCCTTCTAGCTCCATCCATTTCCCTGCAAATGCCATTATTTTGTCATTTCTAATGGCTGCATAATATTCCATTGTGTATAGATACCACAATTTTTGGATCCATTCATCTGTGGTGGGGCATCTGGATTGTTTCCATATCCTAGCTATTGTGAACAGTGCTGCAATAAACATGGAGGTGCACGTGTCCTTGTATATTGGTTCCTGATGTTCAGGGTAGATGCCTAGAAGTGGTATGACTGGGTCGTAAGGGAGGTCAATCTTTAGCTGTCTAAGGACCCTCCAGACTGCTTTCCAAAGTGGTTGTATAAGTGTGCATTCCCACCAGCAGTGTAATAGAGTTCCTCTTTCTCCACATCCCCTCCAGCATTAGTCGTTGGCTGATTTGTGGATGTGGGCCATTCTGACTGGGGTAAGGTGGTATCTCAGGGTTGTCTTTATTTGCATTTCCTTCACCACCAGGGATGATGAACATTTCCTCATGTGTTTCTTTGCCATTTTTATTTCTTCATTTGAGAAGTCCCTCTTTAGTTCCCTTGCCCATTTAGTAATTGGTTTGTTAGGTTTGGGAGGGATTAGTTTCTTGAGTTCCCTGTATATACAGGATGTTAACCCCTTGTCTGATATATTGCTGGTAAATATTTTTTCCCAATTAGTTGGTTGTCTTTCTAGCTTGGTTGTGATAGATTTAGCTGTGCAGAAGCTTTTTATTTTAAGGTAGTCCCATTTGTTGAGTCTCTCTCCAACTTGTTGTGACCCTGGGACTCTGTTCAGGAAGTTCCTTCCTGTGCCTATTAGTTCAAGTGTCTCTCCTACTCTGTCCTGCAGTAGTTTCAGAGATTCAGGTTTAATGTTAAGGTCTTTAATCCATTTTGAGTTGATGTTGGTGCATGGTGATAGGCTGGGGTCCACTTTTAGTTTTCTGCATGTGGCTGCCCAGTTTTCCCAGCACCAGCGGTTGAAGAGGCTGTGTTTCTTCCATTGTATGTCTTTGGCTCCTTTGTCGAATATCAGCTGGCTGTAGGCCTGTGGATTTATATCTGGATCTTCTATTCTGTTCCATTGGTCTTCGGGTCTGTTTTTGTGCCAGTACCATGCTGTCTTTGTTGTTATAGCTCTGTAGTAGAGTTTGAAGTTCGGCATGGATAGCCCTCCCGTATTGTCTTTATCCCCTAGAATTGTTTTGGCTATTCTAGGTCTTTTGTTGTTCCATATGAATTGTTGGACTGTTTTCTGTATTTCAGTGATGTACGTCATTGGGATTTTAATAGGAATTGCATTGAATTTGTATATTAGTTTTGGAAGTATTACCATCTTTACTATATTAAGTCGGCCTATCCAGGAGCATGGGAGGTCTTTCCATTTCCTAGTGTCTTCTGCAATTTCTTTCTTTAACTTTTTATAGTTCTCATTAAATAGTTCTTTTACATTTTTGGTTAGGTTAATTCCTAAATATTTTTTGGGAGGTTATTGTGAATAGGGTTGCTCCCTTTATTTCCCTCTCTTCTTGTACATTGTCAGTGTACAGGAAGGCAACTGATTTTTGTGGGTTTATTTTGTATCCTGCTATTTTGCTGAAGTGATTTATGATTTCTAAGAGTTTGGGGATGGAGTTTTTGGGATCGTATAGTATCATGTCGTCTGCAAAAAGGGATAGTTTAACTTCTTCTTTCCCTATGGGGATCCCTTTAATGTCTTTTTCTTGCCTTATTGCCCTGGCTAAGGGTTCCAGGACTATATTGAAGAGGAGTGGAGACAGTGGGCATCCTTGCCTTGTTCCTGATTTTAGGAGAATTGGTTGTAGCTTTTCCCCATTAAGTATAATATTGGCTATTGGTGTGTCATAAATGGCTTTTATTGTTTTTAGAAATGTTCCTTCTATTCCTATTTTCTCCAGAGCTTTTAGCATGAATGAATGTTGAATTTTATCAAAGGCCTTTTCTGCATCTGTGGAGATAATCATGTGATTCTTGACCTTGGCTCTGTTGATATGTTGGATTACATTTATTGACTTATGTATGTTAAACCATCCCTGTGTCTCTGGGATGAAGCCTACCTGGTCATAGTGTATAATTTTTTTTATGTGTTTCTGGATTCTGTTAGCTAGAATCTTGTTAAGGATCTTTGCATCTGTGTTCATCAAGGAAATTGGCCTGTAATTCTCCTTTTTGGTTGGGTCTTTGCCTGGTTTGGGGATGAGTGTGATAATTGGCTTCGTAGAATGAGTTTGGGATAGCTCCCTCCTTCTCTGTTTCTCTGAAGAGCTTGAGGAGTATGGGTGTTAGTTCTTGTTTAAAGGTCTTATAGAATTCTGCTGTGAATCCATCTGGTCCTGGGCTTTTTTTTGTTGGAAGACTTTTGATAGCTCCCTGTATCTCGTTATAGGATATTGGCTTATTTAATTGGTTAACTTCTTCTTTGCTCAGTTTGGGCAACTTGTATTTCTCTAAAAATGCATCCATTTCTGCCAGATTTTCTTCCTTTAGAGAGTATAGATTTTGAAAGTAGTCTGTTAGAATTGTTTGGATATTGGGTACGTGTTGTGATGTTTCCGGTGGCATCCCTAATCCTATTAATATGGGTTTCCTCTCGTCTTTTTTTAATTAATCTAGCCAACGGGCCATCAATTTTGTTTATTTTTTCAAAGAACCAGCTTTTTGTTTGGTTTATTTTGGTTATGGTTTTCTGATTTTCTAATTGGTTAATCTCTGCTCTTAATTTGGTTATCTCGCTTCGTCTAGTAACTTTAGGCCCCATTTTTTCTTGTTTTTCTAGCTGTTTTAATTGCAACATGAGATTATTTACTTGGTCTGTCTCCATTCTCTTGATGTGGGCACTGAGGGCAATAAATTTGCCCCTCAGGACTGCTTTTGCTGTGTCCCACAAGTTTCTTTGTGAGGTGTTTTCATTTTCATTGAGTTGTAGGAAATGCTTTATTTCTTCTCTGATCTCTTCCGTTACCCAGGCATTGTTAAGGAGTGTGCTGTTCAATTTCCATGTATTAGAGAAATTTCTGTGGTATGCTTTGTTATTGAGAGCTAGCTTGATTCCACTGTAGTCAGATAGGATACAGGGGATTATGTCAATCCCTTCGTATTTGCTTAAGTTCCTTGCATGAACTATGATATGGTCTATTTTGGAGAAAGTTCCATGAGCTGCTGAGAAGAATGTGTACTGTTTTAGGGTGAAATACTTAATCTTACTTTTGAGAAAATTAATTTTTGCTATTTAAAAAAGTTTAGCCACCTGTATGTGTATCTGTAAGCAATAACATTTAGTTCCATATATTATTTTGTCATACATTGTAGCTGTGGTATTCACTTGTGTTGATATGAAATACTTGTAGTTTGTCCATGTATATTGTTGTGTAACTGATGTAATCTGTTGTGTAACCTGGGCTGTAGTTTAATCACTATGATTGGATAAGCATTTGATATTCTTGGGTTTAGAATCATTGTAAGGCTGCTGTGAACATGTGAGTCTTAATGTGTATATTTTCAAAAGCTTCTTGATGTATTGAACATCTGGTGTTGATGTATATGCTTTTTCAACCATCCCAGTTAATTTCAACCTAAGATGTCCTCTGGAAGAGTTCTTTTTTTGGGGGGGGGGGGGGCGGGGGGAAGAATTCTTTATTTATGATTCAGTTTTATTCCTAGGGCATAGCTATTCAAGATGTCAGCTCAATTCACACTGATTCCCAACTTTTAGCTGAATCATATGGAAGCTCAATTTTTAATTTTTTTTTTCCTAAAGGATACAATCCTTTTATTTCCTTGTCATTTGTGAGGCTTGAACTCTGGGCTTAGGTGCTGTCCCTGTGCTCTTCAGTTCAAGGCTAATGCTCTACCAGTCCAGCCACAGCGCCACTTCCGGTTTTCTAGTGGTTTATTAGAGATCAGAGTCTCATGGATTTTCCTGCCTGGCTGGCTGTGAACCTTGATCCTCAGATCTCAGCCTCCTGAGTAGCTAGGATTACAGGCGTGAGCCATGGCGCCCAGCAAGGATACAATCCTTTCATTATCCAAGCAAACAAAACCTCTAAAGCACATACGAATATCATTCCTTACAAATTATACCCCTAATACTCAAAATTTTAAAACTAATTTCAAATCATTTTTAAAATTTAAATTGTTATTTTAAACGTGATAATACAGAGGGATTACAGTTGCATGTCAGGTGATGAGTACATTTTTATTTTATTTATTTATTTTTGTTGGTCATGGGCTGCTTGAACTCTCTGGGCCTGGGTGCTGTCCCTCAGCGCTTCAGCTCAAGGCAAGTGCTCTACCACTTGAGCCACAGTGCCACTTCTGGTTTTGAGTGGTTTATTGGAGAAAAGAGACTCACGGATGGAAGTGGCATGGAAGTGGCGCTGTAGCTCAAGTGGTAGAGCACTAGCCTTGAGCTGAAGAGCTGAGGGACAGCACCCAGGCCCAGAGTTCGAGGCCCACAGCCGACCAAAAAAAAAAAAGAGTCTCACCGACTTTTGTGCCCTGGCTGGCTTTGAACCATGATCCTCAGATCTCAGCCTCCTGAGTAGCTAGGATTATAGGCATGAGCCACCAGCACCCAGGGAGTACATTTTTCTGTTGTTAAATTTAATCATATTGTAAATGTGTTGTACTGAGGGGTTACAGTTACATAAGTAAGGTAATGAGTACATTTTTTGTCAAACATTGTTACCCTGTCTCGTTTTTCTTCTACTTTCCCTCCTCCCCAACTCCTCCATCCTGAAGTTGTAAAGTTCATTTCCAACATACTGTCTTGTGAGTATTTAGTACATTTCTTTTTGAACAGTGTCACCCCTTCCCTCACTCTTCCAGTTTTTCTCTCCTGTTCCCACCTACAAGTTGAAAAATACACTGGGACATGATAAATTATACAGGTCTCAAGACATTCACACAGTGAGACTAAAGGAGAATATTCCTAGGACAGGATCACATAGCTTAATAGCTATGTGCATATGATCATATAAAATAATATATATCGAAATGAACTCTAAGAAATAGAAACAAGAGGCTTTTAAATTTTTTCTTTGTTTTCTTTACCTTTTGTTTATAAATTTATGTGTTTGGGGAAGGATAAAGAGGGGCACAAAGGGTGAACAAATACAGTGTTGATACTCACTAGATACTATGTTGAAAATTTTTAATTTTTTAAGGAGTCTCCAGAGTGATCTTTATGTACATTTCTACCAATAGTGAATAAAGGTTCATTTTGTCACTTATCCTTGCCAAAATTTATTGTGCTTTTTTCCTTCATGATGATCATTCTATTTTGTTTTAATTTTAGCAAGGATTTTAGCATATAGAATAAAATAGAGAGGAATGGGGAAAAGGAACAAACATTTTTTGCTCCTCCTGCAAGAAATGGTAGTAAAGGACTTGTCAGTAGGTTTCTTTCTTTCTTTCCCTCCCTCCCTCCTTCCCTCCTTTGTCTCAGTACTGGAGCTCAGTACTCAGGGCTGAGCACTGAGAAGCTTAGGTGCTTATTCATTCACTCAAGTCTGGTGACTTGAAGTGGAGCAACAGCTCCACTTCTGCCTTTTTGGTGGTTATTGAAGATGGAAAAGTCTTACAGACTTTCCTGCCTGTGTTGGCTTTGAATCTTGATCTTCACCTTTCAGCATACTTAGCAGCTAGGATTACAGGCATGAGCTACTGGTACTTGCTCATCTTTTGGCAGCTTGTTTCTTCATTTGCCCGTTTCTCTGACAGCTCATTTTGATTTTTATTGTACACCAGACATAATAACCAGTAATAAGGATGATTATCTGTACTCTAAAAAGTGTAAGAAATACATTTCTGTCTCTTTTTTCTGATCTTAGAGTAACATTCCAGGTTAATTTGAGTCAAAGAAACCATTGGGGGTAGTGTGTAAGTAACAATTATGGAGATAAAATTTAGAAGCTAAATAATAAGGTGGTTCAGTGTCCACAATGCTGACCTGAGTCTGCTGCATTTTCATGTTCATTCTTACCAAATGGATACCAAAGAAAGTGAAAGGTGGTCCCTAAGAATCTCCCATTGTCACCTTACTAGAACCCAGTAGGTCATTTAAGTCATTGGTTTATTGGAGATATTTTTGTGTGCTAGAAATTTAGAGTGCAATCATGTCTGCTTCTTGTGCAAGTGTGTGCTTTCCATTTGCCTGTTTATTGATTGAATTATTTGTTCTTTTAGTGTTAAGTTTTTGATTTCTTTATACATTTTGTTTATTAATCCCCTATCAGATGAATAGTTACCAAAGATACTGCCCCATTTTGTAGTCTTATCTCCTCACTCTGGTTATTGTTACTTGGCTATTTAAAAGCCTTTTAGTTTGATACAATCATAGTAGTTCTTGCTTATATTTCTTGTACTATTGGAATCCTACTTAAGGGTCGTTGCTTATGTCTATGTTTTGAAGTGTTTTTCCCTAGTAGTTTCAGTTTTAGGTATTATATTAAGGTCTTAGATTGTGTGTGTGAGAGAGAGTGTGTGAGCACTGAGGCTTGAACTCAGGACCTGGGTACTGTCCCTTAGCTCTTGTGCTCAAGGCTAGCTAGCACTCTACTATTTGAGCCACAGCTATGCTTCTGGCTTTTGGGTAGTTAATTGGAGATAAGAGTCTCAAGGCCTTTCCTGTCCATCTCAGTCTCTTGAGTAGCTAGATTACAGGTATGAGCCATTGGCGCATGGCTTTGATCTATTTTTTCTTGATTTTTGTACAAGGTGATGGAGATCTGCTTTTTGATCTAGATGTGGCTACCCATTTTTCCCAGAACCATTTGTTAAAGACTGTCTCTTTGCCAATGTATGCTTTTGGCATCTTTGGCAAAAATTGCCTGGCTGTTTCTGGTTGGGTTTGTTTCTTAGTACTCTATATTTTGTTTTGTGCTGATGCCAGGTTGTTTTTCTACTGTGGCTCTGAAGTATGTAAAGTCAGATATTACAGTGTATTACAAATAATTTTTTCCTCCTTAGGATTGCTTTGGCTATTCTGGGTAGTTTATGCTTCCATATGAATTTTAAGATCACTTTTCATATTTTTGTGATGTCACTGGAATTTTTATAAGGATTACATTAACTCTGTGGGATGCATTTGATAATAGAGCCATTTTTGTATTTTTTTGGGGGGGGGTCGGTTATGGGGCTTGAACTCAAGGCTTGGGTGCTATCCCTGAGCTTTTTCACTCAAGGCTAGCACTCTACCACTTTGAGCCACAGCACCACTTCTGGCATTTTTTTTTTTCCCACTTTGGTAGTTTAGTTGAGGTAAGAGTCTCTCAGACTTTCTCGTCTGGCCTGGTTTCAAACTGTGATCCTTAGATCTCAGCCTCCTGAGTAGCTAGTATAAGGTTCTCTCTTAGAAATGCCTTTACTGTGTCTGATAACCAAGACTTGAGGACACGAATAAGATATATTTTAAGCAGGAGAATGAGGAAGTGTTCTTAGAGAGAACATGTTGAAGTTACCTCATGGCTCTGACTCTCAAAAGCTGTATCTCACTTTTGATATTTCTGCTCGTTTGTTGGCTTCTTTGATGAACTTCTAAGATTCATTATCAGTTTGTACAAAACATCAGTTAATATTTGTTCATTCAGAAAGACTTATTAAACATCCATATACTAGAAAATGTATTACACATTGGCTAGGCAAAAAGGTGAATAAAATGAGTGTGTTTGACATTATAGGGTACATAGTATAGTAGGGGAAAAAAATGAGATGTTTGAAACCAAATAAGGAAACTGCCATGCTAATATTTTACTGCCATGCTAATATTTTAAGTATTTAAATAGTGTTTTAAAAGTGAATATATAGTGATTTTTTCTTAAAGCTTACAAAATATATTTGCGCATTCATGTATTTTTCATGCATTATTACACATATATTCATATGTGAAACATTACAGAGGCAAAACGATTGGAACTGAGAAACAGAATATGAAGGAGAATCAAAGTGTGTGTGTGTGTGTATATATATATATATATATATATATATATATATATATGCATTGTAGTGAGAATTCTAGGTAATGACAGTAATAGATTTGTGTAAGTGAAATTATGTTACTTTTGCAGTAAAGTAAAAAATACCTATGGCTTTTCTTTCTGTAAATTATTGGTACTTAAGAATTGAACATTTATATTAAGTGCTGAGGAACAGTGGTGAAATTTCTTCTTAGAAGAGTAAATCTCTAAAATAGAGAGGTATAATAGGGCAAATGAAAACCTTGAGGCCTAAGATCCCTTCCTAATTATGTGACATTGATCTCTGGGATTAGGCATGTGCCTAAGATCCTTTATTCCAGCACTACAGCTGAGGAGCTGAGTTTGGTGATCCTTTCTTACTGTGAAATTTTAGGATTTTAATTTTTTTTAAATTTAGCAGTTCTTAATAACTTTACTGCAAAATCAATTTTTTTTTCTAGCCTTGTTCAAGGTTCAAAAGTTAAAAACTTACGATGGGAAGAAGGCTTTGCTTTCTCTAACTGATGTTTTCTGACTAGGTACTTCGTAACTCAGGAAGACCTCATTTATTCCCAGTAATATGTTTTACTAAACTCTTTCAGGTAACTTTAAAAAGACTGTGTGACTTAATAATAGATCATGGCTTGAACTCAATTTTTATTTATTGTTGTTATGAAAAAAATTTAGTGAGATATTTTTCTTTGTCTCTGTAGTTATCAGAGACTGCTACAGACAATTGCTGTACTTGAGGCCCAGCGTTCTCAAGCAGTCCAAGACCTGGAAAGTTTAGGCAAGCATCAGAGAGAAGCACTAAAAAATCCCATTGGATTTGTGGAAAAACTCCAGAAGAAGGTACACATGTGATTATATATTTTTAAAAGATTTACTCAGATAATTGATAGTAATTTAAGAGAAATTTGTTTATTCTTATGACTATATGCTGTTTTTTAAAAACATTTAATTTTTCCCCTTGTACAATCATAACTACCACCTAACGCAGTGATATTTACTGAAATAATAACTACAGCTTTTTTTGGAAGTAGGATGGGGATTGAACCCAGTACTTCTGACTTGCTAAGCAAATGTTCCACCACTTGAGCCACTGTCTTAGTTCTTTTTCTTTTAGGTTGTTTTTCAGAATGTAATATGGTCTGATGCTAACTTTGCCTATTCTGGCCTTGAGCCATGATCCTCCTACCTCTGCCTCCCTAGTAGCTGTTAATCACAAGCTGGAACTCAACTTGGTTTTGCTTTTTACCCAAGGTAGCCTCAAAATCTCAGTCTTAGTGTTATCACCTTCCATGTAGCTGAAAGTACAGGTTTGTGCCAGAATGTAACTACCAGTTTTACTATTTGGATAGGGACTTTTTGTCCTATTCCTTTGCCATTTTCCGTTCCTGTCTAAGAGCATTTTCTCTTTTCTGCTTTTGAGGTTGGACATTGGGATTAGTAGAGCCAAAAATAAAAAGTGAAGTGTATCAGGACTTTTTAACTGCTTTGTTTTGAGTTACTTTTGCACATTAACTGGGAGGGAAAAAAAAGTTGAAAGATCCCTTTAAAGTACCAGTGGTTCACAACTATAATCCTAGATACTCAAGAGGCTGAGATCTGAGGATCATGATTCAAAGCCAACCTGGGCAAACAAATCCAAAAAACTCATTATCTCCAGTTAGCTAGCAAAAATCTGGAAGTGGAGCTGTGGCTCAACTGGTAGAGTGCCAGCCTTGATTGAAAAAGCTAAGTGAAAGTAGTACCTAGGCCTTGAGTTTAAGACGCAATGCATGTGCGCGCATGCACGCACACACACGTTTTAGGGTTATAACCAGGTCTATAAAAAGAATATAAAAGTTGCATTTAATTTTGAAGTGCTTTTTATTCGTGTGAAAAGTACTCATAATTTTCTGTTTCCCTTAAAGCAACTTTTTTTAAAGTGTAAAGTTGACCAGTGGTTTCAGGGAAGAGTTAGATAGGAAGAGTTTATCGAACAACTAACCCTTTAAAAGTGAAACAACTTTATGGTGATTTTGTGTGTGAGTGTGAATGTATGTGTGTATAAAGGTGGAGATAACCAGAGGCATAGTATTGTCAGCATTGTGTGGAAAAGAATAAAATTGAAACTATGAAAAAGAACTTAGTAGCTTTAAAAGAAAATTTATATGACAGTATCTTTCATGTGTTTTTTTTTTTTTGGGTCCGGTCGTGGGGCCTGAACTCTGGGCCTGGGCGCTGTCCCTCAGGTCTTCAGCTCAAGGCTAGCGCGCTCTACCACTTGAGCCACAGCGCCACTTCCGGCTTTTTTCTTTTTGCTTATGTGGTGCTGAGGAATCCAACCCAGGGCCTCAGGCATGCAAGGCAAGCGCTCCACCACTGAGCCATCTTCCCAGCCCTCTTTCATGTGTTAATAGCAGTATTTATTAATTAGTTAATCATTAGGCATTAATTTATTATTTGACTTTCTCTCATGTACTTGGTAAAATTTTTTCATGCTTTCAGAAAAGTTTAAATTTCATAATTGATAATAGGATTTGTATAGTGGCTTGTTAAACAGTTTTAAGGCTTTTAGAGATATGTTCTACCAATAGGACCCTCTAAAATATGTTTTATTGATTTTTGCCTTATTAAACAACTTCTTGTAAACAAAGCCATTGCAATTTGTTATGGCAATTTATAAACAGTCTCAGAGAAGAAAATATAAATAAGAAATGTATTATCCTTAATGTTTTGTGAGCTAGACATATTTGTATGCAGTAAAGTCTAAATGTCTTAGGTTTAATTTAGAATTTAATTTCTTTTTAATTTTAATTAAACAGATATGATATTGACTATTGTAATTGTTTTACAAAGATGAACAGAATTAGATCTAGTTACTTTAATAAACATGAAAATCTTACATTTCTTAAAGATTTTGTACTGGATTTAACTTAGAAGTTTGATTCTGAAGATTTAATTGTGCTGAAGTTGAAGCTCAAAGGTAGAGTAAGTCATAGTTTTAACTATGCTAATCATTGTTTTACAAATGAGTCATAAACATGAGGTACATTCTAAATCAGTTCAGCATGTCAAGTTCAAGTGTCAAAGGATGTTGATGTAGTGTAGAACTATAAATACATTTTGCCAAATTTAATTTTCCATTACCTATTATCCTTTAGCACTTAATGTTTATATTATCTTAGTTAACTTTATTGGATTCAATTAGTGAGTAGAAATGCTCATCTGGTAATCTTGAATTTGGTGCCATCTGAGACTCTAACTTTGTTCTTGTTTTGTTTTGTCTTTCTCCAGGCTGATATAGGGCTTCCATTTCCACAGAGAGTTGTTCAGTTGCCTGAGATTGTATGGGACCAATATACCAATAGCCTTGGGAACTTTGAAAGAGAATTTAAAAATCGTAAAAGACATACTAGAAGAGCTAAGTTAGTTTTTGATAAAGGTAAGAAATCACAGGATAACTTTTTAAAATATATATACTTTTTATTGTAAAGATACTGTACAGAGGGGTTACAGAGGGGTTACAGTTACCTGAGAAAGGTACTGAATCCATTTCCTATCAAGCATTGTTACCCCCTCCTTTGCTTTTCCCCATTATCCCTTTCCTCCCTACCTCTACCTCCCATGTAAAGTTTGTTTTCAACATAGTGTCTTGTACATCTTGTTACAATGGGCCATTCTATATCCTTATTTCGGCATTTTGTTATTTCCCTTTCCCTCCCCAAATTAGAAAACTATATATACAAGCTGCAGGACACTGGAATCAATACAGTGACATCAGGGGTTGTACCATGGGGGAAGAACGTATAAAGAAACAAGAAAACATCGCATAATATAAGTACATTAAAAAGAACAAGAAGGATTAAAAATCTCTTGTGTCCCTATCTTGGGGTTCGTTTTGCTTAGCATTAGGTTATATGGTCATATGTACATAGCTTTTGACCTTTTCTGCTTGTCCTAGACATATACTAGTTATTGCAGATAAAGGAAAATAGGATGAGATTTTAACCTGAAAATTATCTGGTTCTGTCTTGCTCTAATAATTCCGTATATTGTTCTGTTTTTAGTAGGTTTACCTGCTAGACCAAGAAGTCCTTTAGATCCTAAGAAGGATGGAGAGTCCATTTCATACTCTATGTTGCCTTTGAGTGATGGTCCAGAAGCCTCAAACAGTCGTCCTCAGGTAAGCAGTATGAAGTACTAGAGTAGTAAAGTTTGAACAGTCATGTGAACAAATGCAGTCATGCTATTTAGTATACACTATGTAGAAAATGAACTGTTTTAAATTGTGGGCAAGAATGGGAGAGGAAAAGCAAAGGAATGAGTGACATTGTCCAAAAAAAGAAATGTACTATTTTCTGACTTACGAAATGGTAACAAATCTGTACAAATCTTAATAATAGCAATAAAATCACATAAGGTTCCCTGTGAACTCTTCATTTACAGTCATTAACCTTCACTGTCAAATGAAGAGAAACCTGGCATTTAGTCAGATTTACCATATTATTTATGTTAAAGTCTCCAAGCAACATTTTCCTCTTACAGAAAGTATAATTAAAATTTCTTATGTGTGGTTATTTTAAATGGGTGTTACATGTACTGTACCTAGTACAATGTTTGACATAGTCCCATCATTTGTATGATACATATCAAAGAATAGTCTATGTTGTCAATTTGTAAATGACCTTATTATTTTATACTCAGATGATAAGGGGACGCCTGTGTGATGATACCAAACCTGAAACATTTAACCAGTTGTGGACTGTTGAAGAACAGGTAATGTTTCTAAATTATACAGATTTTTAAAAATTTGAATGTTATTAGAATCAGTATTATGATTCAAGTATGTATTGTTATATGTAAAACCTTTTAACTGTAAGTGTGAGAATTTTTAATTTTTCTTGTGTTGAGAAACAGCCAGTAAGGGAGTATTAGTACATTTTGACATATGGCCAGGATTGTTAGTGGATGAGTCTGAAATGCATTGTTCTCTTATCAGTATCAGTGCTATAGGTATAGTTCAGCAGTTTATAAATATCCAAGTTATTGTACATCTTTAGGACTACATGGAAATTTAGAAAATAGTATATAATATTAAATATTTGAATAGCATACTACACAAAAGGAAGGAAAAGACTTGTTATTCTAAACCCAGTGAATTTACACATTTTTGTTAAAACTGTAGGAGATTGCCTAATATATGTTAGCAAAATAAAATAGGAAGTAAAAGTCACTAAGATGTGTGAAATACTGGTTTACTTAGTTATTTTCTCTTGTACTTTCTTTTATTAAAAAAAATAGATAAACTTTTCTAAGGTCTTCTACAGGTATATTCTCTAATCTCATTTCCCTGTGAAATCTTACAAATCCTACTGTGAGGATTTGTAATTTCCAAAGTTGGGGAAGGATATTATACTTTGAAATGAAATGTGAATATATTTATTTAGAAATTCAGCATTTTAAATGGGCTTTTTCCCCCCTTCAATTTGGTTTTGGGTGTGGTTTAGAAAAAACTTGAACAGCTACTACTAAAGTACCCTCCTGAAGAAGTGGAATCCCGACGCTGGCAGAAGATTGCAGATGAACTGGGCAACAGGACAGCAAAGCAGGTGATGGGGCAGTGGCTGCAGCCCCTGGTTGTTACTTAATGAAGAATAGCATAGACAGCATGTGCGCACCTGCCAGATCATTGCTAACCATGATAGCGGGCTTAAAAACATAGCATCATGTATTTTCATGCTGACTTCAGAAGAATTTGAGATAATGTCCTACAAAATAAGTTTTAAGAAAGACAAGTGGCCTTGATATTTCTTGAATGCTGCTAGTTTATTAATTAGGTACTTTTTAGTTTGGCTATGTTGTGACATTGCTTTAGTGTCCCTTGATTGTTTTTTTAAAAATGTTACCTTGCAATTTCTTCCTACACAGTTCCTATCTATATTAGTAGATTCGTTTTTATGCTACAAGCATGAATATTCACAAGTTAAAAATATCCATTTAGCTTTAGAATCAAATTTAAGTTTATTTGGATTATTTTTACCTAGATTTTAAAATATAAGTATATTTGATGATCATTTAAAGTTACTTCTATATTTCTGATACTAGCATTCTTTAGATACCTGTGAACCTTTTAATTTTTAGGACTACTTAAGAATTGCATACCATTTCCTTACGTTAGCCTTGTCATGTTTCTTTAGGTTGCCAGTCGAGTACAGAAGTATTTTATAAAGCTAACGAAAGCTGGCATTCCAGTTCCTGGCAGAACACCAAATTTATATATTTACTCCAAAAAGGTAAAAAGAAAATGGATGAAAGCAAACTTTAAATTCATTAAAGTCAGAATCACTATATATTATACTATATAGTGTAGCAGAATTGCTATATACATACACTATGTGCAGATTTGTCAAACTAGCGTGGCTTATTTTTAAAGTACTATTCATGGTAAACATTTCATTATGTTGGGCATAAGCACAAGATAACACTTCATTATTGTAACTTAGAAAAATTTAGTGGCTTTGGCCCAGAGTTCAAGCCCTACAACTGATAAGAAAAAAAAAAAAAAGCAAAGAAAAATTTAGTGGACTTTAATAATTCATTATTTCCTCCCTCCCTCCCTCCCTCCCTCCCTCCCTCCCTCCCTCTCTCCCTCCCTCCGTCTCTCCCTTCCTGCCTTCCTCTGTCGTCCCCCGCGCCCCCCCCCAATCTGTCCTAAAAATGTTATTTTGAAATTTATTCCTACACAGTTCCTATTTAGATAGGAACTCCCTTTTTCCTTCCCTCCCCCTTCTTCCCACCCTTTTTGGTGTCTAGATGCTGTCCCTGAGCTTTTTTTACTTAAGGTCTATCACTTGAGCCACAGTGTAGCACCACTTCTGTCTTATTTATTATGTATTTATTAGTTTAGTGGAGATAAGAGCCTTACAGACATTTCTGATTGGGCTGGCTTTAAACCATGATCCTCAGATCTCAGCCTTCTGAGTAGCTAGAATTATAGGCATGAGCTATTGGCTGGACCCAGCTCATTATTTTATTGAGAGCAGTATGAATGAGTACTGTTTGTAAGATCTTTATATTGTGTCTATGTTAGGAAGGCCTTTGTGGGGTTAAAGATACTAAGATATTTCAGTATTTTATTTATTTATTTATTTATTTTTGGTCATGGGGCCAGAACTCTGGGCTTGGGTGCTGTCCCTCAGCTCTTCAGCTCAAGGCTAGCACTCTACCACTTGAGCTACAGCACCACTTCTGGGTTTTTCTTCTTATGAGGTGCTGAGGAATCAAACCCAGGGCCTCATGCATGCAAGGCAAGCACTCTACCACTGAGCCACCTTCCCAGCCCCTGCTTCAGTATTTTAAAAGTAAATTCAGAGATATGATGCAGTGGTCCATAGGTAAAAATGTTCATAGTTCATTGAAATTTAGGTAAAATGTTCAAGGTTAGGATAGTGATTCAAGATTAGGTGAAAATGTTTATAGTTTATTAAAGTTTAGGTTAAGTGCTCATTAGTTAAAGATTCAATGTAAAAATCTTCATTCAAGGTTAGTTAAAAATCTCAAAAACGGGGCTGGGAAGGTGGCTCAGTGGTAGAGCACTTGCCTTGCATGCATGAAGCCTGGGTTCAGTTCCTCAGCCCCACATAAGCAAAAAGAAAAAAGCCGGAAGTGGCACTGTGGCTCAAGTGGTAGAGCACTAGCCTTGAGCTGAAGAGCTGAGGGACAGTGCCCAGGCCCAGAGTTCAGGCCCCACGACCGGACCCCAAAATAAAAAAAAAAAAATCTCAAAGAACAAGGTAGGCATGATTGACCAAGCTTTGGGTATTGCTGCAAGCCTGCAGTTCCAACTATATAGTTAGGAGGCATAGGTAAAGATTACAGTCTGATGGGGGGGAGGGGGGAGGTAGGGAAGGGATGTGAAGGGTAAACAAAGGAGGATGCTGCAATGCTTGATAAGAAATGTACGCATTATCCTGCCCATGTAATTGTAACCCCTCTGTACAATATGTTCACAAAAAGAAAAAATTAAATTAAAAAAAAAAGATTACAGTCTGAGGCCAGCACAGATAAAAAACAAGAGACACCTCCTACTTAAAAAAAAATAACCAAAACAAAATGGTTGTGGTATGGCTCAAATGGTAGAGCTCTTCTTAGTGCCATGTAGTACCTTCTTAAGAAGTTCAAGAAATTGCTATTTTGTAGCTATGTCCCATAGATAAAATAATAGAAATATTTATTGACATCTTATTTTGTCCTCACTGTAGCCCCGAATTTTAAGTAGCAGTAACACATTTGCTTTACTGATGATAATATTAATAGGTAACTACTGGATCCTTTTTAATATATAAGGAAACTAGGCTGAGATAAGATGAATAAGTTAAGTTGTTTAGTCATATGTAAATCTGTGAACCATTGAGTCTCTAAATCTGATGAAAACTTTTTTCACTCTGCTCTGCAGACTTCCATAGTGAATGCTCATCTCTTTCCAATATGGAATACTTCATAACTTATAGTCAATTTTTTGTTGTAACTGGAAAAGTAACACACCTGATTAGTTTTTAATTTCCTTAATAAATCACTCTGATACTGCCCCCTCTCATCACTCATCCTTCACATAAAGAGAAACAAAGATCTAATATTGTTACTTTTCCTGATGGAAGCTAAGTATATTTCATTGCCTATGGTCTGGGAAGGTGGCTCAGTGGTAGAGCGCTTGCCTTGCATGCCTCAGGCCCTGGGTTTGATTCCTCAGCACCACATAAGCAAAAACAAAAAAGCCGGAAGTGGTGTTGTGGCTCAAGTGGTAGAGCACTAGCTGTGAGCTGAAGAGCTGAGGGACAGCGCCCAGGCAGTTCAGGCCCCACAACTGGACCCCCCCCCCCCCCCCAAAAAAAAAAAAGAAAGAAAATTGTGCATGTGTGTGCCCGTGCACATGTATGTGTGTCAGTCCTGGGGCTTGAGCTCAGAGCCTGGGCTCTGACCCTGAGTTTTTTTTTTGCTGAAAAAACTCAACCACTTTCCCAGCTCCACTTCCAGCTGTTTTTGGTAGTTAACTGGAGCTAAAAGTCTCAGGAACTCTCTTGCCTGGACTGGCTTGGAACTGTGATTCTCAGATCTCAGTTTCCTGAGTAGCTAGGAATACAGGTGTGAACAGCTGGCTTTGAAATTTGATTTAATTTGCCAATTGTTTTTGAATATTTTGAATTTTCTCCCCAAATGTAGCAGTTACCTTTATTAAATATATTGAATTCAGATAACTTTCTATAGCTTTGGAACACTAGACCTTTCATAGCCAAATCAACATAGGAGCTGTGATTTTGTGGTTTATAAGTATGTTTTGTGTTGTACTTTATGCTTTCAACAGCTAAAACTAGATGATGATGATAAAAGGAACACTACAGAAACCTATATGTATTCCTTTCTTTGAGAGTATTTTATTTTAAGTTAATAGACATTTTGGTTGTGAAGATCTAGAACAACCCTAGTAACAGTGTCTCGTGGTATAATCAGAGATTGAGTTTTTCTTTTGTGTGTGTGTTAGCATTGGTACTTGAATTTATGATTTAGTGTTCTCACTTGGCTTTTTCTCTCAAAGATAGCACTGTGCCACACCTTTAGTCTGGCATTTTGCTTGACTTAATTGTAAATAATCTTTCAGACTTTTCTGCTGGCTTTGAACCAATATCCTCAGATTTTAGTCTCCTGAATACCTGGGATTAGAGGACAGAACCACCAGTGTCCAGCTAGAGATTAAATTTAAAAATGGGTGAAATGATTCTCTGTGAAACTGAGGTTATTTGTTGTATCCATGCTGTTAATCATGAGAGGCAGTCTACAGTGGGTGAGAATGAGGGCTTTGGCACCACAGAGGCCTTATTTGTCATTCTGGTTCTATCATCCTACATATGATACATTGAGCAAGAAATTTAACTTTTGAGTCTCAGTTTTTTTTTTCCTTTATATTGAATGTAGTATTATAGGACTGTTGTAAAATTAAATGACATTGGTATGAAATAAGCAATCAGTGTTAGGGAATCATTTTCAGGTGTCCATCATGTTATGGAATATTTCATTTACTGGTTAGTTGTAGATCTGGTTTCGTCACTTTACCATACCTTATACCTCTGCAATTTTCAGGTATCCATAATGTTATGGAATATTTCTTTTACTGATTAGTTGTATATCGGATTTTGTTACTTTATCATACCTCTGTGATCTTCAAGAAGGGAATTATTTTCAGGTATTCATTATGTTAGGGAAAATTTCTTTTACTGGTTAGTTGTAAATCTCGTTAGGTCACTTTATCATACCTCTGTGATCTTCAAGGATTCACTGAGGCCAGCATTTGAAACAAAAATGAGAAAAGCTAGATTCTGAGTATGTGGTCCAGTGTTCTGTTGTTGAGCTAGTTCCCCTACATTTTTTGGAGTGTGTGTGTGTGTGTGTGCGTGTGCGTGTGCATGTGCACGTGCATGCGCGTGTGCACGTGCTGGTCCTAGAGCTTGAACTCAGGGCTTTGGTGTTGTCCCAGAGTTTTTTCTCAAGGCTAGTGCTGTACTATTGGAGCTACAGTTTGACTTCTGTTTTTTTTTTTTCTCAGGTGGGGAGTGGGGATGGTTAATTGGAAAGAAAAGAAAAAACGAGTATATTGAAAGGTAGAAGTGAAACCCTTCTGTTAGATATGATAACAGTAACATTTAGTTGATTCTTTTAATGATTTTTCACTATTACAATAAAAAATTTGTTTTCTTATTTAGTCTTCAACAAGCAGACGTCAGCACCCCCTTAATAAGCATCTTTTTAAACCTTCCACTTTTATGACTTCACATGAACCACCAGTATATATGGATGAAGATGATGACCGATCCTGTTTTCATAGCCACATGAGCACTTCTATTGAAGAAGCCTCGGTAAGTTACTTGTTTAGCTTTTTTTTTTTTTTAGAGGGGCCAGACCTGGGGCTTGAACTCAGGGCCTGGGCATTGTCCCTGAGCTTTTGTGCTCAAGACTAGCACTCTCCCACTTGAGCCACAGCTATACTTCTGGGATTTTGGTGCTTAATTGGAGGGTCTCATGGACTATCCAGTCCAGGCTGGCTTCCAATCATAATCCTCAGATCTCAGCTTTTTTTTTTTTTTGGGTCCGGTCATGGGGCTTGAACTCTGGGCCTGGGCGCTGTCCCTCAGCTCCTCAGCTCAAGGCTAGCACTCTGCCACTTGAGCCACAGCGCCACTTCCACTTGTTTAGTTCTTACATGGTTCAAAGTATCAAATGAAAGTGTTAGGATATTTTGATTATTTTTACTCATCAGAAAATGTCTTGTTCTTCTTGCAACGACAAGTCAAATTTAAAGTTTTGCTTTTGTTTTTAAGAGAACTTAAAAAAAATTTTTTTTTTTTTGGGGTAGTAATACTGGGGTTTGGACTCAGGGCCTCGCGCAAGTAGGTAGAACAGGACAATGACACTGCTCCCAACACTCAGCTTCAGTGATTGTCCTCTTGTAGCAGTCTAGATTTTTTTCCTCCCCATCTGATGCCACCCCAGGTTATTTTGGATGAGTTCCCAGACATCGTGCAACAATGGCTTTTTCTTTAAATAATGAAATATAACTTATATATTTATATCTGAAAAAAGCCAACAAAAATTATCCTCTTTATTTTTCCTCTCTGTTTTTGTTGAACTGGATGGTTCGTCTTGTAGAATTTGCCACAGTGTGGATTTGATTTATTGCATCTGTTTTGTGTAATCTTTGTTCTCTGAATTTCTTGCTAGTAGGTCTAGTGCATTGATCAGATTCAGATGTATTTTTATTTGGTAAGTGGGGTAATACTCATGTATCTTATCTGTCTGGTTATCTCTAAGTTACTAGCCAATGAGCATTGTCTAGATCCATTGATTCATTAAATGTTAGAAAATGACACTTCTTAAATTCTCTCATTTGGTGGAATATTCTATTTAATACCCCCATCCCATTCCTTACCATCAGTTACAATTTGGTTACACTAGGGTTCATCTAGAAAATGTAAGATATAGCCTGGTGCCGGTGGCTCAGACCTGTATACCTAGCTACTCAGGAGGCTGAGATCTGAAGATCATGGTTCAAAGCCAGCCCAGGCAGGAAAGTTAGTGAGACTCTTATCTCCAATAAAAAAACCACTAGAAAATCGGAAGTGGCCCTGTGGCTCAAGTGGTAGAGCGCTCGCCTTGAGCTGAAAAGCACAGGGACAGTACCCAGGCCCAGAGTTTAAGCCCCACGACTGACCAAAAAAAAAAAAGAAAAACAAAATGCAAAATACTTGCCTGATTTTACCTTCAGACAGTGGGTTTGTTTTCTTGTAACCTGTATAGATTACCTGTATATATAAATTTTATTTTTATTCTTTTAAATTATTTTTTTACTATTTGGCTTTTTTTTTTTTAGAATATATTTAACTGTTTTAGCTCATTGATGTTGTCATTGTGTTTAGTTTAGCTTATCTTTGCTCAGTTGTAGCTCATCTAAGTTGGCTATAATTCAACCTCTTACTATAAGACTGGTAATGTTTGATAGTCAACTAGGGTTTGAACTCAGGGCCATGTGCTCTGCCTTAGCTTCTGTTCTCAACGATGGTGCGCTACCACATGAACCACACCTGTGCTTGATGATTATCTGGAGATGAATTTCTTGGATTATTTGCCTAGACTAGCTTCAGAACCTGTATCCTCAGAACTCAGCCTCCTAAGTAGCTAGCATTATAAGTGTGAGCCACTGGCTCCTTGGTATAGCTTTCTTATTATCTGTATTAATGAGGAAAATACAAGCATATCATGTATTTTTCTTGCTTCAGAACTACAGTTAGTCTTTTTATTAAGAAATGATATTTAGAGACTGTATTCTGAATAGCTTGTTTCTAGGTCTTGACAATTATTTCTTAGGCCTATTTCATGGACAAGATGAAAAATCTGGTATTTTTGTTAAAGCATAAAAAGCAATAAAAAATCATACATTCTTCTTACTTCACATTTAACCTAAGGACTGTAGAGGTTTTACTCTCCCTCACTGATCTTAAATATGCATTTTCTTTTTCCCAACTGCAAATCCCATTTGTCAGTAACATCCAACATAGAGCTCACTGTCCTTATATGGTAGTAGTAGTAGTACCACTATCAACAAGATTGTTATTAAATAGAGTCTGGTAGTTATGAACAAATTATGATATTTATGCTTATAAAATTTTAGTTGTGGGGCTAGGCAGGTAGCTCAGTGGTAGAGTGCTTGCTTTGCATGCAGGAGGCCCAGGGTTCAATTCCTCAGTATCACATAAGCAGAAAAAGCTGGAAGTGCCACTGTAGCTCAAATGGTAGAGTACTCGCCTTGAGCTGAAGAGCTCAGGGACAGTGTCCAGGCCCAGAGTTCAGACCTCATGACTGACCCTCCCCCCCCAAATATTTTTTTTTATTTGTATGATGAGATCAATACTAATGACTCATTCAAATGCTTCAAAAATATGTGCTGGCATAGTTCTTTAAGAGTTATGACATAGAAAGCAAGAAAAAGATATGAGCAAGTCCCAGTGAAGATGGTACTTGAAAGTTGTTTTTTCTTTTGAGACAGGGTCTTGGTTTGTAATTCAAGATCCTTCTGAGTGCTGGGAATATAAGTATATATAACCTCATACTTGATTACTGTGATTACTTCAACCTGGCTATTTACAAATGTATATTTATGAAGCTTATTCTAATAGTAAAATTTATAGTTGTTTTTCCTTAAAATATAAACAGCTAGAGAGATTATGTGTATATAATGTATTCCTTTGTTTCAAAATCTGTATACTACTTTAGCCCTATTGTGATTATGCCTCTTTAATTAATTTAAAATATTTTAACTAGGAAATCTATATAGAAGTGATTAAGGTATTGGGTTTAGAAATAATTAAAACTATTTTTAAGCATGTGTTCTGTAAGCATCTGTTTCCTTGTTGTAAATATAATACAGTAGTTGATAATAGCTAACCTGATAAAAGGAGTGAGAGGGTAAGTTAGCAGTTTCCCAATCTAGGATTGAGAATTGATGGAACATGAAAATACATTAAGAGAATTGATGTATTTAGAGCTGGTGCTGGTGGCTCACACCTGTAATTCTCGTTGCTCAGGAGACTGAGATCTGAGGATCTTGGTACAAAAGCAAACCTGAGCAGGAAAATCTGTGAGACTCTTATCTAGGTGACTGTGCATAAATATTTGCAAGCAGCAAGCAGGATCGTGTTTAGAAAGCCTAGGATTTTTAAATTTTGAAGTAGATTTTAGATTGGCTGGGTAGAATGATACACAATTGTTTTCCAAATTGATGTTGCTGTCACTGTGTTTAGCTTATCTTTGCTCAGTTGTAGCTCATCTAAGTTGGCTATAATGGCTACCTAGGAGTCTAAGATTGGGAGAATCATGGTACCAGGTCAACTTGAGCAAAAGTCCTTGAGATTACATTTCCACAGGCAAGTTGGATGCGATGGCACATGCCTGTAATCCCACCAGCTGCAAGGAAGACTGCAGTAGGAGGATTGCAACTCAGGCATGTGCGAGGATTAGAAGCTAGGTCCTATTCTAAAAATTATTGGAATATAGGGCTGGAGGTATGGCTCAGCAATATTACACTAGTTTAGCAATCATGATGCTCTGTATACCTCCAGTATTACCAAAAGAAAAATAAAGTCTTTTGGGCTGAAACTTGGGGGAGAAAAGGAAAGTAACATTGTAAATGGGAAATTTAGTGTAGTATTTTGGGGTTTTTTGTTTGTTTGGTTTTTTTTTGGGTCCGGTCATGGGGCCTGAACTCTGGGCCTGGGCGCTGTCCATCAGCTCTTCAACTCAAGGCTAGCACTTTACCACTTGAGCCACAGCGCCACTTCCGGCTTTTTTCTTTTTGCTTATGTGGTGTTGAGGAATCGAACCCAGGGCCTCTGGCATGCAAGGCATGCGCTCTACCACTGAGCCACATTCCCAGCCCCTAGTGTAGTATTTTGGAGGCAACCGTTTCCAGTTAAAGTCAAGCACAAGGGTTCAGGAGTAGGAGACCGAGATAGAATAAAGATGAATATTGTTCTGGTAGAATCTAAGGAATCTAATAGAGTCCAAGGCGAGACACAGGGGATTGGGATTGAACAATTGTGAGGATTTTGAAGTTGAGCAGTGTAAGGATCAGTGTTCTCAGTAATTTTGAGTAGACTAATGTTATACTTTTGAGTATAAAAGTGATAGTCACTTTTGGGGGTGAGGATGTATTTAATGTTGTGTATCTAATTGCAAGTATATATGAAAACAGCATAAGGAACTTGAATGAAACATGTTGATAAGTAGAGAGGTGAATGGGCAAGGAAAGAGAAATAGACTGTCTTTGGGTGAGTAGTAGTCCGGAGGAAGTTAGGCTAACAAGGATAATAAAAGAGAATAAATATACTTGAAGTAGATGTTTGTAACTATAAAAATAGGATAATGAAACTTGTTTGAATTGTTTTGGGAAAGACTGAAGAGAGAGAAAGGGAGGGTGAGAGAAATGGTGAGATTAGAATATATTGTAAACATGTAGAAATATGACAGTGAAATCTGATCCCTTGTATAACTAATGTAAGCAAATAAAAAATATATGACCAGACACTGGTGGCTCATAAACATTTATTTAAAATTTTGGAATTGTAAATGGATTTTGTACATTATAGATCTGTTTTTATGGGACTCTTCAATTTAATGTGTATAGTTTTGACAATATGTAATAGTCATTGAAAGTCAGTTCATCCATCCTCTTGATCACTGGAAGTAAAGAACAAAAAACAAGGGCAGAGATGGTTTGCTTGTTAAGGAAATGTCATGGTTATAAGAATAAGAGTAAAAATCTTAGGTTGGAAAAGAGGAATATCTTGCCAAGTGTGAAAAATAGATTATAAAAAATCTTTGAAGTAGGCATGAATGTGTATAGATGAGTTTGGATTTGTGTTAGTGTATGACAGAGGTGGAGTTATGCTTTGTTCCCTTTGTACTGACATTGTAAGCAGTCTAGAACAATTCACAATTAATTATTGCATTAACAAGTTCTCCTCAAGTATTGTAAAAATATTACCAATAGCAGCACTAATTTTCTGTTCTTAAAAAACAAGGTATCTTGGCAGGGACCCACTAGTGGCTCATGCATGTAATCTTAGCTACTCAGGAGACTAAGATCTGAGAAGCTAATCCTAAGCAGAAAAGTCAGTGAGACTCTTGTCTAAAAATCAAAACAAAAACAACAAACAAACCAAAAAATAGAAGTGGAGCGGAGCTATGGCTCAAATGGTAGAATGTTAGCCTTGAGCCAGAGAAGCTTGAGTTAAAGACCCAGGACTGGCACCAAAAAAAAACAACCCTCTTTTCTTTTCTTTTCTGTTTTTCTTTTTCAGTCCTGGGGCTTGAACTCTGAGCCTGGGCACTGCCCCTGGGCTTGTTTGGCTCAAGGCTAGTGCTCTATCATTTTAGCCACAGTACCACATCCAGCCTTTTCTGAGTGGTTTATTGAAGGTAAGAGTCTCATGGACTCTCCATACTGGGCCGGTTTTGAACCACAATTCTCAGATCTTAGCATCCTGAGTGGCTAGGATTACAGGATTTTTTTGTTTTTGTTGCTGTTGTTTTTAAGATAAGGTATCTTCAAATTGAAAAACACATTATCAATAGAAAAACATCAATATTTCTTAAATTTATTTTATTTTAACCTTTTTGTTTTCTTTTCAATAGGATGAAGAAAGTATACCTATCATGTGTAGGAATTTACCTGAATATAAAGAACTATTACAGTTTAAAAAGTTGAAAAAGCAGAAACTTCAGCAAATGAAAGCTGAAAGTGGGTTTGTGCAGCATGTAGGCTTCAAGGTAGGCTGCTTCATGTTACTAGCTCATCTTTGGAAGGGTAATGAGACAGTTGTAAATGGTTTCTGGAGTCCAAAACAAGATTTTTTAAACTTGTAGGGAAAGATTAGTAAGTTTGTCTCTTGTCCTGTTCATTTATATAAGTAGTGTTTGTGGCTCAGCATACATGTGTGTGTCTATAATGTGATGTAAAATGTGAGCTGAGAAATCCCTTTTTTAATGCCAGCAATGGGACTTGAGGTCAGGGCGTGGGTACTGTCTCTCAGCTTTTTTATTTAAGGCTGACACTCTACTCTACCACTTGATCCACAACTCTACTTCTGCCTTTTTTTTTTTTTTTTTTGTATGGTTAATTGGAGATAAGAGTCTCGTGGATTTTTCCACCCGGGCTGGCTTCAAACCACAGAACTGTGGTTTGGTAGTGGTAGAGCACTAGCTTTAAATGAAAAAACTAAGGGGATAGTACCACTGTCCTCAGATCTGAGCCTTCTGAGTAGCTAGGATTACAATCATGAGCCACTGACACCCAGCAAGATGGTAAGTTTTTGCCCAGTTGTTTCTCTTATAATTAGTGCTACTCAGAATTGTCCTTCCATTTCAGATTAAATTATCTCAGCCCTTTTCAAAGGCTAATAGGACAGTATGCCCTCATTCCACATGTTCTGGGCCCTTTACTCATTGCTAGAGAGTCAAGAGTAAAGAAGATAGACTAATTCTTGCCCTCATGCTCTTTTCATTCTCATAAGGAATTTAGAGAAGTTAAACAAAATAATTAAGGACAACCAAGAGTACACGCACATTGGAGAAAGCTTAAAGACAGTGAGAAAAGTTCAGAAATTTTGCCAAGAAGTTTAAATGGTTCTAAGAGTTTGGGGAACCATTTAAAGATTTTTAAAGCAGAGAGAAACATGAAATTTGCATTTCAGAAATATTCTCATGATTTAACTCTTAGATCAATAACCATTAGAAAGACAGGGCTGCAGAAATTAGTCCCTGATAATTAAGTTTTGTAAAGCAGTAATGTATTTCTGTATATTACCTATATAAATGTATGTATATGTATGTGTGTATGTAAGTCCTTATATATGTATATAGCAGGAGGTGGTGGTCATTATGGCTATAGTATGAAAACTGTATTAAAGGAAGTAAGGCTAGAGATGAGGAAATGATGAAGAAATTCTTTTGGTAATTTAGACAAAAGATGAGACCAATCCTGACCTGGATTGGTCCCTGTAGAAATAAAAGTTGAGGGGCTGGGAAGGTGGCTCAGTGGTAGAGCGCTTGCCTTGCATGCATGAGGCCCTGGGTTCGATTCCTCCATACCACATAAGCAAAAAGAAAAAAGCCGGAAGTGGCACTGTGGCTCAAGTGGTAGAGCACTAGCCTTGAGCTGAAGGACAGGTCCCAGGCCCAGAGTTCAGGCCCAATGACTGGACCCTCCCTCCCCCCCCCCCCCCCCCCCAAAAAAAAAAAAATTGAAGTTGACAGGTTGAAGAAAACTTTAGGTACTAGAAGTGAGTATACTTACTCAAATTGAAGGAAGTAATAATAATGCCATAATTTGATGTTTCTTTTGTTAATACATGTAGAAGTATTCATACATGCTACTGATCAACTAAATGGGAAAAAAACAAAACAAAAAACAACTGTACCTCTGGATACTTTGGAGTAGCAGTTAGCCAAGCTGTGTTACATACTTTTCTCCCTTTTAATCTTTCAGTGATCCTTTTTCTGTTAGTGTTTCTAACTGGCAACTCCAGTCTTTAAAGAGGAAACCTGTTCCTTTTCTCATCATTCTCTTGTAGGACGCAGCCTTAGCTTCTTAGCTAGACTACCAGCTACTCCAGTTGATCTGATGATTAAAGAATTATAAATGAGATACTTGGATCTCCAAAATTCCACAGGACACACTAGGGCTGTCACAGCATATCAAAAAATAGCTGGGTCTGTGTTTTTGTCATGATGGGCATTGGTTATTATGCCTTTAGGCTTTGGAGAGTTGACTCCATAAGATGAATGATCAGAGAGGATTTTGTGGTTGCCTGGGTTTATGTTAATAATGATAACTTAAACAGTCCTCTTACATATGTAGGTATTTTAACTATGATTATAAAGCCAGTGTTCACAACCATGTGCTGGTTTCAAGTAAGTGGCGACTAATAACTAAATGCCCACATTTGAAATGACTTACTTAAAACCTTCGTACAATAAATTATAGCATATTGAAGATTATTTTTATATGCTCCTTTGGTCTATCTTTGTCTTGATTTTGATTTGATGGGCCTTTACCTAGTTGGATAGATATTATTGTTGTTTTATCCAAGTGTGCATTAGGAAAGAAGAGACACCTGCATACATATCATTAGCTTAATACTTTTTCTCTCTGAATCTGCTGTAGTGTGATAACTGTGGCATAGAACCTATCCAGGGTGTTCGGTGGCACTGCCAGGACTGTCCTCCAGAAATGTCTTTGGATTTCTGTGATTCTTGTTCAGACTGGTAAGTTGGTGGGTTTTTTTTTTTCTTTCTTAATTTCTGTTCCACTTTTGGCCTTAAACTTTGAAAAGTCAGGAAGTTTATGGCCAGTGAGTTTGATTTCCGAACTTCCTTAGAAAGTAGCTGCCCATAATGCACTCACTTTTGCTCTAAGAAATTGTTTTCTCTAATCACACACATCTCAAGTAGTTTTGATTAGAGATTTTGATAACATTAAAATAAGTAGAACTTGTGAGAAGGTTTTGTAATGTGTAGGCCAAAATGTATCTAGTGCTATATAGTGATGGTTTTTTTTCTTTTCTTGCAGCCTACATGAAACAGATATTCACAAGGAAGATCACCAATTAGAACCTATTTATAGGTCAGAGACATTTTTAGACAGAGACTACTGTGTCTCCCAGGGCACCAGTTATAATTACCTTGACCCAAACTACTTTCCAGCAAACAGATGACATGGAAGAGAGCATCATTTACTAGTCCTCTTCAATACACAGCAATGGTATCATTGTTAATTATGTGCACAGTTTGGAAAGATTCTCTGCTTTCCCTGAAATGACACTCACAGCATGAGAGCTTCCTGAGTGTTCTCGTCAAGTATAGCTTGGCACCGTTGTGGCTCTAGATCATTGTTCAGCAGCTGAACATTCCTGGTAAGCAAAAGGTTTCCCTAGTGAATTTTGCACCACCACCTGAAAGCCTCGTAGGTGGTGATCGTAAATGGGTGAGTTGGAAACGAGAGCACACATTAAGAGTAAATTCCAAAGGTTTCAAAGATCTTGGTCATAAATATGATAAGAAGACAAAGTATTTATATTAAAAACAGTTTAGTAGCTTTCAGTTTTGTGGAAATAGTTTTCAGTGCAGAAACTGACTTCTTTAGACAAAGTTTTAACCAATGATGGTGTTTGCTTCTAGAATATATACTCTAAAAGAACTCACTGTCCCAGTGGTGGTCATTGATGACCTTTAGTAAATTGGAGCTGCTTAACCATATTGATATCTTAACTTCTTTTAACCGCAATGAACTGTCTTTATTACCAACAGTAAAGCACTACAGGAGGCAGCTGTGTCATTGCTTCCTTAACCAGCTCATGGTGTGTGAATGTTATAAAGTTGTCACTCAGATATATTTTTTAAATGTTATGTTATATAAGATGATCATGTGATGTGTACAAACTATGGTGAAAAAGTGCCAGTGGTAGTAACTGTGTAAAGTCTCTAATTCACAACATTAATTCCTTTAAAATACACAGCCTTCTGCCTCTGTATTTGGAGTTGTGAGTGCAACTCATCAAAGAAAACTGCCTAATATAAAAATCATATATATGGTAATAATTTCCCTCTTTTGTAGTCTACACAAGATCCATAAAAGATTGTATTTTTATTACTATTTAAACAAGTGATTAAATTTAGTCTGCGCAGTGAGCAAGAGTTCACACGCATTCTTTTATACTGATGGATTTTGTTGTGCATCATTTAAAGCATTTTGTATGTTTCTTCTTAACTGTGTATACAGTATGTTCTTGAACAATGTTCATTTGTCAGGAGAACTGTGAGAAATAAACTATGTGGATACTGTCTGTTTATATTATAGAATGTTGTGGTGACTTCCTTTTGGTTAGATTAGATTTTTTTTTTTACCAGTGTTAAAACCAGAATTTTTTTTTTTAAAGTTTTACAAGTAAGTCTGCTTCTAACATACAATTAGGGTTTTCCTTACTGTCTTTTATAAAGAGTAAAAAATATAGAAAAGAGTGAACTTGAGAATGTATAATTATGGTAGTATTTTTGATCAGTGTGTGCTAAAAGAAAAAATTAAACTAGTTTACAAAAAAGAAACAGAGACTGTGGCTAAGCAAAAGACAATTATTGATTCCCAAATGTAGAAAGACTGAAGTTTTCTGTTCTCCTTGTTTTTGGTGAAAATAAGTCTCCATGGAATTAAATAGGTGGTTTCCTGGAGACCACCAGGAAATATTATTATTATTAATATTGATTAGGAAAAGATAGTATAAATATTCTAAGGTGGATTAGTATTATATTTGATCTGATTTTTAGAATCATTTATTTTTTCCTGTTTTTAAATCTAGGGAACAGTATTCAGTAGTTCTCTTCAATACATAGCAGGGCACTAAAATCGGCCCTGAACTTTTTTTTAATTAAGAAAAATAACAATTTTAATAAAGAGATACAAGAATTTTAAGTAATATACTGATTAAGATCAAAAAGAAAAGTAAATGAACTTCTCACCCTGAAAGAGGGGAATTGTTAGCGTTCTAGACATTTTAATACTAAATGTCATGTGCTATGCCAGAAGATTGGCCTGCAGCCTGTAATTTGACAAGACAGTTGCACGTGGTGATAACTTTTGTGTTTGTATGGAAATTATACCAGTTAGCTTTGGAGAACCATTCACATCTATTTAAAAAAAGTCCATAAGGTATGAAGTATGCTTTGGAAAGGACTTATGAGTGAGGCAGTTGTTACATAAAGAGAATGTACAAGCCACTTGAATGCATTTTTCAAGGGCAAAGATTAAAAGATTTTGGCAGAAAAGATTATTTTCTGCTTGAACAGAGATGTATTTATTTTGAAATTTTCGGCTCAAAGCAAGTAGTCCCCTTGTCTTTAAAAGGCATAAAGGGTAGTAGTAACATTGGAAGTGTCTTATGTTGTCTCCATTTGAGGGCTGCAGGAGTAGGTAGGTCTGTGGTTTGCAAGTAGGCCTTCTGTTGTGTACCAAGAAATATTTGGTATGGAAGACAACAGACTATAAAAGATCTACTTGTTAACACATTGCTTATTGTCAGGTGAGCTTCAGTAGATCAGATTTATTTCCTGGCATATTATACTCAAATTATATGTTAATAACTGAAGAAAATTTTAATGACATCTAAAGAAAGCTTAGGTGGAGAAGTTTCCTTCTGTGAGTAAACTCTGATAAGAATACTTACTATTTATCAAGGAATCATATAGTAGTAAGGCAGGTTCATTTATTATCCTGTCTTTGTGTGAGGAAATCTAGTCAGAAAGTTGTTAACCCACCTGCTCAAGGCCAAATAGTTAGGAAAGTGGTGATGCCTGACTTTAACCTAAACTGGTAAACCCAGACTCAGTGTCTTATCCCCACTACCTTCTTTGCCCAGCGTGAATATTCCTGTTGTATCAGGCATCACTGGGATGTTAAGAGTGCGGGTGTGCAAGAGTTTTTCATGTTTTTTTCCCCAGACATGGTGTAGTTGTTAGAGTACAAACCTGAGTATATTTCTAGGTTTGTTGCACAGGATAGAGAAGCCTATATGTGGACCGAGGGAAACCACTGAAATATCCTGCCATTGCAGACTCAACAGGTGCATGCTGTGTGCTTCTCACTTACCCGTGACCATGTCTTACCCCCACTTCCCTTTTAAGTCAAATCACAGAACACCATTTACTGAGGTGTGAGGAACATTTTTTAGAAAAGGAAATAGCAAAAATAGTGTATTACATGCAGTAAAGAGTAAGTGTTGTTTTCTGATGTTTCTTTTTCAGTCATAAATGTGAGACCTGTTATAGAAACCATTTCTTACTGTAGATGAGTTCTAGGTGCACTAGATGAATTGGGAGTCTCCAGTTACAAGTCACTTTTTCTACAAGATTATGGAGACATCGTCCTTTTTTAGGCAATAAAGTGTTGGTTTTCATTTCTTGCCTTGGTAAAAAGGTACTGAAGGGATTAAATAATCCCAGAAAAGAACTTCAGTTTTTTTTTTTTTCCAGTTTATATAGCTGCATAAATGTCTTTTTGAAAGTTGTGTCACATTTAGCTCCATGAGAACAGAGGACCATCCATGTTTGTCTGTGGCTCTAGGGCCTGGCTTTTAATAGATTGTCCATAAATAGTTGTGGTTGTATGACCAATGAGTTACACTTTTTTTTTCCCCTCTGGGAAGTTAGGTGTTGGCACCTATATCCAAGAGTATCTGTGACTCTTAATGGGCTTGGCTCAGGAGCTGAGAAAAGGGAGAAGCCATCCTACTTGTCTAAAGGATGTTCTTCAACCCTGGTGGATGGGAAAGTTTGAGTCCGGGGTGAGGCCTCCATTGGGCCATGTATCTTCAGTCTCTGTCACGTTTGTAGAGTGATTTAAATGGCAAAGACAATGGGCTGGAAATTGGGGCCCTAGTCCCAAGTTGCAGAAGTTACACTCTCAGTAAATGTTGACAGAGAGGCACCTTTCGAGTTCTAGGAACTAGTAAATGATTTACATGTCCTCTTAACTTGTCTTAATCCCCACAACTCCTCTATGAGGTTGATTTACTGTTAGGATCTCTATTGTACAGATGGGAAAACTAGAGATACAGAGAATTTAAATGTGTTCGTTCTTGGTTGTAATTGCTGTGGGTGGGTGGCACTTAGGATACAAAACCCTGATTTATGGATCTTATATATGAACGCAGAAGACAAGCAATATACAAATAAAATTTTTAATTACTTAATTTTAGGCAGAGATAAATACTGTGAGGAAAAATAATACTTGAAGAAAAATAACTGAAGAATGGGGAACACTGTCGTTTTAGACGGAATAATCAAAGCCTCAACGACAAGGGTAGATTAGAATGTTAGAAAAACCTGAATGAAGTGAAGGAATTTGCTGTCTGGATCAGGTGTTGGAAGAGGCAGAAGAATACTAATGCCAGTGGCCTTGAGCCATTAAATGCTTGCTCAGGCAACTAAGATGTTCATTGTAACTGGAACCAAATGAGCAAGAAGAGAGTAGTAATTGATGGGGTTAGAGAGGATGTGGGGCCAGTTCAGGTGTGACTTTGAATGTAGGGCATCATAATGAAGTTTGGTTTGTGTTCTGACATTTCCCATACACACATGGCCTTTTGCTAGGCCAAGATCTCTAAGGTCCTTTTCTGTCATTTCAAGCCATCCAAATCATCAGTGTGTCTTTTAGCAGCGCTTTGGAAGAGCCCTATGGATTCTTCAGGGGTTAAGCTGTTTACCTGTGCTGTTTTTCAGGGTGGCTGTCAGCTACACCTATAAGTTATATCTGGGCCTGACTGCCTCTCTGTTGCCTCATTTCCTCACGCTTGCTGTTAAAGCTGTGGTGGAGTTGGGCTATGTGGTCTGTGTTGGCAGAATGTTAATCCCTACCTATAAGAGTCATTTTATATTTTCTGGCACAAATGGTCATTTTCGTCTTTTTATCATCACTTTTCTTCCCATTTGCTCAAATACTCCCTATGCTCCTCTATGAAGAGTGTGACAAGTTGTGATAGTAAAATAACTGACAACTGTGTGAGTTATGGGAACATGCTGCACCCTTTTTGTTAATAGAGGCCTAATTGTAACCAAAGAAATTTAATTTCTCTAGCAAACACTTGACATTTATGTTTTAAGAACCAATGCTACAGAAAAAGGAAATATGAAAATTATCATGTATCACGAATACATTAAGAATTCTCTGTAATAGTCTGGCCAAAATTAAAACTTTATAAATGGATCATAAGTTTCAACTAGTACTGTGCTTGCTTCTAATTCTGTTTGGAATTAAGGCTTCAGATGCTTTTCAGAATGATGTGAGTTACAAATAAATAGAAAAAGAGTTGTCCTGTCTTTTTATTTTATTTTATTTGTGCATATCTGTTTCAAGGAAAAAAAATGACTTTAAAAATACAGTTCTGTTTCAGAAATGGATCCTTATAGTTGCACAACATTGAAGAAAAAGAAAATCATGCAAACAGGAACTATAGAAATTTGTAGTAGCTGAATGGAAGATGTTATTATTTAGTAGGATACAGAAGAAGCTCTTATTTGACAGGGGATAGCACAAAAAAGAACCCACATGTCACTGGTTTGATGCACAGTTTGCAAACCCCTGGGAGGGGCCCATATGAGACAAATGTAATGCTGGACTCTGCAAAACACCTGCTTGCTAACATGCCCTTGCCACCCACAGCAGTTTAGTTACTGTTGCTCTGTTTCTTATTTGCTTGACATTTAATAAGTAGGGCATCATCTCAAATAAAAATTATGAGATGGTATTTGTCCAGTGATTGAAAGAGATCATGCTTTTAGATTATTTTTGGATATTGATACTAATTTATAATGCACCACTGTGTAAAGTGATGACATTTGTTCTCTTAGCCATTGTGACACTATTCCAAGTAACCAGTTTGCTAGAGAATGTTATTGAAGGCTCACATGGGTCTTGCCATCTTGGAAAAGCTATACAATGGTATATTTCAAAACAAAAAAAAAAAACTTCTAGCAAGTGTTACTTGCTAGATAGGTCTATATGATATATAGACCCATTGCCTTAGTCATGCCTCTTTGGCTCTAGCCTCTAGTGATACAAATTGAAATAGCCTGCCTCCAAAGGAGGATACCTAAGCCTGTTCCCATGTTCAGGGCCTCAGGGCCTCAGGGAAGACCAGACACATCTTGGGGTGAGGACAGATGTGATAGTAATTAGGGACACTGGTAAGAATAGAACCAGATGATCAGACTCCAGCAAGGCCTAGGAGGTACAGCTGACACAGGTTGACATTACATTGTTGTTCACATACTGACATCACTCTGAGGTGTGACCTACGTGATAGAAAGTATAAGGAAAATGGACAGTTCAAAGAACCCCCATGCATGATTTCCAGACAGCACTCACACAGACTGGCCATCACATCTGGATATGGGAGACACAAAAGGCTTAACTTGAAACTCAAGGGGTGAACTTTTGAATGTATATTTCCAATCTTAGCAGACATTCATTTTTGTCTTCGTTCACTTTTGCCTTCAGAAAATAGAGTCAATAGCTGTGCAGAGTTGAAGAA